>NC_063236.1:4558491-5158491 GCF_020740725.1 Corvus hawaiiensis | reverse complement strand
GGTTGATCCTTCCTCCGGGCAGGTGGTCGCCAGGAGGGGCAGAGGTGCGGATGCTGGGAATTTCTTGTATTTCCCAGGATAATGCCATTTTCTGAGCAGTGATTCATCCTCGCCCCAGCACAGCTGAGACTTAACAGAGCCTGGCAAGGTTTCTCCAGGAGGAAACCTGCCCTTCAGATTTGCACACCTTGGTTTCACTCTGCCTGCCTTGAAAGTGTCTCTTTTTTGGGACCAGAAAGCACCACAGGAAGGGGGCAGATGGAGAGCTCAGATCCAACAGAGTAACAGGATCCAGCTGGAAGGGAACAGAGAGCTGCCATGGTGAGGAAAGCCAGGCAGAAGCCTGCTGAGACTTGTGGCCAGGTTGTTCTTGAGCAAAACCTCCCCTCCACTCCTTGCACACATGTGGCACTGAGAGGTTTTTGGGGTGGTGCTGTGGGAGGACAAGAAGGCAACAGTGCCAGGCAGGTCATGGGCTGGCCCCTGGCAAAGCAGGGACACTTCTCCAGCCCCAGAGATCTCCCAGTGTGCATGGGAGCTTGGAAAGTAAGGAAATCCTTGATTTCTTCCCAAAACAGAAGGATGCCTCAGGCAGAGCAGCTACATCTGGCCAGCTGAAAGCCTGGGCTGTGCAGGGGAGATAAAAGACCCAGGAACATCACTGGGGTGTTCCCTGACAGAAACATGGAATGAGTGAGTTAGGAAGGGGCTGCCCCTCTGCCCAGCACAGGGCTGAACCAAGTTAGGGCCCAGTTGCTCCAGACCTTGTCCTGGGGAGGTTTGATGGACATTCCACAGCCTCTCAGGCCTCTCTCCCAGTATTTGACTGTCCTCATGGTGAATTGCTTTTCAGGTATCGAAAAGGAATTTCCCATGTCCCAGCTTGTTCCAGTTGTCTCTCCTCTCCCCATGCACCTTGGAAGGTGTGACTCCATCATCAGAGAATCCCAGAATGGATTGATTGTCTTGGAAGGGACCTCAAAGCTCATCCTGTTCCACCCCCTTCCACTATCCCAGGCTGCTCCAAGCCCAGTCCAGCCTGGCCTTGGACACTCCCAGGGATGGGGCAGCCACAGCTGCTCTGGGCACCCTGTGCCCAGGAACAATTCCTTCCCAAAATCCCATCTAACCCTGCCCTCTGGCAGTGGGAAGCCATTCCCCCTTGGGAATGGTCCTGTCCCTCCAGGCCCTTGTCCCCTGTCCCTCTCCAGCTCTCTTGGGGCCCCTTTAGGCACTGGAAGGAGCTCTGAGGTGGAGCCTCCTCTTCTTCAGGTCTACATCCCCATCTCTCCCAGCCTGGCTCCAGACCAGAGGGGCTTCAGCCCTTGGGGTATCTCCATGGCCTCTTGCTCCATCTTCTCTGTCAACTCTGTTACTTGGCTGCAGAGAGCTGTAAGATCTCTCCAAACTTTCCCTTCTCCAATTTGAGCAAACCCAGCTCTCCTAGCCTTTCCTTTGTTTCCTGTTTTCCAGTCCTGACCACCTTGGGGCTGAAGGGCAGGCCAAGCCCTTGCCCTTGTCAGCTGGACCTCCATGGGCTCACATTCCTGGTTCCCTGCCTTTGCTGCCCCTTTTGGTGGCAAGTGTAGGGGACAGGGGGACACCAGGCAGGACAGGGTGGCTCTGGGTTGGAGAGCATCCTTAGAGCTCAGTGGTGAAAGGGCCTGACAGCAGCTCCAGACTCAGCACTGTCACAGCTGAGGACACAGATTGTCCCCTCTGCCCCTCCCTATGCTTGGACATCCCCTGACAAACAGGTCCCACCTCTGATGAGCAACAACATCACAACTCTGAACTGCTGAAAGTGCCAAGGGCTGTGCAGGCCTGACAGCAGGGAAAAAGGGATGTGGTCAGCAGGGAATAAAAAAAGATGTGGTCAGCAGGCAATAAAAAAGGATGTGGTCAGCAGGGAAAAAGGAACATGGTCAGCAGGTCACTCTGGAAACAGGCACCAGGAGTGGCCATGCAGCTGCCAGGGAAGGGCAGGCCCCAGGGAGGTGCCCTGGGAGGTGGGGATGGTGATGGAGCAGGAAGGATCTCTGCTTCCCCTCCAGGACAAGGCCAACCCACCCAGTTTTCATCTCCTTGTGTCCCCATCTCACTTGAGGAGCCTCTCCAGAACAGGCCAAGGAGCTGCTGCTCTCTCCCATCTCTTCCCAGTCCTCTCTGCCTGGGCTGTGCACAGGTCAGGGGCAGCTGCCCCTGCTCTGTCTCCTGTCCCAGCTCTGGGAAGGAGCTGCCCCGGGAGGAGATGCTGCACACCCAGACTGGCCTGGGGACCCTGCTGGCAAAGCCCCTCCTTGCTACAGACCTGGCCCAGCAGCCCAAGGGCAAAGCCTGAGGTGGAATTTGAGTCTGGGAACAAAGACCCAGATTGAGCCCCAGGACACTGCACAGAGAGCCCAGCCCAGGATCCCTGGAGCTGGCCTGTCCCAGGGACTTCCTTGGTGCCAGTGACACCTCCGTGGCAGGGTGTGACATCCTCAGAGAGGACATGTGGGAGGGCATGGGTGCAAGGAGGAACTCGGTGTGCTCGTGGCACAGCCGGGGGTGCAGCCTGTGCTTGGGGCCGGGATTGCTGCAAGAGCCTTCCCTTGACAGTGGGCCCTGCTGGGAGGCTGCTCTGAGCACCTGGCTCAGACACATGCCCTGTGCTGGCCCCCCTCAGGGCTGGGGTCTCGTGGCTGCCCGTGGGGACGTGCCAGCCCCTCAGCAGGGTTGTGTCCCCACAACAGGCTGCCAAGTGACACTGCCATGTTTGTCCTGTCACGGGGAGGAGCAGAGCATTGGGATCACAGCTTTGCAGCGATGCCATCTCCAGGCCTGGTCTCCTGCCCTCCTGAATCCAGGAGGATTTTTCTGCCACTGCTGACACAGGTGAGTCCTTTCCAGATGAAAATGTCGGGCTGACCCCATGCCCACCGTGTCCTGGCATCAGCACTGCCCGGCACTGCTGCCCACCGGGTCGTGCCATGGGAGACGAGTCACACTGAATCCATGGTCATCCCCTCCTCTGGAAAAGCAGCTGCTCCAGGATTTTGCCTCTCCATCCTCCTTGCTGTCTGCCCTGGGAATGCTCCGATTCCTGCACAGCACCTGTCCCTCCCTGGGGTGGGATACACCAGGCTACACTGATGGGGACCTTCCTCCCCCTGCGTGCATCCTGTGGCATCCCACTGCAATCCCTGAGAGCCTCTGCTGCCATGAGGAGCCCTGGGAAAAGGAGCAGGAGAGAAGATGGTTGAGAAGAGAGCACAGATAGATTCCCAAGGTACTCCCAGGACCAACTGAGCAGCACCAGACTTCCACCAGGGAAGGCTCTGGATGCCAAGGGCTGTGGCAGCACCACTCTGGGGACACTCAGTGGGTGGGACACACAGAGCAGGGCTGACCCATGGGGCTCATTCTCCACCCCACTCCACTCCAGAGGCCCAGGGCTCCTGTGGTGCCAGGAGCAAACCCAAGGAGGGGGGGATGAAGACAGCACTGGATGCCAAGTGTGGGACAGAGCTGCTTCTCCCTGGTTGTATTTACTCCCTTGGCACCCACTGAGGGCTGCAGGGAAGGACTTTGGTGATAACAATCCCAGCAGGAAAGGATGAACAGGAAAACCTGGAAGCTCATTCTGTTTTCTAAATAACCATTGAAACCCTGTTAAATAAAAACTACTCTGAACCACTCCATAGTGGTTCCTGACACGATTTCTGAAGGGTATCTTTTATTTTAACACTGAAACCCAACACCAGGGATTAGAGATCACATTTGAGGCCAATCAGCATGGCCTGCAGAGGTTCTCTGTTTCCTTCCTGCTTTCCAGGAACAGTCCATCCTGGATTGGCTTTGCAAGGTGGACAAGTATCCACATGTTCACCTTCAGACTGAACAGGGAAACACAGATTTTCCAAGAGAATTTATGACCTGGCACCTGAACCATCATCAGGGAACAGTGCTAGAGATGAGCAAGGAGCTTGCCTGACATCCAAGGGGATCTTCAAGCATCCACGTCATTCCTGCACAGTTGGTGCTGATTGTCCAAGTCCCTTTTGCCAGGTCTGTCCTTGCAAAATCCCCTCTGGACTGGAAATGTGCTGAAGCACCAGGCTGAGCTCCTGCAGTCCTGTCTCTGGGTGTGAGGGGAGGTGGGGGTGCTGTGGGAAGCTGAGCATTGCCAGGGCAGCCCCTCTCCCTGTGGCTGCACATCCCAGGGACTGAGCACGGACACCCCAGGCTGGGACAGCCTGACCGGGCTCCGACCCGCGGCCGGAGGGGCTCGGGGCAGGGCAGGTGTGACCTCCCCTTGGCCTCGCTTTAGGGATCGATTCCACCTCCCAGGTGCTTGGCTGAGCTCCTGCTCCACATCCCAGCAGCCCCAAGCACTGCAAAGGGAGCTGGTGGCACTCGCTGGCAAATCCAAAGTGGAGTCAGAAGCAGAAAAGGCATTTGCTCCTCAGGCAGGGTCTGATGTTTGACCATGGCACAAAGCCAAGGAGAACAAGAGGAGGCTCACGCTCCAGGAGCACATCCCTGCCCTCCTGCCACACATCTCTTGGAATGGAGAAGCCGTTCCAAGTCATCTGTGCAGGAATGTCCCACCCAGCCTTGTCCTGGGGCAGGGAAAGCAGCTTCCAGGCAGCCAAAGCCAAGGAAGAATTGTCACTGCCAGGGGACATCTCCCTCTCTTGTGTCTCCTGCAGGATGCAAGGAGCTCCACACGTGGGAACTGCCAGTGCCCTTCAGGTCAGGGAAATCAGGAAAGGTCCTGGTCGGAAGGGCTCCAGGAGGTCCTGAGCCCCAGGTTGTGTTCAAAGCAGGGCTCAGTGCAAGGCCAGCTCAAGTGACTCCAGTCCTTGCCCTGGTGAGTTCTGAGAAGATCCCATCCTAAGGCTGCACAGCTCCCATGGGAAAGGCTTTTTCCTTATGGACAGATGGAATTGTCCCTCTTGCAGAGTCACTTGTCCTTTTCCAGAGCACCCTGAAAGGCTCTGGGCCTTCCCCAGAGGGACAAGGAAACCTCTGGGGAGTCTCTGGGGAACTTTTGGGGAACCTCTGCATCTCCAGGCTGGCATCACCTCCTCCCTCAGCCCTGGGTTTGGTTTCCCCTGGCACCAAAGGTCTCTCCTGAGAAGGGAAAAATGGAGGTTTAAGCAAATTAACCAACAACTCCATGCACTTAGAGAGAGTTTCTGTGCACAGACCAGGAGTGAACATCGTACAACCAAAATTGGCCAAGTAGATCCATTTTAAACTCCAAACTCACAACATCCAGAGGACTGCAAACCTCCCTGTGAGAGGGGGGCATTGAGGGATCTGACAGCAAAACACAGCTGGTTCGGGGCTTATTGTGGTTTTTTTGCCATTTCTGAAAACTTGAGGCTCCTGCTGGGCAGTGGAAGCTGCCAAGGCTGCAGAGGAGCTTCACCCCCTCTGTGGCACTGAGGAGCAATTTCTCTGTACTTTACAGACACTGCAGCTGCTGAGGGTGGAATACACAGGTAATTCCATTGAAATCACCTCCTTAGGGACTGCTCTGCTGCTTAGGGATGGCTGAAAAGGAAATCTTGCATTGCTTCTGTAGATCAAAGTGCCTCATGCTCCTCCTGTAACCACACCAGGCTGACATTTGTCCAATGTTTGCTCTGGAGAACCAGGGAGGTTTCAGGAGTGACTGAGTAGCAGCTATTCTGAATGATTTAAGTTGATTCGACAAAATACAATAAAATTTAGAGTCTTCTGGGCAGAAAAGGGGTTTAACACAAGTTTTCCAGACACTTCTACTCCATATTCCACTTGAGGCCTCATGTCCTGGGAATTTCCTGCCCTTGTGGGGAACTGAACAGGAGAGGAAAGCAGCAGCTTTGGGAGGAGGGAACCTCCTGGGGAAGAGAAACTTCTTGTTCTTGGCACAGCACACGGCATCCAAAGCATTTGCCCCAGCTGTGGGAAGGCAAAGAGGACAAATTTTCAACTGGGACACTTTTTCAACATTGGCCAGGATGAGAAGTCCTGTCCCAGTGGCTGGGACAAGGAAACGCTGACCAAAGGGACCTCCACCCACCCATGGGTGTGCTGAGGGTCTGCCCTGCTCAGCAACATTGGAAGAGCCATCTCATCAAGAGGCACAGAGACTGCTCTGGGGTCCTTGGGACATCCACCATCCATCCATGGATGGGCTCCCAGCCCCCCTGCTTTGGGACATCCCTCCTCAGAGCAGGTTGTGTCCGTGCATCCTGCTCTCAGACCCTCCTGGTGGCCTGTGACATGATTATTGTTCTCAGAGGGGTTTTTCCTGTGTCAGAAATAACTGGAGGGAAGGTGAGGTGGGTTTTCACAGCACAAACCCCAGGCTTTGTCCTGGAGAGAGCTGGGTGGAACAGCTCAGAAAAAGCTGCAGAGGGAGCTGATGGTGGAGGAGCCTGGGCTGGGCCGGAGCTGCTCCCTGAACCCTCCCTGCAGCACAGGGACACCAGGACAGGGACGTCACACGCTCGAGGCACCCGCAGAGGATCGAGCGTGGGGCAGTTTTCTCCAAGGCCCCCAGAAAGCCCAAAAGCCCAAGGCAGCTGCTGGAACGGCCTGGGCAGCACCACAGCACCTTCCCTCAGTGCCTGGCCCCACAGCACCGTCCCTCAGTGCCTGACCCCACAGCACCGTCCCTC
Organism: Corvus hawaiiensis; assembly: GCF_020740725.1. Taxonomy (NCBI): domain Eukaryota; kingdom Metazoa; phylum Chordata; class Aves; order Passeriformes; family Corvidae; genus Corvus; species Corvus hawaiiensis. The sequence goes on along the minus strand of NC_063236.1, from coordinate 5,151,835 downwards.
AGTGCCTGGCCCCACAGCGCCTTCCCTCAGTGCCTGGCCCCACAGCGCCTTCCCTCAGTGCCTGACCCCACAGCGCCTTCCCTCAGTGCCTGGCCCCACAGCGCCTTCCCTCAGTGCCTGACCCCACAGCGCCTTCCCTCAGTGCCTGACCCCACAGCACCGTCCCTCAGTGCCTGGCCCCACAGCACCGTCCCTCAGTGCCTGGCCCCACAGCGCCTTCCCTCAGTGCCTGACCCCACAGCGCCTTCCCTCAGTGCCTGGCCCCACAGCGCCTTCCCTCAGTGCCTGACCCCACAGCGCCTTCCCTCAGTGCCTGACCCCACAGCACCGTCCCTCAGTGCCTGGCCCCACAGCGCCTTCCCTCAGTGCCTGGCCCCACAGCACCGTCCCTCAGTGCCTGACCTCACAGCGCCTTCCCTCAGTGCCTGGCACCACAGCGCCTTCCCTCAGTGCCTGACCCCACAGCGCCTTCCCTCAGTGCCTGGCCATTCCCACAGGGAACAGCGGTGTCCCACAGGCTCCCGGGGTTTCACAGCCCGTGTTGCCCTGTGGGCAGGAGGCTGCACCTGAACTCCCACCTGTCCTGGCTGCTGGGGGTGGTTCCTGGGGAGGACAATTCCTGGACTCTTCCTATCCCTGAAAAAGGGGGTCTGAAGGAGAAAAAAGGAGCCATTGATGATTTGAGGCAAGTGCCCCATGGAACTGCTGCACTGGAGCCTTCAAGGAGAAGACAGACCCCCCCCCCCCCCCCTTTTGAGGGGTCACAGTATCCTGCACTGGGGCAGGGGAAGGACCCAGAGACCTTTTGTGCTTCCCTCCCACCCTGGACCATTCAAATCCTGCACTTCCTCAAGCACCAAGAGATTCCCTGCAGCACAGAGGGCCTGCAGCCAGGAGAGCGGCACCTCACAGCAGAGACAGGGGGTGACAGGGAAGCTCTGGACGCTGCCCTGTGACCAGTTTGGATGTGGCCAGCTGTGCCCTGTGGTCTGTGGTCCCTGCTGGCTCCTCACACGTGTCCAGGGCTCTGGGCTCAGCTCTCAGGGCAGGGAGGAACAGTCAGGTCAGGCACTGCCAGGCACTGCCCAGGCAGCAGCAGGTCAGTGCTGGCCACAATTCCTGCTGCCCACAGGTCCCAGGGCCATCGGCGTGGGACTGACTCTCATTTGGGATTGTGCTAAAGGCAATGAGCTGCTCTCTGGGCACTTTTCCAGAAGGTGGCACAGGGAGGTGGTGCAGCCCTGCTGAGCCAGGTGCCCTCTCCTCAGCCTGGCTCCCTCTGGACAAGGCTCCAGCAGCTGGACTCCAGAGTTCCTGGCTGGACAAGTTCTAAAATCCAGCTCTCAGCTCCTTCTCCCAAACACGTGTCCCTGTAATAGAGGAGTTTATCCTCTGCTGGAATGAAGCAACTCAGCCCTCCCCTTGCATTGCTGAGCCTTTCAAGCATCCTTTGATAAGCAGTGGCAATCCCTGGGCATTGCCACATCTCCTGGCGTGCTCTGCCCTGCCAAAGCTGAGTTCCAAGCTGGTTATAAATTAGGCACCACGCTCGGCTTTCATCTGCTCCCCGAGCAGCGGGCGGGGGCAGAGGCCACGCCAGGGCAGAGGAGCAGGGCGTGGGCAGGGGAGAGGCAGGACCAGCCTGGGGGAGCAGAACCCCCTCAGCCCCTGCAGCAGATGGGGGGAAGTGGCTGCTGCAGCCAGCGAAGGGGCTGAGCTCTGGGGGACAACGACAGCAGAGAAATCTGGGGTTCCCTGAGCAGTGACAGCAGCAGGGGCAGCACCAGGCAAAGGGGGAGGAGAAGATGGGGAAGGGTCTGGAGGGGAAATCATGTGAGGAGTGACTGAGGGCACTTGGTTTGTTCAGCTGGAGAAAAAGAGCTGTGGTCAAACCTCAGCAGGGGCTGCAGCTCCGATCTCTGGTCTCTGTGAGCAGGGACAGGAGCCAGGGAAGGGCTGGAGCTGTGCCAGGGGAGGGTCAGGCTGGAGATCAGGGAAAGGTTCTTCCCCCAGAGGCTGCTGGGCACTGCCCAGGCTCCCCAGAGAATGAATGGGCACAGCCCCGAGGCTGCAGAGCTCCAGGAGCATTTGGCCAAGGCTCCCAGGGATGCCCAGGGTGGGATTGTTGGGGTGTCTGTGCAGGGCCAGGGGCTGGACTGGATGATCCTTGTGGGTCCCTTCCAGGTCAGGAGATTCCAAGATTCTCTGAGGCACCATCCCATCACAAGGACCACACAGAGGGCAGGTGGCAGACAAAGAGGGGAGAAAGGCAGAGCTGTGGGCACAGAAAACAAAAAGCTGCACAAGCCACCACATCTGGAACCTCCAGCTACTCCAAGGCCTTCCTGGAGGGAATGGAATTGCCCAGACTGGAGCTTTGGGCCAGGTCAGAGTGAGGCTTCCCTGCACAGGGGTGAGGAAATGAGAGGAAATGTCATGTGCAGGGTAACAGAATTCCCAGGTCAGAGCCTCTGGGTCTGTGATGCAAATCTGCATCTGCTGCAGAGGCTGAGCCTGCCCAGGGCGAGGAGGAGCCCGAGTCACTGGAAGGCTGAGGGAAACCAGCATGAGCCACTGCAAGCAATGGCACTTTGCTGCTCACAGTGGTTTTGTTCAGGTTTCATTTCATAGAACCCCAGACTGGTTTGGGTGGGAAGGGACCTCAAAGCTCATCCCATTCTACCCTCTGGCATCTTTCATTAGCCCAGGGTGCTCCAGGCCCCATCCAACCTGGCCTTGGACATTTCCAGGGATGGGGCAGCCCCAGCTTCTCTGGGCACCCTGTGCCAGGGCCTCCCCACCCTCACAGGGAACAATTCCTGCCCAAAATCCCATCTAACCCTGCCCTCTGGCAGTGGGAACCCATTCCCTGTGTCCTGTCCCTCCATCCCTTGTTCCAAGGCCCTCTCCAGATCTCCTGGAGCCCCTTTAGGCACTGGAAGAGGCTCTGAGGTTCTCCCTGGAGCCTTCCCTTCTCCAGGCTGGACAGCTCCAATTTCAGCATGTTCCTTTCTCTGAGTTTTTGGATACCTCTGCCCCCTCTGGGCAGACCCCCAGTCCTCCACCAGTGCCAGGGTTGGGCACAGACCAAGGAGAAACCTCAGAAGTCCATTTATACAGCAAAAATGGCAGCTGAGCTGCCCAGATGTGGAGATGGTTTCCTTATCAAACAGCTCCTTGTGGTGTCACAGGACCTTTTCCATGGATCCCAAGGCTGCTGTCAGAGCAGCACACACAGCATCACCTTTCACTGAACTTGTGCTGCCCTGCTGCATCCTGGCTTCAAAGAGAACTCTCTGGACACCAGGGAGCTCCATCAGGCACAGCAGGGTTTGGTTTAATCCCACACTGTGGCCCCCAGGCCGTGTCCCGTGAGGATCCACGCATGGGGATCCAGCCCCCTCTGCATTCCCCAGATGTGCCCTCAGCAGGGCAGGGCAGGGCAGGGCTGGGCTGGGCTGACACCATCCTGCTGCATGGCATTGGTTTACCTTGCACATCACCAGCCCCAGAATCAGGAATAGGCAGGAAATGGTGATCTGGTGGACACCTCCATCCAGCTCTGCTCGTGGCTGACACATCCAGGGCTGGAGAAGCTCCTGCATCCGGACACGCTCCCTTGCAGGAAAAGTGCCTTGGGTGGGAAGTGCCCTGGGAGCTGCAGCTCTGTACCCACTGCCCAGATCTTGAGAGGTTCAGCTGAGCTGGGCCCTGCTGGGCTCCCATCACAGCTGAGCCACTGCTGGGACACTGCAGAGGGTTTGGGAACACCCCACACTTGTCCAGGTCTCCTTCCCTGCAGTGCCAATGGCAGCACTTCCAGCTGGGGCCTTTGGGGTGACTCAGCCAGGGTATGTGAGCTGTCAGTGTCCCCCTCCAGCCTCCACAGAACCCCTGTCCTGTACAGGAAAGAGATCCCAGCTCTGAGGGTTCACACCAGGACCCCCAGCCAGGGGGCACAGGGAACACCCCCATGGCATCCAAACCCACGGGAACAGAGGACAAGGACTTGGAATCTGGTAACAGTAGAGCTTCTCCCCTTGGGAGCATCATCCCTGCACATGGAGGGCTCCAAGGAGGGACTGGCAGCCAGTGCAGACAGGGCCAAGGGGCAGAAACAGGCTCCATCGTGTCCCCATCTTGTCCCCTGCCCATCCTGTCCAGGTGTGCTGGAGAAGGAGACCCAGTTCCTGTCACTTCCCACGAACAAACCAAGCAGAGCTGACCCTGCGGAGGGGGTGCTCCAAACCCTGCCCCCAGCAATCCATGCAGCAACCCAGGGCCCCACTGGGCTCCCATTCTTCCTCCCCAGGAGGGCCACATCCCAAAGCAGCCTCGTGCAGCACAAAGTGTCCCTCTCTGGCTGGACATTCCCAGCGTGGGTGTTGCAGGACACGGGGGCTGGGCTCGCCTCCCTCAGGAACAGACCGTGCTGTACAACCAGTGCCAGATTAGTCCCTCTCGTGCGGCCTGAGCAGCGGCCCCCGGGCTGCTCAGGGTCCCTGCTGGCACCAGGGGTATTTAATGTCTTCACCAATGCCACAGGAAGGGATCCCTCAGCACGTTTGCAGCTGCCAGGGCACCCTCAAGTTTGCAGCTGCTCCTGCCCGAATCTCCTCAGCCAGGAAAGAAGAGCTCCAGGTGAGCGATGCCAATGGCAGCTCTTAAACGAGGCTCACGGGGCTCGAGTGTCTCCAGGCTCTGAAGGAGCTGGAATTGAGGAGCCTCCCGCACGAAAATCCCTCTCAGGGAGAGCCAGGGAGCTCCGCGGTCCTCCAGCACCACTCCCTGGAGAGGAAGGGATGGGACGGGCTGTGCAGCCAGGGAGGAGCTGCTCCAAAGGCTGAGCTCCCTGCCGAGCTCCGCGAGCGCCAGAGGTCCCCGGTCCCCTCCTGCAGCCCCTGATCCAGGAGATGGGCACAAAACTCGGCTGCCACTGCTCCAAACGCTGCCCAGGCTCAATCCAGACCCATCTCGCCCTGCAAGGAGCTTGGGCTGTGGACTCCTGCAGCCGCAGAGGAGTTACCCTTCCCAAAGGGAAAGGGACCCAAATTCACCCTTAGGGGCTGCTCGGGGGCTGACACCAACACAGCCAGGCCCTGCCAGGGAAGGACTCCACACTGCTGAATGCACCAAAGCTCTCCGGGACAAAAGGCTCCCCGAGGAGTCGAGCACAGCTCCCATCCCCACTCCTGCTGCCGGCAGAACCAGACCATCCGAACCCCTCCTGGATGCAGCAGCAGCTCCTTCCAGAGGGGCTCCACCAGGAGCTGAGCCCCACGGCCCTGAGCAGCTCTGTCCTGGAGGGAAGGGACTGGGACACACAACTGAGCAGAGCAAACACATGGACACGAACATTGCCAGCACTCAGGGACCAGGAACCTGCAGAGGAAGAGGAGGCAGGAGCCTTCTGCTTCTTAGAGCCTTGGTCACTGTGCTGGGTGGAGAAAAGCCTTTCCTAAGCAGGGCCTAAGAAGGGAAAATTGACAAGGAAAGAAGGTCCAGTGAGTTCCTGAGTGAGATACCAGCCTGGAAACCCTGCTGATTCATGGGCAGACGACCTTGCTCTCCAAGTCACCAAAGATCAGATGGAGTCCAAACAAAAGAATTCGGGGGGTGGAGGGAGGAGGACAGGGTGGGGGAGGAGGGTTGGTGCAAATCAGCCAAATACCCCCAGCAGCCTCCTGTGTGAGGAGCTGCTTCCTGCCCCAGCAGGATCCACCCTCACTACTCAGGGGCTGAGGGGGATTTTGCTGTAACGCTGCTGGAACCTGTTCCCCACCTTGTTCATCCCAGGCTGCCACAGCCACGGACCTCAGCAGTGACACCAAACTCAGCCCAGGAACACGGGGAAATATCCCAGCGGCGGCAGAGGCACAGCTCAGCACATCACAGCACACCCTGTGCTGGGTGGGAGTTCCCAGCACAGCTCATCCTCCCCTCCCAGCTCGGGAGCATTTCTCTCCTCGGTGTTCACAAACTCCACTAATGGGGCACTGCTGCTCTCACGGGATGGGAATTTTGGGGAGTGGCTCTGAGGGACTCCCGAGTGCCAGCAGAGGCTGCAGCAATGCCGCACCCCAGCAGCACCACTGGGACCTTGGTGGCAGGGAGCCACACGTCAGGGTCCCTCTGGGACATCCTCTGGCCATTACAAATAGCTCCTGGACGGAGGAGCAGTGCCCCAGTCACTGAATCTTAAAAAGATTTGGACTGGAAATGATCTTAAAGACCAATCACTTCCACCCCCCTGCCATGAAGAGATAACTTCCACTAGACCAGGTGGGAAAGGATGAAAGAAACATTCCAATTACAAATGAAATGAATTTTTATTTATTTTATGTGTTATTATTAAAATAAACGCTAAACTGAACTAAGAGTTGCTGAATTGGACCCAACACTGGGAAGGTTTTTCGGTTGTTTTGACAGCAAATAAAACAGGTGGAGAAAGAACAGCTGAGGAGATGCTGGCACTCAGGAAGAGAAACCAGAACCTAGCAGGCAGTGGGAGAAGGGTCCTGTCCACCCTGTCCCACCCTCAGCAGTGCCCAGGCCATGCTGGATGGGCTCCGAGCTGTGCCCACGCCTCCCAATCCCTTCTCTGGGAAAGCAGGATGGCAGGACAGGTGCCACCTTCTGCAGCCAAGATGAAGGCCCTCAGCAGCTGCCAGGGCAGGATGTTCCTGTGCTCAGCCCAAACCCATCATCCCACTCCTGCCATGAAGCCGGGCACCACTGCTCGGGATGTGCTGCTGGAAGAGGAGCTGGTCCCAGCCGTGCCCCAGCTCTGCTCAAAGCAGGGGACACACAGACTGTTCCTGCCCGGCCATGGCAGCGCTGCAAGCGGATCCTGTCTCACGGGACGCACAGCCCTGTTCCACTGGGATGCACGTGGATGCTCCCAGGCCCTCACCCCATCACCCTGGGATGTGTGAACTGCCCTGCTGTGACCCCGCTGCCTTCTCCTCACACCTGACTCTGGTTTACAAACTCCAGGCTGGAAAATGATGCTGCGGGTGTTGGAGGACAGTGGAACCCTGGGAAAGGCGTGTGACCTCTCTGAGTGAGGAATGAACCCACCCGCGGGTGGGGAAAATCCTGCCTCTGTTCCCCTCTGCACCGGCCAAAAACTTCATCCCTTTCCCCCAGCAAAGGGGGAATTTCCGCTGTCCCCCAGGCTGGGCCCAATGCCTGGGACCGGGAGCATCCCCAAGATTTATCCACAAACGGGGTCCTGGACCATGGTGCTGGAACCGAAGCCAAGGAGCTGCGCCGCTGCCCCGGCCCGGGGGATGCTGTCGCCCGCCCTGTCCCAGTGTAGCACCCGCGGAACGGCCCCCGCTGCTCTCCCCCGGCAGGAATCCAGGAGATCCCGAGGCAGCGGAGCTCTGGGGCAGCTCGGACCGCTGCCGGAGCTGGGAGAGGCCGCGTCAGCCCCAGGAGAGCGCCCCGAGGAGCGGCCCCAGCCCCGAGGCACTGGGGGCGGCGGGGGAATGGCGAGGGCGGTACCCCCGCCCGGGGATCCCCGGTGCCCCGTGCCGGGCCTAGCCGTGCTCGGGCACTCCCGGGCCGCTCCCCCCGCGGTCACGGAGCTCCTCTCGCTGCCGCCCCACGCCCGGACCGCCACCTCTGTCCGTTTCTCCGTCTCTTTGCTGTTACTTTCCCGCCCTCTCACCCCGCCCCCGCGGCGCTCGGGCTCCCCCGAGCCGTCTCGTCCGGCGGTGCCGCCGCTCCCTCAGAGACCGGCCGGTGTGAGCAGCCTCGGGCAGAGCCGGGGGCGATCCGGAGGCACAAACGCGGCGCTCGGGGCCCGCCGCTCCCCGGCTCCGCGGGAGAGGAGCCCACGAACCCCCCACACCCGGCCCCGGGCGCCGCCATCTTGGCTGCGGCCGGGGAGGCGCCGCCATTGGCTGGCTCGGGGAGGGCGCTGCAGATCGACCAATCACCGACGGCACTGGCGTGATGGACGTCCGGGGGCGGGACCTGCTGCGCTCGGGGGCGGGAGAAACCATCTGCGGGCGGTGCCGGGGGCGCTGGGGGGGAAAGCCCGCCCCGGGCCCGGGAGAGACCATTGCGCTGCGCGCGGGGGGCGCGGGGCCGGTCCCGGTCCCGGTCCCGGTCCCGAGCGGAGGCTTGGGCCTCCCTCGCAGCACGGCCCGCACTGGGGGGGAAGGACCCAAAATCCCATCTCGGTGCACCCCCTGCCATGGGCAGAGACACCGCCCATACACCAGGGTGCTCCCAGCCCGGCCCAGCCCGGCCTGGGACACTCCCAGCAATGGGGAGTCACAGCATTGCCCTTCCCTTCCCGGGAGGGGATCCGCCCTTGGCTGCGATCGAAGCTCACAGGGTAAAGCAGCAGCAGAGGACTTGCTGGAATTGGTGCTGACATCTCAGCAGGACCTGCAGGAGTCTCCTGCTCCTGCTGTGCCGGGCCTTCCCGAGGTCCCTCAGCTCCAACTGCAATTTCCATCAATCTTGGCTCTTGTGTTTATCAGCCAAGAAGCGAATCTGGTCTGCAGGGGAGATGCCCCTGCCTCCGGCCCAGCAGGAGGAGGAGGAGCTGCTGGAGCAATTGCATGAGGGATGACCACGTGCAGCAATCAGAAGTGAAACTGCAGCAGACAGGGCTCCCAGGAACTGACTGGGATTCCTTCTCCAGAATAAACATGGACTCGGGATAGATTTTACTGAATTGTGATTTAATTTCATAATCTACTACTGCTGCTACATCCGTACAACATTGTACAAAATGTAATCAGAGGAACATTCCAGCCCCACAGCTGAGTTTGGCTCTGCTCTCTCCTGTCACAAAGTACCTTGGCTGTGACACCTTCCTACAGCCACCAGAACATTTTGCTGTCCAGGTGCAGTGAGGGGAACCCCTGGCCACGGCAGGAGGTCCCTCAGGGTACCTCGCATTTCTGGTCAGACAGGAAGGATTTTTCACCTCTTTCTGCAGGAGGCAAAAGCCTCCCAGCAGTGCCATGACCACGGGCAGTTGGGATGCGCAGGTGATGCTGGGGGTGGTTCAGGACTGGCACAGCCTTTGTGCTGAGGGTTTTGGGAGTTGCTCTGCTCACACACTGGTTGTAGACTTCCAGTCCTTCCCACCAGTGCATTTGCACTGGGAGTTTCACCTACTCCATGCCAGGCTGGTCTGAGATTTCATCTCCTGCCCAGATAAAATGAGCAAGCAGATGCTCTTTTTAACTTAGAGATTAGGGAAGATAATCTACTTAGCTGCTACTGGTAGTAGAACAGATCCAGAACTGCTTCTGCCAGATTTGGGAAACCTGCTGAGAATCACATGGAATCCAAAGTGATTGTTTTGGCTTAAAAAAGCATGTGTGAAAGGACCAGAGGTCCCTGGTGTCCAGAAATGTCCTTGTTGCAGGTGAGTGGTGTGGCAGGAGGGTCTCTCCCACCTGTGTTCTCCACGGAAAGTTTCATTTTGGCCAATTATTTTTCCTCTCATCTTCTGCGTTCCTGAAGTTTCTAAGCTGTGTTTTAAAGGTCTCATGGGAAGCCTGATCATTAAAAAAAAAAATACAATGCTCTTAAAGCTTTTTTCCCCCAGTTTTGATGACAACGCAGCATCATGTTCAAAGTGCAATTACTGAATCTGAAAAATAACCCCCTCTGACTGTAATGAACACGTGACAATGAACGCACAGCCCTCATTTGGACCAGTCCTCACCACAACCTTCTCATCCTCGGAGCTGTGCAGGGATGCTCTCAGCAGGGCCACGCTACAGGGAGGAGTCTGAAAGTGAGAGCAAGAGAGAAGCAGCTCAGGGTTGTAGTGAGGGAGATGAGAAATAGTCTGAAAGGCTCCCTGGGCAGGGAAGCTGAAATGTTACAGGGCCTAAAAGTCTGCAAGAGGATTACAGGGGTTTAACTGACCCATTTTGCCACTCCTGTAATCCCAGCGAGGTATTTTGCATTTAAACAAAAATATTTGACTCCAGGTAAAGGATATTTCACTGGGTACAGTCACCAGCAATATTTATCCGTAAGTATACCCATGAGTCTATCCCCAGCCAATCCCACTGCCCTTCCATCCACATCAGGACCCCAATGCCTCTGACCACGTCCCTCTCTTTCCTCCCTTTGTGTTGGCTTTGGCCACCAAACACCAGCTGTTCTCTCACTGCTCCCCTCACCTGGCACACTTGCTAGGGTCTTTATTCTGCACCTCCTGCACTGGAGAGAAATCTAAGCTTGGTATTATCCTACCTAATGAAGATGGGATTGTTCTTTCTAAAAAATTTGCTCAAGGTCAGCCAAAACCTTTGGCTCGTGTAGAAATCAAGTGGTTTTTTCCCATCTGCCTTTTTATTTCTGGTTCTGTTTGGTACTTGATCATGAGTACCATAATTAGGAATTTGGTAAAGCAGCCGAGCCGTGCCATTGCTTTGCCAGCAGGTAGAACTGGCTGAGGCATTTCTGAGGCACTGGGCAGCAGTGACACCCCGGGGTCCGCCAGGGAAGCAGCACTGCAGAGGTACCTTTGATGGCGAGGAAGGCTTTGCTGAAGGCACGGCCCGCTTCATTGCTGGCTTCCACCATATACTCGCCCTCATCCTGCTTGGTGACCCCCAGCACCACCAGGGAGCACACTCCGAAGTCGTTCGTGCAGAAGTAGTTGGGATCTCCGGAGAGGTCTCTGCTGTCCTTGTACCATGTGATTTTGGGCGGGGGGTGGCCTCCAACGGCGCAGCTCATGTGGCATTCGCTGCCCGTCACCACCACGTGCGGCTTCAGCGGCACCAGGAACCTCGGGGGCTGGTTCTGGTTAACTCCCCTGTATTTCGGTGCTTTCACTCGAAATTCAGCTGTGAAAAATAAACAGCACCAAGCACACACTCGGATGCTGCTCCCAGCACTGCAGGGTTTGCAGGGGTTTGCTTGTGCAGTGTCTGGAACTCTGCAAATTGCCCAAGATCCCATGCACCTACAGATTGTAACCTCTGCTGCTCTGCAGAATTACCCAGCATTTAACTTTGACATCAGAAACTTTGGTTTCTACATTACTTAAGCTTTAGATTTTGCTGGGAATTCATTTTGGGGCAAATAGCATGTCCTAATGGCTGGGAATGAAGGGTCTGTCTGCACAACGTCCCTGCAGAAAGGACAAACCTTCCCTGCCCAGCTGGAATTCCTCAGGGCATCTCTGTGCATTCCTGTTCTGGGCAACTGAATGTTCCCAGGAGGAGAGACCCATTTGGGGATGGCGTGTTAGAAGCAATGAAAGAAACAAAACACAACACAGAAATATTTGAAAATGTTTTACCCTTTGTTTTCCAGATCCTCCAGGGCTTCACAGTCTCTGAGGGATCACTGGCTCCCAGGTCGTTTTTTGCCACGACCCTGAAGTAATAATCCCTGCCTGGGACCACCGTGGTGAAGGTGAACTTGTTGTTGTAGATCAGGTCCCCCAGCACATGCCACAGACCCTTCTGGGATTCCCGTTTCAGGACAGTGTAATACAGGTTCTTCTCCCACTTCTCAGATGCTGAGGGGTCCCAGGTCACTGTCACTGTATTGGGCACATTCTCCTCCAGCCGGATGGCTCCAGGGGGCTGAGGGATGTCTGCCAGGGGAGGGCACACAATGTCACAGCTGTAGGGAGAGTGGCACAGAACCCTAAAAACCTGGAGTTTGTTGCATGTCTGGGGCTCAGTGACCATCCTGGTCATTGCAAGGGACACAATTCCATTCCTTCTCCAGGCACACAGATGTGTTTGCTATGAACTGAGCTGCTGCTGCACAACATCTGCACTGCTGAGCGGGGAGAGCAGGGTGCTACAGCTGAGCTGCTTCCCCTCCTGGGGTCACAGCTGGGACAGCTGTGCTCCATGTCCCACAGCCTGTGCTGACCTCCCCCAGTCACTCTGAAGGACAGTTTTAGTCAGAGAATTGCTCTGTCCTGCAGACAAGTGAGATCACAACATGCCCAGACATAGAAAATTGTACTCTGGTTCTCCCTGTGCCTGCACGGCCAAACTGCATCAGAGCTCACCCTGCCAAACTCGGTTTGTGGCCTTCTGCCTTTTCACAGTAAATAATGGAATCCCAGACTGGTTTAGGTGGGAAGGGATGTTAAAACCCATCCAGTCCCACCTCCTGCCATGGCAGGGACACCTTCTACTATCCCGGGGTGCTCCAAGCCCCGTCCAACCTGGCCTTGGACACTTCCAGGGATCCAGGGGCAGCCACAGCTTCCCTGGGCAACCTGTGCCAGGGCCTCCCCACCCTCAGAGGAAGGAATTCCTTCCCAATATCCCATCTAACCCTGCCCTTCTGGCAGTGGGAAGCCATTCCCCCTCGGGAATGGTCCTGTCCCTCCAGCCCTTGTCCCCAGTCCCTCTCCAGCTCTTCTGGAGCCCCTTTAGGCCCTGGAAGGGGCTCTAAGGTTCTCCCTGGAGCCTCCTCTTCTCCAGGTGAACACCCCCAGCTCTCCCAGCCTGGCTCCAGAGCAGAGGGGCTCCCGCCCTCAGAGCAGCTCTGTGGCCTCCCCTGGACTCGCTGCAGCAGCTCCAGGTCCTTCCCGTGCTGGAACCCAGGGCTGGAGGCAGCTCTGCAGGTGGGGGCTCAGCTGAGGGGGCAGAGGGACAGAATCCCCCCGTGCCCTGCTGCCCACGCTGGGGGCTCAGCCCAGGGCATGTCCAGCGCTCACCCACCAGCACCCCCAGGTCCTTCTCCCAGGGCTGCTCTCAGTCCGTTCATGCCCCAGCCTGGACTGAGTGGGAGTTGCTGATACATTTGTATGGATGGCAGTGAGTTACCTGTAATTTGAACCTGGAAGCTGAAGGTTTCCCTTTTCCCCAGCCCATTCCCAAGCTCCACAGTGTAGGTGCCACTATCACTGAGCTCAGCTGCCCTGAGCAGCAGCTGGGTGCTTCCATCCTCGGTGTTCACAGCAGCCCGGCTGGGAAGGGGGAGTCCATCCTTTAACCAGGTCACCACTGGCTCTGGAGACCCCTGGAAACAACAAGTCACAGCCACTTGTTTCATCTCCAGACTGTGTCTTATATCTTTAGTTTCATTATCTTACCCCAAATATGCACCTCCATGACATGGTAATGTTTAGAAATATGGATCCATGATGGATCAGAGAGCCCTGATCTGCTCTACAGTTTCTTTACAACTTTTTCCTTTTTGTCCATTAAGGATGTTATTGCAGTAAAGTGTTCAGAACTGTGTCAACCAAGCTATGCCAGATCAAGGACAGATAACTTCAGGAGTTAATATTTTCTGCTTTTAAAAAAACGTCCTCTAAGTCTTTATTTCCATTGTGCCATCTTTGGTGTCTTCTCCCAGAGATTAGAAGAAAGGCCAGCAAATAAACACACTTCATCACCCTCCTCTGGTATCCCAGACTTCACAGGATCATGGAATCATGAAGGCTGGAAAAGACCTCCAAGGCCATTGAGTCCAACCTGTGCCCAATCCCCACTTTAAAAGCACTGAGTGCCACGTACAGGCTTTCCTTGGACACCTCCAAGGATGGGGACTCCAAACCTCCCTGGGCAGCCCCTTCCAAAGCCTGACCACCCTTTCCATGGGGAAAAGCCTGTGTTGTTCCAAGCTTACACCAAAGCACTGCGATTTCTGTCAATGCCTGTCAAGTTCTCAACTCACAGAGCTCAAGTGCTGCTGCTTGGTGAGACAAGCACAGTGAAGGTGTGCTGGAAATGGTGCCCCAAGGCCTTCTGAGAGTCACAGGAAATCACTGATTTGGAAAGTCTGACAGAGCAATGTTATCAGGATGATGATAATTGATAAGGCTAGGTGGACAGCACTGAGCCTTGTTTGTAGAAGTTAACGAATGACCACCATGTCATAAAACACCAATGCCAAAACTGACAGCTCAGTTCTGGCTTGTGTTTTCCTCACTCTCAAAGTCTACACAGCACAAGCAGGCCAAATTATATGCCCAGTGACTTGTAGACAAAACTCCATGACATAAAAATAGTAGCTTGGTTTTTCTGTCTGCTATTGAGAGCATCACAAAACTAGGCAGGGAATTCCTCCAAAGCCTTGAACACCCACCTCAAAGGGAATCTTCACCCGGATGGGATTCCCTGCTTTTATAACCAGGAACCTTTTCACTGTGTCATCTATCAGTAATCTGGGAGAGACTGGAAAAGACAAGGATTACTCCCAAAAGGTGGATGTTAGTGCAGTCACTGATAACAATCACATGTGTTCCACCCCCTGGTGCCTCTCCCAGCTGGGTGAGGCTGGTGAGGAATTCACTGTGGGAAAAATCTCCCTGATTCAGTCCCAGACTTTACACCTTTCAAATTTCATTACTATTTATTTATCACTATGACTGAACAAGGGAAAATGATGTAAAAATACATTCACAACAATCTCTGTATTCATGTGATGTCTCAGTCACAGAGAAATTGGCTCTTTGCCACACTTTATCCCATCACAGGGATCATCTTTTGTGTTTAAATGGTGTCTGGAAAAAGGAAATTCCAATGGACACTTATAAAATATACATGCAGTACAGAGCACAGAACATCCACAGGAAAGCTGCCAGAGTTTATCTAAAATAGTATTTTTTAGTATTTAAAATATTTTCTTTTCTCTTTTCATCAGTATACTATAGCATTTAGTATTTCTCTAAGAATACCGAATACAGTAGTGCTAAATTGTATTAGTGTTGCCAGTATAGAACTTAAAACCCACTTTCCAGATGGATTTATTTTATCTATCTATTGATAAACGGGGTCTCCAGGCATAGGCCAAAGCACACATTTTCACTTAGGACCCCAGTTAAGGAAGATGAACCCCTCACAGAATTATTATGTAATTCTGCAATGTTCCTAAAGAGCAGGAAAAAACCAGAGCTGCAGATTGTAAATAAAGATGGAAAAGTGAAAATGGTGAAAACTTTCAAACTAAACAATTAAAAAGTAAAATAAAGTATCAAAAACAGCATAAAGATTTGTGATTTAAGAGAATGAAGTAAAATGTTTTGTTCCAGAAGATTGTCTAGAAATTGACTGAAAACTCTGTATTTCCTGTGGAAGAGCACAGGCAGGGGTAAGGTACATGCAGGTTCTGTCTGGTGACTGTGGTATGGCTCTGCACAGAGGGCAAAATGTAAGTCTGAGGAGAAAATGGAGTTCTGAGGGTTGTTTTATCAAAATGAGTCTCTAAATGAGCTGAGCACTGTGCATTGCATATCTAATATCAGTTAATACTGAGCCTGTCCTGCTGAAGTGAGCAGATAACCCCGGGGTGAGGAGGAGCAGTGCTGTCCCTGAGTTAGTCTGGGCCTGGGAGCAGCTCATCCCAGTATCCTACAGCCCTGGCTGCTCCTGCCCCCTGAGGTGCCCCATTCCCCGGGACACAGCCCCCGGCTCACCCTCTGCCCCCTGAGGTGCCCCATTCCCCGGGACACAGCCCCCGGCTCACCCTCTGCCCCCTGAGGTGCCCCATTCCCCGGGACACAGCCCCCGGCTCACCCTCTGCCCCCTGAGGTGCCCCATTCCCCGGGACACAGCCCCCCGGCTCACCCTCTGCCCCCTGAGGTGCCCCATTCCCCGGGACACAGCCCCCGGCTCACCCTCTGCCCCCTGAGGTGCCCCATTCCCCGGGACACAGCCCCCGGCTCACCCTCTGCCCCCTGAGGTGCCCCATTCCCTGGGACACAGCCCCAGAGCCCCCGGCTCACCCTCTGCGCCCTGAGGTGCCCCATTCCCTGGGACACAGTCCCAGAGCCCCCGGCTCACCCTCTGCGCCCTGAGGTGCCCCATTCCCTGGGACACAGCCCCAGAGCCCCCGGCTCACCCTCTGCCCCCTGAGGTGCCCTATTCCCTGGGACACAGCCCCCGGCTCACCCTCTGCCCCCTGAGGTGCCCCATTCCCTGGGACACAGCCCCAGAGCCCCCGGCTCACCCTCTGCCCCCTGAGGTGCCCCATCCCCCAGGACACAGCCCCCGACTCACCCTCTGCCCCATTCCCCAGGACACAGCCCCAGAGCCCCCGGCTCACCCTCTGCCCCCTGAGGTGCCCTATTCCCTGGGACACAGCCCCCGGCTCACCCTCTGCCCCCTGAGGTGCCCCATTCCCCGGGACACAGCCCCAGAGCCCCCGGCTCACCCTCTGCCCCCTGAGGTGCCCCATCCCCCGGGACACAGCCCCCGACTCACCCTCTGCCCCATTCCCCAGGACACAGCCCCAGAGCCCCCGACTCACCCACAGGAGCAGCAGCTCCAGCACAAGCCTCGAGCTCGGAGGCCTCTCCGGGGCCGCTGTCGCTGAGGGCCCTCACGCGCAGGAACAGCTTCTCCCCGGCCCGCAGCCCCTGAACCCTGCACGAGGTGCTCTCTGCAGGGAGGGTGAAGCATTTGGTCCAGCTGAGGCTGTTACAGGGCCTCTTCTCCACCTCGTAGCCTTTCACATCATTCCCATCTTGTACTTCAGGTTTGTTCCATGTCAAGGTGACACTGGTGCTGTCACTGCTGCTCACTTTAAGGTCCTGCACTTGGCCTGGAGATTCTGGAGGGAGAAATTTTATTTAAACTATTTTTCTAGGATTTCTCTTCCCTCTATTCAGTCACCGCCTGAGGTTTCCCAATGTTCTTGCAGTGCACTGGATTTCCACCCTGCTCTCTTGCCCCACCTTGTCCCAGTTCTTCAGAGCTGGATCCGGGTCCTTGCTCCTACCAGCCCTGCAGTAAATCCACAACACTCCAAAACACTCTGCAGCCCATCCCGAGTGTTTCTCCACACTGTGCATTCCCCCACACCAGGGTCTGCCAGATCTCGCCTTGGACGTTGTCGCTGTTGTACCAAGAACAACGCAGTCCAGGATCGGGTTCAAAGGCCAGAAGTGGCTATATTTAATGATATAAATCAGCTTATAAAGCTTTGTTCACAAGAGTGGCATAACACCATTGGGGGCTTGACCATCTGCCTCCCAGAGCGATTGGCTGAACGGCATAACACCCATTTCCAAAATATTTTTCCCAGTGTGGAAAACAAAACACAAACACCTTGTGCACCTGTGAGATAGTTTACAAACCTTCCCAGCTAGTTTGCCTGAGAAAGGAGACTTTCACAAGCAGCTGTAAAAAATAGGAAAATCTCTCTGCCAGCTCTTTTAGCATCTACAGGACACCCTACAGGAAATCCTTGCATTTCTTCCTCCAGCTGATTCTCAGCCATGAAACATTCCCCAGTTACTGATCCTTGTCTCCGCACTCTTTTACAGAGGATTTAAGAACATCTCCTCCCCACGAACACCCCCGAAGCAGAGCACAGGGCAGGGCACTTACTGGTGGGGTCCTGGGCAAAGGAGGGCTCGGAGGGGTCACTGGGCTGTCCCGTGCCAGCAGCATTGACAGCTGCCACCCGGAACTCGTACTGCACACCCTCCTTGAGGCCGGTCACCTTCAGCTTCTTGTCTGCAGAGAGGAGAGGAGTGCATTGGCTCAGGGGAGCTGTTCCCCATCAGGAAAGGTGACACAACAATGCTGTGCCTTACTCCAGGCAGAATTATGGACTGAAAAATTCTCAGAAGCCATAAATCTGTCACTGATTCCCCTGCCATTCCCTAGATAAGTCCATGTAAACTTCTGGGATGTGTTCATTGTATTCCTTTCAAAATCAAACAGCCCTTGAATCACAGAATCCCAGAATCATTTAGTTGGAAAAGACCTCCAAGGTCGTCCAGTCCAACCTGTGACCCATCACCACCTTGATGTGAAAGGTGTAAGATCCCAAGCAGCTCCTAAACCCAGCTGAGGTTTTTGCCTTTTCAAATCCACCAGGCTGTGCCAGGAGACAGAATACCCACCTTTGACAGGCATGCTGGTAACTGGCAGCCAGGTCACAGTGCCCTTCTTGCGTTTCTGAACAATGTATCCCATAATTTGGGAAGTGCCAGTTTTGCAAGGAGCTTTCCAGGATATGGTGATGGTGTCTCTGCTGGCACTGATGATCTTGGGGGGATCTGGGGCACCAGGAGAAGCTACAAAGAGATGAGGTCTTCATTATTAGCAGGTATGTTTTTATTGCAAGATAAAATGGTGGTGTGTGTAATTTCATCTTCCAGATTCCCCAAGGTATTCCTATGGATGTGCTTTGAAAACCTGGCTGAGACTTGAAGCTGTGGATCCTGTTCTCCACAAGAACTGGATCCAGCATGGACTCTGTTCCTGAGTCTGGATTTCACAAAAGACCTGCTGTCATCAGGACTGACAATTCCTCTGTCAGTGGGGTGTGTCATTCCTACATGATATGAACAGTCAGCATCATTCTTGCTTTCAGCAACAGGAACTGGTAACAAAAGGGATTTTCTTTGCCCTCTGCTAAAGTGTTCAAGATACAGAATCATGGGAATGAAAATGGAGAAAGAAGAGAATTAGAACTGAACATTGGTCTCTTTAGTACTGCATTTGTGCTCATGGCAAACCTGATAGAGTATTTAAACTCCTTGAAGGACAAAGACAATATTCAGTTGTCTGGAGATCAGGGGAATGGAGTGGTCATGCTGAGAACTGCTGCACATACAGAGACACTCCTTTGCCTGTGGAGTTAAGAAAAGGCCTCACATGTTCCCTTTGCAGCCACAGTGGGAAAAATTTCCTTTGATCTTGATGCATTTTGCATTTCCCCCATGAAACTTCCTTTCCAATTCAGAATGAAGGAAGGAATAATTAAATCTCACTCAGTAGCCAGAGCCTACAGCAAACTGCTGCTCTTGCTGGGCAACCTCCACAGCTTTGTGTGAAGACTGAAGTTGAGATCTGTAGCAACATCCACAATGCAGTGAGTTTCCTTTGCTGTCAGCTTTGATAATGAATTTCCCAATTTGAATTATGAATTATGAGAAGTTCTCCTCACCTTTACCAGCAGCCTTCACTTCCCCCGACTCCAGCGCGTCGCTCACTCCCTCGGCATTCATGGCCCTCACCCTGAAGTAGTAGCTCATCTCTTCCTCCACTTTGCTTGTGGTGAAGCTGGTGCAGCTCCTGGGGGTTTCTCCCAAAGTCTCCCAGTTGTTCCTGCCCATCTGCTGCCTCTCCACGAGGTACCTTTGCACTGGTTTGCCCCCATCGTCCTTTGGGGGCTTCCACTGGATTGTGATGTTGCTGGCGGAGCTTTCTACAATTTTGATGGGTCCTGCTGGGGGCTGTGGCTTGTCTGAGAAGATGAACAGAGACACAGCTGGCTCCAGACCCAGACCTGCTCCTGGGTTTGGAGCAGACACTGTCCCTTGCTCACCAACTGGGAGACTGTTCCTGATGAAATGCAGGGACAGTTGTAGGATGAGGGCTGGGCACATGAATTGCCTCTTCCAAACTTGCACTCTTCTAACTTTTGATGGGGAAGATGGAAAGCCAGGCCCTTGCTCTCCCTGGGTCAACTGTTCTCATAAACACTGCACCAGTTCAGCTTACTAATACAGGCAGAACATCATTTCTGGTCTCTCAAAGGAGCCCAGGCATTTATGGGATGGCTGAATTGGACCTTGATATCCTATTTCAGATTTGCATGTTGTGTACAGTCACATCTCCTACAGTGTCTGATTCAAAACTCAGCTGCTGAGGCCATGAAAAACCAAATTAGGTTTGTGTTCCCTTGTACTAAAGGGCAAGAAGCATGTTCAGCAATCTTCCCTTGTTCCCTGATTTTGGGGCAATATACAGAGTCTTGTTCCTCTCGGAATATCCAGTCACTCCAAATAAGGTTCTCACTAATGTCAATGGATTCCCTGCCTAAGCTTTACAGTGAAAGCCACAGTGGATGTTACAGGATCTTACCTATCACCACGAGCTCTAGGTTGATCTCCAGGATGCCACTGTCGTTCTTGAGCCTGACTTTGTAATCTCCACAGTCCCTCCTGTCACAGCTGGAGATGGACAGTGTGGTGCAGGTGTCTGTCTTGTCCACACGGATCCTGGTGTCATCCCCCAGCTCCATCCTGTCCTTCAGCCATGTGGCCCTGATGGGCCCCCGGCCCTCAAATGGGATCCGCAGCTTCAGCCCCTCCCCGGCCTTGGCCACCATGGGGACACTGGTCAAGTTCTTGAGGAGGACTTTGTCCACCTGGGGAGGATCTAAGCAGGTGATACAAGGTCATTAAAAACCACAATTCAAGGAGGATAAGGCTCATCCTGGAGGGATACTGCCAGCAATGCTCAGAACTCACAACACTCGGACCTTCACCTTTAGTTGTACTTTGCTACAGGATAATTCTCACAAGGTTTTGTAGTATCACACTGTCCTTTCACTAGAGAAAATTTCTCCTAGGCAACACACTAAACACAAGAATGAAGAATCTGCTCTGATAAAGTGTTTTGTGCACCCAGAAATCTTTGAGTTGCTAACAGAAGGCTCTCTAGTTAAACTTGCAAATGCAAAATGAACCAACCTGTACAAAAAACATTTCCCATTTATCTTGTAATTCTTTATAATAAAGTTATCTCAATAGCCAATGACACGTCTCTGAGTAAATATATTGCTTTTAAAGCCCATCTCATGTAGCGTTGGTGGTTTGAGTAGACTCACCTTCAACAAAAATTGAAGCTTCAGTTTTTACATCTCCACCTTCAAACCTGTATTTCCCAGCATGAATATCTTCAGCTTTGTTAATGATTAGTTTGTGGACAAGACCTTTCTTTTCAAAGATGACTCCATCCATGCTTGTTAACTACAAAGTAAAGGACAGAGACACATCCTTTCAAAAGGGATAAAATGCAATCTAAACTGAAACTGGACAGACTACAATTTGAAATGCAGTTGAAAATACTTATGAACATCTGCACGTTTAATGACAATATTCTGGTATTCTGTTGCCCAGAGAAGCTGTGGCTGCCCCATCCCTGGAAGTGTCCAAGGCCGGGTTGGATGGGGTCAGGTTGGATGGGGCTTGGGTCCAGTGGAAGTTGTCCCAGGGCAGGGGGTGGGACTGGATGGTCTTTAAGGTCCCTTCCAACCCAAACCACTCTGGAATTCTGGGATTCTCTGAACCCTTCCCGGGCCCCACTCGGCTGCAGGTGACTGTCAGGGGAAGGACACCTTGACCCCACCCTTAGGAAGTAGAGCCAGAGAGCAGAGCATTGCTACTCAAAGCCAACAGCAAGCTCAAGGAACCCACCTTTAGGCCATCCTTAAACCAGGTTCCTGTCACATTGTCCCTGCTGACAGTGCAGGACAGCTCAGCTGGGTCCCCCTTCAGCACTCGCATGGTTGCCAGCTGCTTGTTGAGGTAACAGCGTGGCACTGAACAGGCACAAAGGAAGGGAAAGAAGCTAAGTCTGTGTTACAGAGAGACATCCAGAGCTGAAAATGCACATGTGGGGAAAAGAGCTTTTAAAAAAACACATCCTGTGGCCAGGAGAGGCTTTTGTGCCACCTCACTGTGGGCCAGCTGGGTACACTCAGTGCCCACAGGGTACCCGTGAGGGACGTGCAGCCATCCCACTATCAATTACATCCCAACATCCACTTCATGGGCAGTGGATTCATCACAAAGCACATTATCCAGCTGCAGATTTGCTGCTTTATGTCTATGCTAATTGTCTTGGCTCCCTCTACAGCCAGTGGGAAAAACCAGGTTGCTCCAGGGTGTGGATCCACTGCTTCATCCTCCTCTTCCTGTGCACTGACCACACACGGGGCTGCCCAACACATCCCCCTAAACAGCCCCAGGCACACTGTTCTCCACCCCTGTATTCCTCTTTCCCTTCCCCAGTTCTTCTCCATTAACATCCTCATCTCCTCTCTAATAAATACCCCACTCCTTCCCCTCGAGCCCCAATTTCGATGGGTTTACTTCCTTATTTGTATTTATGGGTTAGAAATTATAACTCCTAACTTGTGAGCAATCCCATTAAGTGAATATTCCTCTCTGATTATACACCTGAAATTTCTCATTCCTACAATTTACACATCATCACCATCATCATCATCATCATCTTGCTGGTGGAGCCACAGGTCTTACTCAAATGGCTGCAAACACATTACTCCCCTCTTACTCTATGCAACACCTTATTATTCCTGATGTTACAAGAGAAAAGAGCTCTTTACATTATATAAGCCCATATAAGCAGGCACAGAATTGTTCCAGAACTTGGACAGTTATTTGCAGTAGGTGTTTGAAAAATAAAGTGAAACTTCAGTTTTGAATTGGAACAATATCAAAGAAACATGTTATTCCTTGAAACTACATTTGTGAACTGGTCTATTCCACGAGATGTGAAACACAAATGAACAGATGAGACCTGGTTTAGATCATTTAGACAAAGAAAATAATTTAGACCTTTAAGGCAGTTTGATCAGAGCAAATTGTGTAAGATTGAACAGCCAATCAGTGGGAGAATTAGGAACAGATCATGGGACAACCAAGTTTCTACGTAGAGCTGTGTTTATCTAAACCATAACATCCCATTTCTTTGCAGGATTAGGAATGTGAGTATCAAAATGTAAATACCAGGAGTCACCAGTTAACCACGTACCTTTGAGATCATCCAGGGCACTCCGTTTCCTTTGGCCTGTGCTTTCTGTGCTGTTCAGGGAATCATTTGCTTTAAGATCCAGGTCAGGTTCCTGCTTTCTCTGGTTTGCTGAAGGAGGTCCACCAAAAGGACCTGCCATCTGGCCATAACTCAGTGGACCTTGACCAAACCCACCTGAACTACTCCCGTCAACAGATCTGTCATGGGATTTACTCCCTGCCCCTCCAAAGGCAGAATTTGTGCCATCAAGGGAGCCCAACTGTCCAAAATCTCTGCCCTCTCCCCTGGCTCCTTCTGGACCTGACAGGGACCCTCTGTCATCAGCTGAACCTTTGTTCCCTGGCCCTCTGACATCACTGGCAGTGCCCTTTCCAGTTTCACCTCCCAAAGATCTGCCAAGACGTGCATCCAGCCCATACCCACCATCTGGTCCACCAGCACCTCCCACACCTCCTTTACCACGGACTGAATCCTGTTCATCCCCTCCCAACCTCCCAATGCCACTTGCACCGGCCCTGGCTACAGCTGACCCTCTGTCCTTGCCATAGAGAGACCCTGCACCCCACAGTGCTGAGCCTTCCCCAGAAAAGCCCTCTCCTCCTCCTCCACCTGCATATCCCAGAGCTCTGCTCAGCGTGGCATCCCTGCCACGGCCAGATCCCATCGCTTCCTCACCTCCAGGAGGAAAATGAGCAGCTCCTGCCACAGCCCCAGCTGGGAAACCATCTTTTCCATAGAGAACTCCAGCTCCCCCCGCACCACCACCAGCAGCCCCAGCTGGGAGACCATCCTTTCCATAGGGACCCCTGACTGCCCCTGCACCACCACCAGCAGCCCCAGCTGGGAGACCATCCTTTCCATAGGGACCCCTGACTGCCCCTGCACCACCACCAGCAGCCCCAGCTGGGAGACCATCCTTTCCATAGGGACCCCTGACTGCCCCTGCACCACCACCAGCAGCCCCAGCTGGGAGACCATCCTTTCCATAGGGACCCCTGACTGCCCCTGCACCACCACCACCAGCCCCAGCTGGGAGACCATCCTTTCCATAGGGACCCCTGACTGCCCCTGCACCACCACCACCAGCCCCAGCTGGGAGACCATCCTTTCCATAGGGAGATCCAAGTCCCCCTACACCAGCTGCACCAGCACCACCAACACCTGCTCCAGATGGCCGACCATCTGGACCATACAAAGGCTCTCCAAATCCTCCTGCACCACCAGCACCACCAGCCCCAACTGGGAGACCATCCTTTCCATAGGGAGCTCCAAGTCCCCCTGCACCACCAGCCCCACCAGTGCCTGTTCCAACTGGGAGACCATCCTTTCCATAGGGAGCTCCAAATCCGCCTGTACCAGCCCCACCAGCCCCTGCTCCAGCTGGGAGACCATCCTTTCCATATGGAGCTCCAAGTCCTCCCGCACCACCAGCCCCACCAGAACCTGCTCCAACTGGGAGACCATCCTTTCCATAGGGAGCTCCAAGTCCTCCTGCACCAGCACCAGCCCCACCAATGCCTGCTCCAACTGGGAGACCATCCTTTCCATAGGGAGATCCAAGTCCCCCTACACCACCAGCCCCACCAGCCCCTGCTCCAACTGGGAGGCCATCCTTTCCATAGGGAGCTCCAAGTCCGCCTGCACCACCAGCCCCACCAGCCCCTGCTCCAACTGGGAGGCCATCCTTTCCATAGGGAGCTCCAAGTCCCCCTACACCACCAGCCCCACCAGCCCCTGCTCCAACTGGGAGGCCATCCTTTCCATAGGGAGATCCAAATACCCCTGCACCAGCACCAGCAGTACCACCAACACCTGCTCCAAGTGGCCGACCATCTGGACCATACAAAGCCTCCCCAAATCCCCCTGCACCACCAGCACCTGCTCCAACTGGGAGACCATCCTTTCCATAGGGAGATCCAAGTCCCCCTACACCAGCTGCACCAGCACCACCAACACCTGCTCCAGATGGCCGACCATCTGGACCATACAAAGGCTCTCCAAATCCTCCTGCACCACCAGCCCCAACTGGGAGACCATCCTTTCCATAGGGAGATCCAAGTCCCCCTGCACCACCAGCCCCACCAGTGCCTGCTCCAACTGGGAGGCCATCCTTTCCATAGGGAGCTCCAAGTCCCCCTGCACCACCAGCACCACCAGCCCCTGCTCCAACTGGGAGGCCATCCTTTCCATAGGGAGCTCCAAGTCTGCCTGCACCACCAGCCCCACCAGCACCTGCTCCAACTGGGAGGCCATCCTTTCCATAGGGAGCTCCAAGTCCCCCTGCACCACCAGCACCACCAGCACCTGCTCCAACTGGGAGACCATCCTTTCCATAGGGAGCTCCAAATCCGCCTGTACCAGCCCCACCAGCACCTGTTCCAACTGGGAGACCATCCTTTCCATAGGGAGATCCAAGTCCTCCTGCACCACCAGCCCCACCAATGCCTGCTCCAACTGGGAGACCATCCTTTCCATATGGAGCTCCAAGTCCTCCTGCACCACCAGCCCCACCAGCCCCTGCTCCAACTGGGAGGCCATCCTTTCCATAGGGAGATCCAAGTCCCCCTGCACCAGCACCAGCAGTACCACCAACACCTGCTCCAAGTGGCCGACCATCTGGATCATACAAAGCCTCCCCAAATCCCCCTGCACCACCAGCCCCACCAATGCCTGCTCCAACTGGGACACCATCCTTTCCATAGGGAGATCCAAGTCCTCCTGCACCACCAGCCCCACCAATGCCTGCTCCAACTGGGAGACCATCCTTTCCATATGGAGCTCCAAGTCCTCCTGCACCACCAGCCCCACCAGCCCCTGCTCCAACTGGGAGGCCATCCTTTCCATAGGGAGATCCAAGTCCCCCTGCACCAGCACCAGCAGTACCACCAACACCTGCTCCAAGTGGCCGACCATCTGGACCATACAAAGCCTCCCCAAATCCCCCTGCACCACCAATGCCTGCTCCAACTGGGAGACCATCCTTTCCATAGGGAGCTCCAAATCCGCCTGTACCAGCCCCACCAGCACCTGCTCCAGCTGGGAGACCATCCTTTCCATATGGAGCTCCAGGTCCCCCTGCACCACCAGCCCCACCAGCACCTGCTGCAACTGGGAGGCCATCCTTTCCATAGGGACCTCCAAGTCCCCCTGCATCCGCCCCTCCAGCTGGGAAACCATCCATTCCATAAGGAGATGCAGCCCCTCCAAAACCACCACCTGCAGCTCCGCCAACTCCTAATCCAGCAGCGAGACCATCTTTTCCACGTGGATACCCAAGTGCTCCTGTAGTAGCCCCACCAACAACAGGCCCAGTGGGGAGGCCATCCTTTCCATACGGAGCTCCAAGTCCTCCTGCACCACCAGCCCCACCAGCACCTCCTCCAACTGGGAGACCATCCTTTCCATAGGGAGCTCCAAGTCCCCTTGCACTTGCAGCACCAGCTGCACCAACACCTGCTCCAAGCTGCTTACCATCTGGACCATACAAAGGCTCTCCAAATCCCCCTTCACCAGCCCCACCAGCCCCAAACTGGAGACCATCCTTTCCATAGGGAGCTCCAAGTGCCCCTGCACCACCAGCCCCACCAGTGCCTGCTCCAACTGGGACACCATCCTTTCCATAGGGAGCTCCAAGTCCCCCTGCACCACCAGCCCCACCAATGCCTGCTCCAACTGGGACATCATCCTTTCCATAGGGAGCTCCAAGTCCTCCTGCACCACCAGCCCCACCAGTGCCTGCTCCAACTGGGACACCATCCTTTCCATAGGGAGCTCCAAGTCCCCCTACACCAGCTGCACCAGTGCCTACTCCAACTGGGAGACCATCCTTTCCATAGGGAGCTCCAAGTCCTCCTGCACCACCAGCCCCACCAATGCCTGCTCCAACTGGGAGGCCATCCTTTCCATAGGGAGATCCAAATACCCCTGCACCAGCACCAGCAGTACCACCAACACCTGCTCCAAGTGGCCGACCATCTGGACCATACAAAGCCTCCCCAAATCCCCCTGCACCACCAGCACCTGCTCCAGCTGGGAGACCATCCTTTCCATAGGGAGCTCCAAATCCGCCTGTACCAGCCCCACCAGCACCTGCTCCAGCTGGGAGACCATCCTTTCCATAGGGAGCTCCAAGTCCTCCTGCACCACCAGCCCCACCAGTGCCTACTCCAACTGGGACACCATCCTTTCCATAGGGAGCTCCAAGTCCTCCTGCACCACCAGCCCCACCAGTGCCTACTCCAACTGGGAGACCATCCTTTCCATAGGGAGATCCAAGTCCTCCTGCACCACCAGCTGCACCAGTGCCTACTCCAACTGGGAGACCATCCTTTCCATAGGGAGCTCCAAGTCCGCCTGCACCACCAGCTGCACCAGTGCCTACTCCAACTGGGAGACCATCCTTTCCATAGGGAGCTCCAAGTCCGCCTGCACCACCAGCCCCACCAGCACCTCCTCCAACTGGGAGGCCATCCTTTCCATAGGGAGATCCAAATACCCCTGCACCAGCACCAGCAGTACCACCAACACCTGCTCCAAGTGGCCGACCATCTGGATCATACAAAGCCTCCCCAAATCCCCCTGCACCACCAGCCCCACCAATGCCTGCTCCAACTGGGAGACCATCCTTTCCATAGGGAGATCCAAATACCCCTGCACCAGCAGTACCACCAACACCTGCTCCAAGTGGCCGACCATCTGGACCATACAAAGCCTCCCCAAATCCCCCTGCACCACCAGCACCTGCTCCAACTGGGAGACCATCCTTTCCATAGGGAGCTCCAAATCCGCCTGTACCAGCCCCACCAATGCCTGCTCCAACTGGGAGACCATCCTTTCCATATGGAGATCCAAGTCCCCGTGCTCCAGTACCACCAGCCCCAGCTGGGAGACCATCCTTCCCATAGGGAGCTCCAAATCCCCCTACACCAGCCCCACCAGCACCACCAGCACCTGCTCCCAGTGCCTGACCATCTGGACCATATAAAGCCTCCATTTCTCCTGTGAAATTTCCACCTGCACCAGCAATAGCCCTATCTCCACCTGGAAGGCCTCCTGGCACATACAGAGAGCCAGACCTTTCTGCCTGCCCTAACTGACCACTGGCATGAGGTGTCAGGCCATAGGGAGTCCCTGTTTGTCCCTCTCTGTTTATACCTGCTCCGTTCTTATCACCCACAGTGGGATGCCCATCCTTGCCATGGTGGGACCTCATTCTTCCTGCCATTCCAGCACCTGCAGCATCTCCCCCAGCTCCAGTTCCTGGATGAGTCCTGCTGAACAGATCACCCACACTGGCTCCCACTCCAGTTGAATCAGGATCAAGCCCATCTGGCACAGAACTTCCACCACCCAACCTCCCAGCACCCCCAAAACCAGCTCTGTAACTGGCATCACCTAAATTCCCATCCTTGTCATGCTGAGAGCCCAAACCTTCTCCATCATCCATGTCAATGTTAACAGCACCCAGCACACCCTCACCTCTGCCATCCACAGAATTCCATTCGCCTGCCCCTCCTACTGCACCACCAGGACCTGCTCTGCCTGAGACAGCGTCCATACCATGGACAGCCCTTAACCCACTTCTGCCTCCTAAGCCTTTTAGTCCAAAGGTGCTGCCATCATTGGCCCCTGAGTCTCCATCTAGACCTGCTCCAGAAAACTGCCCAGATCCCATCTCTCCATTTATGTGGGTTTTGCGTAGCCCCTCTTTTCCCAAAAATCTTTGGCTTCCATCATCAGGATCAATGGAGTGTCCTTGGCCCCTGCCTTGGCTGCTGCCTTGGCCAGTTCTGTACCAGCCAGTTTTCTCCACACGAGGGGATGTAGAAAAGGAAGGATGATCTTCATCACCAGCTTGTTCTTGGCGCCGAAGCTTCCTTGCCCTTTCATTGTCTGCCATTGTTTCTTTCAGCCACTCAGATGTCTCCCTTTCAATCTTTTCTCCTTCATCCTGTCTCCTCTTTCCTTTGGCATCTGAAGTTGCGTTGTTTGATGGGAGCAGATGTACAATTTACAGAAAAAGAGGGGAACAAAATAACAGAAAATCAGTAGGTCACTGCACTGCATCAACAACCAAAGAAAATGTGTTAGCACTTTTTGAATTTCATTTTAGGACACACACAATATATTTAAATAAATTTAAAATAATTTCAAATCCTGAATTTTTCAATGCCACATTCAGACAACAAAATTAACTAAAGACAATTATTTTTAGTTAAAATGCATTGGTTTTTAGTGGAAACATGCTCATTATAACAAACAAACCAACCAAAAATAACAGAAAAAGACACTTCCAGCATGATAGGTCTGATTTAGAGGGGCTTAGATTGTATCTGGGATTCATTAATTCCATCTGCCTACTCCCTCCAGCTATGGAGAAGGAGCAGAATATTCCATGCCCAGAGGAGCCATCAGTTCCCACCCTGGAACTGGGATTTTGCTGCTCTGGAGGCAGCTTGCACATCTGGATAATGGCTGGTTTAGGGATGGCCAACCTGAGGACTAAAGCTTCCAGATCTGTGAATAGCTTTGGATTAATCCACAATTCAGGCTGTTCTGAGAGCAGGTCACTCACTGCTTTGGTTTCCAGGTTGGATATAATTTATCAGAGCTCACAGCTCACTGAAATCCACGGGCAGTTTCTTTTTTCAGAAACCTACATTGGTTTGGAGAAGCCTTTGTGAGACACTCATCCTGCTGCTGTGTGAGGATCCCAAAAGAAACCAAAGGCAATGGGAACCAAAGGAACCACCTCTCAGAAGCAAACAAATATGAGCCAGGTGACTGTCAATGTGCCTGCACTGGGTGTTCCCACCTTCCCAGCTTCCTCTGAGCTCCTTCCAGCATGTTTAACCTCTAATTGGGAATGAAAAATATTATCTAGCAAGAAGAATGGCATTGATAGTGTAAAACTGAGAGTATCAAAAGCTCCCTGAGCCCCTTCCTGCTGCACTGTGATCACTGGGACAGCTTCCTCAAAAACATGTGGGGAGATAAGGAGAGTTTTTTGATAACTGGTGGAGAATGTGCTACTTCATTATAGCTGTAGAGCAATCAAGCCAATAGGATTTGTCAGGACTAATTAAAAGGGGTAAAGTTGGTCTCATTTGAAGAGGAAAGAGGGTCTAACCAGACATTCATTTTCCCAAAGAGAATTTAGAATCATGGAATCACAAAATGGTTTGGATTGGAAGGGACCTCAAAGCTCATCCAGTTCCACCCCCTGCCATGGGCAGGGACGCCTTCCACTATCTCAGGGTGCTCCAAGCTCCGTCCAGCCTGGCCTTGGACACTGCCAGGGATCCAGGGGCAGCCACAGCTTCTCTGGGCAACCTGTGCCAGGGCCTGCCCACCCTCTCAGGGAAGAATTTCTTCCCAAAATCCCATCTAACCCTGCCCCTCTGGCAGTGGAAAGCCATTACCCCTTGGGAGTGGTCCTGTCCCTCCAGGCCCTTGTCCAAAGTCCCTCTCCAGCTCTCCTGGAGCCCCTTTAGGCACTGAAAAGGTCTCCAAGGTCTCCCTGTAGTCTCATCTTATCCACGCTAAACACCCCAGTTCTCTCAGCCATAATTTAGGAATTAGAGGCTCAGCAATTCATTTCCCAGCAGAGCAACATCTCCCTGAACCATCAGGCAGTGAGAGGAATGTTTTGTGCCAACACACCATGGGAACAACCCGCTGCCAACCACTCACACTCCACGAGGAGCCAGGCACTGGAGGAGCCCTGTCCCGCGTCGAGTGTGTACAGGCCACTGTCCGAGGGCACCGCATTCCTGACAATCAGCTTGTGGGTCAGGCCATCAGGTGTCACAGAGATCTGGTGCTTGTCACTGGCCTGGAGGAGGTGGCTTTTGTGCAGCCACAGGGGCTCGTGGCAGGGCGTGCACAGCACACACTGGAACTCAGCGTCCCCAGCCTCGGCACAGCGCACGTCGGAGAGCGGCTGCCGGAACCGCACCGGGATGGCTGCAGGGGAAACCAAGAGCTGTGGGAAGGAAACGGCTGGTTCTGGGCTCCAAGTAAAACTGTTACAGCTGAGGGAGGAAAGAACAGGAAGTTGTGGTGCCTCTGAGCATTGGGTTAATGAGAAAAAGGAAAAACTGAGATGTGGTTCTGTGCCAAATTCTGCAGAAAAGCAGAAAAGTAGATTTTTGTCTGTATTATCTTCTGAGACATTGTACCCCATAGCACTGATGTGCTGGCAGTTTTTAGTCATTGATGTGTTCCTGCAGCACGATACTTAGATTGAGTTTGTTGTTATTATTCTGAGCTTACAGAAGCAAACTGTAATATGGGGTAGGTTAAGGAGTGTGCTCACTGTCACCCACAGCCAGACCCGTTCTCAAGCCCAGGCCTGTTCCCCTGGACTGCAAATGCAGCACCTAAAGCACAAAATCACCCTCCTGCTCCTTTTCACCTGTGCCAGACAAGGAACCCTTACTGGGCAACACAAAACCAGTCCTCTGTGGTGGTCAGGAGTAACTGAGCTTCACACTTGCTCCTAGACACAATTTTCCTAGACAAAATTTTGTCACAGTTGCACATCACATCCCTCAAACTGAACTCCTTACCTTGAGCATCCAGTTCAGTTGAGAAGATGGGGATGTCCTCCACCCTGACCTGGTACACCCCTGCATCCTCTGGCTGCACATCATTGATAGTGAAGCGGTACCTTCTCCCAACTCTCCTCAGGCAGTGCTTCCTGTACTCGTCCCCTGTCCCGTACCGGAGCCGCTCGCCGTCCTGGGGAGGGGAGGGGAGGGGAGGGGAGCAGTGTCCTCACAAAGGCTCAGCCAGTGCCAGGCATTTTGAACAAATCAGGACAGGTTGGTGCTACAATCCCCTTGTTGATATAAATGAGTAACCTCACAGTGCCCAGGGCTCTTTGCAGCACACAGGCACTGTCTGGGCAGTGAATCCTGCACAGAGCAGGGTACCAGGCTCTGAAACTCAGCAAAACAGCAGCCCTTGGCTACCCACATAAGGGTCTGAATCTTAGCTAATACACAGTTATTGCAGCTACAAAGACAAAGAGCTTTCTTGGCTTAGAGTTCAGCATCCTCCTAGCTGGATGAGCAGGAGACTTCACCACTTTCTGTAGCACACTTGGGTTACGTTCTCCAAATTGTGGTTCATAGAATTCATGTCCTACATTTGATCCAGAAGATTCATAGTTAGTCTGTCCTTCCCTTCAAGGAATTCTGATTTCCCCTGCGTTGAAGCCTCTAACCACAATTTGACTAAAAAGTGTCTTTCAGAAAAACATGCTCAGCGCTGAGCACTTGCAGATCCCATCTAGAGGGGATGTTTTACATCTCTGAGATCTTCTTTCATAGAGGGAGTTATAGGCCAATAACACACTTGAGAAAGTGAATAAAATTTCTATGAAACTGCAGGATTTCTGCAGCCTGAAAGACACTGTTGGGATGATGGTCTTAAACTGAAGAAGGGTCAGGTTAGATATAAGAAAGTAGCTTTTTCCCATGAGGGTGGGGAGGCCCTGGCACAAGGTGCCCAGAGAAGCTGTGGCTGCCCCTGGATCCCTGGAAGTGTCCAAGGTCAGGCTGGATGGGGCTTGGAACAGCCTGGAATAGTGGAAGGTGTCCTTGCCCATGGCAGGGGGTGGAACAGGATGAGTTTTAAGGTCCCTTGACCTTTAAAAGGTCCCTTCCAACTCAAACTGTTCTATGAATTTCCTGAAGTCACAAGGATATCAGTAACTGACTGCATCCCCTGTACTTGGATCTATAAATCCCCAGGGATATTCACCACCAAGGATCACCCCACACTGCTCCCTAACCAAGCAGGGATCTGCAAAGGACAGACAACTTTAAGGCATTTATTTGCTCTCAGCCACTGCCTAGCAGATGAAGCCTTTTCTGTAGAACACTTGAGGGGTGCTCTGAGCTGCTGCTGCCCAACACATCCCTCTCACCTTGAGCAGGTAAACCTTGCTGTTTCTGCTTTTCAGCTCCATCTCCAGGCTGAACGTAGCATTTCCCTCCTTGTTGACTTTGATGTGTTCAAAGTTTCTGAGACTGTGAATGAACTGCAAAGAAATATTGAAGAACCTAGTAAATGATAAAGCTGCCATGACAGAAGTTCTTAAGCTGTTGAATTAATGTGAAATCTACTTTAAAGAGCTACCTCTAACGTTATGTAGGAGAAGTATCTGTAAGTCACAGTTCTGGTGCAGTAAGCTGCAGTATCTGTAAGTTGCCATGGTTTCCTCCTGTATATAAATTACTTTTTATGTGTTACCTCCTGGTCACTCCCACACTGCCCATCCAGGTCTCTACGTGCCCCTCTATGTGAAGGCTAATCTTTACTCTTGGACATACAATTTTTAATTTGGGGTCCAAATTCTTATCAGAGACAACTGAATACCCCTTTGGTCAGTATCTCCTAAAATATGTGAACTGAGCTTCAAAAAATTCATCAGCATTTTCACCTGCATGAGTAAAGAAGTGGAACTTCTTTAAAATAATGTCATAAATCATTGTCATACAACAAAATTTTCATCTCCAAAGCAATTTAGGAAGCTTTAGCCTGTTTTCAGAAGCTGTAGTTTGTTAAAAATTAGTGGTTTCAGTTTATTTTACCTTGTCTTGTTCAGTCTCTGTGTCCTTCCTTATCTCCTGCAGCTTCCTCAGCATCCCACGGAAGTCAACAATTCCATATTTCATACAGATTTTCTCATAATCTCTCTTATCTGCATGCAGCAACAGCTGCCACACAGCTTCTTTGTCCAGGGGCTTTGGTTTTGGTGCTACGACCCTGAGAAGCAGGGGTGGAAACATTCAGACATTTTGACAAACAACAAGATGTCCTGCTTTTCTATCCTTAATTCTCTTCCATCTCTCTCCCTCCTTCCTGTAGTTCACTTGGCCCCGTAGGTGCAGGCAGGAAAGACTGTGACTCTTCCAGAGCAGGTTTTCTGCATCTATACTACAAATTAAATGGTGCCAGGGAACAGCTTCCACACTGCTGAAGAGGCTCTGGCACAGTTTGGTCCAGGCCAGGTAATCCTAGGTCAGGATTCTGCAGAGAGATCATTCTCAGCAGGCAATCCTTAGAGTTTCCCACCTGGGATGGGGAGGGTTGTGCCCTGTGCACCTGGCAGTGCAGCTGGGCTGGGAGCCAGGGCTCAGCCCCGGGGCAGGCAGCAGAGCAGGGCATGGAGAGGTGTCCTTTAGACAGGAAGCTACTCGTGAGCTAAACACAGGGAGTCAGAGAAACACAGCTGCCCAGTGGGAACCTGAGGGTGCAGAGGAAATACCCTGAAAATGAGGCTGGAACCTTGTGTTTATCTCAGTCCCACAGGCAGTGCCAAGCTGTTCTGGCCTGTCTCTCCATAGGGAGTCTCACCACAACTTTGGACACAACAAGTGTTGCCCTGAAGGTCTCGGGAGCTGTCCCCTGCCACCAAGAAACACCCAGAAATGGGAGCATGGCCCTCACTCCAGAGCCTTACCTCTTCCTCAGCAGCTTCTTGGACTCCAGGAGTGTCTTCCTGAGCTCTGTTACCAGAGTGGGGAAAACAACAAACAGTCACATACCCAGCACTGTGAAATACATCCCCCCAAAGAAGATAATGCAAATAGCCACAGACAAGAGGTTATTCTGCTGAGCTCTTTTCCTCTGGTGATTTTTTCACACTTTACCAAAAAACTGTCATGAAACTTAGTCAGTTCTCACTGCCATGCTCATCCTTTGAGTGCCAGTGAAGTTCTCTCCCTAAGGGGCTTCCCTCTAGAGACCCACTGTTTTCAGCCATGTTAACGTGTTTGATCCAGCTGTGTTTGACATCCCCAAATCCCTTTTTCCTTTTCTAATGATTCCACAATCATTAATTAAAACAGCTCAAAGCTGTGTCTAAAATCATCACTTTAACGAAAGGTAAAGAGCAAGCAGAGATGACAGAACATTAGAGGCTCATTAATCCTTCTCTTACTCCAGTCTTTACAAGTTTGGGGTAATAATACTGTGGCAGACAGAGTATTATTAACTCTGCCCCCCAATAATATAATACACATATAGATCTTTAACTTACCATCAGCAGCATGAACAGGAACATATTTTGCCTTCCTCTTAAAGCCAACTGATCATTTATAAGAGAAAACAGAAGGAAAACAAGCCATAGGATGAACAAGATGAGACTAACAGCAGTGAACCAATGAGTCATGAAACCACTGTATCTGTTACCAGTGCAAGAGGGAATCCCAGTTTGGATTTCCTTGTCAATCTGACATTTGCTCCCAGTAGCCTCCATCTATAAAGGTGATATTTCTATTGCCATTGACTCAGTGCTTGCTGGAGACTCCACACAGAGGAGGAGAGCACTTTTGCCCTACCAATTCTATGGTCTAAACAATGGGAGAAAATATCAACATCTTGTTTTAGAGATGGGGAGCCAAGGTGGAAATGGCAACTGCAGATAGGTGCCTTCTAAACTTACTTGAAAGGCACAGAGGTGACATGGACACTTCCAATATAATCCATCTTCTGCTCAAGTGGAGTCCAAGAATATCAGTTATATCTGACCCACAAAGTGCCCATTTCTCTGCACTGACTATAAAGGCAAGAAGTAATGAGGTCCAGAGACAGGTGCAGAGGGATGGATCCCTCCCAAAGGACTGATTTGTTCAACAACATAAATAAAGGTTTGAGGCAGTTCAGCGCTAAATCCAGGCTGTCTGATTATGGACCAGTGCAGTGAGCACAATTCCACTTTCTTCCCTCTTGCCTTAAAGCTCACAGTGCCAGGGAGCCACCAAAAGTCCTCAGCGAGGGGAATACCAGACCTTCACACCAAGAACACCCAAAGTCCTGGACACCCAACCCAGAAACAGCAAAACCACTACCTGGGGCCACAGGAGCCCAGAGCTGCCAGGCCTACCTTGGATGATCCTGAGGCCAGCAGAGCACGAGGCCTCTCCGTAGGCATTGACAGCATAGCAGCGATACAAATCACTGTCATCCAGAACCAGGCTCTTGATCTTCAAATGGAAAGCACAGAAAGTGCTCACAGAAAGGGCTGGGGTTCAGTTCACCTTCAGCTTCTCATAAAGCAGCTACTCAGTGGCACCTCAGAGCCGCCTTCTGCTCCCAGAAGGGTCCTAAAAAGCTTTGTTTGCTTATCTTTGTGTTATCTCAGAGCTGGGGATGTGTAGAATCATGGAATACCCTGAGTTTGAAGGTTCCCACAGGATCATCCAGTCCAGTTCCTGGATAGGACACCCCAGCAATCCCAGTCTGTCCCTGGCAGCGCTGTCCAAACGCTCCTGGAGCTCTGGCAGCCTCGGGGCTGTGCCCATTCATTCCCTGGGGAGCCTGGGCAGTGCCCAGCAGCCTCTGGGGGAAGAACCTTTTCCTGATCTCCAGCCTGACCCTGCCCTGACACAGCTCCAGCCCTTCCCTGGCTCCTGTCCCTGCTCACAGAGAGCAGAGGTTAGAGCTGCCCCTCTGCTTCTCCCCATTCCACTGCAGGTTTTTCCTATCCATTTCTCTCAGTTCCACAAGTCCTTTCTGAAATATTTGGTCTTTACCTGCAGAATGAATTCATTTGTAGCACTGTTGAAGGACATTTCATATTTGGCAGGATCATCCATTCCTTTCCGTGTACGCGACCATTTCACCTCAGGGGCTGGGACACCTTTGACCACAGCTCTGAAAATGGCATTTTTACCTTTGAAAAGAGGCAAGAATTTAGTTATTTCAGACAGGCTTGAATATGAGGACTCTCAGGCCTGGCCCCTTATTTTATCAAGAGTGATCCCCCAGAGTGAGTAATTTCCGTTATTTTATGCAGAAACATTCTTCAAAAATAACGATACCTTCTTCTTTTGCACATCAATAATTCAGGTTTTGTCTGTATTCAATCATAAAGGGCCTGTAAAACGTTGTGTTGACCTGCCAGACATGGCTGCTGACATCTCTGACCATCAGTGAAATCAGCAGCCCGACAGCAAGTTCAACCCAGACTTGCTTTTGACCCATGAAATGTCCAAACCCCTCCTCATCACACATACTCTCCATCAAATCCCACTGCTCCTCCAGTCTTTAACTGGCACCACCTTGCACTCTAAACCCACCAGGCTCTGCTGTTTGAAGAGACAAGGGAGGGAGAAGAGAAGGGGGTTCATCTCCTTCATCCCTGCTCCCCAGGAATCTAAGTCCCCTGCAGCCCACCACAGAAATCTCCAACAGCTTTCCCAGTGCCCAGTACAAACCTCTTCTCCAAAAGGCTCCAAACCCCAGGGTACACTGGGAAACAAGTCAGAGAAGTGACTCGTGTGGGTGGGTGAGTTATCCATGGACACAGCTCAGGCTGGAAATGATCCCTCTCTATTTTTTTTAATACTCTTGGTGTGCAGGTGACCAACGCTGTTAAAGATTCTCCCTGGAAAGTCTGGCAATATTTCCCACACATTTCTGCAGTCACCACCACCAAACTTATTTGATGGAACAAGTTCCTGCCAACAGATCCTTATCAAAAGGCCTTCCAGCAGTACCATCTCTTATTAAAAAGTCTCATTCCAGTTGATTATCCCTGTGTTACATTTTAGCCACTTTGGCTGCACTTTCCCACGCTTGCCATCTGTCTCAGGAGAATCAGCTCAGCCATGCACTGAACACAGTGGGGTGATGATAGAACTAAAGGCCCTCACAGCGCCTCTGCACAGACACAGAATTACAGTGACCAACCTGAATGCACAAACAATTTGTATGGAAACTGCAAAGAACCTGCTGGAAGTGAAGTAATTTGGAAAATATACACAGGTGAAAATTTAGATAGGTGAAAACTTAGCCGGGGGCCTTGATTAGTGCCTGAAACGTGCAGGTGGAGGAGTAGGAAGAGGGACAGGTTCCACTAGAGGCCACTGTGCCCCTTCATAAAACTTCAGTGGCTCCTGGAAATCCACAGGTGAGTGTGGAACACCAAAATTCAGGCTGCTGGTTCAGTCCCGGCAGGGAAGAGGAGCTACACGATGTTCTCAGGCTACTCCACACCAACAAAAAAAAAAGAAACAAAAGGACTCTTTGCAGGTGCAGAGAGACCCCTGGGAGGCTCTTCACTGATTCCAGTTCTTGGCTCATCAGCTGCCTGCTCTGTGCTCTGTGCAAGATCCTTATGTTGTTCCTTATAGAATCATCACAGAACCATGGAATGTCCTGGGTAGGAGGGACCTCAAAGTCCATCTCCTTCCACCCCCTGCCCTGGGCAGGGACACCTTCCACTATCCCAGGCTGCTCCAAGCCCTGTCCAGCCTGGCCTTGGACACTCCCAGGGATGGGGCAGCCACAGCTGCTCTGGGCACCCTGTGCCAGGGCCTCACCACCCTCACAGGGAAGAATTTCTCCCCAGTATCCCATCTAACCCTGCCCTCTGGCAGTGGGAAGCCATTCCCCTTGTCCTGGCACTTCAGGCCCTTGTCCATCTCTCCTGGAGCCCCTTTAGGCACTGGAAGGCTGCTATAGCCTAAACAGCACCTGCAGTCAGTGTATCCTACTTTAAAAAGCAGCTGATTTTCGTGCCGAGCACAAGTTATTTCAACAGGAAAACAAAAAACCAACAACTTTTTCAATGTGCTCAATCTTTTGCTGCAAAATCCTTACTCTGAGAGTTTCCTGTAGAATTCACAGGATTTGCTGTACACATAAGAACCAGATTTTGGTCTCGCACACGCATAGTGACAACTCAGGAGACCTTTGTGAGTACTGATGGAATTTTCATCAGTGTAACAAAGACTCTGGCCACACAACACTTTTTTTCTGGTCATGTCAAATCACTTTAGAAACTCTCTTGATTTAATCATGATAATTTTTTCATGTAGGTGGGACATGGAGTCAAACCTCCACGTCTGTGGCTTTGCCTGTTTGTCAAGAGTCTCACCTTCCTGCAGTGTCAGAGTGAGTGGTTTCTTCTCAAAATCAGGTGTACTGCATCCTTCTGGAACATCATTCACAAACTGGGTGATAACAACTCCTGGGATAGAAGATTTCTTGAAGATTTTTACTAGAAAGGCAAGAAAAAATGGATTCAATTAACATGTTTGTCCTTCAGAAAGAATCTCTCAGTTTGCATTGCCTCCTGCAGAGCAGTAACTGCTCTTGCTCAGCTCCTCTTTGACCACAAAGGTCCCACCCATTCCAGTGCCACAGGCTGTAAATGTGTCCCAAGGCTTGGGCATTAAGGTGTGGGATTTTGTGGTGGCTTTGCCAAAGTTGTGTCCAAGTGGGAAATTCTGCAACCGAAGTCCTAATCCAGGACCACCTCGGCTCACAGCTCCAGCGATGGTTTGGACAGGGAAAGCTTTGCATCAATTCTTGTTTCAAATACAAAATCTGCCATGAGAAAGGCCCCACTGCCAATTCATGACCTGGTGTGTCAGTCCCTGGTATCCCCAAGCTAGAGAAGCAAGTTGGGGTTATCACACAGGCTCCCCAGAGCTGTGTCTGTTCTCTCACCTGTCTGATGGCTGCTCATGATGCTTTGCTCAGTTTTCTGGGGTCAGCACAAACAGATTACAAGTTCTCCTTTGAAAAAGACAAATAATTTCATTATTTACAGTTCACAAGGGAAAGGACAGACCTTACCACTGCGCCCTTTAGTGCCGCAGTTTGCCCTTCCTCACTTGCCACAGCCTTGCAGCCAAGTAGAGACAGACCTGCCAATCAGCCTGTCATGCCCAACACAACCTGGGTATGAGGATGATTAGCAGGGCTGAATGGAAAATGTACACATCCAGCAGCATCCCTCTGTGTCACCTGGCTTTCCTCTAAAGACCTCCTCTCGTGTTTCAAGCAAACATTCACCACATGGCACTCACGTGGTGGGTTCTGATGGATGGCAAGAGCAGTTGCTGAGAAGAAAACCACAGAGATGGATGTCTAAACTGGGGCATGGAGCAGAGGTACATCCTGATCTCAGTTGGCTTGGTTAAATTAGCAACAGACCTGAGAGCAGACAAGAAGCCTTTAGAAGGGAATGGTGAAGTGTGAGCTTGGCATTAAGGAGTTATTGTTATGGATCACTCAGGGGACCTTTGCCAAAGGAGTCTCTTTCCCTGTATTTTAAATTGGACAGTGTGTAATGTAACACATCCCTGCCTCGCAGAAAGCTGGGAAGGCAGATTCCCTGTCATATGAGAGATGCTCAGGAACTATAGAGTTACTGCAGCTCTGAAAGAGCAATTAGATTGGATTGCCTGTGGCATTAGTGCTGGGTCTCTGTTTACCCTCTGCACTCCTTCCGTCAACAGAGGGACACAGGAACATGCAACTTCCCTCAGTTTTGAAAGGCACAGGGACTTTGGGAGCACACCTACACCAGGCATTCATCCAGCTGAGCACCTGATGAAAACACGGGGGATGACCCCAGCACCTCCTTGTCACACATTCAACTCCAAGCCGCATTGTCTGGGTGAGAATTGGTTTCAGCTAAAGGTAAGAGATAACTCAGTGAACAAAACCAATTTGTGCTGGATATCCCACAGCCAGGCCAAAGAGAGTGTCACTCACAGTACCTCTGGGTCAGCTTCTGAACAAAAATGTGTTTTGCCATAACTCAGCAGCTGCAAAGAGCCACAGACACCTCTCTACAACAAACCACTGGCTCCACTTTGTCCTTACCACAAACCCTGTTTCAGGGCTCTGCACACTCTACCAATCTCTGCAATAATTGACATCTCTGTGAGCCTCCCTGGCCTCAGTGGAAACACTGGGACAACAGCACTGGGAAATGGAACAGGGCGGTGTGAGCAGCAGCCAAGCCCTCTCTCCTGTCCCCTCCTGGCCTGATCTGGGTGACCTCTGCTGCTCCCACCACAACAAGGGGTTTGCATTTCATCTGGGTGCTGCTAGTCTGGCGCATCACACAGTCACTTCTGTAAACCCTTGGGAGATGTCTTAAAACTTGGGAATGAAGGGAATGAAGAGCTTGTGGGAAGAAAAAAACACAAAACTGAACTGAAAAGAAGCTGACTCGAGGGCACCCTGTCCTGCCCCGGGCAGGGCATTGCACAGTGAATGGTTGAGATTTTGAGAGGCTCTTGATCACCCTCTTATGGATTTAATTTGTCCTCCAAAGTACTGAACCGTATTAACAACAAACATAATCCCCTATTGCCTCTTGTCTCTTCCTAAACATGTCACCACTCCTGGAGCTGGAATGCCTGGTGCTTACAACACTCACCAAACAGGATCACCTGACACCAGCTTGCAGCAGCTTTCCCCTAAGCTCTGTTTATGTTACACTTGCATTTATTCTTTGCTACTCCTGATTCCTTTCCTCCACGCTGGGCAGTGGTGAGGAGCAGCTACCCTGAAACAGGAATGCGGTCCAAATTCAGCTCCAAAGCCTTTCCTTACATCTCCAAATGTTTCATGTCAGAATGGTTCATTCTCAGCCTCGTGTGACAGTGGACATGTGTTACCATAACTAGAAAGTGCTGAGAGAGGGCTAAATTCAAATCTAGTTTGGTAAAACCCCCAAATAGTGACAATATTTGTACAGGCAGTAACAGGCCCCATCTCTCAGTGCACAACATGCACTCTGTTCACTAGGTATAAACTGCTGAGTTTACAGAGTCTTAAAGATTTCAGAAATTCACTCGGATTAAAAATAAGCTCCTGTGAGTCCTTAAACTCCTGTGAATTCCTGACTTCTGGAGAATGAGAAGGAAGCATGTTAATGCCACACATTGATTGCAGGGTTAAAATAACAGTGCTGGATATGAAGGGAACATTCCTTCAGTGTAATGAATCCAGTCATGTTGCATTTTCCAGTGTCTTGTGTATTAAATAAGGACCAGAAAATAACACCCTGGTTGGCACAGTCATCAAACCCTACCACTGCTTACTTTTAAAATTTCTACTCCCTTGTTACATGAATGACCATGGTTTTGTTCTGACTCCAGTTCAATCTAGAAAAAGAAATCACAGAATTTTTAAAATGAGACAGCAAAAGTCTTCCAAAAATTGTCTTAGTGTAATTCATATCTTCACTCACAGGTGCTTGAAACATTGGTGTCCTCATGAGGAGGATTTATTCAATGGAATAAATGCTTCCAAGAGGGAGTCACCCCTCCCCAGGTAAATGCTGCTGACCAACAGCCCCAGCACAACTGGGTGACACTGGAAGCAGCTCAACACTCTCACTTTCCTGCAAAACACATCCCTGTCATGCATTAGCCTTGTTCAGGTATCCAGCTGGCCATTCCTCATTCCAGGCAGAAGTCTGTCTGCTTTGCAGCTGCAGGGACATCCCCACTGGGGACAGAGGCAAAGCCTCCATGGCTTTGAGCGCAGAGCTGGAGCAAGCCCTTGGCTACTGACAACATTTTTAATGTCCCAAAATAAAGCAGCAAGCCTGACAGGGTGGGAGGGTGCCCTTCATCCTGTGTGTCCATCAATCTGTCTGGATGAGACACAGCAAGAGCCCATTCCCTGTGAGCATGGCTAGACACCATTGCTGGGGCCATAAATCAGCTGAGTGAATAAGCAAAACATTTGGGAGTCAGAGGATCTGTACGTATTGGGGGTATCACAAGGACTTATTTATGGGCTTCAGACAGTGCAATACACAGACAAGATGTGACATAATTGCTGGCAGACTGGTGAGCAAAATTAGCCAAACCTTCAGGGAAGTGACAGGCAGCGAGTGGCTCATGGGGAGGGGATGGGTGCAGAGGCTCGGGATGTGCCATGGGCATTGCACAAGCACAGACACAGTGGGGACAAAGCCATTAGCACAGACCTAAACCAGTAATAATAAAATAATCCGCAACAGAGGCAGCATTCTGTTTCATAGGAGCATCTA
Organism: Corvus hawaiiensis; assembly: GCF_020740725.1. Lineage (NCBI taxonomy): Eukaryota > Metazoa > Chordata > Aves > Passeriformes > Corvidae > Corvus > Corvus hawaiiensis. Next base: position 5,109,523 of record NC_063236.1, on the reverse strand, counting down.
ATCATGGAATATGCTGAGCTGGGAGGGACCCACAAGGTCATTCAGTCCAGCCCCCAGCCCTGCACAGACACCCCAACAATCCCACCCTGGGCATCCTGGAGAGCCTTGGCCAAACGCTCCTGGAGCTCTGGCAGCCTCGGGGCTGTGCCCATTCATTCCCTGGGGAGCCTGGGCAGTGCCCAGCATCCCCCAGAGGGGGAAGAACCTTTCGCTGATCTCCAGCCTGACCCTGCCCTAATGCAGCTTTTCTCTTTGTAATTCTCTTTGAATTTCTCTTTGCAAATCATGAAAATCAGGGCAGTCCTGACACAGAAAATGTTCTAAACAAGATACCAAATTGTTGTGTGCTCAGTCAAATTCTAGCTGTGCTTTACCCCAGAGATCCAGATACTCAGTGAGTATATTTCACCTAAAATTCCTCTTTCAGCTTTGCGTTGGCTTTCTGTGGTTTTTTTGTTAATTTGAAGTAATCTTTTGAGCTTGAGTCTTCCCATTTCAGATGAATTTTAAAGGAAAATTTCAAATGCTTTGGTTAGAACCACAGAACTGAAGGCCAGTGAACTGCAGAAGGGAAATTTCATGAAAACTTCTGAGCAGGTCACAGAGGGGGAACGTCACAAGCTCTCCAGTGATGAATGGAGGTCTTGTGCAGAGTGGGGAGGAATGCCCAAGGATCAGATTTTGTGTGACTTATCCCTTTGGTAAATCTATACCTGACCTGATCTTCTCCTCTGCCCCAGGGATTATGAACACGACCTAAGTGCTTGCTCAGGATCCACAGACACACAAACCAGATACCCTGTACCCATTTATGTATGAAAGTGGCACTGATACCAAAGGCCAAGAGGAGACACCACCCCTATTTTTTAAGACAGCAAAAGCCATTAAGCCCCACCAGTGAGCAGGACAGTGAATCCATGTCCCTTTGGAGAAGCAGGGAACTGGTCAGTCTGTGCCTTTCCATGGCCACAACGCTCCCACAGATTTCTCATAACAGAAACTGACTTTGATACAGGCAATAGATTTACAGCAAGTATCACAGCAAACACAACAGAGTCTCACTGCCAGGAAGGAAAGATAACGTATCTCTACTCACTGTTCCAAGAAAGGATGAGTCCAGGATAAAAACCCTTAGGAACCCCAGTGTATGTGTGCCACGAGTCCCCTGCCAGGTCCAAGGGACAATGACAGCAGATCTTCAACAGCCTGGCATCTTCCCAGGGAAACGCAGGGAATCAGTGTACCCTACAGGAGCCAAACACTACAGGAGCTCACCACTCCCAGAATGTGTTCAACCACTTCCTGACCTACTGCAACACAAAGCCACATTCAGTGTGACAGCAAAGGTGTCACTTCCCATCCCAGCACTGCATCACCCCCACACAAATCAGTGGTGGCGTGGCCAAACTCACCACCCTACAGGCTGAGCTTCTGAGATGATCCTCTGGAAGTCACTTCTGCGTCTCCGGGCCCACGGTGGCTTTGTTCACTCAGAGCACAGAGCTCTTCATAGCCGTCCAGCAGGTCCCCTGGTCCCAGATATCAATGACCTGTGAGAAGGAAGATAAGCCCCTTATCAGTCTGGCATAAATGTCACTAAATGGCAAAAGCAACAGCAAACCGTTGTCCCCCTCACACCTCTCCACTCTCACAGAAGGTGAGGCTGTGCTCAGGAGCTGCCAGGTGTCTCCACACTGAGCTGGAGCAGCCCTGGGGGCTCATTATAGCCCCACACTCCCCCAGCCCAGGGGAGGTGCCCTGGAGCCTTTGGCAAGGCTGGCCACGGCTGGGGCCAGCCTGGCCAGATGCGACCATCAGTCAAGGCCACGCTGCATCCCCAATGCAAGACCTTGTACCTCAAAGAAGGACAAACACTTGTGCAGATCCAAGGAAAGGACAGGGTGTACACCAGGTTGTGTAGGACACACCAGCAGGTGGGTTCTCAGAGGCCACGAGTCCTCAGGAGATTTCACAGTTCGTTAGCAGAGAAGTAAAACCAGTGAATTATTGCATCTGTGCATGGGTCAGCCATGCCTGGGCTTGGGCCTCAGCAGAAGAGTCCCTCAGTCTGTGCTATTCCAAGAGGCCTGAAAGAAATCCAGTTGCTCTATAAGAGCTTCACTGCTACAGCCAAGAGACACACCTCAGTTTGCTCCTTTCCTTCCAACACAGCCATGGGCTGATCCCTTTCCCATGAGCAGCAACAAGGCCACTTATTCCACTAGTGGAAGGTTCCCTGCCCAAGGCAGGGAGCTGGAATTAGATGATCTTGAAGTTCTCCTCCAACCCAAAGCACTCTGGGATCTGGGATTTCCATGAACAGCTTTACCCCAGAAGTACAAGTGCAGTGCATTGTGACTCCAAATCTTTTGCTTCCGGTCTGCCCTCGCAACTTGTAAACCTTCCTTCCTCTGCTCAGAAAGCTCCCCTGAAGCAGAGGGACCTTTGCTTAGCTCCTGATGTTCCCAGAGATGACCAGTCTGGGACTGCAGGTTCCCTTCTCCCAGCAGTTCGACCTTCAGGCAACAAAACCTGGTTGGCCTGAAGGCTGCTTTCACTCACTTTGGCCTGAGAGCCCCCAGTCATTGCTGTCCTTTGCATTGGGTGAATAAATTCATACTAAACCTCATGTTCAATTGGAGAGGAAGGGCTGGCTCCAGAAGGTGGCAAGAGAAGTGTTTTTACTGTGATGGCCATGGTTCACAGGCTGTCTGGGCTGGCAGAACCAGAACAAGGCTTTCCTCTGGTTTCCTATGAGAAGATGATAATTTTAAAATCTGAGGCTAATGGGAACACACACAAAACTCTTGGTGTCATAGCTTAGACTCCTGTTAGATTGCATCAAGACCGAAGAACCACAAAGAGCACCATTTCCACTAGTCTGAGAAAGAAGATTCTCACCCAGCATCAAAAACTTCTCCCTTGCAGAGCTGGGAATCACCATTTCAACCAACAAATAAAAAGATAAATATGAAAATTAAATTCTGGAGTAATTTTCTTCATTCCTTCTTTCTTTTTGACCATTGTTGCCGGTGACAGTGTTTAAACTTTCCCAGTTCATGAGAAAACCATGTCAACAGAAGAAAATGGAATTGCTAAAACTGATGCCTGGGCTAAGATCCTTCAGTTCTACATCCCCTGTTACCTTTGCAGTGATATAAAAGTAAAAAGTAGAAGCAATTACAAAGTCAAATATAAACCATTTGAAAGTTGACAAGCCAAGAAAATAAGACAACAAGGATCTGGGAAATCTGGACTGCTGCTGGGAAATCCTCTCAGTAGCAGCCACTGTTTTCTAGCGGTGTGGGACTCCCACAGCATTTTCACCTGCTTTGGACAATGATCATCCCAAAGATGCTCCCTCAGACATCAGACATCAGTCCTGCTGGTCCAGGACAGCAGTTTGTGACTTTGCTGACTGGATGCTGCACCTTTAATAAACCCCATTGCCAGACAAGTCTCTAAAGACAGTAACACTTTGGGTAAGCCCTGGGAATGCTCCCACAGGAAGCATTTACCTGCCTCTACTGAAACCTGAATTCAGCTCTCCTCAGCTGCAGCAAGAGCAGAGTTATCTCAGAGGGCCTGAGCTATCCAGAGCCACAGCGATTTCTGCCGTTCCTCTTCCCATGTGCTCTCCCTTTCCAGGCATTTGCTCCCCACAGAAAAGCACCAGTGATATTCAGTCTCCAATCACATTTAGCTGTTGGGTCTCAGTAACTGAGGGATTCCTAATTAGACAGACAGTGGGGTCTAGCAAGTCCCAGGAGAGCCACAACTGCTCCTGTTTCACTGCCCCCACACACCTGATCGTGCTTTGCCTCATTTCCAGCCCTGGTTTTACAGTTTTCTTGGGGCCTCTCCTCCAGAGGGACTGATAATTTAAAATCGTCTGCAACAGAGCAACCTCCTCCAAGAGCCTGACCTTCTTCCATTTCACAGCTTGTTTTCCACCCGCCCACCCAAGGCTCTGTTAACCCCTGTGTGCCAGGGCTGAGCTGCCACGTGCCACTGGGAGCCTGCAGAATGTCACAGCAAGGCCGGGACGTTCAGTGGGCACTGCTTTCCCTGCAGAGGGGACGTTTTTCCCTGAAAGAAAGTCCATTTGCCTAAGGAAGGGCAGTGAAGAAATGTCAAGAGGCAACAGCTGAAGGACAGTTATTTCAGATTGAATTTAAAAGTCTGTTTTAACTGGTAACAAGACTCTTCCAATGTTCTGTTTTCCCTGTAATTCCCTTCTTGGAATACTGATGTGAAGTCTTCCTGCCCTGACCAGTGACAATTGGCACAGCTCTTCCTACAGACTTTGGCACCCACATGGCTCAGAAAGGGCAAGAACTCAAGAAACCAAGACCTGGTACGTTCAAAACCCTGTCTGGGTTTTCAGTCCATAAATAAATGACCAAGGTCAAAAACCAAGCCAAGACACCCCATTTCCCTGCAGCCTGGTGGCCAGTCCTGACTGCGCTGAGGGTGAAGGCAGTGGCAGGGAGGCTTCTTTGGGGCAGAAATATTCATATATGAAATGGGTGAAGATGTGCAGAGTTCAGTGGTCGTGTTCCAAGTCCATCTTGACATAACAGTAATGAGAATTCCATAAACACTATACAAGAAAATGGGTATGGAATATGGAATAAAGGCCCAAATTCATGAAGACTACAGGTACCTGCAGCCCTCCAACCACCCAACACACTACACCAAATCAGGTGAGCCTGGCAGTGCTGGTCATGCTGGTCATGTGTGAGTACAGGGACAGTGTCTGTTCACATCAGGCCAGGGGCCAGCTGGGTGACAGAAGAGCATTTCGGTTTTCCCAGGAGAATGCCCTGCACCTGGAGGAGGAACAGTCACACCATGTTCGTGCCCCATCCCTACCCACAACAATTGAATTTATGTAAATGTGATGTTCCAAGTACCGAGTACTTGCTGCTTCCTTCAGTGGGAGATGCCCATTCCCATTCCAGTCCCTTAACACCAGTTCATCCACGTTGTAGAGTCCAGAAGAAATTGAAGGGACTTGTTTCAGACTCGAACCTGTGGTTATTTTCCCTCCCCACCTGAGGTGCCAGTGTGTCCCTCTGTCACCTGCAAGCTGAGGGCTGCTGTCACTGTGCACACAGAGCCAGGATCAGACCCAGTGCAGCTCACTTGACTTTCACACAATATAAGGAGATCAGAACCAGGGGAGTGAGTGCAGGAGGCACCAGTGCTCTGCTTTCACAGTGCAAATCAGCTCCCTCATTCCCACAGTACAGAGAATTCCTTCTGTTCCCTTGTTCAGGACTGGTTTAGTGTTTGCATCCATGACTGACTGGAGGGGTTTGCTAGCACAGTCTAGGATTCTGTTGCAGCCTGGCTGCCTATAAACCCAACACGCCCACTTTTCCCAGTAATAGCTGCTCCCATGACTACCTTCCTTGCATGTTCCAATCCCAGGGCTGGGATTTACTTACCATTTTCCATCCACAAAAATAAAATACTGGGCAACAGACGTTTAATAAAGACTCACCAAAGATGTGATTAAACATCTGCCTATTACCAGACATATCCTTCCACCAGGACTTTCCACCCGCCTTGAGACGCTGAAGAGAAGTCCCTCTGGGCTTTAATGAATGCAGGGAGCAAGGGGTGCCTGCACCACTTCTGTTTGGCCCTACATGGCCATCGGGCTTTGCTAAATGTCCCTCTCCAGCTAAAATTAACTGGGTGTGTTGGGAGCACTTCACAGACACCACCCCTCAGGCATGCAGAGGGTTAATAAAGCTCACTGCATGCAGCAAATTAAACAATAATATGCAATCAGAGACTGAAGGATTTATCTCAGTTCCCCTCTCTGCCTCAAACCAGAGGCACAGCCCAGTTCTGAGTTCTTGATGTAGTTCTAGGATTTATTGTAACCTGCCAGTGGTGGCAGATGAAAAAAGCTCCAGCCTGAGCAGCTGTTTTAATGTTTCATTCCCTGATGTGCTGGGAAGTTTGACACTGAAATAAATGGTAAGAAATTGTCTCTAGAATCCCAAGAGGCCACAGCATGTGCCACCTTCCCATTGTCTGTGTGGGACACTGGAATTAATCTCAACACTGTCCTGGTAGTGCCTGACCTGTGCCAGCACCAGTGAATGGCTGGCACCTACAGAGGTGCCAGGAGACTCCCATTTCTGGGAATGCTGCCCCATTCCTCCTGAAATTTGTTCACTGTCACACTCTCTCTTTATCCAGCACTAAAATACCAGAATAAAGTAAGTGTCATATTGAGCCAGAAGATTATGCCACCATCCAGTGGAGAAATAATCTAAATCATAGAATTATAAAATCATAGAATGGTTTGGCTTGGAAGGGACCTTAAAGCTCAGCTCGTTCCACCCCCCCAACAAGGGGGGGAACATCAGATTGCTTAGACCCCCCTCCAGAAAATGGAAATAAAGAAAAAAAATGGAAATATAGAAAAAAAACTCCAGAAATACAGAAAAACATGGAAATAGAGAAAAATAGAGAAAGAGAGGGCATCTCTCTCCTTTCACCCTCACTTGTTCCATGAATCCTGTGATTTCACAGAAGGGTCACTGAGCTCCCCTTTCTGCAGGAATGAAGTTCCCAGGGTCTGTCCCTCAGTGGGGTCTGTCCCTCAGTGGGATCTGTCCCCCACACGGGGTCTGTCCTTCAGTGGGGTCTGTCCCTGTGCGGGGTCTGTCCCTGTGCGGGGTCTGTCCCTCAGTGGGATCTGTCCCTCAGTGGGATCTGTCCCTGTGCAGGGTCTGTCCCTCCGCAGGGTCTGTACCTCCGCAGGGTCTGTCCCTCAGTGGGGTCTGTCCCCCCACGGGGTCTGTCCCTCAGTGGGATCAGTCCCTCAGTGGGATCTGTCCCTCAGTGGGATCTGTCCCTGTGCGGGGTCTGTCCCTCAGTGGGATCTGTCCCTCAGTGGGATCTGTCCCTATGCGGGGTCTGTCCCTCCGCAGGGTCTGTCTCTCAGTGGGATCAGTCCCTCAGTGGGATCTGTCCCTCCGCAGGGTCTGTCCCTCAGTGGGATCAGTCCCTCAGTGGGATCAGTCCCTCAGTGGGATCTGTCCCTCCGCAGGGTCTGTCCCTCAGTGGGATCAGTCCCTCAGTGGGATCTGTCCCTCCGCAGGGTCTGTCCCCCCACTGTGTCTGTCCCTCCGCGGGGTCTGTCCCCCCACCTCTCCTGCCTTGTGAAGGCGATCGCACGGATCAAACACAGCAATTACGGCCGCAGGTCCGGAGCAGGGGCCCAGCACTCACCTGCGGTGTCACCCTGGGTGTCCTCTCTGGCCGAGTGCTGTGGCAGCCGCAGCTGCAGCCAGGGCTGGGCCGGGGGTCAGTGCTGGTCACACTGGGCCGGGCTGGAGCCTCCTCAGGCTCTCCCTCGGTGCCGCCTCCCTCCCGCCGCTGTCCCGGCGCGGTGCCGCCCGCGGGCGGGGCCGCCTGTCACAGGGCTGTTAGCCCGCGAGACATCCAGAGGATTGGGATTTTTATGGGCACCCGGGCACCTGCCTCCTATTCGTTATTATTTCAGTCCGTTCCAGTAACGGTGCTGAGCAAATTTGAGATGAACATAATTCTTCAGTGTTTCACAAGTCAGTGGCACGGTGCTTTGTCTGTGGATTGTGTTTCCTCTTCACAGCAACTTGTTACAAACTTTGACACAACTGAAGGGCTCTCGATGTTTTGAAGGAAACTGGAGTTCAGCTGGTTTGAAACCCATTCCAGGAATAAGTAGGGTCTCTAATAGAACAGATGAATTGAACTTCAGATAAAAGTAAGTGGCCAAGCATGGTTAAAGATGAGGCTTCTTCACATACACTCATTTTTAAAAATAACTCCTTAAAAAGTCAATTTGTAAGGGATGGACAGAGCCCTTCACAGCAGCAGCTCACAGTGTTAATGTGAATTTATCTCACAGTGTTAATGTGAATTTGCAGCATACACTGAGCAGTCTGAGCCTGCACTCCTGTTACACAGCTAAGAGCAGCTGCTGTTACCTACAATCCTTTGTACACCTTTGGAATAAAACAGCTTTAAGAGGGAATTAGGAACAAAAAGGTCAGGGTGGAAATCAGACACCTCAGCAGACTTGTATTAGTAAGGGCTTCCTCTGCTGTGAGAATTTATCCAGAGTCACCTGGAGTGATGGAGATAAGTCTTGAGAAAAACAAGACAGAGGTTCAAAGTAAAAGACAGGGGATGAAGAGGTTACAGACAGTTTCCTCAGCTTGCAGAGGGCAGCGGGCACCCATGGGGCACCCATGGGTCACCCAAAGGGCTGCAGGTTGCAGACATTTCAGGCATTTCCTTGCCCATGTTGCCCATCTCAGGGACGGTCACATGTTGGGGGAATGCCATTCAGTCATTTCAGAGGCAAATACTTCCAGGTAGACATGAGCACATCAGTGCTTCTAAAAAGCAGATTAGGATAAAGTTCAGCTTTCTCTGTCTTGCCCTCTTCAAGGAAGCCAGGGTGCCAGTGGGAGAGGCTGTACCTGGGGCTCTTCCAGCCTGGAAGGTGGGCAAACCCCATGCCCCGGGATGAGACCTGCCTGGAACCACGCCAACCTCAGCCCACGAGAGGCAAGAACCTAAAGCAAACATAATTTCCAAAGGTTTTGCTCCTATCCAGTGAAAGAAATACCCCCCACCAGGCAATGGGCCTGTTGTGCCCTGAATAAAACTGTACCTCAGGTGCACCCCGCCTTCAAAAGCTTTCACTGTACAAAGGAACAGCAAAGGCAGGAAGATGAACCAGCAGGAGGACAGCAGGTTTGCCTGTACTTTAATGTACTTTCCAAATGGGAATATCATTCCCTAATTTTTACTTTAGATTAACCAGATTTTTGAGTTCAGATTCTCAGTCCCTTGATACTGCATAAGCCAACTGAAATCTGCTCAGGGTTTCCTACCTTGCCCCTCCATAGCTAAACATCCTTCCTGTGGAGGAGGGAGCTGGGGCACAAGTTGCTGAGCTTGCACTGTAACAGATTTAAGCCAGAAAGTGCAGGTGACACATCCCAAAGCACCACATTTGCACACCTTTATGCACCTTTACAGGCAGCAAAACTCAGAAGGTCCCATTTAATGTGGTAGAAGAGAAAAAACATCTTCTGCCTCAAAAAGCAAAGAAGTACTGACAACTCAGGAGATGCTGAAATCATTCTGATAGACTTGAAAATTATGTCCCAGTTACCAGACCTCAGCACCTCAAAGGGCAGCCTTATGTAATGTGCTTTACTTAGCAATCCTCTGACATGGGCCTTCCCAATAAACCAGTGCAAGGACTTGTAAGCCTGGGTATTCCCTTGCCTCTGACAGCCTCATAAAGATTATTTCCTATCAGACATATGAGAGACTCCACTGGAAACCCACCAAACACTGCGTCCAAGCTGACCTGAGCACATCAGATTCCAATTCTAATTTCATCTCAAATTAGCAGGTGGTTATTGGTTGTCTCAAAATGGCATTTGTCAGGAATGAAAATTCTTTGCCAAAATAAGCCATTCAGTGTTATTTATGACATAGACAAATTCTGTTACTCTCCCATGGGGTATTATCCTCAAACACTGTTGACTCAGCCAGCCCTGGCCCTCTCCCCTTTTATATCTGAACACAGCCATTAAATTGTCTTCTAGAAGTTGTACTGAGGGCACAAAACCCCCTCACTTCTCCAACAAATGAGGACAAAACACAGAAATGACCCGTTTGTGCGTGAAGTCTGAGAACTCTGAGCCTTTGCTGTGACAGACTGACCACAAATCCCCTCTGTGCTCTTCTCAAGCTTCATGCTCAGTGTGGAGTCCCAAAGAAGTGGCCATGGACACCAGAGGCAGCTGTACACATTGTCACAATTGTCACATCCCAGCCAGCCTTCTGAGCCCCAGCATACTGTGTTGACAGGAGTGTCCTACACTGAGACACCACAGCACTGTTTGAGATCCAAGCACAAGCTCCACACCAACCCAGGATGCAGCTGGTGGCAGAGCACCTCTCTGAGGTGACAAAGATCTATTTTTGATGACATTTGCCACCTCTCAAGCAGCCACCCAATGTGACACATCACAGTCCCTTCGGACACCTGAGCCTGTACAATTCACTGTCTCCTTTAAAGGCCACACTCCTGCTGGGAGTACTGGAAGTCTTGGCTGTGGAGAGGCTGATCCTGTGGAGAACCAGCCCATCAGCTGAGTGACCTGTCCATGGCCAGGAGCTCAGCACACACCTGGACACGAAGTGAAAGACACTGAAATACAGAAACTTTACCAGGGAAAGTGCAGGGGATCCATCTCCTTCATTACCCACTCCCAGGGAGGAAAGCTGAACTCCCCTCCCAGCTGTCCTACAGCCTTGGACCAAAGGGCTGGGAGCACCTGAGGGGCAGAGAAGTTACTGCAGCATCCAAAAGCACTGGGAGCCTTCCACAGGGTTCAGCTGCAAACAGGGTCATTGTCACCAGAGCTTCTTTATCAACTGTTGTCCCTTTCCCCCACCCTTAGCCATCCACTCCCAGCAGATCAATAATCACACCTTCTGAATAGCAGCAGGGGCACATGGGAATGCTCCAAAAATTCAGTCACTTAAAGATGAACCAATACTTAAGCAGCAGGGATAGCCAAACTGGAATAGCCAAACTGGAATAGCCAAATCGGGATAGCCAAACTGGGACAACCAAACTGGGTTTCTGATTTCCCTCTTCCAGGCTCCTTCAGGTGGAAAGGAGATGTCCTAAGCACACCTGAGCCAGTCCCAGAGCCAGAGAGGAGCCTGCCCTTGTGAGCCCTGACTGCTCTTGGGGCAACCTGACCTCCCACCCCAGCACGAACCAGCCCAGACAACGCCCAGCAGTGCCCAGCCTACAAGTGCTGCCTTGGGCCCTGGCCCAGGGCAGGTCTGGCATCACCCTGTCACTCTGGCTTGGCCGGCACTTGCAGGGTCCCTGATGGTCTTGTGAGGGCTTTGACCACGTCATGAAGGCAGCTGAGCATTTTGTCCCCACACAGCCCATGGCAGCCAGGTGTGACCTGTTCTGCCGTGTGACAGGGACCCAGTGTGAGCAGTTACTGCTCGCTCCAGGCCAGGAACCTCAGCGTCCCTGTAAGAGCTGGGTGTTGGGGAGCCGTTCCCTGGTGGAAGGGGCAGCCCCAGCAGAGGCAGGACAGGGACCTTACTGATCTGATAAGCTCAACCCAGCACCTGAAGTGGGTGAGCAGAGAGGGGATGGTGACAGGCTCCTTCAAGTGTCCCCATCAACAGTCCTGTGATCGTCAAAGGCCAGGGAAGAAGTCAGGTCCAAGTCAATCTGGGAAGGCCAAACAATTCAGGAAAACCTGAAAACTGATGCAACTGCAGCAAAGCACAGGAAGGGGGTGAAGGCTCAGGCCTGAGTTTAAGTAGAGCCCCTTGGCCATGGGCAGAGGTGTAGGAAGGGATTCCCAAGTGAGGTTGCTCAGGGCAGTTAGGCCCTAATTAGTGCCCTCACAGCCCTATCCTTGGATTCCAAGAGAACATTTCTGTGACACATCAGCTCACCCAAGTTCTTGCACAACTGGGGCTTTTAGCACCACACTGCAAACTCAGCTCCCTCCCTTCCCACTCTGCCTTCCGTAAACCCTCCTGCCCCTGCGGTGGTTCTGCTCTCCTGCTGGTTTCCAGACCTGGATGGTCCCTCTATCCCCTCCGCCAGTCTGTGCCCTCAGGAACACCTGTGTGCCCATGTGCCCCTCCTGTTCCTGGCTGGAGGGAAGGGCAGGAGCAGAGCCCTGGGAAGAGGCAGGGAGCAGGCAAGCAGGGCACCCAGCAATGGACAGTCAAGCAAAGAGGGATTTACCTCCCTCTTCTCTCACTCCCCAGCATGTGACAGGAAAAGTTGTACCATTTAAGGAATGTGCCATTCCCTACTTTGGAACCGAAGAGGAAAGTCCATTTTTGTTGGGAGTTTCTGTTGTTCTGAGATATCCAAACCGAGATGTTTCTCCCTTCCATGCTCTCTCAGTCTCTAAAAAGAATCTATGAGATCCCACTGTCTTAACTTTCAAAACCATTGCAAGACTTCTCCCAAGGAATTTAATTTGATTCCTGTGCACATGCAGTGGATTGATCAATGCTCTCCAGCACAAAAGTACTCATCCAGGTTCATCCCTGCAGGTGCAGCTACTGCCCTGCTTTCACACTAATGCTGACTTCATAAAGTGGCACAGGCAGCAATCCTTCTGTTTAGGATCAAAGCTGCAGCAAGGAAGATCTCAGAAGTCTCTGCCAAAGTGGTTCCTTGCTAGGGCTGTGCTGTGAAGGTGAACCAGCTGGGAACCCAACCATGGGAGTCTCCTTTTGCCAGTTATTTCTCTGCCCCAGGGATGAGCCAAGCCCAGAACTGGAGATGTCCAGGAAGACCATGGTCAGATGGCCACGCGGCCTGGCCCAGGCAGTGGGAGAAGATGAAGCCACTTCAAGGCTCCTGAAGATGCAAAACTTCATTTTTCAAGTCACCTCAGTTTGAAGCATCCAGACCTAAGATGTACCGAGTACCTGGAGCCTTTCCTGACATTACTGGGATCACCTGGATGCACAATTCTTGGTGCCTGCATGCTGGGAAAACCACTGGGATACATCTTGGTGCTAAGGGGTACCTGTATTTGATCCTGAATGAATGAAAACATTCTGTGTTCAAATAAATCACCTTCCCCTCCTTTAACGTCTCCCACTGACTTTTGTCACCTCGTTGCAACATAATTCCCTTCAACACAGCTGAGTTTGCAACTGCCTGGGAAAAGCAGAGCCTCTGAATAGGAACAGGCTGATGATCCCATGTCTGCAGCCCAGTTCACAAACTGTCTCTGGCAGTTTCCAGGAGTTGGTTTTCCTGGATTGCTTTGGTGACCCACAGCACGCTCTGTGTTTTCCACCTCCAGGCACGTCCTGCTGTTCCTGGCCAGACGGACAGGCAGGCTCTGGGCTGGGGAGGGACACAGTGAGCAGGTCACTTTTCAGGGAGATGGATGGATGGGGGATGGATGGGTGGATGGATGGATCACTGGAAGGAGCAGGATAATGTCAGGGGTGCTCATCCATCCTGGTCAGACTGGGAGAAGGGAGGAAAGGAGGGGTGGGTGTCAGAGAGGGATCCTGTGTCAGAACTGTGATGGATGAGGGAGATCCATGTTCTGGGAAGGGTGGCTGGGGCAGACAATGCCAGTGCCAGGAGCTGAGCAGGAGGAAACCAGACCCACGCAAAGGCTCTGATTAACCCTGCATTGAGACAGACCTGGGCTGCTGCTCTGGGGCAAACTGAAGGGCAAGCAAATTGCTCATAGTTTGGGCATTTCCAAATCCAGCATGTCCTTGTCAATCTCTTGTCTCTCAAACTGACAGACTGAACATCCCAGGTGGTTCAGAGCTCTATGTGACCATGACAGTGGATGGGTCATGCTCTCATTCATGTGCTCTTCAGCTTCATTCAGCTTATTTTTCAGGCATCTCTCATTTTACACTCACCACTCACTCCTCTCTTTGCACCCAGTGAGTTCCAGTTTGAAGGGGTAACCACAGCAAAATTTCTTTCCCCACAGTGACCCCAGAGGGGCTGAGCTGTCTGGGCAGCCCTCAGTGGAGAGGAGAAGGGGAGAAGCTTCACATGTTTATCACCCAAACCAGCTGACCTGTACTCCTCAGTTCCACGACCAGTCTGGACTCCCTCTGGCTCCTCAGGCCAGCTGGGTCATGCTGACAGTTTCCCAATCCTTGCTGGGAGCAGGAGTGCACTGGTGAGATGCTCTCCTGGACATCCTTCCCACCTTTTCATGGCAGTATTGAGGGACTAGGATCCCACTTCAAACTGGCAGCAGAGCAGAGAGGGAGCTGCTGATGCAGGAGGGTCAATCCAGCACAGAGAACAAGATTCTCAGCAATCCAGAGGAAAGCTCTAAAGAGCTCTAAAAAGTAGGGAGCAATCCAATAAACCATTAACTGCTGCTGCTCACCTTCTGCAAGTATATGAAAACAAAATTTCTGGGCTTTGTGCATGTCTTCCAAAAAACAATTTTAGTTCTCTGTCCCACACATTTACACTAAAAATCCAGCTTTCTCTTCCTGGTGTAGTATTTTCCCATCTATCCATCATCTTCTAAGTGGCTGTCTGATACTCCAGGCGCCTTTCTTGCCCCTGTTCTCCCTCTTTATTTATCCTGCTGGACAATTTGTACCTTTATGAACATACACCTCATTGATAAGGGCATTGAGATCTGCAGTTTGTCTTCTCTGGAAGGGTTCTGGCCTCCTTCCTGACTCTCTAGGTATGCCTGCAAAAATAGCACAAGTGCATCGCTCACTGCTGACCACAGCCTTGAGAAATAAACTTCCTTAAACAACAAGCCACAGCCGTCTGCGGCAGAAGCCAAGACTCACTGGCCTTGCCACATGCCACAAAGGTCACCAGCCCCAAACTGCCCCAGCAGACAGGACAGAATGCCAGAAGCAAAGGACATATAAATCTAATGACTGTCAGCTTAACTATGTCAGCTGATTGCTGAGCTCAACCAGAGGTGGAAAGGAGAAGATTGGCCCCAGTTTAACTTTATAAGTCTCAATGAACTGGGGCCCCTTTCAACACAAGTGGTTTTAGCAATTCCTTAAACATTTCACCCAGGAAATATTCTTTAACCCTCAGCTCTGTGGTGTAGCAGGCAAACCATCCACAGGTCCCAGAGCTGGTCAGAAGGTGGCAGGAAAGCCAGGAGTCTTCACAGAGCAGCTGAGGCCTATAGGATTTATTTATCTGCCGTAATTCTTGAAAAGGGTTTATTATTTGTCACTTTACATTGCCCTAAGCATTGTTTCCAGAAATGCAAGGGCAGAGCACTCCTACAAGGCTCAGGGTCAAGCAAAGTCACACAGTCACAGAATTATGGAGTCATTGAGGTTGGAAAAGCCCTCAAAGGTCATTGAGTCCAACATTCCCCCAGCACTGCCATGTTCACCACTAGACCCTGCCTCCAAGTGCCCACATGTTTCTTAAACACTTCCAGGGATGGTGACTCCACCACTGCCCTGGGCAGCCTGTTCAGGCCTGGTGAACCTGAAAGACACCTGGCCTGGCCAGTGACAGAGAGATGCAGCTGGGTCACCGACAGTCACTGAACCACAGAGGTGGCAGTGAAGGGGGGCTCTGGAGGTCCCCAATCCAGCCTCCCACTCAGGGCAGGACTGTCTGGAACAAACACCAGATTGGAGCAGCCAAGGCTTTTCTACTGAGTCCCAGCAAACACCCCGAACTCTCACAAGGATGGAGATTCCCCCACGCTGACGACCTGTCCCAGACCTGCACCAGCTTCCTGGAGAGGCTCTTTCCTAGTGCCCAACCTGAACCTCCTGAGATGGAACTTGTGGCCATTGCCTGTCATAATTTGGAAGCACAAAGAAGAGTTTGTCCCTCTGTCCCCTCTGTGACCACCCTTGCTCTGCCGGCCACGTCTCTGGATTTAACCCAGGGTGCAGAGCTTTATGATGGGCACGCAGAGATGTGTTCATCTTCAAGCTGGCACCCACCCAAGAACATCTCCTTTCCAGGTGGAATGGTTGTGCTAACTTTGAGCAGTGAACGTGAGATGATAGTGAAGTTTCTGTGTACATGTACCAGGGCAGAACTGCAGAAACTTGCTTTGTTAAATGTGTGGAAATGGATAAAGGGTTAAAAGGAGGCAACAAAAATTAATACAAGAGAGCTCAAGGTGAAGGTGGAGTGACAGTGCCTGTCAGCAAAGGCATGACATGAAGAAGAGCAAGCACTGCAGAAAGGAGAACTCCTGAGCTGAAAACCATCCTGACAAATCATCTCCCATAAGGCAGTTTGGAGATGGAAGCTTCCAAACCTCAGCATGCCAGAGTCAGGGATTTAGGATTCCTGGCAACATTTCTCTTCTAATGATTTTGCTTACCAGAAAGTCTGTCATTGCAGCTCTGTGAGGAATTGCTGCCATGCTGCAGTCTGATATCATCTATTATTAATAACTGAGGAATCCTGGCTTATGAAAGGAGTACATTTGGGTGTACTCAGAGAAGATCCACGTTGTGTCATCTGCCTTCAGTGAGGAGGAAACCGTGAGTGATCAGGTTCTTTTGACCTTGTACAGGTGCTATGAAGATGCCATTCCTGCCAGGGAATTGGATCTATTGCTACACTCAGGGGCCTGACTCTGATCCTCAAGTTTTTGTCACAGTACGGAGTCAATTTTAAGACCACAGTTCAGCTGTTTGATCCCTGCACTGGGGCAGACTTTTATCTATCTGGTCCTTGAAATCTGCTGATTTCCTTCATTTCTATGCTACATAGCTTCCTGAGGCATCAGTCTGAGACTGACTTAAGTGGAGACACTCACAAATGAGAGACCCAAGTGTAGGGACCTCCACACCAAACACAGATGGGAAAAAAATAGGGGTTTTTTTCCTACTATGACCTTGATTCCCCAAGGTACTCCCTTCACATCTTCCCCCCACCTACAGATTCTGTCAGGTTTCTTGTCCTGATGAGTCTGAGAAGGGGTGTTTTGCCAGTTTTTATGTCTTTTCCAACCAGGTCTGATTGCAAAGCCTGGTTAAGTGATTAAGTAAGAATTGACAAATATCAACCTAGGTAGGACAGTACAAATTCCTTAAGACAAGCAGTGAAAAAATCTAGACCAAAAAAAGAAGATGAAATGGGTTGACTCTGCAGTGCTGAGAGGGTGAGAATATGTGAAGCCTTTGTTTTAAATCATAATGATGGCAAAAATGGTGATGACAAAGCTGACTGGAGAACAGAGGACACAGGAATGGAAATCACCATGAGAGTGTGGATGGAAAACTCCAGGTGCAATTCCAGCACAAGCTCGTAAGTATTGCTATTAGGGAAATATCAGTGCCAGCTTTTGATCCAAATTGTTGAGGCGTCCACCACAATCCAGGGAACATGGCTGCTTGTCCATGTTGAAAACCAATTTTCTCAAGCAGGAGGATGTGTGGAGGTGGTACCATGGGCTGCTCAGGTAGTGGAGGGCAAGTTGTATTAAAATAGAGTGAGTAAGGTGACTTTGTTCAGCCCAGCAAAAGAGAGATGGGTGATAAAAATATTAAGTATCTTACAAAGGTAAATACCAAAAAGGGGAGACAAGGACAAAGAAAATAGCTGTCCATAAAGATGAATATCAGGAGACTTTTAACCAGCAGATGTGGTTAGCCCAGCCTCCTGGCTGGAATAACAAGGTGGAGTGTCTGACAGAGTTAACATAGATTTATTTTCTAATGAGAACTCAGTGTCACAGCTTTCTGCCACTCAAATTCAGAGGCCTTTTCTAAGGTCAGGAGATCTGGGAGGACAAATGGCCAGGAGACACTGAGCTCAGAAACTCTTGGCTGCAGTAAATGCCATTTGAGAGTGACTTGCCATACAGATATTTTGGCAATTTATTGTCCTGACCCTTGGACATTCTCTTTCAATTGCCAGCCTACAGTGAACTGTGTGCACAGCACGATGGCCCCTGTGGCCCAGCCCAGCAGCAGGGCCATGGGGAGAGCTCTGGGTACTCCAGGTCACTCATTTGGCTGAACAAGGCAGTGCCACAGCAGCTTTACACGCTGCCAACACCCTGCCAGAGAAGCCCTTGGAACAGGAGGTCCCAATTCTTACCCACTGCAAGACCTCCACATCCTTTAGACAGAAATCCCAGATGGGTGTTTCATCCAAACAGAAATACCCCTTTTGTGTGTGTCTGTTCTCTGCTGTGATGGTTCTTCCATCGCTTGTGTGCGGGTGCCTCTGACAGCATTTCATGGGACCTGCTGGGGGCTCTGGGGCCTCAGAATCACCACAGTTTCCTGTGGTTCATGACTCTGCTGACTTGTGATGGAGAATGTGGGAAGCTGTGACCAAAGAGTGTCCCCTCCTCCCCCTGTACACCCAGCTGACAGCAGAGCTGACAGCAGAGCTCCTGCCCCAGCACCCCGCACCCAGGGGCTGTGTCCCTGCTGCAGACCATAAATTACCCACAGCCAGCTTTAACACCTCCGCAGAGTTATGCCCCAAAGCTTTCAGTCCCAGTGGCTCTGGAAGGGGTCAGTGCCTCTGCCTGTCCAAGCAGGTGTTGATAATAAGGAAATGCCCCCCCGTGGTGGGAGGAATTTTAGAAGCTGTGAGGAGAGGTTGCAGGCACAGGGCCTGCACCCACTGACTGCCCTGGGTACATGGCCTCAAGGACAGAGCTCTCCCTGCAGACAGATCCCTGGCAGAGCCTGTGCCAAACACAACTGCTACAACAGCCCTCAGGCCATGCCTTATGGTTAGGAACATTCTGCTGCAGCAGGAATCCCTGGACTTTCCTGAGGAGGTGGGAAACGCAGAGCTCTTGCATGGTTTAACTTGAGAAATGAGCATTCCTGAGGCAACAACTAGAAAAATCTTTCTCCAGATTTCAGAACAAAACACACAAGACACAACCATTCTACAGTCCACAGTCCCTTTTGGAGCTACAGAGAGCATGGAGAAGCTCTCAGTCATTTCCCCATGTTTGGTGAGATGCACTGAGTAATTTGGTTGTGAATCAAAGAAATTTCAGTGCCACCATTCAGAAAGGAAATTCAGCATGGAAACAGCAGGAAGCAAAGCCAAATAAAAGTCTCTTCATACTCATAAATGATGTTTTCTCACACTCCATCATTCTCCAGAGGTGAGGAATTGCCTTGCTTTGATTACTCTGGATGAAGTGGGTGAAGGGGACCCAGGGTGAGGTGCTGAGACCACAGCTGTGCTAACGCAGCTCTGGCACAGCCCCATCACCACCTGCAGTGCTTGGCTGTTTGTGCTGACTCCCTGTGAGTACTTGGGGTAACCCCTGAGTTCCCAGCACACACATTCCAAATGAAATGAACCAGCAGAGCCTCTACTCCAGCCAGTGCCAGAACCTGCCTCCCCTTCATGCCCCATTCCCCTCACAGGGCTGCAGGAAGGGAGCTGGCCAGGGCCCGCTTAAATTGAATATTAGGAAAAATTTCTTCACTGAGAGGCTGATCAAGCCCTGGCACAGCTGCCCAGGGCAGTGGTGGAGCCACCATCCCTGGCAGTATCCAGGAAACATGTGGATGTGGAGCTTAGAGACGTGGGTTGGTGGTGGCTTGTGCAGTGCTGGGTTCATGGTTGGACTGGATGATCTTGGGGGTCTTTTTGGCATAAATGATTCTGCGATTCTGTGGCTCATGGTCAGGACTGCTGGGGGTCACAGGACCTCCAGCCTGAGCCGTGCTGGTCCTGAGAAGATGCCACTCCTGCTCCTGGCCTTTTGTTTGCGCTGACATGGCCATACTGTGCTCTCCAGGTGTCCCATTTCCAACGGTGTAGGAGAGTGGAACTCCGTATTAAAGCTAAAGATTGACACCATAGAGGAAGCCCTGGAACTGGGAAGGTGTGGTTCCATCCCAGTCTCCCAGAACATCCATTGAAACAGATCTCTGTTCCTCTGCCCTACAGTCTGTGTGAGGAGGGCGTCCCCTGAACCATCAGTTACAGCACACAATTAGTTCCACTGAGCCAGAGTCTCCCAGCACAGTCCTGGCAAACTGCCCTTCCTCCCACTTCTCCCTCATTAGGCTGCTCCTCCCTTGCTTGGTCTTTAATTATCTTGTCATCAGCAACTTGGCCTGGACTGAATACCCTGCATTGTCCCAAATGAAACTCTGTAAGACAGATGGGACACCAAAGCAGCAAGACAGGAGGGTAAGAAGACTTGCAAAGCCATCAATACATTTCTGACTGCAGGAACAGGCCTGCCAGGGGCAGCAGTAAGATTTCATCTGGCTTGGGCAAGCTGGGGTTGTTCAAACTGTAGATTGGCTGAGACCCAGCAACTTCATTTCAGGAAACCCAACATGAGTCCAGCACAGGGAGAGACAAACCCCAGCAAAACCAGTGGCATTGAGGAGTGAAGCTGTTTATTGTGGCATTGAAACCTACCCACGGCTCCAGCCATGCTCAACCTACCCACTGGGCTTGGAGCAGCTTCACAAGGAAACGTCACACCCCTGACTCCCTTTTCTCCCCGGTTCAGAAGCCAACCAGTGGCCTCAGATCCCCTTTTCCCTGCATCCTGCAGCAGGTTTATTCCCTTTGTGCCCCCACGGAGCTCACAGACACTCCTGGCGCCGCTTCAGAGCCTGGAGCCAGCACACAGGAGGGGATAGGGCAGCAGCAATGCTGGAGGGGAGGGCAGCCCAGCAAACTGGCACCTGTTGTCAGGCAGAAGCCAAGGCTTGTGTCAGCCTGCTGAAAATGTTTCCCCTTCGACCTTGGCGACCTTTCCCATCACACTTTATGAGGCAGACTGCTCACATTAAGTGCCACTTGATCCTCTGCTAATGCAGCAGTTATGAAAGGCCCATAGCACTTGTCACTGGGATAAACACCTTCGGAGTGGGAGAAGCTGCGGGGAAGGGGCACACACACCCTCCCCTCTGCTCCCTCACGTCCCTTCCCTGTCTGTCCATCACCACTGTCACAGCCTCTGGGTTGGAGCAGGAAAGCTGAGTCTGGCTGCAGCACTGCCCTGCCTCTGCTGCCAGGGTCTGAACGAGCACACAGAGAGGGGCTGCTTGGGTCAGTCAAACATTGCCCTGCAAGAGAGGGATTCAGGACACAACACTGGGTGTGTACTGTCCCTTCAACCCTGCAGATCACACAAGCTCAACCAGCTGCGATGGGGATAGGTCCTGCTGCAGCCAGCCCTGGGCTCAAGGTGTGCCAGGGAAGGTTGGACATTAGGAGGAATTTCTTCACAGAAAGGGTGACTAAACATTGCAAGGGGCTGCCAAGGGAGCTTTGGAGTCCCCAACCCTGGAGGTATCCAAGTGATATGCGGGTAAGACTCTACAGCTCAAAAGTTGTAAAGTAGGTACGTTTATTGCGGCGCCGGACGCGTGGGGAGTAACCCCCAAAAACCACACGTGCCAACTGCGGTACTCAGCCTGAAATAAATCTGGTTACAAATTGCACGTGCACCAGGTTACACAACAGGCCTGTACATATTCATCGTCTGTCTCCGCTCTGTATTATAATTAACTTGGCATCCTATTACGCCTATTGGTCGTGGGCTGGGGTCTCTGGGATGAAGTAAAGTCATCCTCTGATGAAGTAAACACTCTACCTCAGACTTGAACTTTTCACCTTGCTTCCTTGCACATGCTCTCTGAGGTCCTGGTCCAAGCCCAAACCCCAAAGCTGGTTCGAGCCAGTTCCAAGGTCCGAAAGCAGGAATTCTGGTCATGGTTTCTTCTTCTTATCAATGGTTTGGCATCCTATCCTTATCCTCCCATACATGCTTCCCCTTTGCCTGGCTGGTATAGCAAATGTTCAGCAAGCAGTACATTGTTTAGCAAGCACCTGGAAAGTTTTGCAGTACTAGCAGTACCCACAGCACTTAACCCCTAAAATCTAAGCCCCTTGTATCACAAGGAACAAGTGGATGTGGCACTCAGTGCTCTGGGCTGGGTGACAAGGTGGGGGTCAGGCATAGCTTGGACTCAATGACCTCAAAGGTCTTTTCCAACCTAAATGATTTCGTGATTCAGTCTCAGGGGAAGCATAAACCCACCTTCCCTGCTGGAATGCTCCTTGGCACTGCCCTCAGCCTTCACAGGTGTGGCTCAGCTGTTTGGGTGGCACACGGAGGGTGACCTGAGCAGGATCTCCAAGGGGCTGGCACTAATGGGAGGTAGGTGGGCACTACTGCCCTGCAGGACTTGCCCAAAGGAAAAGAAGAGCTTGAGGGCCAGGACAGCTTGCTCAGAGTACAAACAAGCTGCCATTAATGTCCTGCCAGCTGGCCCCTTCCAGCTCCTTGTCATGCTCACGAGTGACCAGCACCAAGGTATTTTGTCAGCCCTTTGAGGAGGGTGCCGAAATTAATTCTTCTACCCCAGAACAGGACTGGACACACACAGAATGTGGCTCATCAGCCCTGTGGAGAGACCCCCAAAAAAGGGACTGACTTTGGAAGAAATAGCATACATGGGCAAATTTTAGTGAATTGAAAGGTTTTCAGCATCTGCACTGAAATATTTGCCAAAGGAGAAGAAAAAGCAATCAAACAAAGTCCCTTTCTTTTCCAGCAGCTCTGGTGCTCCAGCCCTGGCTCTCTGAACTGTACCAGAGTCCTCCTGGGTCTTGGGGAGCAAGAGAACCTTCAGCCAGCAGAAGTATCTGAGGCGTTTTCAGCAGCTGTGATGGATGGTAACGGTGGCAGCACTGTTTGGGCTGTGGGTTACCTGGGTGGGGAGCGCTTGAGGTGTGCACATCTGCCTTGTCCATGTCTGTCTGCATGGGCTGAGATTGTTTTGGGGCAAACAGGAGGTGAGTCTGCAGAGACACTTAAGTATTATCTGCCCTGGGTTTGAAATAAATCCCTTCTGGACCAGACATCTACAGAGTGGGGGTCTGCTTGTCACTAATCCCTGTGCAATGCCTTGAATCGTGACTGTGTCATAAAACAGAATCACAGAAGGGAAGGAACTTTAGAAGTCTCTAATCCAAGCCCAAACTGTTCAAGAGCTCTGCCTGCTCAGGTATTTCTGGCTCTTGTGGGAGCAAACATTAAAAATGGCAGTGGTTTGTAGGATCACAGCTCTCTGCACCAGTTAGAGCTGAATATTGTGAACACAATGATGATCCCTGCTCCTGGGATACCCTGCAGGGCTGGGATCCTGGGACTATCTGGTCATCCCTGTGTTACCCATCATGAGCATTCCCCGAGAAGGAAAGCCTAGGAAGAGGCTTTGAAATCTGCCTGTTGCCGCAAGATCAATTTTCAGGAGAATTTCCCCAATTATCTAGCAGGAATGGGGGCACTAAAACAGACACTCTCCATTGTCTTTAAATCTTTCCACGGGAGACATTTCTGACCTGTGGCTGAGTGGCTCCCACCCCCCCCCCCTCCCCCCAGCTTGCCCTGTGTGCATGGGAAAGACAAATTACACAGCTCTGGGACATCAGACTGGTGAAATAAAAAGGGAGTGAAGTCATCTTAGCCCTCAGGAGAAATGTTCTAACGTGTGACTGCCCTCCATGTGGTGATAACGGGGTATAATTTATTTGGTAGAAATCCCTCCTCCCAGTCTAACAACATTTTGTTTGCTTTGTCCTGAGTAATGAGCCCACTCGTGCCCTGGAAATGATGGTTCAGAACACATGTGCAGAGTTCCTAACCCTGGGCAATGACAAGAAGTTTCATCAGCTCAAATAAATATCGCTGCCTCTCCAGGTCAGGCCCTCGTGCTTCAAATGTCTCACTTCTCCTACCTGCCAACATTGGAACTCCATAAATAGGGCCAGCTGGGAGGGTAGCTGGGATGTGCACTGCCACCCACGAGATACCTGTGAGGCCAGGACAGACACTGGAAAGCACAGCACCAAGCAGGAGAGGTCTGTCCCCAAGGCTGGGGCAGCCTGGTGGATCACTGAGCAATCCAGAGCTCCCTCTGGAGCAGACATTTCTCTGCTCTCACAGCACCTCTGCACTGCTCCAACCCCTGCAGCGAGGCTCCAGTGGAGACTCCACATCCCTGCAGCAGACTATGGTTCAGGACATGCTCAGAACAACCAGTGCGGTGCTTGCTGACATTGGTGTCAGGCTTTCCATCCCTGCCAGGACATTCCGAAGCAGGACACGACCACCTCCTGCCACCACCTTCCCATAACCTACCAGTATCTTCCAGTGCTGCACCGACACCTGCTGGCACAGCAGCTCCCACCCCCTCTCCCAGCACAAAGGCTGCTCTCAGAGGTTTGTGATTCCCAGCACTGTAGGTCCCCTGTGTTTCCACAGAAAGGGCAAGCACAGTCCTCCAGAGATGTTCTTCACTCCTACAGCCATGGGCTGAATCTTGCTCTGCATTACACACCCCTGCCAGCCCTCTGTCACTGAGCCCAGAACAGCAGTGGAGGGAAACAGGACTTCTGGCTCACTCCCACTGCTCCTGAGCCCGTCTGTTCCACAGGCCAGAAGTCCAGAACCATCCAGCACCGTGTCAGTGATGTGAAAGCACTCACTGGTGATGTGTCACATTCATACAGGTCATTCCTGACAAAAAACCGCCACTTGGAACCTAATAATCCTGCCCAGAGAGAAAGCCAGCACAGCAGAAATGCAAAGCAGGTTGGTTCTGTGTCCAGGCCCTCCTTTGTCTTCCCTTCCAAGGAGAAGGTTCTTTGACAAGTAGGGAATAACCTGCACCCAGTCAGGGCCTACATGCTGGAGAAGCTGTTAATTGCCTCTTGTAGTCTTCTGTCAGCAACATTATCTCCTCCTGCCCTGCCCAGACTGGCTAGGGATTGTCCTGGTCAGTGGCTGAAGCGGGACATGGAGAAGGGGAAGGTGAAATATGAGATGAGAAATAAAACCTATGGCAGCAAGCAATGCTAATCAAAAAATCGTGAGGGAAGCAACATTCCAAGGAGGGGGGAATGCTGGGGGAGGAAAAGCATGGACCTCTTTTGACAAAGGTCCAGGTCATTTTAAAAGGGCCCAAGAAATTCTGTTTTAATGTCTATTTTTAATACAACCTACATGTGTGCTGAGAGCAGTGCCTGCCACACCGCTATCTTGTTACTTCCCAAATTAGCAGCAAAAAGATTAATTTAGACAGGAGGGAATAATTTTTAACAAAAGTGTCAGTGCCCTCTGGGGAGGACATCTGACCTAAAAAGATCATGTCCAGGGAAACCCCACACCACAGACAATTGCTCAGTGCTAGGAGTCCCACAGCTGGAAACACAACAGTTTGGGGTAGTTCAGCACAGCTGGGTGACTGAGGATGATGTCAGATGAGTGTAACACGTCACTTCAATTGAATATAAATATATGTTTGTCACTACAGATGACAACAAAAGGTGTGGACATAAAAATGTCCAGTGTATTACTGGGAGCCTTTGGCAGCTTCCCACCTGCATAAAGTGTTTGCTTTTCTGGTTTACATTTTAATTCCTCCAAGCAATACAGAAATAGAAGGCCTGTGCTCACTCCCTGTCTGTCTTCCAAGGGCTGCAAAAGCCCCTGACAAACCCCGAGCCGTCTCTGAGCTGAACCCTACAGGAGACAACCTGTTACTGTAGCTGGAGCTTCCCTGGCTCTCCTCCTCCTCGAGGTCAGCCCTGCAGGGAGAGGCAAAACCCCCACCCATACTGCTGGATCCACAGGGATGGCCCATCCGGGGCCCCCAAAATAAAGGCTGATGGCAGAGCTGAGAAAGCACACCACTTGGTTGTACTGAGGGAACCTGCCCACCTATTAACATTTCGTGTTCTCTTCTGTGCCAGAGGAAATGAGCACATACTTTATTTGCACTGAAATCACCTCCTCCAAACACAACTGAGTCACTTCTCCAAGTCTCTGTTAAGGTTTCTGGAGAGCATCCTGCTCCAAGGAGGGCAAATACAGGTGGGATTCTATAACCACAGTGCCCTCCCAGTCCCACCAGAGAAATTAATCCTGCCCAGGGGCCTCCCCAGAAATTCTTTCATCCTTTCCAAAACAGAGCAGCTGTTTAGCAGCAACTCAGCATGGCAGGTCAGAAGATGATGAATTCTGTATCCACTTGGGAACTTTTAGGGAAACAAAAACCTGACTGTGTAAATGGGAAGAAGGCTGAGACATGTGATCCAATACTGCACTGAGCAACCCTTCCAAACCATGGGGTCTTGGCTATAAAATGCCCCCAAGGCAGTGACCTCTATTAGCAAAGACTTCCTTGGTCTCACGGAGAGAATTTTCCCCCAGTTCCTGCTGTTGGGACATGTGAATGAATCCCTTGTTTTTACTTTGTTTGGGTGCATGGCTTTTGCTTTACTTATTAAACGGATTTATCTCAACCCACAAGATGTCTCGCTTTCACTCCTCTGACTCTCCGCCCATCACGCTGTGGAGGAGTGAGAGAGTGTGGGGCTGACTTGGCAGCTGGGTTAAACCAGGACACCCACTGGGAGGCAGGAGAGGTCCCTGACCATCAGCCCAGCCCACCAGCTGGCCAGGTTTAAGGAGCAGTCACAGCATGAGGTGTGTTGGGGTGACTGCAGCCCTCCTGCACAACCTTAGAAGGCAAAACCAAGCCCCAGAAGGCCTGATGCCAAAAATACACTTAAGCATAATTGTTCATGAAATTCCATCAAAAGTCTTGGAGAAACTTATTTTTGGCTGAATCAGGTGTTACAGAAAAGGGTGCCAATGGCAGTGATTCTGTGCCAAGTAAGGAGGAGCCAGACTTCCTGGGACACCCACACGGAACAGGAATGGGTGCAGAGCGGAGGAGTCTCCAGAGGCTGCAGCCACTCAGCCTCACAAACAGGATCCATCACAGCCATCCTGATTCTGTTCCTTCCCCTCTTCCTGCACATCATCCATCCCAGCCATCCTGATTCTGTTCCTTCCCCTCTTCCCTCACATCACACATGTGGCAGGGGGAAGACAGCAGGAAGGGTGGCACTGGAGCTTCACAGACATCTCTACACCCAAGGAGCTGGAAGTGCCCCCGCTGTGGGCAGTGCTCTATGCCCCTGGCTTGGAAGATGAAAATATTTTGGGTCTGGCTTTGCCAAGTCTCCACCTGCCTCAGTTCCATCAGAGCATGGTTCCCTGCCCCTTCCCATGGCAGCTCCCTCCCAGGAGGCTCAAGCTCTTGTTTGGTTCACAGCAAGGCTGCACCACCTCACAGGATCCCAGGCTCCAGAACAGAGCATCAGTTGTTGAAAAATATCTCTGGCCACAGAGAATTCCCTTCTCCCTCTGTTCTTCCACAGAGGCTTCCTCTGTGGGCCAGAGCACTGCTCTGGGGTGCAGCCACTCTCTCCTTTAGTCTCAGCACTGCAGGAGGCTTGGCTGAACCTGGAGGAGGCCCTGCTCCTCAGCCATCCTGTTCCACAGAATCACAGAACCACAGAATCACCAAGGCTGGAAAAGACCTCTGAGATCATTGAGTCTAACCTGTGACCAACCTCCACCTTGTCAGCCAGACCATGGCACTGAGCGTCACTCCAGGCTTTCCTGAAACACCTCCAGGCATGGTGACTCCACCACCTCCCTGGGCACCCCATTCCAGTATCTAATCACGCTTTCTGTGAAGAAATTCTTCCTAATGTCCAGCCTGAGCCTTCCCTGGCACATGGTTTGTGACTGGCAGTGGTCTCCTGTCTAGGGGCAGAAATGATTAAACACAGCATAGGTGGAGAAGCAGGAGTCCCCCCTTTGGGAATCAGCCATGTGTGGGTTGGTTCCCCCTCACTGCCCCAGAGCCATCCCATCACCAACACTGTGAGTGTCCTCCCCATCACACCTTCACGGCTGCACAGCTGTGACCCACGAGAACCAGCCCCAAATTCCACAGTCCACAGTTATCCTTCATGGCTGGACATTAATGGCTGTTCTCTCCCTGTCCATACCATGGGAGGTCATGCTGGACAGAGGGCCCTGCACAGCCCCAGCCTATGTGTGCATGGCCCAAGGGCACACAGTGACACTCTATCTCCTGGGTTATCAGAGCCCAGCCTGCTGGGCAGCCACATCTTCTGTCAGCTCCCACACACACAGCAGCTGCTCCTGCCTGGGACTGACACTGTTTGTTCATTAATGTGTGCTCACAAACCTCCATGAGGCTTTTTAAGACCATCAGGTCTTTCAGGGTGACAGAAGCCCTCAAGAACTGACCCTCACAAGCAGCTCTCATGACCCTCATGAGCTCTTCAGCCACCCTCACAGAACCTCTCCCAGTGCTGTGGTACCATTTGACTGAGGAAACTGAGGCACGGCACCACAAACCACTTCCTTGGAGTTGGAAGGGAGCCGAAAGCATAAAGAGAAGGAGAATTGCCATCATTTGGTCTAACCACCCATCCTGCACGAGGAAGAGAGCCCCGAAGGTTGGCCCAATGCCCAGGCACGCTTGGAGTCTTCTCTTGTCAGCTTACAATTCCCAAAGCATTTCATTTCATAGGCAACAGAAAGACCAGATTGTCTTGTTGCAGGTGAAGAATGAAATGTCTTCCCCCGATTTATAGGATGCTTTTTATAATGGCAGGATGTATTTCTAAAATATTTACAAGTCAATGTGTCTGTTCACAATTTAAAATAAAATGTCCTCTAAATATGTGCCAGCTGCTGTGACCCCGGCGCTGGGCCAGAAGGAGGTTTGCAGTGTTGTCACCAACACCCGTGTCCAGAGAGAACAAGGACAAGCTGTTCCTGTGTGTCCTCAGCCCCTGCTCTTGTTAACAAAAATGCCACCTGTCCTTCAGATTGACACCACGAGTGCCAGCAAGGCCCAATTACGTGGGTAAGGGGAGAGGAACAGGGCAGGCTATTAACACCTGATGCATTTCCCCTCTTTTACACGCCTGTGTTTCTCTGTTTCCCATCTCCCATTCCCCTCTCCCTCTGTGCCACGTGAATTGTGTTTGGCCTCTGTTCCCAGGGCACTGCCCATGGAAGGCTCCTCTGAGGCACCTCTCACCTTTGTGCTGCCAGCAAAGTGGGAGGCAGAAATCAGGAATGAACAGCCCCATGGTGTCACTGCTAATCCCGAGCTCTCCAAAGCCTCTTCCCACACCCCTGTGCGAGTCACAGATCCCTGCAGGGTGGTGTCAGTGGCTAAAATCAACCCAAATTACTGGGAATTCAGGGCAAGATCTCTAAGGGTTCAGTACCCACTACTGGAGAGATTTTTGAAGGGACCTGCATTCAGCACACATAGAAATTCAGGAAACATGACCACATCTGTTGGGTGTGTCCAGTGGTGCACTTAGGAATGAGGACAAGGCTGAGCAACAGGTAGGAAGAAACAAAGCAGCAAATCCTGCTCCCTCCAGGCAAACTCTCACTTTTCCCACTGCTGCTGGGCTTTAAACACAGCAACAGGGATGGCATCCAGGAGGTAACCGAGCCTGCTGCATCCCAGTTATCTGGGACAGACAAAAAGGCAGCTTTGCCAGGGGGAAAGTCAACAAGGAAGGGAACAGGAAACAGTCTCCTGGAGGTATGTGTAAGATCTCCCATTCATCACTGCAGGAACTGTACACACAACTCACTCTCCCATCCAAGAATTCTGAAACCAGCCACTCAGAAAAGGGACTTGAACTGAAATGCAACTTTCAAACTCATCCTGTATTGGGTAAGTCTGTTTTTGTGGCACTCACCTAAAAAACCTCATCCCTGGATGTGGTCTCTCAACCTCCTGGGCCATTCCTTTACTTCCTCCAAGGGCATTTCCAATGTCTTGTCACCAGTCCAGGCTGCTTCCTCCAAGTGCCAATGCAGCCTTCTGCAGCCCCACAAGAAGCAGTGGTATGGACCTTTGGGCTGCAAAAAACACAGAAGAACAGATTGCTGTTACAACAGGCATGTCAGAGATAAAAACACCTCCTCACCATCCTGATGAAAATCAGTCACAGAAAATCCCTGTGGCCATGAGCTTTTAAACCTGAACAAACTCAGCCATGCCACAGCACTGAGTGTCCCGTGGGCAGGGCCAGGGTTCTGCTCTGAAGGGAGAGCTCTAATTTAGCACCAAAGAGCTTCTTCCGCTCAGCAACACTAGAGTAGGAGGAAGGAATTAGAAGATCTTTCTGCATCTAATACCCAGGATTATTCTCATGGAATATTTCCTCGGATCAGTCCAGCTGACTTAGACCAGTATCCTGAACAGACTCCAGTGAGTGAGGGGGAAAACGCAGCCGTGTCAGGGCCAGGATTTTAAACATTACAGCAATGGGGTGAGAAAACGCTTTAGAATATTATTTACAAGACTATGTACCATAATATGCAATGACAGGACAAGGGGAATGGCTTCAAACTGAAAGAGAGTACGTTTAGATTAAGTATTAGGAAAAAATTCTTCCCTGTGAGGGTGGGGAGGCCCTGGCAGAGGTTGCCCAGAGAAGCTGTGGCTGCCCCATCCCTGAAAGTGTCCAAGGCCGGGCTGGATGGGGCTTGGAGCACCCTGGGATAGTGGAAGGTGTCCCTGCCCATGGCAGAGGGTAGAATGGGATGAGCTTTGAGGTCCCTCCTGATCAAAACCACCACATGACTTTATGACTCTATGAAAACACTTTTACATCAGTAATTCCAATGCCAGGGGCACGGAGCAGTGTGGGACATTTTAAAACCTGGCAGTCTCCACAACCTATACATTCTACAAGCCCTAAAACAAGCAGTCTCAATTATTTACTCATTTCTAAAAAGTTAAAACTATCAGAGTGAATCGCCCCAAACCGGGCCAAGAGACACTTCAGAGACAGAGTCAGAGAAGTGGGTGTTTGCTTCATTCAGCGCCAGGTGTGTGGGGGATCGCTCCTCCAAACACACACACAGCACTTCTACAACACAATATAATGGATAAAATTCATGAATAGTCATCACATTCCTTGGGATAGGAGTGGTTATACAAATTAGTTCTCAGAAGTCATTAATACAATTAGCATACGTGCCACATGTGTGGTGTGTCCTGGTGGTCTCACTGAGGAAGGCTCCTCTTCTTCCTTGGGGGTCTTTCTGATGAAGATCAGTAGTCTTCTTCACAATGCACTTTTCACCTTTCTTTCTGGAGCATGCGCAGTCCTTTGTAGAATGATTCAGCGGTTTCTGTGTTGGTCGCAAGTAAATTGTTGTTCCTCTTATCTTGACAAGATTAAGGCGAATCCTGCTTCTTAGGTTTTGTGATTAACATTTGCTGTCTCCCAATAGTTAATTATTGATCAGTCTTATCAAGAGACAGAACTATCTGCCAAACAGATGTTTCCCCTCTGATCTATACCTATTTCTGTCTGTATCTCACCTTATGCTTTTCATTTTTATTTTCATAGGAAAGGCAAACTCTATCAGAACTGGAAACACCCTCCCACAAGGGGTCCATGGCAGGTGGGTTTAGGAAGGACATTGAGGGGCTGGAGAGAGTCCAGAGTTGGGAACGGAGCTGGGAATGGAACTGGGGAAGGGGCTGGAGCCCCAGGAGTGGCTCAGGGAGCTGGGAAAGGGGCTCAGCCTGGAGCAAAGGAGGCTCAGGGGGGACCTTGTGGCTCTGCACAAGTCCCTGACAGGAGGGGGCAGCCGGGGGGGTCGGGCTCTGCTGCCAGGGAACAGGGACAGGAGGAGAGGGAACGGCCTCAAGCTGTGCCAGAAAAGGATCAGGTTGGACATCAGGAGGAATTTCTCCATGGAAAGGGTGGTAAGCTTTGGAAGGGGCTGCCCAGGGAGGCGGTGGAGTCTCCATTCCTGGAGGTGTCCAAGGAATGCCCGGACATGGCCCTGAGTGCTCTGGACTGGATGACAAGGTGGGGGTCAGGCACAGGTTGGACTCGATGATCTCAGAGGTCTTTTCCAACCTATTTGATTCTGTGATTCTATTTCTAGAAGTTAAACCAGGGGTTTACGTCTCTTTTCCATCAAGGGATTTTTTTACCTGAAAAAAAATTAGGTCCTGACTTTACCCAGCAGCACAGACCAGGTAAATCTGCACCAGGTAAAGCAGCAAAGTGCCAGAGAAGCAGATAAGCCCCTTGAGAGGAAAGCTAATGTCTTTACAAAGAATTTGACGGGTGAAGGTATGGGAGTTAACGTCTTTGAAATGGGTCTTAGTGTCTCTACTAACTTTAGGCAGCAGGTTTGTTGCAGAGCCCAGACAGTTTGATTCCTGAAACAGACGAGTGAGTCTGCAGAAGCCTGAGTTTCTGAACTACGGGGTAAAATAACAAGAGGGGTTATGGGGTAGGCGGTTCGGGAAGGCTGTACCTTCCTAGTACCTCTGCCGATGGCGAAAGGAAGAGGGCAATGTGTGCCCGGGAGCTTGGGATAAAAGGAGGCTGCGTCCTCCGAAACCTCGAGATAAAATCCCGCGGGCGTGTGGACAGTGGACAGTGAATAAAGTTGCAGGACTCCTCTATCTCCTTTTTGGACATAAACCTCTGACATTTGTGGAATTTTCCTGACACCCTCAATCCCTCCAGCTGTGAATGGAGCCTCCTGGGAGCTGCCACCGGAGCAAAGCCAAGGCTGGGAGTATTTGCACACCTGAAGGGTGCAGACACAGAAAGCGGGGCAAACCCGAGGTACTACAAGAACCCCATCTCAGGAATGTTCTCTGGGCAAACACGAGACTCTGTGGCCTTGGAAAGGCACAATGTTCCTCTTGGCACAAGGACGAGGCCTTTAAAATGAGTCAAAAGTTTTAAATACAAGAAGTTCATGGCAAGACCAAAGCCTTTGAACCTGAAGGATCACTTATATCATCTACAACCATAAATCAACCAAAAACAGAAGCAAGGACACCACTGCGGCCCGGGCTTTCCCCTCTGACAAGACACAGCAGCACCGCCCTCGTGAGGGGAGAGCAGGGCCATGAGAGGAGAGCGGGGTGTGAGGGAAGAAGGGAGACTGTGAGGGGGGAACGGAGACAGTGACAGAAGAGAGGGGCTATGACGGGAGAGCGGGGCCGTGAGGGGAGAGCGGGGTGTGAGGGGCCAACGGGGTCTGTGAGGGAACAGAGGAGCCACGAAGGGGGTGTGGGACCGTGAGGGGAGAACGGAGGTGTGAGGGGAGAAGGGGCTGAGAAGGAGTGGGACTATCACGCGGCTCAGCCCCAGGACGGAGCAGCATTGCCCCGCGCGGGGAGCCAGGCGAGAGCTGCCCGGGCCATGTCCGCCGAAGGCCGCCGGCTACGGCGATGCCGCCCGAGCGCTCCCGCGGCGGATGCGAGCGCCCGCGCCGCCGCCACCGCATCCCCTCAGCTCTGCGGGACGAGGGCCCGCCCTCAGCGCCCGGCCGGGCTGTCTGCGTTCCGATTGGCCAGCGGTGCTGTCTGTCACTGAGCGTCACGCCCCATAGCCAATGGGCGCGCGGGGACGGCCGGGGCGGGGCCTGCAGGGCGGGGCCGCGCTCGGGCCGGAGCGAGGGGCAGGTAAGGGGTAGATACGGGGTAGGTACGGCCGGGGGGCCTGAGGGGGGCCGGGCCCTGCTCCTGCTCCTGCTCCTGCTCCTGCTCCTGCTCCGCTCCCCGCACCCGGGGCGGGGCTGTGCGGGAGCCGGGGCTCGGGGGGCGGCGGCGGCCTGCACTGCCGGAGGCATCCCGGGAGGCCAGGCGGGAGCGGGAGGTGGAAGCCCCTGGAGGGATGAGGGAGCATCCAGACCTCCAGCGGGAATCGAGGGGTCCGGCCCTGCCCTGGGCCCGGGTCGGTGTCGGGGGTGGTTCGAGCACAGATCCGCGATGGGAAACGGGCCGAAGTGTTAGAAGGGCTCCAGGTGATGTTCACAGAATCATCGTAGAATGGTTTGGGTGGGAAGGGACCATAAAGCTCATCCAGTCCCAAACCCTGCCACGGGCAGGGACACCTTCCACGAGACCAGGCTGCTCCAAGCCCCGTGCAGCCTGGCCTTGGACACTTCCAGGGATGGGCAGGTTAAAGATGTGATTATTGGGCGCTCTCAGGGAGAAGGAGCACGGTGGGTGCAGCTGTGCTCTGGGCAGCCTTTTTTGTGGGGCTTCATCCTAAGAGCTGCCACACTCACTCACAGCACCCGAGAACTTCACCTTAGCCACATACCCTCCACTGGGCTTACTGCGCTGACGGATTTTGGTCCAGATGCAGCTGCTGTTGGCCACATGGCTGGTGCGGGCTGGGTCTGGAAAAAATAGCTCTAAGGCATGTGTGCACATGTCCCTTTGCTGTCAAACTTGGAGATAAATATGCCGTAATTATCCTTTGTGTGGCTGAGGGTGTTCTGCAGTTCATGGTGCATGAACTCTGCCCAGGTTCCAAGTTTTTGTTTATGGTATAATAGATCATGTGTTTTCCCCTACTATTATTAAAAGTGACATTCATGAGTTGTTCAGATATTTTGAACTTGGCTGAGAGGCTAAAACTGAATTCCAGGTACATACCCTATTGTTGTGATAAAAATTCAAACGAAAGTCCAGACCCACTTAATATGGGGAACGTGCATTGGGCAGCTCAGATCAGTCCTGTTCCCCAAATCTGTGATGAAGATCTGAGCCCCTGATGTCCAGGGGAATCTTCCTGGAAATGACCATTGTTTGCGGAGATTTTTGAAACTGTGGTGCAAAACCTTAGTAAGTCCTGGTACAAGGTGATAGGACTGGGACGCATTTTGAAGGTCTGGCAGTTTGTTAGAAGTCGCTGGTGTTTTATTTAGATAAAGAAGAAAGGAACTTGGTGTTTGTAATCCATTATGTGAACTTAAGGTGCTGACATAAGATAAAGCAAAGGGTGATGGAATATTGCAGTGATTTAAATCCCAATGGAATCAGGTCAGGTGGTGGAGTACAAGTACCTGGAGGGAGCTGTGGGATTACCTGGGAGCTGATTAATGAAGGTGTAAATTCCTTTCCCCTTCCTCTGCTGAAGCAGCTCTTCTGTGCTGTCCCAAGGTCCCCAACACCTGCTCCACCTTTTTTCTCCGAGGGTGAACACCAGCCTGGCCAAGGCCAACTTGCCTTTTGTGGCACAGGGAATAAATTCATGTCCTAACGGATTTGTGGAAGCACGCGTCTCTGGAACAACTTTATCCACACACATGGGGGTTGGAAGGAGATGAGCTTTAGGGTCCTTTCCAGCCCAAACCATTCTTTGATATGTAGCAAAAGGCATTAATGAATTCACCAAGCTACCAGCTTGCAGTAATTTTAAAATCAGGATTTACTGAACAGGTATCTTGGGATAAAGGAGGTTTAGGAATTGGTTTGAAATACTTAGGAATATTCCATGCCTTTCCCATAGCTCGTGACAGGAAAATACATCATTCCCTTCAGCAGCAAGACTTCAAGTGTCAGAAGATGAATGATTTACCATTCATGACCCTGCAGCAGGAAGGCCCCAGTGTACTGCTTTAGGTCACTCTTGCTCCATGCTTTTCCTGGTTCTGTGTCTTTTACTGAGCAAAACTGTCAGCACCAAAATATCTGTGTCTGGGCTCTGGGGTAGTAAGAGAGGAACAGGAGGTTTTGTGCAAGTCCAGTTGTAGGGAAATCAGCAATATTTTTGCAGGATTGGGGTAGTTTGCACGTGTGGTTATACATGGTGGAAGCTCTTCTGACAGGAGTGTTCTTGGGATCTGTGTTAAATGTTTCCAAGAGTTTCTGGCTGTCATCAGCCATGATTCAGGAACAAATTTCTTCTTCCTGGGCAAAACAGAGGCAAGTGGGCCAAAATAAATCTCTGACTACCTCGTTGTGGCTGCTTTCAGCTGAGATGCTCTATCCTGGATGTGAGTTTTGTTCTCTCAGGCTCCCAGGATGTTTGCCCAGAGCTCCCGGAACTCTGCGAGCCCCGTGCTGCTGCTGGTGCTGCTGGGCTGTGTCCTGTGTCCCCCAGCACAGGCCAGCAAGGTGGGTGACACCGAGCCATGCGTGGAGCACAGCAGAGGTGGGGTGTGAGGGGACAGAGCTGTGTCCCCTCCTTCACATAGCTCCTGTGCCCTGCAGAGCTCCGAGGACATTCGCTGCAAGTGCATCTGCCCCCCGTACCGCAACATCAGCGGGCACATCTACAACAAGAATGTGTCCCAGAAGGACTGGTGAGTGACTGGGAGCAGCCTCAGGGGTCGGTCCATGACAGCCAAGCTCTGGAGTTCCCAGCTGGTGCTGGGAAAGGGATTCCCTGCTTGTATGTTTGCAGAGGGAGCTGCTTTGGTGTGTGATGTTCAGCCCAGGCCAGGGGCATGTGTTAAACAGAAATTGAGGAATCTGGGATGATATGTTGACCCACTGCTCTTGGCAGATGTAGGGTGTGCCCTCCAATCCCTTCCACCTGGACTGGATCCCTGCAAAAGGTGCTGGGACAGTCTACCCCAGGGACTTTGGGCCAGCTAGGCTGTGAGGGGAGCTCTTAACACCAGATCAGTGTTATCAGCCTGACAGGAAAGCTGGGACACAGACAAAGTCACCCCAGTGTCCTTGCACAGAGCGCTGGTTTCACCTCGTGCTGCTGCTGATTGTGGTTTGTTTGTGCTGCAGCAACTGCCTGCACGTGGTGGAGCCCATGCCAGTGCCTGGGAATGATGTGGAGGCCTATTGCCTGCTCTGCGAGTGCAAGTACGAGGAGCGCAGCACCACCACCATCAAGGTACCTGAGCTCAGTCCCCTGCTGTGCCACACCAGCCCAGGGGAACTGCAGTCACTGCCTGTGCCCTGCTCCCTGCCATGCCACAGCAGCCCAGGCACTGCCACACTGGTAGGTTCCTGGAGAAGAGCCCAGAAAGAGAAAACTGTCACAGCAAGTACATGGTGGCAGTGCCAGGGGCTCACTCTACAACTCTCTGAAAGGAGGCTGTAGCCAGGTGGGGGTTGGCCTCTTCTCCCAGGCAGCCAGTGATAGGACAAGAGGACATGGTCTTAAGCTGCACATGGGGAGGTTTAGGTTGGACATTAGGAAGAATTTCTTCACAAAAAGGGTGTTGGACGCTGGAAGGGGCTGCCCAGGGAGGTGGTGGAGTCCCTGGAGGTGTTTAAGGAACAACTGGATGTGGCACTGAGTGCTCTGAGTGGGGTGTCAAGGTGGGGATTGGTCACACTTCTCCAACCTCAGTGATTCAGGGATTCTGTGGCTTCTATGATTTCTGTGTCTGAACCAGGGGCACTCCTGGCAGTGAGGAGCAGTGTGGGAGCCCACTCCTCTTGCTGGGGACGTGTGACAGTGCCAAGCATCTCTGACCAGGGCCCCATATGTGCAGAACACACCCTCAGTTGGCACAGTGAGAGCATCAGCACAGTTTGTGCAGTGATGTCACAACCTCGGCCTCCTGGCAAGAGCAAGAGACTCTTGTGAGCAAAATGAGAACAAGAGATCACACATCAGAGGCAGCTGAAAAGGACCTTCCTGACCTCTGTGGTGCTTCTTATGTACGCTGCTGATCCTTTCCCCCTGTGCTGTCCTCAACTGCAGGTGATCATCATCATCTACCTGTCAGTGGTGGGGGCCCTGCTGCTGTACATGGCGTTCCTGGTGCTCGTGGACCCCCTGATCCGCAAGCCAGACCCCTACACCCAGCCCCTGCACAATGAGGAGGACAGCGAGGTGAGGGGGCAGGGGGTGCAGACAGGGGGGCAGGAGAATGAGGGACAGGAAAAGAGTGACCTCCTGCTTGTGTCCTCTGATCCAGTGAGGGACCAGCACTACTGCTTTGGGGGCACTTATACAGGTGAACATTTAGACTCAGATCTCTGCAGGTCATGCAGAATCACAAGGAATATTTGAAGTTCTGTGTAACGAGCCCAAGGCAAGCCCTGCCCTCAGAGGCTGAGGGGGCTTTGTACCAACTGGCCTGAATTTGGTTTGTCCATCTAGAGGGAACCAAAAGTCAAACAGATCCTGTTTGTGCAGTGTTCCAGGTGGAGTTTTGTGGTGCTGAGCTTCCAAGAAAGGATGAGCTTCAGTGTTGGCCAAAACATCTTCTAGACACTTAAAACACCAGTCTCTGAGGTGCTCTTTGATCCTGCTCTGGGGCTGGGCCCTGAGTTGTATCCAGGCTGTTGTTCCTTGTGCTTCTCCCAGACTGCAATTCCATTCAGACCCCATCTTTTTGTGGGACACTGGCATACAAATCATGGGCAAATGATTGGGACCCAGCAGCAAAGAGCGAGCCCCTCTCTCCCTCTTTCTCTCTTTGTCACACACCAGTTTTTGGGGAGGACATATTTCTTGCTGCATAAAATTCATGCACTTGCAGCACTGGGTTGGACTGTCCTGTTTGTACTTTGTTGTGAGTGTAAACTATTTGGCTCAATTCTTTCATACTCTGATGTAAGTGAGGAGCAGCTGCTCCAGTCTTCACAGTCCAATCCATTGCCTCCCTCTGCTGAAAAAGGAGGTCCTGTCAGAGGAGATGAATTGTATCCCTAAGTCGTGGGTTTGCACCCTGCTCTGCAGCAATAATGCAGATCCAGATCCAGGTGCACATGGTAAATGCCTGGTGTTAGGTGAGGTTTATCTCACTCCAGTGTGCTGGACTGTAAATCCTCTGGGATAGGCCTTGCTCCTGTGCCATGATGGATCTCCACCCATCGTCAGCCTGGTTTTAGCAGGGGGATGTGGTTCACTTCAGCACTGTGGCTCCTTGCAGACTCCAGGAGTGGATTTCCAGCAGAGCTCTACACTTAGTGCAGTTCCTCTCCTGGGGACTTTTATATGGAGTCATGGGTGATCCCCAAGAGCAAGGACTTGGGGGCTGGTGTTGAGGAGCTCTGAAAAGAAGGTTCTTCATCAGAACAACTCAAACCTTGAATTGCTCTTTCAGGTGCAGTTTCTCCCCAAGTCAGCTGCCTCCCTCTGTGCTGGGGCTGGGCACTGCCTGGTCTCCAGCCCCATTCCTTTCCTTGCAGGACACTCGCTCCCTGGCCGCAGTGCCCACCCCGGCTGGCGCCAGGGCCAACACGGTGCTGGAGCGGGTGGAGGGGGCGCAGCAGCGCTGGAAGCGGCAGGTGCAGGAGCAGAGGAAGACGGTGTTCGACCGACACAAGATGCTGAGCTAGGCCCTGCTGGGCTCTGCCGCATCGGGACACCCTGGTGTTGGAACGAAACCTCCAGCCCTCCCTGATTCACCATCTCCAGAGGGAGCCCCAAAGGCTTCTCTGGTCCCGTCCCCTGCCCTTCCCCTGCCCGGCCGTGCTGGCCCCTGGGCTATTGGCTGCCGTGTGGAGCTCGGCTGGACACGGGGCTCCGTCAGCCCACCCCCAGCAGGGACAGGGCCTGGGAACAGAGGGCTGGGAGCTGGCTGAGTCTTCCTGGGATAAAAATAGTGGGAGAATTTTGATGTGGGATAAATTATGTGATGTTTCTTCAGGATGCAGCAGCCACCCACTCCTCCTCCAGTATGCACTGATGCTCCCTGGGCATTGTGGTGCTGAGCTACATGTGCAGCACAGGAACAAAGGGGAGGGGGGTTTCTGCCAGTGGGCACTGCTGCTTCCACTTATTCTGATGTAAATGGAGAGATTTCCATACCTCTGGAGTCTGTCCAGATTTACACCAGTGTAACTGAGACTCCCGCTTGTTTCTGGGCAGGTGACTATCACAAAACCTGTTAGTACCTACACCAGTAAGAGTCCAACAGGTAAAAGGCTGATTTATGTTTCTATCTTTTTGTGCTTTACCAGTGGATAAAAACCTGCTGGCGTGAAACCTTTCCATTTGTACCCACACTGGTGACCCTTGGTGCTCTCCCAGGGTGGGCAGCAGCATTTGTGTCCAAGAGAACTGGGGCAAAGGCTCTCCTGGAGCACTGGAAACACCTGTCAGGGCCCTGGGAAGGGGACAGTTGTGCCACTCAGAACACTCCAAGAGCTCTGACCGGATTTGGGCTGTGTGGTGGAAGCTGGAGTGGTTCTGCCATGTGTACATTGATCCCACTGAGAACATTTGGAATGTTGGGGAGGTACCTCCATATAAAATGCAAACAAATATCTACTACCTGGATGGCTTTTTTTCAGGGGAAAAATCCCATCATGCCAGGTCTGGGGCTCTCTATCTGCCTGCCAGTGCCCAGCAGGTGAGCTGACGCCACCTCAAGCCAGAGCTGTGGTTATGGCACTGCAGGAGTGTCCCTGGCACTGCTCCCTGCTGACAGTAACTGTCCTGCTCCAGGAGAGCCAGGCTGGGAACATGGGCAGACCAGAGTCCTGCTTGGCACAGGTTAGTGACTTAACTTCTCCGGGCTATCCCATCGGAAAGCCGAGCAGATTGGAATTCTTCTTTTGCAGGAAGCTGAGAAATGGTTGCTAAAAGCCTAACTGGGAGACATGCCAGTCACTGCCCTGTGTGCTGGGGCCAGCAGCTGCTAGTGGAGCACCCAGACCTCGAAGCTGACCCTGCCACACATACCCAAACAGCAGCTTTTGGAATGTGTGTACCCCAATTACCCTTCAGCACCTCACTAGGCTAAAAAGGACCCAGAGCTTCACATTGTACCAGTCACATTTTCCTTGGCCCATCTTTGGTCCCTGGCGCTCAATTCTGGGCCTTTCTCCCCTTTGTAGAAGTCCCATCTTGCCTGTCCTTCCCTCTCTGTGTGAATCCCGCATGGACACGAGCTGTGGTCCCTGGGAACTGATTTTTTCCCTTCGAGGGCGGGAACAAGCAGCGCTGGTGGGAGGTGCTGCCGGGGCCGGGCCGATGGGTCCAGCTGGTGGCCGTCGCCCCTCATCGGCACCGGGACATGGGCGGGCACCAGCGGGGGCTTCCTGCTGCCATGAAGCTGCTGAGCCTGCAGGGTGAGGGGTTTGGTGAGCAGCACACCCAGACCTGCCCCTGACCCCTCCAGGAACAGCTAGGAAATGGTATCAGAGAGGGGGGGGAAAAATACAGTTAGAAATCAAAGAGTTTTGGAAAAAGTTAGAAAACTTACAGAAGGTAAGGTGTGGATAGACTGCAAAAAATGCCACTGCCTGATTAATTACTTGGTTTGTTAATTAGCTGATCAGCTTCCTCCTGTACATCATCCTCCCCGGAGGAAAGGTTTTCTACTGCCCAGCCTGGAATTCCCAAGCCCCTTCCCTTCCTGTGCCCCCTCCCTGGCTCACTGGGGCATCCTCCAGCAGGCACATTCTGATGGGCCCTCCTCCCAGACCCATCCACAGCTCACAGCAGTGGTTCCCCATCCCTCCAGACATGGGGCAGTGGGAGTCAATAATTTAATTTCTTATCCAAAAAGGGAATGAGAAAAATAAAGGACCTCTTAGAAACAAATGCAGCTGCTTTGACATCCTGCCACACCCTGCTCAAGTGCCTGCTGTGGTCCAGATGTCGATGCTCTGGATGATGAGCCACTCGCTCTGGTCCTGGGTCACCCGGATCCTCACACACTCCACGGGCCCGGGCAGGACCCTCTCCAGGCCCCGCTGCTCCAGCATCCCCTTCTCAAAGGAACCCACGGGGATGTAGAAGGAGCAGTGCTGGCTGCGGTCCCGGCGCTGGCCCAGCTCCAGCAGCCCTGCACGCAGGAAATCGCCCGGGCGCTCCTTGGAGCCCGTGCGCACCCGGACACGGCTCACTCGGGCCGGCTGCTGGAACACGATGGAAAAGGTACTGCCAGCTGCTGGGTCTTTGCCCCAAAAGTACCCCTGTGCCGAGCTGTAGGCCTTGAGGGGCTCATAGTTCTCAAAGATAGACATGCTGGTATACAGGGATGCTGGCGGGTTGTCCGGGAGGTCCAAGGCATCGGCCTGGAAATCCTCGTCCTCCAGCCGGTTGACGGTGCCCTGGAAGGAGGAGTAGAGGCCCATGTGCTGGAAGAGGGATGGCTTGAAGCGAATCACGTCCTTCTGGGCGAGCAGTTGGCGAAAGTGAACCAGCAGCCAGTCACAGGGCATTTCCTGGTAGAAGAGGAGGAGGAAGTGAGCCAGGCGAGGAAGGTCACTGGAGCGGTAGAGCTTTCCGATGTAGCCCAGCTTGGAGAACTCGAGGGTGGCCCAGTTTGAGCTCTCCTGGGAAGCCAGTGCCCTGCGGATGGCCGTCAGGAAGGACCTGGCACTCCACACGTCGTCCTCGATCATCAAGTAGTAGGAGGAGAGGTTGGCAGCAAAGGCGAGCAGGAAGGCGTAGTCCACGTTCTGCTTGGAGCGGAACCTCACCCGCTCCTCCGCGTCATTGAAGTTCCTCTTGAGGCCTTCCAGGGTGGGGTAGAACTCAAGGGGAGCGTGAATGAGCAGGAGCTGGCCCAGGAGGATGTGGCGAGTGAACTTCTGGGCAATGGTGGTGGCAACGCGCACGTTCCAGCTGGGATCGGTGTCGGCCAGGTGCACCACCACCACCATCTCCTGCAGCTCCTCCTCTGTGGACTGGCTGAAGAGGGACTGGAGCGTGGCCAGGAGGTAGAAACCACGCGGCCTCTGCACGGATGCCAGTCCCACTGCCAGGAATCCTGCAAGGCAAGGGAAAGGCATGAACAGGCAGAGGGGTGACCTGGGATCACCATGGTGATGTTCTTCTCTGCAAGATGTAATGAGAGGGCTCCAAAAACCTCTTCCCATGGCCAGCCCACAGGGTCAGTGCTGTTTGTA
The DNA here is from genome assembly GCF_020740725.1 of Corvus hawaiiensis. Classification (NCBI taxonomy): domain Eukaryota; kingdom Metazoa; phylum Chordata; class Aves; order Passeriformes; family Corvidae; genus Corvus; species Corvus hawaiiensis. The sequence goes on along the minus strand of NC_063236.1, from coordinate 5,067,466 downwards.
ACCCCATGTCTAAGGCTGGTGGGTCCTTCCTGAAGCTGAAGCCTCCAGCATCTCAGAAGGGGCCCAAAATTAGCCCAAATGGCAGCAAGAGGCAGGCTGAGGAAGCAGAGGCTCCTCTGAAGAAATATTCCAGAAAAACAACTTAAAAAAAGCCAAATGCAGGCAAGTAACAGTGCAGAGAGGGTCTATAGGGCAGGAATGGCTTATTGGTATGGCTGCACATCCTAGAAGCATTCCCCACTCCACACCCCATGGAGATGCACCCACACGGGGATCAGGCACCTTCTGCCCTCCCCATGGCCCAGCAGTGGCTCCTTGGTTCAGCTTCTCTTGCTGCTAGTCTGGACAGCACCATCCATGTGCTGGTTTCAGCCTCACATGCCTCACAGGTTGCCCTGAGCTCCTTCCCATGGGGTTTGCATGGGAATTGCTTCTTGTGCACCTGTCCAAGAGCTTGGCCCACTTCTCCCACACGGTGGGGTTGTCCCAGTGGTCCAGCTCACCATCTCCACTGGAACCTCAACCCCAGGGAGATGGCATCCCAGCAACCCTCCCCACAGAGGTCTGCGAAGCCCAAAACACCTGTGGTCACCCCAGTCCCAAGGTGCAGAAATTTGGACCCTGCTTGGAGCACGTGGAGCTTCTCCAACTCCTCCATCCCAGAGCAAGCAGTGAAGGCTGTGGAGGTTTTGGAGGAGGTTGTGGGCAAGTCCCCATGCAAAAAGGCTGGACACAGCCCCTCCCTGCCCCAACATGAGAGGGCATGTCCATGCTGGGATGTGCAGCTGTGCACACCCAGATGTGCACACCCAGAGGGTCCAGGACCACTCACTTTTTCGGGGAGCTGGGGAGCCAGCGAGGAGCTGGTAGGAGACGTTGTGGAGTGCAGAGAGCTTGGCTGTGTCCCTGAGGATGCGCTGGGCTCCCTCCGGCTGCAGCAGCTGCAGGATCATGTCGGGGGCCAGGCCCCGGAGCTCCACCTGCATGGGAGCCACAGGAAGCCAGGTCACACCCCAAAGCACCATGCAGCAAGGGGTGATGACAACAGGGGCATCCAGAAGCAAATGGGAGTCCCTGTCCTGCCCTCCCAGCTCCTGGATTCAGGGGGGTCCAGCTGCCCAGGGTACCCTCAGGGAGAGGAGAAGGCAGAGCTGGGGGTTGGGGGTGACATGGGGCAGGGAAGAGACCAGAGCTGAGGTCAGGGTCCATGTGGGGCAGGAAGGGATAGAGGATGCTCCAGTGGCCTCTCCAGTGGGACATCACTGGCTGGGGACTCACCTCCAGGGGATCCTGTTCCTGCCAGCTGCCCCCATGGAGGAGGAGGAGGAGGAGGAGGAAGGAGGCAGCGAGCAGAGCCATGAGGGAGCGTTTCAGGGAGCATCGCATGGCCCCCGCTGGCTGAAGCCTGGGGAGAGGGGACATGTCAGGGCACTGCCTGGATGGGACATTGGGACAGCACCTGGATACACCCCTGGGACTGCCCCCCTGCCCCAAGCACGGGTGCACACCCAGGGGCAGCCATGGGGCATCAGGGGACACTTGTGCACTGTCCCGTTTGGGCAGGCAGGGGCAGGGAGACCCCAATCTGACCAGGACAAAATCAGCCAGGTACAAAATCCCCCCAAACCAGCCCCAGGACACCTTGGCTGCCCTGGGACACCCCAAGGAGCACCCCAGAGCCGGGGGCAAAAGAAATGCAGGTCACAGTGCCTCAGGAAAGGCTTTTGGGTTGTGGGAACATCCCAGGACCAGTTACCAACACCCCAGGACTTGGCACCAAGCCCTGGGAAACACTCAAGTCTCAAATGGGCTCAGGCTGCTCTTCCAGCACTGTGAGGTGCTCCCCACCTTCCTCCAGGCAGGCACCAGCTTGCCCTGTCCCAGCCCCATCCTCTGCTTGATAGGCAAGAAAGGCGTCCCTGAGGGGACAGTGTCATTTTCAAGGAACTTGCAGTGCTCTTGAGATATTTTATCTTTACTAGCAGAGGTGTGGCAGGAGGCTAAAAGGCTCCTATGTTTGCCTGGGGTTTTTTCCATTATAAATATGACAGTGCTGCCCTGGAATAGGAGCAGCTGAGTCCAGGCGAGTGCCCAGCCCGACAGGGCAAACACCCTGGGCCCCATCCAAACTGCTCACAGTGCCTTGGCTTGGCTTGGTCAAAGCAGCTTTGAATGCAAACGTGGAGGAAAAACCCTCCTAAGCCTTCCCAAACGAAGGCTGGGCCTCCCAGGACTGCCTCATCCACCGCCGTGAAGGGGATGCTCTGAGCCCACCCACGGGCCCCAGACACAGATGGGAGCACAGCACCTCTGGGGCCGCTGCCCTGGAGCGTGTGCTGGGCTTATTTTAAGGAGAACCCTCCAGTTTTTGTGCCCAGGAGTCCTTTGGAGGGGTTGTCAGCTCCTCAAGAGGCTGGCGCCGAGCAGGTGCCCCCGATCCGCAGCCACTCTGTCCTTGGACCGCTGACCCCGCCCAGGGACACGGCTCGTTCCTCGGAGGTAAACACTTGGAGCCAGAGAGCCGCGCTCCCAGGCGGGGCAGGACTGACCCCCGGCAGGGACAACAAGCTCCTGCAGCTGCTCAAAATCTCTGTCCAGGTCCCAGCAGAGAGTGGGGCCTCCCCACCCCTTACAGCTCTGGAGACATGGGGACCTCACCACCTCAGGGGGGAGCAGCATTAGGGATCCGTCCGAGCCACGGGGACATCACACCCTGACGCCACCCTGGAGTTGGATTTCCAAGCCTGGACCTCCAGGATCTGTAGCCAGGGCCACAGGGTGAGCTGGGAAGGGCGAGGCTTGGCCACATACCAGGCTGGGCATTTGGCCACTCTGGGTGGCCAAAGGTTTTTCTGGCTGCTGGGGAATGTCTGGCTGCCAGTGGCCCACCCTGCATGGAAAACAAGATGCTGCTCAGCACCCGCAGCTCTCACAAGGCAGCAGCTTCACCCAAGGAGCAGGGAGCCCATGGGGAACAGGGATCACAGGCACAGAACAGAAGGAAGCACAGCCCCATAATAAGCCCCCTAACTGGCCTCTGGATTTCTGCCTCTGTGGAGGAACAAAGCAACCCTAGGTAAGTGGGCACAACCAGGGGTGCAGCAAGCTCCTGCTCCAGCTGAAGGTGCCTCCGCAGAGTATCCCTGTCCCTACACTCTGCTCCAGCACCTCACGCACCTTTCCCACAGCTCAGCACCCCACTGCAGATGTCCCCAAAAACCACCCCGCTGTGGGGACATTGGCCAGGAGGAGCTGAGAGCCACTTGCTTGGAGCCAGACTCCTCCCCAGCCTCAGTCCAGGGCAGAAGGAAGGAACAATCCATTCCCAGCCTCAGTCCCACGAGGCTCCGAGGAAGCTCCCAGCGTGCAGGCAGCTCCAGCTGCTTCCGCCGGCACTGGGGAGAGCAGGGCTGGTTGCACAAGAAGGGGGAAACAGCCAGGGCTCCTTCCCACTGCCAGGAGTGCTCTTCCACGCTGGGGGAAACTGAGGCACGGACAAAGGCTGTGTCACCCAGCGGGGTAAACACCAGCTCTCCTGCGGCACAGCTCAGGGCCCCGCCCTGGGGGTCCCCGGGATGGAGAGGGGTGGGGTGGAACCCAGCACCAGAAATGGGTGGGGAACACTGGAAATTGTGGCAGCACAACGTCCCCCATGGGCAAATTGTGGCCATTCGGGGCTGTGTGGGATGAGGGCTCCTGGGCCCCCTGGGAGCCAGCCCAGGGTCTGGCCCCACCGTCCATGGGTGTCTCTGCTCCAGGGGCTGTCCCACGGGGACGAAGGAGGGGAAATGCCCTGTTCCAGTAGCGCAGGGCTCCGGGAGCCAAAGCTTTCGGTCAGCCCAGGTGTCCCACAGCACAGGGGGGTCCCTGCAAGGAGCTTGGCAAGGGGACACTTACACCGATCCTGTCCCCACCCCTGACAGCCGGGGGACCCCCAGCCCAGCCCCCTGCCCTCACCCCCGGCTCCCCAGGCACCCCTCCCCGCGGCAGCAGGAGATGGCTCCTGGCCAGCCCCGCTCTGGACGCGCCCGCCGAGGGCAGAGACTCACGGGTGGGCGGCAGCCTCGCCTCTCCGGGGTGCTCGGCCCTGGCAACTTCCCCGGGCTGGCCGGATTCTGGATTCTCGCTCGACAAAGCCCCACCCCGAGTCCTTGCCTGCCTCCCGCAGAGGAGGAGCGTCCACCGGCGACCTTCTGCCCCAGGAGCCTCGGGGAACCGGCCAGGCCGGCGGGAACCCCCGTGGGACGGGCCACGGGCCCCCAGCCCACCGCGGGAACTGCGGCAGCCTCACGGACGGGCATCCCAGGACGGCACCGGCTGTGTGCCACCCAGCCCATCCCCGCTGGCAGCTCCAGTCCCCCGGGCAGCACCAACCCCCACTGGGGGCTCTTGCCAAGCCCCAGCATCCCAGACTCTGGCACGAACCTGCCCCTTCACCGAGCCAGGAGCTGGTGACATGGAGCTGGCACAGCTTTTTTGCCCATTTATTTTCCAGCTCTTGTGCTGAGGTGGCAAACCTGGATCCCACCCAGGATGTACCCCCAGGACACCACAGCTTCCCCACACACTCCAGCTCCTCACTGGAGCATTGGGCATCGCAGCTGGGCTGGGAATGAAGCCCCTTCTAATCCCAGTGAACCAATGTGGGCCACATGGGGCCCTTCCATGGCCCGGTTTGTTCCCAGCTCCTCTGCCCTCCAAGCCTTTTCTCCCACTGCTTCCCTCCTTCAGACCCAGAGTAGGAACATGGCTCTGGAGCACCTACGAGCCACCAATGGCATCGCTTGTCCCCAGCTCCCAACCAGACCAGCTCCTTCCCACATGGCAACTCACCCACAGCATCCCAGTGGAGAGGAAGCCCCTTCCCTTCCCCTCCATTCCACCCAATTTATTCACACAGAAGCGTGGATCCCACTTCCCTTCTCTCCTTGCTGGCCTGGACCTCTCCTACCTCCAGGAAGGCCTCACGTCTCTTGCCAGGCTCTGTCTTCTACAAATCCCCTGTGACGACCTCCAGCCCCGGCTGCTCCCCTTGGGAGCACATGGAGCCTGGGGCACCTCTGTGAGAGAGAGATAAGACAGGGCAGGAAGCAGGTGATGGTGCTGGGCAGGAGGAAGAGACGTCCCCAGGCTCCCGGATCTGCTAGCTTTCGTTTTTCCTACACTTTGGTTTCAAATCCTTACATTCCTATGGTGGGATGGCAGTGGCTCTGTCCCACTGGGGTCCCAGGGGCTCAGTGGGGACACCCCACCTGCACTGGAGCAGAGACAGTCTGGAATTCCTACCTGGGCAGGGGCTGGAGGACACCAGGAGGGCCAAGGGAGCCGGGTGCAGCCCAGCAGAGCTTTGCAGCTCAGTGGCCCAGGGTGGGAAGGACCGTGGGGCTCAGCGGCAGCAGCAGGAGGGGGAGGGCTTTTCTCACCACAGCTGCCCCTGACCTGCACAGGAAGGAAACCTGGTCCTTCCTGCCCCCACAGAAAGGAAGAGGGGGAGGGCTGTGACACCCAGCACAGCCCTGGGTCCCCAACGCTCAGGGTGCAACAGCCCTGCCATAGGAACAGCCAGCACTGCCCAGGGGAGCAGCAGAGCCACCAAATCCCCCATTGGTCCCCACAGGCTGCTTCAGGGTGCAGTGCTAGGGCAGGATTTGATCCTCTCCAGGCACATCCATGAGCCTGCCTGGAGCAGGAAAGGAATCCACAGCCAGGACACAGCTCCTGGTGCCCAGGCAAACATCCTGGGTCCTCTTGCTCTCAAAGCAGGTGCCACAAGCCCAGCCCGACCCAGTTCATCCAGCCATCCCCTCGTGCTATGGAGCAAGTCCCAAATGGTGTTTGGGGTGCTGGAAAAAGGTCCTTCCACCTGCGCCCTGTGAGGGCCACAGCAGAGTCCCAGTGCCCAGGAACCAACCAGGGCCTGGCAGCCGTAGCTGCTCTCAAACCTCCCTCTGGCTCCAAACCCAAACACACTCTGCTCACCGAAGTATTTGACCATGGGAAACAGGGAGGTGGCTGAAATGAGGCTAAAAGGCACATTTTTGCTTGCTTTTGGAATAAGCTGAAGAAGAAAGAGAAGCCCCAAGTGCAAAGGCTGCTCTGAGAGTGGCCCGTGGCTGCACAGGCACACCCAGCTCAGGGGGCCGGGGAGGACCAGTTCCCCCAGTTGAGGCCAGAGCAGAGGACTGGAGTGGGACAGGCACAAGGGCCACAGCAGGGCCCAGCCCCCTTCCCCAAGCCTCACCTTACCCAGGTCAGCTCCTGTTGGACACCGGATTCCTGACAAGGACAGGAGGAGGGTGAGGGTGGTGGCCAAGCCTTCCTGTCTCCCCTAGGAAACCAGAGAGCCAGGCAAGATCTGTTTACAGCCCTTCCATTATTCAGGAGCAGGACAAAGCAGAGGTAGAATGGGGCCTCACACAGCAGGGAGAGCACAGGGAGAGCCACCGTGATGCTCATCTGGGGCTCCATTCCCACCCTCTGAGCCGTGTCCTACAGAAACGGGTGACACCAAACCACGGCCACTCCTGCTGGTACACTCACTACATCCCACCCTGGAGGACACCGAAGAGGACTTTTTTAGCAATCAGGCTTCAAGAGAGGCTGGGCTTGGGGGCCAAGGTGGAAATCCCCTGCTCGGGGCTGAGCTCTGGTGTCACCCTCCCTCAGCAAACCTCAGCACAGGGTTCAGGGTCTGGTGCTCTGGGTAAGGACCAAGGGGAACACCTGCAGCTGCAGCTCTACACAGAGGCAGAGTCCCCCCTCCACAGCATCTCTGCCATTCCCCAGCCTCCCCACATGGATCAAAACAGGTCCCCAATCCCTGCCAGCACTGCTGATCCCAGCTCTAGCACTGGGATCACCGGGAGCTTTGTAAAGGAAAAGACTGAGAATTGCACATTTTATACATTTCAGCCTAGAAAAGGCCTGGCCTGGGAGGGGCACCTCTGGCTTAGGGGCATCTGGCTGTATCTAAATATCCATATTTGAATCCAGCAAGTCTGTTGGTAGCAGGAAACATCCCATCCATGTGCTTCCTGCTGCCACAGCCTGTGCCGCCCCTCCGCCCACTCCAGCTGCAGCACCCGGGATCAGTCAGGGAATTCTGGGAGCTGCCAAGCACCTCTGCCCCCTGGAATTGCCATATGCCTGATCAGAAGGTATTCCTGCTTTGCCAGATGGCAGGAACACACAACGCTAGGAGCTGTCCTGTAGCTCTGCACAGGAGCCAGAGCAGGTCCCAGGCTGCCGTTCCCAGCCAGAGCAGCTCCCCGCAGGTAAGGGCACAGCCTCACACAGACACCAGCCTGCTCCATGCTCCTGCCATCAGCCTGCATCAGGAACCAAACCCCTCTGCTCCCACCCTCCAGACCCTGCATAAGCAGCAATCGCCAGGCACATAGCCCTGGCATCATCCTGCAAGAGGGAGCTTTCAGGGAGTGTAGCAGGAAACAGCCCGAAGTTCAGTCGGAACCAGGCTCTGAGAAAGCAGCCACCTCTCTCCGAGGAAACAGGAAACTGCACCCTGACCATGCTTCACTGCCTGACCTTCACCACCTGTCCCCGAGTTCAGTGGTGTTTAACCCCACAGCAGAAGGAAGATTGTTGTCCCCCACTGCCCTGGAGCAGCTTCCTTCAGGATGGAGCCCCTGCAGCCCTCACACACAGCTCCAGGCCCAACCCTGCCTCTCCTGCACCACAACCACAACACAGCCCAGGCTCTGCTGTCATGGCAGTCCCAGGATCACAGGGACAGCACATTTTTCTTGCTCTGTATCTCCACTAAACCAATTTAACTTCAAAACTTACCTGCTGGCATCAACAGAAGTTCAGCAGTGGTGGAAGAGCTTCACTGAACATTCCACACGGACAAGTGCTGTTCCTCCTGCTTGGGACCAGATGTGATGTGCAGTAGGACTGAGGAGCTGGTATCTGATAGGCAACAAAGCTCAGTCCAGGGTCTGTATCTGCACAGCTGCTGCCCTGCCATGCAGCACCTCCTCTGCACCTCCTCAGGGAGCCACGTGTTCCATTAAACCTCCAGCCAGGTTCATTCCGGTCAGACCACACTCCTGACAGGCCCAGCCCCTGCACCCCTCACTTCTCAGTCAGCCCAGAGCCACAGGAAGTTTCAGGGCTGCTTCTTCCTCACAGAAATCAATTTGTTTAGTCAAAAGTGAGATCTGTGGTTGCTTGGGGGGTTTCAACAGGAAAGATTTCCACACTGCTCTTAGAAAAGACACAGAGTTGAGTCCTTCATCGCTGCTTCAGTTATTTTAGTTTATCCCCTCCAGCTCCTCTCCCTCCCTATGTTCTCTGAAAAGCACCTTCTGGTTTTAGAAGTTTAGATCTCCTTTTCAAAGACAAACACCAGCGTGAGAACTTGAGTACCTTTACATTCAAGTGAGACTTTTGCCTTACAACTCTTTGAAGTAATTCCTTTGCTTGATCATTTATGCCTTTTTCTTTCCTTAAACTCGGATCTGCTGGGCTGGGAATTAAGATTATTGTTGATTGCTGCTGTCTTGCTCACTGCTTCTCAGACACTGAAATATCACACCGTGCATGAACACAATCCTGCTGCAGTAAAACAAACATGGATTTTGTTTGTAAATTGTTCCTGGAAAGCAAAAAGGAAAGTTCTTGGAAAGCAAAACCTCCTGCTTCTTACCCAACAAGAGAACACAGGACCACTTTGATTAGCACCAAAAGGATTTTAAATGAACAATTCCAGGGAGCTCCTTTCAAATCATAAAATGTCAATTTTACATAAAAGTGTGTTTACAAATAGTTTTTGCTTTACACTCAGCTCTGCTCATTACTGACCAGAAGTTATATACATACAAACTAGCTCAGCAGCTTCAACCACTTGCAAGGAGACTGCAGAATTTATTTCAGAAATAAAAATAGGATTTCCTGGTTCCTAGAAATTCTCTTCAGCCTGCCAGATTCAGTCCCCTGGCTCCCCCTGCGGCCTCAGGAGAGCACTAAGCCTTTGGGGAGAAGGGGTACTGTGGGTGCCACCAATCCAGGAGCCTGACACTGTGCACAGGATCCAGCACCACCTGCACCCCCTGCTCCACGCGCGGCTTCTTCCCGTTGCGCACAGGCGTGTCCTGGAACACCAGGCGCACGCGGTGGTGCCGCATGTCCGTGCTCACCGAGATGGAGAACTGCAAGAGAGGAGACCAGAGCTGCTTCAGAAAGTCACAGTGACCTAGAGAGCTCTCAACACAACACTTCTAGACTTTAAAAATCCCTCTGAATTGTGCAAGTCTAAGGTGTTCCACACAGTGGCACTCTCCAGTCTACAGCACGGGATCCAAACAGTCTCTCTCTGGCTGCCAGTCCCAAATAATCATGCTGGAAGCTGTAAGGGTTGTAAAAGGGTTGTAAAAGGGTTGTAAAACACTGGAACTGCCTGGGGCAGGGGTGGAGTCACGAGTCACCATCCCTTGCAGGGTTCAAAAGGCCTGCAGATGTGGCACTTGGGATATGGGTTAGGGGGGAACTTAGTGCTGGGACTCGATCTTTAAAGGTCCCTTTCAACCTAAGTAATTTTATGAGTCTGATGCTAAGTGAACCTGCAAGCAAGTGGCTGTCAGAAGTCTGGAGTTCACTGCCCAACTCCTCAGTGAGGCCAGACTGAACTTCTCCTGAGCACTGGCCACTTCGGAAACCCTGACTCCCAATCAGGGACCAAACGCACATTCGGAGAGTTTGCTCATGTGGGATTTTCCTCTCAGAATTTATTGCCATAAAGAGATATTTTCCTGTGAGAGGCAGACCTCCACTTGTGCTGCTCCCTGTCTCTTGTACCTGCTGCAGTTCTGGTAACTGACCTGCCCCCAAACACTGCACAACCACAGCTCCTGGCAGATTCTCTACATCCTCTCTATTTACTGCATCAAACAGGGAGGAACCAACGGAAATGGGGAAATTAAACTGAGATCCTGAGCATTTCCTCTTTTCATTAACCATACAATTCCCAGAACTGGTTTGCTGATAGAGCAGTAGGATTTACACAGCCCAGAAGAGGCACTGGGTGGGATTCTTGGGCCTGTCCTGTGCAGGGCCAGGAGTTGGGCTCAATGATCCCTGTGGGTCCCTTCCAACCCCAGAGATGCCAGGTGCCCTCTTCATGTCCTTACAGAAACCTCATCTGCAAAGCCTGGCAGCTCTCCCCCACTCACCAAGGTGAAGGTCATGCCCATGACAATTGGCACAAAGATGAAGTTGAAGGTGGTGATCTGCAGCAGGCAGCAATCCTGATCTGGGTTTGTGTGCACTTCCTCATACTGGATTGGGGGCTGGAGACCTTTGCAACACTTGCTTTTAAATCTGGGAGACTTGAAAGAAAGAGAGGCTGATTTAGCAAAGCAGGAACCTCTGCTGGGTTTGGCTGCTCCGCCCCAGCGTGGCCTGGCAGGGTCTCTCCTCCTCCCCAGGTGTTAGAGCAAAATGTCACATTAACAACAAAATGCCACCACTCAGGATGGGCAATTTTCAGGACCATTTCTTTAGAGGGGAAGGCTGCACAATTCCCAAGGTTGCCAGAAATTACTGGCTTCTCCCAAGACCCACTACTGGAGGCTTTCCCTGGCAGTGCTGGCTGTCTTCACTTCTCTGAGAAATCCTGGCAATGGCAAAACAGTAAGTTTCAGATTTGGGTCAACATTTTGACCACTGCAGCCAGACAGTCTGGGTTTTGGTAACAATCAGTAGTAATGACCCAAAGGTGAGATTAATGGTGTAAAAAATGATCCACATCTTAGGGCAGGGAAAGGATACCAAAGGAGGAAATAACAATGTGGGATTCTAAATGTCTTGGTAACACAGACTGAAAACTGAGTGTAGTTCCACAATGTGCTTTAGTTTACCATGGGAATCAGTTTGCATTTATTGTCTGGATGCACAAAAAGTTTCCAACTTCCCTTCTACCCCCCAGAAAAATAATTTCTGCTTCAAACAAAAGTCACAGCTGATCTGGTTCTTCTTTCATACCTGCTTTTTGAACTTGAAGTTGAATTCCCACATTGCTTCTTGTCTGTTCCCTACAATCTTTTTGCACCAGAAAAGCAGACACTGAGGTGGAAAAAAGAAACACAAAATTATGAAACCCTTAGAAGCACCACTTTAAATAAGTTTTAACAGATCATAAAGGCTTCCAATTGCAAACACAACATAGGAACAATTAGGAGCCATTTATTCAAATTAATTATGTTCAAAGAACCCTCTCAGCAGTGTAGATCTCCCAGTTTCAAGCTGGCCAACTCCTCATGCAACACATAGCCACTGATGTGCCAAACAGCAAAATCCTGTTGTTCCATTTGTGCCTTTCCTAGAGCAGGGATGAGTGGTGCAGATTCACCCATGCCCTCCACCCACCAGCAACTCCCATTAAACTGGGTTCCAAACAAGGTTAAAGCGAGGAGCAACGGAGAACAGAATAAGGATTGAGAAGGAAAGGATCCAGAGGGAAATGCAAAGACCAGTACGTGAGCTATGAGATGATGGATGAAGAAGTTCCTAAGCCACTGTGGTTTCAAATGGAGACCTTGACCTTGCCATCCCCAGCACTGTCATCATTTAGAGTCCAAAACCACTGCCAGGACAGCACAGTCTGACCAACCTCCTGTCTCTTTTCAAAAGAAAATGGGAAACCAGCCTCAAACAGCCTCAGAGGTCACCAGCACTGCCCTCCCATGCAGACACACACCAGGACTGCTCCAGCTTCACCTGGTTATCAGTGTGTGGCCACAGGCTCCAGCCCAGGCACTTGTCCTAGAGCAGGAGGCTCAGGAGAACTCCTGCAGAAGGGAAATCCCTGCCTACCAGTCAGTACAAGCAACCAGCCTTCAACAGCCAAGGAAAGAACCTGGCAAGTCAGTCCAGCCATCTTTCAAAGCTTTTCCACACCACAGATGCCAGCCCACCACAGCTGGTCTTATCTTTCATCAGTCAGCAGGAAAAGGAGGGATCATGTGGGTAAAGAGAACTCCCTGTGATCCATACACAGTCTCTCCTGAAGAGAGAAGGCCTGACTGGGTTGCAGGGCAAAGCACACATTTAACTTCACTCCAGGAGGGAGTGATCCTAATAAAACAAAGCCAGAGCCAGCCTCCACGACAGGGGCTCTGAAGAGACCAAAGGGGATACAAGACCCTCTACTTCAACTCTGAGTCATATCCATAAACAAGACTCCTTAAAGGACCTTTATCTCCACAATCTTCATGAGGTGAACAACAAAGCTCTGTGGAGTAAAGCTCAGAAACATGCATGGAATAATCTCCACCGGGGAGGAAGCAGCCCTCAGGTTTTTTCCAATAAAAACATTCTCGAGATCTTTTTCAACTCGGATGAGCAGCAGATGCTGCTGAGTTTAACTCCACCATTGGTGGTATTTGTAGTTCACCTGCAAAGACAGCCTGGTCTAGCAACCTGTTTGGTCATGGCAAGTAGTGAAGCACAAAAGGTCAGTACCTCCTAAGGGGCAGAGGATGTCGTCCTCGGGTCAGCCGTCCTGCCCTTCAGACGCGCCGTGCGGCTGCCGCTCCGCCCAAAATAATGGGGTGTCTTTAAAGGGCAAACACCTCTGCTGACACCATAACGGCTCCAGTGTCCCACACAAGCTAGGCTAGGGAAAGAAAAAAGGAAATTAAAGAGGAAAAGCTAGGTTGGATCACACCCAGGGCTCGGCTCTCCTCTAGCCACATGCAGTTTAGGTAGGCGTTGCTGTTAGTGTCAGCAACCCACAAAGGTACAACCAAAGCCCAGGAAAGCCAGAACATGGGGAGGCAGTGCCAGGTTCTCCTCCAAACCCTCTGTACTGAGGAATTTCTGTGCATAGTCACACAAGTGGAGCTCAGAGTCCTGCAGTGCAGTAGTACAGCAAGACCAGACTCAGGGTGGCTCTTTCATGCTGCAAGGGGTTAGGTCAAACCTCTACTGCTCTGACAAAGTTTAATTGCCATTTCATTTCCATTTAATTTCCTTTTTTAAAAGCTGAACAATGAAAGACTGCACTTAAAGGATCCTCCTCCAACCGTTAGTACAGGAGAAGCACTAGCAGTGGGCACCAAAGCCGTTATGATGTCACCAGGAATCCTCCCAAAATGCTGACCCTGCCAGCACTGCCTTGGGGTTCCGGCTCCTACAGCCATGAGCAGTGGGAGCTTGGGCTCAGGACTACAGTTAACCTGCAATTTCCTCAAAATGTCTTGCTTTTTCAGTTGGTAAGAATGAAGATCCCCAGCCTGGAGACTCAGGAAGAGACCAAGGAGCTCTGGATGCAGAGATAAGACCGCACACAGAGCTATGTGCTTATCCCTGTGCTGCAGCACCACCTCCTGTGTGCTGCTGGATGCTCCCTGAGCCTATGACAGCCTGTGACAGAGAGGAAGGAAGAAGGGGGGGATGTCACATATGGATAGATGAGGTTCCTCTATTTTGAGTAGAAAAGAAAGAACAACTCCTCAATGAAACCCACTTCAGTTTGGCTCCAAAAACCTCATTTGACAGGTTTTTGACCTTGGATTTGGAGGGTGGAGAATTCACATTGTTGCTTAAGCTGCTCACAGAGTACCGGCCAGTTGCAAGTTAAAACCAAACAAGAGACACAAAGGCATTTCAGAGTTAATGGTCAATAGCAATTAAAGAGGAATGATACGCAGGTGGTCCAAGCTGGGACAGCACAGGGAATCACCTGCCCACACCACAGACAAACCCTTCACAGCCCAACACAAGTGCAGCCCAGTCCCAAAGCAGACACTGGCTCTGCACATTTGCCATGCTCACCCCAGCGTCACCACCCCGCCTCACCCAGACACCAGACCATGGACGACCTGCAGGAAAGCAGGGTGACACAACTCCTGGCATCAGTGTCACTCCTGAGCTCTCCAGAGGCCTGTTACAGAGAGAAGTTGTGCTCTGGCAGACAGCGTCAGAATAAAGCAAAACATATAAAAGCTGATCCTATGGAGCCTCGTTCAGAGTAGGGGAGAGCTGCAAACATCCCTGGCAGTTCTGACACCCAGTGAAACCAGGGCTCTTTTGCTGCTTACAAGGGTGTTGTGTAGGACTAAGGCAGAAGTTACTCCACAGAGTTACTACAGATATAAGTAACCAGTACACTTTTACAAATTCCACTGAGAATACCCAGTTAATGACCATTCTCCACTTCAGCCTCACTGCTGACCATCTCCACATCATCTGTTTTTCTTCTAGAAAGAATAAAACAAACCAAACAGTAACAGCAACAACTCAGACAAACCCCAGTTCCTGAGTGATGCCACTTACTCTGGAATTTTTTAAAGTGCTGGGAGTACTGTCTGGGATGGCAGGGTTCCTGGAGAGGCGGGCGGCGAAGGGCTCGTACATGTGGAACAGGGAGCGGATGACGCAGGCGCGCAGGCAGTGCAGCTTCTCCATGGACTCCGGGCGCAGGCGCAGGGGCAGGTACGCGTCCAGGCTGTAGTGCCTGCACAACCAGGAACCGTGTCAGCTCCAGGGCGCAGCCAGACGGGGCAGGGACCCCCCAGGGACACATCCATGTCAGGGGAAAACTCCACATCTGACTGACCACAGGACTCTGGTCAGCCCGGAGGGCTGTAAGGGGGTTGTGCTGCTGACAGCACACCACATGGCAGCCCCAAAGGCCTGACCTGCACCAGGCAGGCTTCCAGCCCACACATCCTGCTACAATTCCCAGTAATTCCTAGTTTGCCCAGAGACCAGCCGGGGATGTGGCTGCAGGCTGCACAAAGGGCTGCAGGTTGTTGCAGGTTCCCAGGGACTCCTAGCTGAGCTGACTGCAGCTCTCAGCACTGCCTGAGCAGCCTGAACGCCTGCGCTCAAGGGCCATTCCTTGGTCACATCCCAAAGGAGCCTTTGCTAGGGAATGTCACACTTAAAACTAGGGCTGAGGATGACCACAGCTGCTCTCTACTCTGTGCCCCTGCTGCTTGTGCCTCCTGGGCAGCAGGTAGAGCTGTGTAAAGAAAATGTTCTGTCCTGCAGGAATATCCCAGTGGCATGCACTGGGACAGAAGGATTTGTATCAAGTGTTGACCGCCCCTCTGCCCTCCTTGCTTTCACTTACTCCTGCCACTTTACACCTCCAAAATGCCCCAATTACAGGGAGGTGGCCATGATCAGAGCTTGAGGCAGGGCAAGTTGTCCATCAGTGATGTTTGCCTTTCAGCACTGACCGTGCCATACGCACTTGGAGAGGTTGACATCCACAAGTGTTGGGCCGTGGCAAGCAGAAAAGGACACAACACTCTGAGATTTTATAGGGAACATACAGAAATACACCACAAAGATCCATTTCCAGATGTGATATTCGAATCCTAGAATGGTTTGGGTTAGAAGGGACCTTAAAGCTCAGCTCATTCCACCCCCTGCCATGGGCAGGGACACCTTCCACTATCCCAGGCTGTTCCAACCTGGCCTTGGACACTTCAAGGGATGGGGCAGCCACAGCTGCTCTGGGCAATATGCGCCAGGACCTCACTGCCTTCACAGCCAAGAATTTCTTCCTAACATCCGATCTAACCCTGCCCTCAGTTTAAAACCACTGCCCCTTGTCCTGTCACCACCACATTTAAAAAGTCTCTCTGCCTCCCTTTTATAAGCCTCCCTTAAGCTACTGGAAAGCCACAGGGAGGTCTTCCCCAAGCCTTCTCTCCTCCAGGCTGAACAACCCCAGCTGTCCCAGCCTGTCTTTGTGGGAGAAGAATATTCCACAACCCACTGCCAAATGGGGCCCACAGCACTTCACCAAAGTGAAAACACAGGGCCCAGGCCCCACGGGAATTATTCCCTTATTTCCTGCTCTGCAGAGAACTGCTCGCTACTGAAACCTCCCACAACCAGTTTAAAAACCCTCTAGAGCCTCACCTTCTGTAGAGCCTGGTCCAAAAGGCAGCAGTGCAAGTGACAGTCCAGGCTTTCTTGCAGATCAGAGAGAACCGGACGATGTCCTCAGGGCGGATGTAGGAAGCCAGGAGCAGCCAGATGTCGATGGGATATTCCTCTCCTCCTCCCGCTTCGGCGTCTTCTAAAGGCAACGAGGGTGTGTTAGTGCAGGACATCACATCTGCACCGATTCCCACCTAGAGACACGTGCTGCACACCTGGCAGCACAGGTGGGCAGCTGAATTATACACACAGAGTCAGCCTGAGCCCCAGTCTGCACAACCTCAGTGGCCCTGCTCCCCGTTCCCATCAGTGTCCACGCAGCCACGACACCTCCCCTGTGCTGGACACCTGCCGCTGCTATCCCTGCTGCACAAGTGGGCAAAGTGGCAGATTCGTAAAGGAATTCAGGCTGAAAGGGTCATCTGGAGGTTTCTAACCCAGCAGCCCAGCTCAAAGCACACAGAGTTAGGTCATTTTGTTCAGCATCTTGTCCAAGTCAGTTCTGTGTGCAAGGACGGAAACTACAAAGCCTTTCTGGACCCTGTTTCGATGCCTGACCCTTTCACAGCTGAAATACCACACTGAAGTTGAGAAATAAAAATTGGATGGCAAATAAAGAGGCAATTTTATGTAAAGGAGGGCCAAGCTCCTGCATTTTTAATCAAAAGTGCACATTTAACAGGTCAGCAAAACTGCTTCACAATTGAAGACTCTGAGCATTGATACTGCCGGGCTTGTCAATTCTTTGTTCCAGTGTCACAATATTTTTGCAGGAGCTCTGTCAGGGAGGGGAATTCTGTTCTGCAAGTGGCAATCAGCTGTTTTTCTTAAATCTCTTAATTTCATTAAAGCTTCTTGGATGGGAACTTTTAATGCAATTCAGATGGAGAGAATGGCCTGTTCTTCCTCTCAGAGGTGTCAGAACTGCTCAGCCAGAACTGAGGGCTCACACTCCTTTCATTCCTGCAGTGTTTTGTAGTTTACACCACACGTAATATAAGTAGGTGAACAATACTGAGCACTAGGAAGGTTAAGAACAGAGAAGGAAAATACAATGTGTGCACAGTGCTAATAGGAAAAGCTGCTGTGAGGTCCGTGGCCTAGGAGGGGTGTTTGGGAACTTGAGGGTGCCAGATCTGACCCTGAGACAGCAGGTTAATACAAACAGCAGTTCTTTATCCTTATGTGATAATTGCCAAAGAAAGCTCTGGATGGGATCATTTCCCCACAGCACTTCAGATTTATGGTAGGCACACCCACAACAGGCTGCTACACCCACTCTGCTGGGTCAGCTCTGGCTCAAGAAGCCATCAGACTCCACACTGCTGAACTCAGAGGGCAGCCAGAAGCATCACTGTTCTACCACCAATTTTTCCTCCCTAAACATGTAGCAGAAACAAGAGAAGGCTGTGGTAGAAAAGAATATTGTCTTCCCAGACTCATAGCTCCAGCCACTCAGATATTATTTTGCCAGGATTCTGAAGGACGCCTCTTTTAACTCCCTTCCCAGAGCAAGTGCTGTCCACCTTCAGTCTGTGGTGGACGTGCTACATAAATCACTATCAAGCTCAAGAAAACTGGTTAAAATTTGCTTCTCAACCTGAAAGCAACCTGTTACCAGAAACTTCTGCAGGGTTCCCCAGTGCAGCAGAGCTGTTTGCTGCTTACACTGCGTTGCTGATGGATTTCTATGGAGCTGCACAAAAGTGTAAAGGCTGAAGGATACATCTCCCTTGAATTAATGTATTATGATGCCACTAGGATCAAATGCACTTCCTTGCTGGGAAAAGAGCCCTTTAAACCCTTTTGTAACAAACCAGTCTTGGAAACACGCTGAAAACAGAGCTTGTATTTTGCCAACAACTGCATCATGGACAGCAGCACTTCAACCCCAAAGGAAACCTGCTGCCGCCACCCCATATTCAGTGAAGCAACACAGCCAGTGGCAAAGTTTCACAACTCTGGAATAGCAGTGTTTGTTTTCCAAGGTTGAGGGATATTTGCTAAAAGCAAGGAGCTCTCAGGCTTTGATTTCATGCCCCAGGCTCTGCCTTTGTGCAAATACAGCTCCTGTGACCAAGTGCCAGCAGATTTACAAGTGACTAAACCCTTGGCATTTCTTTATGCACACACAAATTCCAGAATACCCCAAGAGCCCCGTGACCATCCTGTAAATCCCCAGCATGAGCATCCCCCACGCAGGACCAGCCCGAAGAGCCCCAGGAGGGCAGGTGACCACACCTTTGTGCCTTTTGCTCTTCTTTTTCCTCGAGGCAGCCCTCCCGTTGATGCTCTCCTTGGTATCCATCTCATCACTGCTGTCACAGGACTCTCCCGACACGGAGAGAACTTCCTCAGTAGGGACACAGGAAGCTTCCAAACCACACAGGGATTTTACTGGAATGACAAACGACGGTAAGTACAACAGCAGAGAGGAAAAGGCTATCCAAGTTCAGGAGATGCTTCAGTGGAACCACTGCCTTAAAGCTTTCTGGTGAGTGACACAAGCAAGTAAATCCTGAGCTCAAGGATTACCTTGTCAGGGAAAGATTAGCAGGGGTGAGTGAATTGGAAACATAATTACTCAGCTGCTTGTTTTAAAGAATGAACAACGAGGATGATTACCAGCACAGTATGCAGATCCCAATGGTTTAGCTGAAGCTATTTACAACTCCAAATAAAACAGCAGGCCAGGGGTAATGGGTTTCCCTGAACAGCAGAGCTGCCCTGCATGGCCACGTTCAGCCTGGAGCCAGCACCTGCTCTGCAACTGTTTTATGAGCACAGAGAAGACTCACTCCCTTCGAAGCAGGACAAACATCCTGCAGCCGATGACACAATCCAACGGGGATGGAACTCAGTGTCAAGCACACAGGAGCTCCACTCACCCTGGAATTTAGTGAATGGAAAGACTCTGGCCTAGCAAGGAAAACAGCAAGCTGAGTCAGCTGGAGTTTGGGGTTGGTTTTTTTCTGCGTCTGGGGACACGTTTAGACATATCCCTGTTTGAAAATATTATTTAAAAAACTTGATCTGTAAACTGAGGACTCATTAGGGCAGAAAAATCCACATGTGAGTCAGTAATGACAGTCTTGGAAAAAGAAAGGTGTGGTCCTACATTACAGCTGTGTGAGGCACTGCCACACAGACCAGCACTGCCACAGCAGCACAAAAGCTTTGCATTCAAGAGCTGAATTTCAACCCAACAAGCTGGGTGAAGAATAGAACATGATCATGAGGTCAGAGAAGGCTTATAGTGTTCAAGCCTTTCTACCCAGCACAAACTGAATCCCAGGAAGGTTTTATACATCCCAGTTCCAGTCACTGCAGTCACCAGAGCTACTGAAGAGCAAAATGTGCTGTTTGAATCACAGGGACAGAGCATCAGAAAAACAAACAACAACAACAGAAAAATAAGAAACTGAACATAAATAAACTCAGGTGAAAAATATTCTCATTTCTAACCACCAAACAAGGTTTTAAAATGAAAAGACAGCAGATGGAAAGACAGAGCTTGACTGTACCCACTGACTAGACACACCTCAGTGCTTTGCTAAACCAGTTCTACCTCACTTTGCAGTTTGTTCTGTGAACTGCATGCTTTCCTGGAACGTGGATGCATTCAAGGCACCTGGATGCATTCACAGCAGCTGTTTCCCCCACCGCCAAATCGTACTGCCCTCTCTACATGACCTTTTATAGGCAAAAAGAGAGTGAAATATGTGGCAACACAAATGACAGTGAGTTATGACATCAAATACAGCCAACCAAGAGAGGACAAAACTGACAGGGATTCAGAAGGGGGGTTAGAAGAAGAGCCCACCCCACTCTGCAAAGGAAAAATCAACCTCTGAGTCAACAGCACAAGTCCACTAAACAGTGAATGGTTGCACTGCAATCCTGCTGAGGCACCCTCTCTTCACCTCACTGTTGTAAATCCTCCCATCCTAGGCATTAGAATGGGGAGGAAAAAAGCCCAGAAAAATTCCTCCTGCCTCTGGCTCCCGGGCCGGTGAAGCTCCCATGGGATGCTCCCTGTGGGAAGCTCCCCACCCGCTGCAGTCACACCCAGCACAGGGTTTACTCTGAGCCCAGCTCCAGGAGGGCAGCAAGGCCAAAGACTGGAGCTGGGGCAGAGGCTCCTGTCCCCATGGCACCGCACACTGCTCAGATAAGGCTGGGCCAGATAAGGCTGCAGCACGGTCATGGCTGCACCAGATAACGCTGGAGCACAGCCCTGGGGCTGGGGAGGAGAGATCCCGAGGATGCCCGAATCCAGAGGGGAAACCCCCTGAGACTGCACTGCAAAGGGGTGGGCAGGGAACTGCTGTGACCTGGAGTCCCCAGGATGAGGAGGGAGTGAACCAGAAACACAGCAGGAAAGGAGATAAACTGGATAAAGCAGGTGATGCTGGGGGCAGGGAGCACGGAACACCAGCAGTTTGCCAGCATGATGCTGAAGTGCAGGACTTTGCCTGAAGGAGACAGAACACAATTGGGTGAGCAGGAGCAGGAATGGGAGGAGGGAAGCCCCAAACAAAGGAGGCCACATAAGAGGGAGGTGCCCTGATCTTAAAAGCTTGAGAAGCAGCAGCTGAAGAGAATGTTCATGAGCACCACTGCCCCAACAGGCACTCATGCCAAGAGCATACTGTGTCCAAAAATGCAAGATTTCAGTAGCAAACCAAGTTTCCCTTTATGAAAAGTTCAGTCATCACTGTCAGCACAACATCCACCTCCAACACGTGTGACCAGCTACATTTAAAAGGCCTAAACATCATCCCTTCTCAAGCAAGTGGGGTGTGTTAGCTCAGAAAGCTCCCAGACAAGGAGGAAGTAGATACCAAGATACTGCACTCCCCTTCCAGGAAAACTCGTTGTTTACAGAGTTCACCAAAGAAACAGCAACACCCTCCCAAGACTTCCTTGTAACGTGTTTGACAGAACTATCACAACCTTATTCCCCCTGCAAAGAACTTTACCTGCTAATAAACTTATCTACAGTTTTGTATGTGGTAATAAAGTAATAAAGACTTTAATCACGTTATGTTTTGCTTTAAGCAGGAGATGACATGCAAGTCTTTCCATTTCAGGCACTAACAAAGACTCAGCAATTTTTACTGGACTTGCAGCAGGCTTTCTGCAAAACCTCCTGTCTAAGTCCTTAACATCTGATTCTACAGTGCAGCATGGGCTTATTTTCAGCACTAAAAGACACACATTTTCTCAGTTTAAGGAAGATGAGTTTCACACGTCATGCAGAGGCCAGCAAAACGTGGAGGCAGCATGGGGAAGGCAGGGGCCCCAGGGCAGACTCACCTTCCTGCTGCACTGCATTGGCCACAGCTTTCTTCACCCGTCCAGACTTCACGACAGCTGGGTCTGAGTTAGCATAATCTGCCACCGTCACTGCAGAGGGGGAAACAGGGGTCAGAAGGATTAGGGATTATGGGGAGGGGACAGAAGGGCTAAGAGTCACGATGCCTAAAGGGAACAGTTCCCAGAGGAGCAGAGGCTCGAGGAGGAGATGCACAAGCAGGAAAATGAGCCTCAGCAGAGAGATGGAGACCAGGAGTCCCCAGCAAGTCTCTACTCCAGACCACCGGTCTAACAGGCTCAGGGGACCCACCCCCTGCCCAACCCAGTGCAATTCTCATTCTCCCACCACCTCAGCCAACGATAATCCCATTCCCCCTCACACAGCCCAACTCGAGCCTGGCTGATCCTCTGATCCCAGGCTCCTCCTCCACAGGCAAATAGGTCTCATTCCCACACATCCGTCCAGATCCCTGCTGAGGCATCCCTCCTGGACGTAGCTCTCTGCCTGCACAAACCCGAGAGGGCCCAGCTCACTCCTAGGTGAGACTGGACCATCCTCCTTCCTCTCACCCAGGCCAAGGCCAGGCCCTTCAACTACCTCCTCCCTCAGGCGCTAACGCAGGCCCAGGCCTCCTCTCCGGCCGGCACCAGCAGGGCCGAGCTCGGCCCAGCTCCCCTCAGGCCCCGCTCCCCTCATCAGGCGCCGTTCCCCTCATCAGCCCCGGCCCTCATCAGCCGCGGCCCAGGCCCGGCCCCGCTGCCCCGGCCCGGCTCTGCTCTCACCCCGCTCGGAGCACACATCGTCGGCGCGAAACTTGAGGCGTTTGCGGGCGCCCCTGCGGGGCATGGTGGCGGCGGCGGCGGGGCGGCCGCGCGGGGCCATGTCCGGCCGGGCCCCGCGGGGACAGCGGGGACAGCGCCACAGCGCCCGCCCCGCGCCGCGTCAGCCCCGCGACACCGCGCGGCGCTCTGGCGTCACCGGGGCGGCGGGAGGGAGGGGCGGCTGTGACACAACCTCCCAGTGCTGAGGGGATTTCCTCCGCAGCGCTCCCAGTACTGGGGAGCCGTGAGGTGATCCCCCTTCCCAGTTCTCCCAGTGCTGAGGGGAACCCCCTCCGCAGTGCTCCCAGTAACGGGGAGCCGTGAGGTGATCCCCCCTCCCCGTTCTCCCAGTGCTGAGGGGAACCCCCTCCGCAGTGCTCCCAGTAACGGGGAGCCGTGAGGTGATCCCCCCTCCCCGTTCTCCCAGTGCTGAGGGGAACCCCCTCCGCAGTGCTCCCAGTAACGGGGAGCCGTGAGGTGATCCCCCCTCCCAGTTCTCCCAGTGCTGAGGGGATTTCCTCCGCAGTGCTCCCACTAACGAAGGTCCCTGAGGTGATCCCCCCTCCCAGTTCTCCCAGTAACGAGGGGATCCCCCCCGCAGTGCTCCCAGTAACGGGGAGCCGTGAGGTGATCCCCCCTCCCAGTTCTCCCAGTGCTGAGGGGAGCCCCCTCCGCAGTGCTCCCAGTAATGAGAGGGTTCTCCCCCGCAGTGCTCCCAGTAACGAAGGTCCCTGAGGTGATCCCCCCTCCCAGTTCTCCCAGTGCTGAGGGGATTTCCTCCGCAGTGCTCCCAGTAACGAAGGTCCCTGAGGTGATCCCCCCTCCCAGTGCTCCCAGTAATGAGGGGATCCCCCCCGCAGTGCTCCCAGCAACGGGGAGCCGTGAGGTGATCCCCCCTCCCAGTTCTCCCAGTTCTCCCAGTAATGAGAGGGTTCTCCCCTGCAGTGCTCCCAGTAACGAAGGTCCCTGAGGTGATCCCCCCTCCCAGTGCTCCCAGTAATGAGGGGATCCCCCCCGCAGTGCCCCCAATAACGGGGACCCCTGAGGTGATTCCCCCGCCCAGTTCTCCCAGTACTGAGGGTCCCTGAGCTGTTTCTCCCTCCCCCCACAGTCTTCTCAGTAACAAGAGCACTTCAGGAGATTCCCCCTGCTCAAGTCCTCCCAGTAACGAGGATCCCTGAGGAGATCCCTCCTAGTAATGAAGATCTCTGAAGTAATTGCCCCCTCCCAGTAATGGGGATGTTTGAGGGACTGCTCTCTCCTGGTTCTCCCATGCACAGGGGCCCTGAGGGGGCTTCCCCCCTGCCCCAGTCCTCCCAGTAATGGGGGATCCTAAGGGGATCCCCTCCAGTACTGAGGGTCTGTGAGGTAACTGCCCCCTCCCAGTCACCAGGGCGCTTGAGGGGACACCCCGCACACACCAGTCCTCCCAGTACTGAGGGTCCCTGAGGTAAACAGCACCCCTGTCCTCCCAGTCACAAGGGCCTTTAAGGATGCTGACTCCCCAGTGCTTCCAGTAACGAGGGCCCCTGAGAGGACCCCCAATACTGAGGGTCCCTGAGGTAAGTGTTCCCCCAGGTCCTTCCAGTCCCAAAGGCCTCTAGGGATGCTGGCTCCCTGGTGCTCCCAGTAGCGAGGGCCTCTGAGTAAGTGGGTCCCCAGTTCTCCCAGGAGCATGGATCTCTGAGGGAATTGCCCCCCCGTCCTCCCTGGAACGAGGGCCCCTGAGGTAACTGTGCCCCCCCTTCACCCTCCGGTCCTGCCAGTAATGAGGGGTTCTGAGACAATAGCCCCTTCCAGTCATCCCAGTAAGGAGGGGCTCTGAGGGGATTCCTCTCATCGTCCCAGTAGGGAGGGTCTCTGAGGCAACTGGCCCCCCAGTAAAAAGGGTTCTGGGGTGATTGCAGGCCCCCCCAGTGCTCCCAGTAGGGAGGAACTCTGAGGTAATTGTCCTGATTGCACCCCCCTGTTGGAAACAATAGAACTTTTAAATGATAATTTTAGTTAATGGTTTTAATTAGCTTTTAAATTAATTGTTTTAATTATCACCTATATATATAAATTATAAATAGTGTGTTATTCCTAAATTACTCTTCACCAGCATTTAGCAAAGTTGTCATGAGCCACTTCCATAGGAACACAGATTGGGAAAAGTACTGAGACTTGAAGTTTTGATAAACTAAGTCTGATACGCTTCAGTGAACAAAGCCTGAGAGAGAAGGATGTATTGGTGTGTTTGGACACCTGGAATGTAGAATTTATGAATCACAAGGACATTTTGCAGAAACCTGAAGATAAAGAAGAGGCGAACAAAAACTCCATCTATGTGTTGGAAGTTCCTACTTTGCAAAGATACTAAGAAGACTAAAAAGATGGACTAATTAACATACAAAGTGAGAAATCAATAACCAATAGAGGATAGAACAGTAATAAATGAAAGAGAATTATGTAATTTAGAACAAATGAACTTTTTTTTATTTGCTAAAAATGTCTAAACAGGTGAAAAAGTTTTGTATTTGTGTTTCTGTGGAGGCTGGAACTCTGTTGGCCACAGAGACCCTGGCCAAGGATAAAGTAATGCCACTGACACTAAAAAGACAGTGTTGGAGGGGTTTATCCTGATGATTTCAGACGGTTTGGAACACTCCCAGGAGACACCCCCTGAGCAGTGCCCAGGCACAGCCCACACCAGGGATTCCCAGTGCTACCCACACCTCTGTGGTGGGAGCAGCAATGGGTGGCCACCAGCTGTAAACTGTATTTGCTAATTTTTGGGCTGAAATGGGTGCTTGGAGCTTGCTGAAGGAGTGGTGCCACCCCATGGGGGAGGAGTTGGTTCCAGGGGATCTGCAAAGGGAAATCGTGACTGGCAGCCCAAGGTCTGATGGCGATTTTGGGGCATGTGTCCCCCCGAGCGCTTGTGCCCTGCTCACATGGGGATCTGGGCACTGCCAGGAGCTGGCTGGGAGTCCTGCCCAGTCCTGGATGGCTAAACTGGGAGGCTGGTGGAATCCTGCTCCCCTCCTTTGGGATTTACACAGTGACCGAAGAGCCCAGCCCTGTCCAATTCTCCCTCAATGGCTCCGAACACCCCAGAGCGCTGCATTCCCAGTTGTGCCCCTTTCCTACAAAACCTCAAGAGAGGATTGGAATGACAGTGAGATGCTTTCACAGCTGTGGTGTCAGATCTTGGGCCTCTCCAGAGCAGGATAAAGCACAAAATGTGGAGAAATCCAAAAAATCCACATTCCTTCTGCTTCCCTGGCATGGCCAGGAGCTCATATGTCCATAACCTCCCTTCCTGACCCTATTTCTCTCAGTGTTTCTTAAATACATAAAGAGCATTTTATCAGCAAGGAACGCATTCGATTGAGAAAACTTCTGATCATCCCAGGCAGGAAAGGCCACTCCTCAACAGAAACACTATTCCTAATGCATCTGTTCTTAAGGCAATGGATACGAATTAATGTGAATGGCAGTCAATAAACCAGATCCTGGTGCTTGCTGGCTGCAGCCACCTCTTTACTTGGAAACGTTTTCCTTGGACTATCCTATTCATCATTGGTATTTGAGAACTGTATCACAGTATTATTTTTAAAAAGTAAAGCTTATCTTGGCTTAGAAAACTCTGGCATGTGGAAAACAGATGAAATGTTCTTGGGATTGAAGGCAGTTGTTCCTGAGTCTGGCTGGCGGGTGGATCCAGCACGCTCCCTCCTCCCGTGGGTTGGAGGCATTTCTGTGAGACCTCCCCAAGGTCCTCCAGCAAAAATCCTGAGGATGAGCTCGATGTCCTTCCTGGAGAGAGGAAGATGCTGCTCTGTGATGATGCTACAGAAACCAGTTGTTCCCAGTGGGGTCACAGAAAGGAGCTCCTTGTTGGTAGGCTAGGTGAGGGCTGCTGAGGGATCCCAACGGCTGTGCCAGGGGCTGTGCTTCCAAGGACCCCAAATTAATTGTTTGTTAAGGATGCCCCTGGGCAGGGCAGGGTGATGGAGCAGGTTGGACTTTTGGCTGCTCCCGCTGCCGTTCATGTCCCAAATCCCATTTATGATGCTGAAGACTATCCTTGAGGGGAGCCTGGGGTGATGGTCCAGCCTCACACATCCTGAAATTAGGAGGGCTGACATATCTTGTCCCCCCGGGGTTCAGAACTGAGCCTTGCAGGGTGAGGAGGGGGCTGTGGCAGTCTGGGGGTCACTGCTTGGCCCCATCGCTGCTCCCCACATGGTGAGGGGGGGATGGGGCACCCCGGGCTTGGGACACCCCACAGCCCAGATCTCCTGCCTCCCTCCCTCCGGGGCTGGACAAGACCCCTGGGGAGTCCTGCCCCTAAGGAGGCTTTCAAACCCCGAAGAGGTTCCTGTTCCCCAGGAGAGTCCTCTGCCCATTCCAGGGGAGTTCTTGTGCCCTCAACAGAGTTTCCTGCTTCCACAGGGGCATTTCTGCCCCACCTCAGAGTTTTCTGTCCTCCCGGGGGGATTCCTGCCTCCCTAGGAGGTTTCTGCCCTCAAGGAGAGTTCCCTGGGGGGATTCCTGTCTTTCGGGAGAGTCTTTCAGTCCCCAAAGGGGAGCTCCTCTCCTTTTCAGGGGCATCCCACCCCAGGGAGGTTCCTGTCTCCGGGAGGACCCCCGGCCCCGGGTCCCGCCCTGACCCCCGGCCCCCCGCCCGCCCCCTCCCCTGGGGGCGTGGCCGCTCGGGGGCGTGGCCAGGCGGGGACGGTGACGCAGTGGGCGGGGCAGGGCGGGGCGGCAGCGGCGGCAGCGGCGGCTTCCAGCGACTTCGGCGGGCGGTGAGTGCGGGCGGGGCCGCGCTGCCCACGGGGGATGCTCGGCGCCGCGCGGGGCCGCCCGGGGGAGCTCTGCCCCCATGACCCCCGTGGGGCTGCCCGGGGGGTGTTCAGCCCCCCCCCTGGGGCCGGACCCGGAGGGCTCTACCCGTACTGCCTCCCCCGGCGATGCTCTGATGCCCCCCGAGAGGATGCTCGGCCCCCCCGGGGGGATGCTCAGTACCTCCGGTGGGGCTGGCCTCGGGGGGCTCTGCCGTTTTTGCCTCCCCCCGGGGATGCTCTGCCCCCCTTCCCCCCCCCCCCTCCCCCCCCCCGGGGATGCTCCCCTTTGCCCCCGGGCGGGGCTGCACTGGGGATGCTCGGCCCTGCCGTTCCCCGGGGGATGCTCTGCTCCCCCCGGAAGGGTCTGACTCACTCCGGGGGGGCTTCATCTCCCACCCTGTTCCCCCTTGGAGGGGGTGTCTGAGCTCCCCCATTTCCCTTGGGTTGAGTCTGAGCTGGGGGTTGTCATCCTCACCCCGAGGTGGGTTGGAGGGGGGGACTTGCTGTGCCCCGGCCTTACCCCCAGACCGAGGGTTTGAGCCAGGGTTGCTCCCTCCCGTCCGCTGGCCCCAGACCGGGGGCAGAGCCGGGGAGATGTGCTGCCCCATCCCCGCTGGGTGTGCACAGAGCCGGGTGAAGGGTGGGCACATCCCCCCGAGGCTGCATGGTAAGGGGGGCAGGGAGGGGGCAGTGATTTCTCAACCCAGGAGAGGAGAGAGGGGGCCTTGATTTTCAGCTGCTCTCTGCCCCTGGCAGCCCCCCAAATGCTCCCAAGCTGTCCCTTTGCATCCCCTCCCGCCAGGTTCCACCTTACGCTGAGGGGAAGGCAGGAGTGCTGGTGAGCCTGGTCCTACTGTGGCCTTCTCCTGCTCCTCATTCTGATTTCCCAGTGCTGTCTCCTCCTGCCTTCCTCAGTGCTGCCTCCAGCCCTGGAGCATCCACCCAGTGCTGAGCTCTGTGTCAGCCCCACTGAGCATCTGCCTGGCTCCGAGCGCTGGGCTGGACCAGCTCGTGGGGTTGCTACCACACAGATGCTGCTGGAGCTCAGCACCAGGTAAATGCCTGCCAAGCTGGGCCAGCTTGGAACTGGGAAGATGCTCACGGAGCTGGTCCAACCTGAACATGGGTCCATGTGCTTGGGGCTGAACCAGCAGAGCATCTGGCCAGCCTGGCCAACTCCAGCTGTGCCCACACTGGTTCCCAGCCTCTGTTAGCTGGTGTCATCACGGCTGCTGCAAGCTGCCTTCAGACAGCACGATTTGCTCCTGAATAACCAGCCTTGAAGGGCTTGTTTATCCCCTAAATTGCATCATTAGAGCAGCAATTGGCTTAGGGAACTGGGTTTTGTTAAAGCTGTGCAAACCCTTCTGGGGACGCCCTGGTTTTGGCCAAGTCAGGGTTGGCAAAGTGTTCATTTTAGCTTGTTTGCCACCATCTGCTGGATGCTGGAATGAGGTTCTCCTGGTGGGTTTGATACCACCAAGCCACTGTGTGAGCAGGAGCTGGTCCAGAGGCAAGTGTGAACTAGAGTTTGGGATGTGGATGAATGTGCCTGTGTCGTTTGGGACTTTCTTGGCTGTGGTGCTGCGCAGGCAGCAGGGGATGGAAAGTTGGTGTCTTTGTGTCTCTGATGGTCTGGGAGTCTCAGGTACCTGTGCTCTTGGGGACATCCCAGTGTGCTGCTCCCTGCGTGTGCTGGTTGGGGAACAGGACTGATCTCTAGGGACTTCCCTGGAGATTTGTCACGGAGCCCTCAGCATAGGTCCCTGCTGCTGTCTCCCTGGCACCCCGTGGTGCACAGGTGCCTTCCCAGCTTCACTGCTTGCTCCTCCTGCAGCTCTTTCCCAGAGTCAGACCAGAGTTTGTCTGGGACCAGTGTCACCAGCGGCAGGGCAGGGGAGCCTCTGAACTGGCAGGTTCCTGAGACAGCAGTGGTGGGACTGATGGGCAGATCCGGCTTTCTCGAGTGGCCAGCTCAGCTGTGGCTTGGCAGATGTGGGATTAAACATCTCATCCCTGTGCAGCCTTGTGGCTTCATGGTGAATAGGTCTTGCTCCACACCAGTGGCTTGGTCCAGCTGTGCTTGCCAGCAGCTCCAGTGCAGATGCTGAGGGACTGGACCTGCTGGAGATTTGGGTTCCTGCCTGTCTCAGCTGTCTCAGAAGACACCAGGGGTAAAGCCCCTGCTGAAACCCTTCTCATCTGCATCTTTGGAGGGGCCTTTTTGCAAGCCTTGTCCTTTGGGGCAGCTTGCACTGGGGGCTGGAAGTGAGGACAGGGATGAGGAGGAGGCTGAGTGAGTGTGAGTTGGTAGGTTGTGCTGTGCTGGGTGAGGCTGTGGAGGCCCTGAGTCAGTACTGGGAAAGAGCCTGACACTGGGATGGAGCTGGAAGTTCACACTGGAGCTGGGAGAGGCATCCTTGAAGCCTCAGAGGGAGCTTAACCCAAACTGGGGCCCAACTGCAAATGCCTCTGGAGGGCTCCACTCTGTGCAGATGGGGAGATGTTGACATGAGTGTCCATCCTCTGCTTGGGGAGTGCCATTTCAGGGTTTCCAGCAAAGCAGAAAGACACTGTATTCTTTATCTAACCTTGAAACCTTAATTCACAAATAATTTCCTCCTAAAGAATGCTTTGGTGAGCCAGAGGTTTCCCAGATGGCTCCCAAAAGTGAGCTGTGAGGTCTCTGGAGTATTAACTGGAGGAGAAGGCTGTTGAATCTGGTGCCCAGGTTCCCTCCCAGAGAGGTGTGAATGACAACCCCCTTCTTACAGATGATTTCTGGGATGTGCCAAGCACCAGGTGTGGGGTGACAGACCAGGCTGAGGGCTCTGCTGTGGGCTCTGTAGGTGGGTCCAAGCCTTGGCCAGGCTCCTGAGGGATGTGGTTGGGAGTTTTCAGTGCTTAAAGGCCTCCTCTGTGAGCAGACGAAAGGCTTGGAGGTGGGTGCCCGAGTGGGTGTGCTCACACGGGCTGGCATTTGGGAGGGAGGAGGGAAAATATCACATGAAACAACTGCAGTGTTGGGGGACAGGTCTGCGCTTGGGCCCATCTGGAGCAGAAGTTGTGGAAAATGATTCAAGGCTCTTTGCTAAAAAAAGTTGTGCTGATATAATTGGATTTTATTTCTGTTTGTGCTGTGGTCAAGCAGGTTAAAACCCTTGTGGGGACAGGGTAAAAGCCTTGAGTTCATTTGTAGGGTGAGGATGTCCTGAGGAATCAGGCTGAGAAAGCTGGGGCAGTTCAGCCTGGGGAAGAGGAGGTTGTGTGAAGACCACACAGCGTCTTGCAGGGTGTGAAGGGGCTACAAGGAAGCTGGGGAGGGACTCTGCATAACTGGAGTGACAGGACAAGAGGGTACACACTGAGAGAGAAGAGATTTAGATTAGATATTGGGAACGAATTCTTCCATGTGAGGGTGGGCAGGCCCTGGCACAGGGTGTCCAGAGAAGCTGCGTCTGCCCCATCCCTGGCAGTGTCCAGGGCCAGGTTGGACGGGGCTTGGAGCAGCCTGGGATCTTGCAAGGTGTCCCCCATGGCAGGGGTGGAATGAGCTGAGCTTTAAGGTCCCTTCCAGTCCAAACCATGCTGTGATTCTGTGGTTTTATGAATGAAGTGGGTGCTCATCTCTCTCTCATTTTTGTGCAAAGCTGTGCCTGGAGCAGCCCTGCTGCCCCTCAGCCCTGGGCAGCACTGGCAGGGCAGTGATTCCCATCCCACAGGAGCATCTGGGAGCTGGGTGTCAGACCTTCTCCAAAAGCCACTGGCCAGGAGGGGACTGACCCTGTGTCCTCCACGTTGCCCTTCCCTTTGCTGAATCTTCACCCTGGTGTTTTAAGCAGCTCGTGAGTCGCTCAGCTCTGTAATCCTGCGGGACTGACAAGGCTGGAATTTATCTGAAATGCAGATTATTTTTTTTCTGCTCCTGGTTTTCAGTTCCTGCCACGCTTCTCTTAGCAAGCGCGAGGAGGTGCCGGCTGGGTGGCTGCCTTTAATTGCATCCAAAAATTAAAAAAAGAAGAAAACAAGTGGCAGATGAGAGCTTGTTTCCCCATCCTTCTGTCCGTGGCGAGCGGCTTCCAGGAGAGGGCAGTTCCCAGGAATTTTTGCTGCATGGTGCCTCTTCCCTGCAGCCCCAGCCGTGCCGAGCCCCTCGTGCCGGTGGTCCCGGAGGCAGAGCCCTGCCGGGACCGTGGGGACCTGGGCCAGCTCCGCCGTGGGCAGGTGAGGCGTTGTCAGCGCGGCCGAGTGCTTTCAAATAGCGGCCACGGGGATGTGCGGCAGGGAGGGAAGGAAGGATGGAGCCTCTTCCTGCCTGGACTCCACGTCCCGCCTTCCAGAGAGGGCAGCATCCCTCGCCAGGGCAGGGTGGCACGACAGGGAAGGGGCCCCCTCCCGGAATTGCTGCCCATGCGGCAGGTGCATGCATTTAAACTTCTCATTTCCACCCTTTCCTGGTGGAAATGAATTTTCTCCGCAGTTCCAGATTTCTTCCTGGCCACATCGTGTTGTGATGTGAGGGGACAGGACAAACACTCTGCAGCTGTGGGGTGCCCAGGGGGTCCATAGCCGGGAGGAAGGAGCTGGGCTGAACACGGGATGGCTGGAGCCTGGGAGAAGGGAATGTCTGGCCCCCAACTCCCACCTTTCCAGAGTCTCATTAGTGCAGAGCATCCTCACATGGATTTTCTCCTGCCAAAGCCTGGCCTTTCTGGTTGCAGAATTGGGAAAGTGTTCATAGCCTCGCTGTGGCATTAACACAGGTGTCATAAACCTGATCTCAGGCCCTTGATCATGAGTTAAATAGGCTTGATGGTGGTGCCTAGAACTGCTCCCCATGCAGACATTCCCAGTGCCAGGGGCTGTGGGCACAGAGGGGAAAGATGGGCTTGTACAAAATCCATAATCCACTTAATCTGCCCTGTAATTCAGTGTCTGGCAGCTGTAACTAAGTAGATCTGGGCTTCTTTCAAGCATCTCCCCCAAACTGTTTTGCAGGAAGGAGTCAAAAAATGTCCAGAGGTTATTTTTGGCTGTGGCTGATTTACTCACACACCAATCAGCCAGGAGAGGAGTTATTCTGGTCCCACACTGCCCCACATAACACCAAGTGCCGTGTGCGGGTGTGATTTCCCTGGGAGACATTCGGAGATGATGCTCCTGTTTGTGGATGGGGCTCTCAGGAGCCACCTTGGAGGCTCCATGTCCTGTGAGCCCACTCGGGTCCTCAAATGAGACCAGAGCCAGGGGACATGGGCTCTGTGCCCTCCTGTCCTCTGTCCCTGGGGATAGACCTGAGCCCTGTGTCCTGGGCTGGTGGAAAGCTCTGTGCCTTGCAATTCCTGCTCCATCCCTGGGTGAGCCTGGATTTGGAGAGTGCAGGGAGCTGTTTCAGGGCTTGTTTGGGCATGGCATCATTTCAAGGCTCGGGCAGGGCTGTCTGGGATGGTTTCTCTGCAGGATGTAGTGGCTCTGGTGCTCCTGGATTTTTCCTCCCTGTGTTTGCTTTCCCTGGCATGCTGTGAAGCTGCGCTCCTACTCTTGGGAAGGGGTGGTGGGAACTAAGTGTGAGGGTGGCACAGCCAAATCGTGCTTTTCTCCTGTATCTGCACAAGGGAGTGTTTCCCTGGGGCATTCCAGTGTGGCCACAGCTGGTTTCTGGCCGTGGATTGGGATCTGCCGGGTGGGAATCACTGGGAGGTGGCACTGCCGGTGCCTTTGCCATCCCACTGTGCTGGTGACGTGTTTCCCACCCGGCTGAGGATGGAATCACTGTCGGCTGTGTCCCTGTGCAGAGACGCTGGCAGCAGCAGAGATCCCGTCCTTCCTGGTTGCTGTGGGACTGGAGCATCAGTGTCCAGCCTGGATGCAAAGGGGATGGGCAAAGGGGACCCCATCCTCACATCTCCTGCAGCCAGGGCTGTATCTGCCAGCAATTTGGGCTAAGACAGGCTGGGGAGGGTTGAGGAGGCCATGTAGGGGTAGAGGAGCAGCAAACCAAAGCCTCTGAACGATGCATGGTGGTGTTGACCAACCCAAATTTTCAAGCTTTGCTGCTTGGAAAACCTGGCTGTGCTAGAAAGTGGATGAGTGGAAGTTCTGTGGAGAGCTGCTGTCCGTGCTCCTCCCCAGCATTGCAGCACCTGGAAGCAGATGTGCCTTTACTGGGACATGGGATGGAGTCTCGGGTCACTGCCAGCATCCCTTGGAGAGCCTCCTCCCAGAACTCTTCCGGCGGCTTGGGCTCTTCATGCACCACGTGCTCAATAACGTGGCTTTACTCATTTTAACCCATCAGGTTTTAGTTAGAGCCAGAAGGCTCATCTCTCCTGACCTGAGCTGTCTTTCCTTTGATGCCAGATCCAGAAAGGATTTGCTTTGCTGCTGTTACCTGTCTGACATCCAGATGTGCCACCCAGAGAGCAGCTTGCGTTTGATGGAGAGAGAAGATTCTCTCTCCTTCTCTGCAGCATCAAAACCTGGATGGTAATAACTCAATTACAGCCAACACTTTGGGCTGCAATATTAAAAAAAGAGCATTTTTTCCTGCTTTTGATCATCTGCTTCTAGTTAGTTTAGTTAGCAGACTTTCACAGTGGCCATTTTTGGAGTTGGCAGCCAGAGCATCCCTGCAAGCAGAAATGGCTTTTGTTACGTGTGTCCTTCGTGTTTTCAGGTTTATGGAGAAATTTTGTCTCCTAAACTGAGGCTGCCACGAGCCCCAGCACTGCTGATCAGTGCCTGGCTCTCCGGGAGCGCCAGTGTTGCTTTCAAATCACACATTGACGATAAATCTCATTCCGAGTGCCCTGCAGCAAATGGCATCAGCCTGCACGGGGAGAGCTCTCCCACACGTCCTCCTGCTGCCTAAAAATACCAGTGCTTGAATTCTCCAGTGACTTGGCTATTGCCCAGCCTCCATTCCTTCCTGAGATACTGCTCATGGCTCGGTGCAGGACATCTGCTGCACTCCCGAGGGTCACACTCTGTCCTCCAGATTTGGCCTTTAGGTAATGCAGCAGCTGGGTCAATTTGGGGGTAAATGAACGTTTATTACCTTCACTCTCTGTGCTGTGAGGTGTGTTCATAGTCAGGGGTGTGGGGTGCAGGAGGGAAACAATGGCCTCTGGTGGCCACTGAGGGCCCATCTCATTGAGGAAAGGATGAGTTTTGGAGACTTCATGTAGCATCAAGCAAAATACCCTCAAAACCCTTTGTTAACTCTGTGTGTGTGTCCTGGAAGTCTGTTCCATCCTTTGTAAATGCACGATTTACCTTTCCACATCTGGCTTTGAGACATGGGATACAGAAAAGGTAGCCAACTGCTTTGCTTTGAGAGCCAGGTCTCTGTTCAGTGGGTGAATGCAGAGGGCTTGCTGGTGTTTCCAGTTCACACAGGGCACTGGGCAGGCTGGTGTGCAGGCAGCAGGCTCTTGTCTCCAGCAGCCTCCAGCCTCTTGACCCCGCTGGCTTGTGGTAGAGCAGGGAGAGCTCATCACTTGAACTATGAATGAAGCCAAGGGCTGATGTCACGTGCTGTGATCTGGGGGGGGAGTGACAAACTGGCTTTGTGGCACCGACACTGATTCGGGAGCAGAGCTGGGTGTGATGGATGTGCAAACTGAAGTTCAGCACAGCTGGGAGGAGCTGAGCTGTAAAACAGGGGTGATGCTCTAAAGGGATGTGTTTCTTTAGGAGACCTTGGATTGAAGGTATTTGGATTTTCCTGTCTCCGTCTCCATCTCCATGTGGTTGCCCTGTATGCTGCTGGGAAGTTCATTAGGGGGCTGGAATGCAGCAGTGGAGGAGCAGGAGCTTGAGAGCATTCACAGGGCTGGCTGATTGCTGGGAGCCCTATACCCTGCTGCAACGTGGTCACGCCATGGACACAAGCACTGATATTTTCCCCAGTCTTGCCAAGAAAACAATGTTTATTTTCGAGGCTGGAGAACAGTCACCAGCCCCACCAGCTGGCAGACACTGGTTGCCTGATTTCCTCCCTTCTCCACTGCAGCTCACAGGAAATCCAACCACTGGATGCCAGGGAGGGGCTGTCACTGCCCCGGGCTGGGGACAAATGGAGTCACCCATCAGGAAGAGCCACCCTGGTCTGTCAGACCAAGGTGTGTCAGGTCCTCCATCACTCCGTGCCTGGGCTTTCTCCTTCCAAGGACTCTTGGCTCCTCATGGGCTGCCCTGGGGTGCCTCAAATTGCCAAAGCCCTGGTGTGGGGAAGGAAGCAGAAGGATCTTCCCATGCTGCTGCCTGAACCTGGAGCTTTCTCCATTTTCTCTCAGTGCAGATGGGGAGTGCACACCAGGAGAGCGACATTGGTCAGCTCCTGTGTGGTCAGTTGTGAGCTGGACATTTGTCTGAGTGTGTTCTCCCGAAAGTGTGAGAATTTGCAGGATTTATCCCCAAATCATAGAATCAAAGACTCATAGAAGCATTTAAGTTGGAAAAGACTTCCAAGATCATCAAATCGAACTTTTGACTTAATACTACCATGGCCACTAAACCGTGATCAGAAGCTGCTTGTGAGCACCCAGTTTAACCAGTCCCTGGGGCAGCTGGGACCTTCATGGTTTCTTTTTGCCCCTGTCCATCCTGCCTGGCTTGAATTGAGGCTGATCACGCTGAGGCAGCTGCTGAGTGCACTTGGCGGTACCCAAAACTTCTGTAAATATGAGAGGACTCCTGGGCCCAGAACAGGTGCCGATGACACCAGTAACCAGAGCAGGCTGGCAGGGGAGAGCTGGTCCAGACTGGTGGTGGGAGGAGGACGCTGAAGGTGATGGTGGCCACTGGGATGGCTTTACTGCCTCTGTATTTTCCTCTGAAGGTGACGGTCTGGGTTTGGAAAGGTCCAACCTCTGTGCAGGCACAGCTCCCAGCTCCCTGCTGCCCTCGACCTTACTTCGGCAGGAAATGTGTGAGGTTTGACTCTCACTTCTTCTTGCTTCCCAAAAAGTGAATCTTATCAAATTCGAAGGACTGTGGCCACACCGTGGGTGTGAATGTGGGGCAGAGCAAGGCTGGGCTGGAGAAGCCGGGGCCGTGCCCGGGGTTCTGCCGGGCGGGAGGTGGAGCCGTGTGTCCCCAAACGCAGCTCCTGGGAGGCGCTGGAGGGAGATGCCAAGAGAGGAGGATGCTGCCGGGAATGCGAGCGGCTCCTGCTGCAGAATTGCTGTCGCGGCAGCTGGGGCGATGCCGGAGGGATCAGCAGCAATGGAGCAGGGACGGGCTTTGTGTCGGCGCTGGGAGAGCGGGGCCAGCGCGTCTCCGGCCCGGCCTCCCGGCGGGGATGGAGCTGCCTGGGCTGGGAGCGGGCGGTCCCGCAGTGCTGCGTGACAGCGGCAGCGACACAGCCCCGACACTCCCCTCGCTCCCATGCTCAGCCCCTCTGCGGGCGGCTGGTCTCTGGCGGCTCGCAGGGCTGGGTGTTCCCTCCTGGTGATGCCGGCTGCTTTCCCACTCGCCCTTCTGGCGGCTGCGGTCCCGGCTGTGCTGCTGGCGCTGCAGGTGCCCAGGGGAAGCGGGAGCGTCCCTGTCCCTGTCCTCGAGCGGGCACAGCAGGGGTGGCGTGGAAGGGGTGACTGGAGAGGAGGATCAGCGTCTCTGGAAGGATGGTTCAAGATCCAGAGGGATTTAACTGTGTCTCTTCGGGACTCGTCTGGGGCGGGGGATATCCCGGGGCTGCTGTCACCTGCAGTGCTGTCACCCTCCTGACGGGCACAGCCTCTCAGGACCCCAAATTCCTCACAGGTCACCCCAGGCACAGCTCCGGAGGTCAGCCCACTCCTGTGGTCACCAGGGTGGCTTTCAGAGCCATTCTCGGGTGGTTGCTCCCCCACTTGTTCTCCGTCTGTTCAGCTTTCCCCGTCATACCCCTGTTCTCATCACTCATTATTTCTCTCCAGGTGAAGGCATTTTAATAACAGCTGACATTTCAGCCATTTTTCAGTAATTTCCTTTCTTCTACTTCAATTTTCTTCATCTTCTTCATAACTAGGAAGCCTTTCTTTGTCCTTGGCCAGAGGGGAGGTGTCTGTTATTGCCTCTGTTATCATATTCCAGGAGGTTTGATCGGGTTAATGAAAATCCTTCTGTTTTTCTTGTGTTGCTTCCACTCCCATCTTCTTTAGCCTGGTTTCTTAAGGAAATTAAACCGAAGGCCTTGTTGCGTTGTGGCCTTTTCTCTCCCCCCGCTTGCTCTTGAGTGTGTTGGTCTCTGATGGGAGGGAGAGCTCGGAATGCTCAAAGGTTTGTGATGGCTGTTGGAGAGGACAGAGCCGGGGAGACCCCAGAGGGACGTGGGGCACGGAGCCCGTGGTGCAGGGTGGGGCTCACTGCTCAGAGAACAGGGCTGTGAATTCCACCAGGAATGTGAGGGACAGCAGGGCTGTATCCCCCAGCCCAAGAGCTGCGATAACAGGCCACATCACCGGGCTATTTGTGCTGTGCAGCTGCTTTTCCTGAGCCCACGAAGGGATCCACAGGAGGATACAGGCTCACAAATGCGGGGTTGGCCTGGGATTTGGGAGCCCTGGGCTGTGTTTGCAGGTGCAGACTCGTGTGTGGCTGTGCTCGAGGGCTTTTCCTGCAGCAGCAGGAGCTGCAGCTGCTTTAAGCTGATCTCCTGGAGTGTGAACTGCAGTGACAGGGGAGCCAGAGGAGATTTTCTGCTCCTGCCCATGCTACAGCAGGGAGAAGCAGTAGAGCTTTCCCAGTGGCTGCTGCAAAATCTGGTTTCTCTGGTAGTAATGTGGGGATTGTAGCAGTGCTGGTGAGGGAAATCTTGGGGATCCCAGGAGAAGCACGATGTGGAGTCAGGAACTCAAGTGTGTCGGTGGAAAAGGACCAAGGTGCTTCATGGGGTGTCCTTGGAGCTTGTTGCCCTTTGTAGCAAGGGATGGGGCACCTCTTGGGTGTGTCCCCTCCTGTCCCAGCCCAGCCTGGGGACAGGGATTGCTCCTTCCAGCTCAGAATGTTCTGTGGGTCTGTGCCAGTTGGGGAGGAGGGTTTGCTGGGAATTCGTGCAGCCTGGAGATGCTCTGCCCACACCTTGCAGTGAGGGAGCAACGTGTCTGCCTGGCAGTTCAGCTGGGGACTTCTCTCCTGTGCAGGTGAGTTCCTGCTCCTTGGCACCAAATCTGCTGTAGAGCTGCACTCTGAAGGTTTCCCCCTTCCTTCACTTTGCATTTACCTCTGGTGTTTATTTTGGCAGCCTGTTCTGCTGATTTCTCTTCAACCAGCATCCCTCAGGCCCAAGGCCTGGCTGAGCCCCAGGCCCCTGCCCAGTCTCACTGCTGGAGGAGATTGCACTTGCCATTCCCATCTCCTGGTCCCTGTTCCCTGCCTGATCCCACCTCCCTTGTGGTCCCTCCCAAGGTTAGGGGCTTCGTGGGTGACACCCAGCGCAAGGGCGCTTGCAGTGGGTCCTCACCAGGTCCTCCCAGGGTCCCTTCTGCTGGGAGATCCCCAAACTTGTGATCCCATTAGAGGGGGATGCACAGAGGTGGCTCCATATCCCAGCTCATCCCACATCCTTTTCACCTTGCTTGTGCTCTGCTGAGTACGAAGGCCTGGTGGGAAGGCAGGGCCCTGGTCACACATGATGCAGCTCTTTGGGTGTGCTTTGGAGCGAGGTTTCCTGTCCAGCTGTGAGAGAGACCTGGATCAGCGGAGGAGAAGGGCTTGGCAGGGGCCCCTGCTTGTATGGGTGCTTGCGTGGTTCCTATTTCCAGGAAGGATTTCGGGCTCCCTTTGTTCTCTCCAGCCTCTCTTGTGATGGTGGTGAATTGGGCTCTGTAATTCAGGAGATCTGAATAATCCACAGAGGAAGCTGCTAATTCGAAGACATGTCTGTAATAATTAAATCATTATCTGCAGGGAAGAGAGAGCAGATACCAAAACGGGGCTAATTAAAATCCAAACCCAGGATGACTTGGGCTCTGGGCCAGAGCAGAGCAGAGTCTGTTGGGGATGTCTTCATGTGTAATTGCTTTTCAGAACATCAGTCCCCACCAGAAAACCCATCTGTTTCCCCTCAGGAGACTAGGATTGACCCAGAAACCCTCTTGCTTTGCCCTGTCCCGTGTTCCCCAGACCAGACACAGCTGGAGGAGGCCACATACTTTGCAAAGGGCAGAGGAGATGGTGAGAGCCGGTTTGGGAGGGTGTTTGGTTCTTGAGCCTCAGGAACAAGATTCCACCTTATCTCTGGAACATTTAGGCCATTATCTCATTTCAGCCCTCAGAATTGGCTGATGCTCTTCAGAAATCCCTGACAGCGAGGAGCAAGGTGGGCTCGGATCCATCCCTGCTCCAGGCATGGAAGGATTTGGACATGCCAAAGTGCCAAAGGGACCCAGTGCCTGGGAGGAAGGTGGCTTTGGCTGTAGGGAGAGATGAATCCTGTTCAGGTTCACTCCCCATCCGGGGTGGGAGCACCCTGGGAGAGGCAGAGCACTGCTGGATGTGAGGCCAGCCCTGGAGCTCCCTGTCAGCTCTGAGCAAGTCCAGGCAGGTGGAGATGGCTCTGCTGAGCTGATATGTGGTGACCAACAACTGTGGTTGTGGTGTTAGAGGGGAGAAAGGGCCTTTGGACAGCTCCTCATGCCGTGCCATGAGGGTGGGAGATCTGCAGGGTGGGTGTTACTGTGCATTCCCAGAGCTTCTGGGAATGCTTTGCCTGTCAAGCCCAGAGTCCACGACGTTTTCAGAGTCCACCATGTTCTTCAGCAGGGCCAAGCACTTTGCAAAGGGCAAGGCAAAAAAAATCCCACCTCCAGTTACATCCCAGTTGGATGCAGGGTAAATTCCATCCTTCTGAGTGCCTCACTGGGTGCATCCCTGCACCAGGGAGGTGTTGCTGCTGTATCTGGAAGGGCTGAAGGTCCTCTCGTGGTGGTGACAAGGTGGAACCCAGCAGCAATCATCACTCGGGTGAGCTGGCCTGGAATCGCTGTATTTCGGCAGGGAAGGGATTGTAGCTGTCCAAACCAGGCTCCTTCCAGAGCTGCTGAAGACAAATTGGTGCATTTGCCCGGAGGAGACAAGGTCAGGGAGCTCTGTCTATCAGGTGTTCACATGTGAGCATCACTCAGCGAATGTCCCCATATCGGCACGACAGGTGAAGGTCATCTCAGGTGGGCTGGTGCCTGCAGGCAGCTCTGAACGTGGGGAGGTGGGAGGAGGGCACAGGAGGCTGGGCAGGGAGCCGCTTCTGCTCGGGTGAGCATCCCACCAGTGCTGACACATGCTGGGTTTTCTGCCTGTGCTGCCCTGGAGGGGCTGCAGCTCTGCAGCAGCACAGCCTGGCACTGCTGAGTGCTGGGGCTCAGGGATGGCCTGAACCCCCCCAGCCAGTGCTGCTGGAGCTGGGCTCTGCCTGCTCAGCATCAGCAGGAAGAGGCACTGGGGGGTGCCCAGGGTCCAGCACTGTGTTGTAAAAGAGCCAGAAATGTAAAGCTGTCTGCAGAAATGGTCACTAAACCCTCTGGAAAGCGTTGGCTCAGCTGCTGTGCTTGAGTTGTGCGTGGAGAGAGACTCCCAGCCCCACGTGTGTCCTTTTGCCTTGTGAGCTCTGATGTGCTCTCGGCTTTTAACAGAGAGCACACAGTATCTTCAGCTCAGGCAGCAGATGTTTTCCAAGGCATTGCGACATCCCCTTTCCTTCATTCCCCCCCAAGGGAGTTTAAGGTGTCCTGGCCAGCACGTTTTTGAGTGCCCACAGGAGCAAACAGTGGGACCAGGTTGGAAACGACCCCACCTGCAGCTCTTCCCACCAGTGGTGCACCAGTGTAATTACCCACACTTCATTCCTTTAAAATGAGCTGAAAATGTGTCCCTCCTCTCCTGGTGATGTCTCATGGATTGGCCAAATCCTGCTCTCACCGCCAGGAGTGGGTCAGGGGATTGTTCCTGGTGCTAGGTTCGACGGGGCTTGGAGCAACCTGGGGTAGTGGAAGGTGTCCCTTGGCAGGGGGTGGAACAGGATGGGCTTAAAGGTGTCTTCCAACCCAAACCAGTCTCGGATCCTGTGAACTCAGCATGTGCAGGAGCCCCCAAAGTACTGGGGGTGGCAAAGTGCTGTGCCCAGGGGCTTGGGGTGAAAGGGTTCAGTGCTTTTTGGGGGTGGTGGATGGAAGCAGGGGTCAGGCTTGATGATGCCATGGTTGGGCTCCCCCTTGGGTGAGCTGGGATGGCTGTGTGAGCCCGTGGGAAGCACAGTGAGGACAAGGGCAGAGCTCCTGGGGCTCCCGTGCCAGGCAGGGCGGTGCCTGGGGACACGAGGACCCTGCATTAGCTGGGCTCCACGGAGCTGACGTTTTGAGAGAGAACAAGTTAGAAATTGAGTTGAACTAATGCCCAGCGCTGGATTTTGAGATGATACGTGCCCAGATGAGAGCTCTGCTGCCATGGGGGAGAGCTGCCACCCCTCTGCAAACCACCACACTCCCCACACTTTCCGGAGCAATTTGGTGTTGGTTCCCTCAATCTGAAGCTTTCTCTGTTTTCTCCAATCCCCAAACAAGGGGAGCAGTGGTGGGACATGGTGTTTCCTTTGGTCCCTCTCTCTGCTCATCCCATGCTGGGTGAAGCCCTCAGGGGCTCTGTTTAGAGCTCCCTGCTGGATCCAACCCAGCTTGTCACATTCATGCAAACCTTGATTTGTTCTTCCTGATCTTTTCCAGTACTTGGGATTTCTGGAGGGAATTGGACTTTTATATTCCTTGTATCTTTCTTGTGGCCTATATCTGGGAGGAATGAGCTCCAGATGGAGTTTTTCCATGGCAAGCTATTTTTGAGGTGCTTTCTGTGATTCTTCTGATGCTTACTAAGGGCTGAGCTAATCCCACCACTCTCCTAAAGAGGAACAACTTGGATTTTCCTTCTAAAGCACAGCGTCTCCAGGCCCTCCGCCTCGCTGGTGCGGTGAGTGGGCACATCCTCCCCTGCGTCAGGAGTTGGGATGTGCAGGGCAGAGACTCCACCAGAAGGTCCCTCTTGCATGAAACAAGGCTTAAAATGCCAGACAGGAGTAGGATGAATCCTTCCTGCAGCACTGTGGCTTTGGCTATGCCGGTTGTGCCGGGTGTGCCAGGCGGGCTTCGGCTGGGGCTCATTTCGGGGGCTCACTTTGCACCTACAGGGTGTGGGTTGAAGATGTGACCCTGCTTGATGTGGATTTAGACAGAGCAGACAGAGCTCCAGTGCCTGAGCCTTGCCCCCTGTAATGTCACTGTCACTGTCCTCAGATGTCCCCACTCGGCTGCTCCTGCCACGTCCTGTCGCTGTCAGGGGTGAGGTGTCGGGAGCTGACCCCGCCCTGGGCCCTCACCGGCACGGGCACTGTGGGGACGGCACCGGGGTCATTCCAACCTGGCCTGGGGGTGGATGGGGCTGTTTGTCTCAATCTCTGCCTGCTCCTTCCTGGGATTCATCCACCCCTTCCAAACCAGCCAAGGTGCTGAAGGAGCCCGGCTTGGCAAGGGAGGGCTGTAGTTGTCCCTGGCGTGAGGGTCCTTGGGAGGAAGAGCAGGTTTCAGTCAGGCAGGGGTTTAACCCCACGGTCCTGCCTTGTCCTGCATGGAGCTGAGCATCTCCAGCTCTGAGATCCCATCCGCCCACGTGTCCCAGTACGGGTGGAGATGCTTGTGGTGAATCCTGCGAGGTTTCCCTGCCAGACGTTGCAGAGCTGTCCTGGTGCTGGATCTGCTCCTCCTCAAAGCCTGAGTGTCCAGAACTGAGAATCCCACTGATATCCCACTGCCCACCACTGCAGCTGGGCAAAAGCTCTTTAGGAATTAGCTGTGCCATCAGCAAAGGGATTAAGTAATTGCTAAAGTCCCTTAGCACAGGGAAGGGACAACAGAAGGGATGAAAACAAGGGGGAATCTTCCCCACCCCCCATCACCTGAGTTACTGAAACCATCCCAGTCACCTCTGGTTGGGGTCCCCCAGTGCCCAAGCCATGATGTCACCACTCTTCTGGAACAGGAAGGACTGAAACCTGCCGTGCTTTGGGAGGATGGAGGAAAGGGGAGCCCTGCCTGGATTGTCTGCAGGTGGGATGGGGAGCACAAGGGGGGCTTGGGGCACAGTCTCGCTGCTGTTGTCTCTGTGTGCTGGGGTGATTGGTGGTGAATTGCTGAGCTCTGGAGGCCTCCCCAGGGCCAAGGTTGCTCCAGAACCACTGGTGTTCCCTTGCAGGTTGTGGTGCCTGCAGAACCCCAAAGTGTGATGGAGGGATGTGTTCCTGAGCCTGCTG
This sequence comes from Corvus hawaiiensis, assembly GCF_020740725.1. NCBI lineage: Eukaryota > Metazoa > Chordata > Aves > Passeriformes > Corvidae > Corvus > Corvus hawaiiensis. The sequence goes on along the minus strand of NC_063236.1, from coordinate 5,024,299 downwards.
TGGTCCAGCCTGGAGCCAGCAGCACTGGACACATCCCTGCTCTGTCCACTGTGGCTCTGAACACCCTCTAACACTTCCCAAATTTCACTGAAAGCCCCACTGCCTCTTCTCTGACTCCAGACTTCCTCCCTGGGCTCTTCCTCAACCCCACTCATAATTTGGAGTCTGGTGAAGGATGGTTGGCCAGGTTGGATGGGGCTTGGAGCATCCTGGTCTCATGGAAGGTGTCCCTGCCCATGGCAGGGGTGGAACTGGTTGAGCTTTCGAGGTCCCTTCCAAAGCAGACCATTCCATGATTCTGTGTGGCAAAATTCTGGAGACCTGCCCGAGCAGGGCAGGGATTTCACTCTGGGCCCCGGGGAGGTCACTGAGCCACTTTCCCTTTCCACCAGTCATGGAGTTGGGGGCTGGATTTTACACTGGGAGCTGGGCAGATGTGCAGCTGATGTGTGGGAGTGGTTATCACTGCTGAGGCTCATGGCAGGCAGGGCCTGCTGAGGGTGTGGAAGAGATTCCAACAGGATGGGTGGTGCGGGGGAAACCCTGGATCTTGGGCATGGAAGCTCCTGAGGGTGCAGGTTGGGTTTGCCCCGGGGTTTCTCTCCGAGCAGCAGCCTCCCCTGTGCCCTGGGCTGGGTGTGGGTGCCAGGGCAGGGTGAGGAGCAAAGAGGCACCTCTGCAGCATTGCATCTGTGTACCCGTGGCACAGATTTCCTCAGCCCCCCTCGGAGCTGGTGACTCTTCCCCCACCGCTGAATAAATTAGCACCTCAAGTGCTCACGGGGTGTGACTAAAGCAGGGCAGGGGCTGGTTTGGCAGCGAGGGGGAGGCCCCCGGCTCCAGCCCGGCAGGCTCCCTGATGAGATAACTCCTCAGCAGAAGTGTCACGGGGGCGGGAGGGACGTACCCGTGGCAAAACCTCTGGTGAAATCATGGAAAATCACCAGCCATCCCTCTGTGTCTCAGCAAGGATGGAAGCTGTGCCCCGTTCGTGGGGAAACTGAGGCACAAAGCCTCACTTTCCCAAAGGTAAGGGGGCTTTGCAGTGATGCCACCTCTGTGACAAGCACAGGATTTTCTTCCCGTGGTTGTGGATCACTTCCCTGTGCCTTGTTCCCTGTCAGAGGAGTTGGGCTGGAAACCACCCTGACTGCTGGGATGGATCCCAGTGCTGCCTTCCCTGGCAGAGTCACCAGGGGCTGGATCACCTCGATGTGCTGCTTCTAGAAGCACTGCAGGGATTGCATTTCCTTCTGCTGCTGTTCAAAGTAACCTTCAGTGAGGGAGAAATCAGACTCTCAGCACCTCATCATGAGGAAGAACGTCTTTCCATGCAGGGGGGCAGAGCCCTGAACAGCTGCCTGGGGAGGGCGTGGAGTGTCCCTCACTGGAGACATTCCAAACCCACCTGGATGTGTCCCTGTGTCACCTGCTTGGGGTTTGACCCTGCCTTGAGAGGGGTTTGGACTAGATGATCTTCAGGGGTCCCTTCCAACCCCAGCTATTCTGAGCTTCTGGGATTCTGTGACTTTGGCCTAAGAGAGCAAAGGACAGGGGGTTTGGTTGCAAAGTTATGGAAGAAAAGGATGGATGAGCCATGTGTACACACAGCAGAGCAACAGCTGGAAAAGGAAATGGTTTTAACCGGAATTGTGGCTTTTTTGTGTCGGGTTGGTGGCTGCTGAAACCCCTCCTTGTCCCTGTGGATGGATCTGAGTGCAGACCACATCCTGGAAGAGGGATGTGAGCTTGGTCTCATGGATCAGGTGCATCCTTCTCCTCCCTTCCAGGGCACATGGTGGTTTCCCAACCTCTCGCCCACCAAAGGAATCAGGATTTCTCCAGGATTTCCACAGTCCTGTCTTTCAGCGATGCTGCTGGGTGCAGGTGACTGGAGTGGGGTGTGTTTACAGGATTTGGGGGATTTGGTTTGTGTTTCTGCCTGGTTTGGGGGAACCCCTCATGCCAACTAGGGCAGCTGTGCCACAGGGTGAAATCCAGCTCGTGTTCCAGCAACCACATTCCCGTACTCCTCCAGAACACTCCCTGTGCTTCCACACAGGCTCCTGGGATCCTTAGGGCTTCAGCAGCATCCCCAGACCTGTGGTCCTCTCTCCTTCAGCCGTGTCTTTGGCTGCTGCAAAGCCAGGGATGAAGTCTCAAGGTGAGCCTGGGCTTGCTGAGTCTCTTGGCCAGGCTTGGAGATCTCACTTGTCAGAGGGATCATCCAGGCCCATTTCCGTCTGTCACATCATCCCAAAGTGCAGGGGTGGGAGGTTGGTGTGGCTTTACCCCGGCAGTTCTGCCCTGCCAGATTCCTCCTGGGAATATGCTGAGATCCCGCCTTTCTCTGGGGTCAGGGCAGGACACGCGGCCCACTTTGGAAACAGGGAAACTGAGTCAGGACCCCCTACCCGGCCCCACAGCACCTCCCCGGGTGACAGAGCCCTGTAGATGTGTGTGTGACCGCATTTGGGTGCCAGCCCTGGGGGCTTCAGCCCCCTCCTCCCCCCCAGGGCCCGGCGCAGATTGCGGCTCTCGTCTGACGAGGTTTTGCTGGGGAACAATTGTGTCTCTGCACAATGAGGAGCAGGTGGCTGTCTGAAAATACCCTCTGGAAGTGGTGTGTAATGCCTCCCTCCCACTGGGAAGTATAAATACCAGTGCAGTGCTAACATTTACTGCTCCCTGCAAAGAAACTGTCAGAGCTGGACATTTTTCCTCACAGTTCCTCCTCTGGTTTAGCAACTTGGAGTGAGCAAGGGTTGAGGTGGGAGCTGCTTTATGGGTTTGGAGCAAGTCTGGGGCAGAAGTGTGTCCTTTAAGGTAAGATATTGGGAGTAGCTGCCTTTTATTGCTTGCAGTGTCCCCTGCTCCCACCCTTTAGGGGCACCCGGGGCTTCCCAACACCTGAGACAGCTCCAAATCCTGGAGACGCTGCCCAAATGTCCTGTTCTGCCACTGCTGCCTCTCCAGCAAGGGACAAGTTGGAGATTGTCTCCTTGGGGGCAAAGGACACGCTGCTGCAGGTGTGGGGACCCCAGGAGACCTCCCAGACCTGGATGGGAGAGGAGGCACCGCTGCGTCTTTTCTCAGGTCTCCACCACACTCCCAGCCCTGATCTTGGCAAATCCATCTCACCCTTTGGAACAGGAATCCAATCCTCTGCTGCTAATAACTGGCACCTTATTTCCAGCCAGAATGCCTCATTTCCCTTGTTATCCCTGGGTGTCCTGGCCACAGGCTGCCCCTGGCACCAGCCAGGGACCATCTGTGCGGCTCCCTGCCGGCCGCGGGGCTGCGGGAGGGAATGTGGGAGCACCGGCACCATACGGGCCCCACGGAAAACTGGACCTTCCTTGTCCTTCTCAGGGGACTGGAGGTCCTGAGAGGCCACAGTGTATCCCAGGAATAAACGAGGGGACTTGGGAAAAACGCTGGGATGAAGCTGTATCTGCTGGTTGGTTTTCCTCGTGAAAAGCAGCTTTTTCCCCAGGGATCACCCAGGATGGAGAAGTCAGGATGCTTCATCTCACAGCAGGACTGCTCCAGTCCAGGCTTGTAAAACTCTAAGAGACCTGTGGAGTGTTTGGAAAGGGATGTGTGCCTGGGCACAGTGATAGAGGGAGGGAAGGAAGGATGGAGAGGGGCCCTTGGGGGCTGTGGGGCTGTCCAGAGGGATCTGAGTAGCTCCTGACACACGTGGAACTCAGCTGGTGTCTCCTTTGGACACTGTGGCATGAACAGCACGTCTCCTGAGGGCACCTGGGAAGGGAAATCCAAGCCCGTGACCCCCAGGAGCATGTGGCAAAGGCTGCTCCAAGCCTGGCTGCAGGTGAACAGTTCCAGGTCCTGCTCTTGAATTGGTGATTTCTACTGTCAAGCGAGGGCTCTTCAGCATCGCCTTTGTCTTGTGTGCAGAATCAACTCCCTTTTCCCAACCTCTAATTACCACATCTCTCACTGAGGGTAGATGGGAAATGGGCTCTGCGGCTTGGTAGAGGTGGGGAGGATGTTCCCACTCTGCCATCCCAGTGCTCAGTGGGTCACTACTGACCTTCCCTGGGGTAGGCAAGGGGGCACTAGTGGCTCAGCATGTCCTGGCTGCTCCCAAGTGGGGTCTGACTTCAGTGAGGGTGGGCAGGACTTGTGCTGGGACGTGGTGGCTCTGTCTGCAGGGCCAGTGTTTGGGGTGAGCTTGCTGGGAACGCCGGGATATGACACTCGCAGCCTGTCCTGGGATCACGTTTAATGCAGTGTCACAAGGAAGGGGTGAAAAAAGAGGTCCTGAAAGGTAAAACTATCAGCATCAGACTCTTATCCCTCCTGGATCTGGCAGGGAGGGGTCAGTGTGGGAGGTCCGTGTGGGTGCTGGACCCCGAGTTTGGCCGGTTGTGCGGAGGGGAGGCTGTTCCTGTGCCAGGGAGCTGCGAGTGAGGGCTGCTGCTGTGGGCTCTGCCACCCCAGCTCTGCACTGCCGAGGCCAGGCCGGGCAGCTGAGGAGGATTTTCCAGGAGCAGAAAGGATCAGAGTGACGTTTTTATGGGATGATCAATCTCTGTGAGCTTGTTGCCTCCAAGGAGTGCGTTAAAGCCTCTCTGCCAGCTGCCTGCTGGGTGATGGTCCTGCTGACAGAGCCACCGAGGCTTTTCTCTTCCTCTTGTCAGGGCTGGGATGGGAGGGGAGCTGTTCAGAGAGGAAACACGAGGCTGTCTCTATCCTCCGTGTGTGGGTAAAGCTGTGGGTGCTTCTCGCCCTCGTTGGGAAGGGAAAGCCAGGGTGCTCCCTGGGACCCAGCATCCCACGGGCAGCCTGACTCACAGCTGAGCTGTGCTGAGCAAATCATCAGCTCCAGGGCAAAAAACCCCTTCTGCTCCCCATCAGCTGCTCCGCTCTGGGCACCACCGTGGTGAAATGGCCCCTCCAAGCAGGCAGCACGTGACTGTGCTGTTTTCCATCCCAAAAAGAGGGGAAAGCATCGTTTTGGGATGCAGGGGGGAGGGATAGTAAAGCAAGCATGTTTTCCCTGGCAAGAAACCTGCTCCCAGCAAGCCTGTGCCTGGCAGCCCCGTGGGACTAAAAATACCCAGCAAGGGCTGGAGCTGTGCAGTGTCTGTTTGCTCAGCTCCCAGCTGTCTCCTCGCAGCCTCACGGCTCTACCCGATGATTATCCCAGCACTTAAGGCCCTCTAAAGCCAGGCAGGAGCATTTAGGGAGTTCTCCCAGAGACCGATGAAAGGTCTCTGGGAGAACAGGCACTAATTGGGATTTACAGGCACTAATTGGGAGCGAGCTCAGGCCCCTCTGACCTCCAGCAGCAAAGAGCTGCTCTGGGTGTGCCTTCGCTGCTGCTGCAGTCACAGCAGAGTGTGGGGGTGTCTGGGCTGTCACCCACACTGATGTCCCCAAGGTCCTTCAAAGTGACCGCTGGCACGTGTGGGTTTGCCTGGGAACTGCTGAGCTTTGCTGGGTGGGGACAGACCCTGCGTGTGCCCCCTCCAGCTGTGCCTGGGAACGGGGGAGATTCTCTTGCTTTTGGAGAATGGAGAAAACCCCAAGGTTTGAAGTGGGACAGAAAGGAGGGGAGCTGACCCTGGGAGGGAACTTCCTGCACGTTCCTGCTCGTGTGCACATCCCTGGCTGCACAGACGTTGCTGTATCCCTGTCCCTGTGTGCACATCCCTGCACGCTCACCTGTGCCTGTTGCTTACTGAACTTACTTCCAGCTCCACAGGCCTTGAAGGCAGCAGGGATCAAACCCAGCCTGGTCCTGCCTCCCTCTCGTGCCATCCCAAATAAACCCTTTGCAGCTGCCCTGACTCCGGCTGTTGGCCCTTCCCAGTGCCTGGGCTGCTCCTGGGGCTCGTGGTGTTGCAGTGAAAGCTGCAGTGGTTGAATCCAGAAATGGTCACTCACAAGTCAGTGGGGTGGGAGAGTTCCCGTGGTTGTTGGAGGAAGGGATCCATGATGGGGATGCTGGAGGCAGCCCAGTGTCTGTCCATGGATGTGAATGGTCCCACTGCAGTGCAGGGAATTTTCCACTCTTGGGCTCTGCCAGGATGGGCACACGGGGCTGGGTTGTGTCCAGAGCCATGCTCGGAGGTGGCAGAGAATCCCCCTGGATGTCCCTGCCAGGGACCCTCTGGCAGAGGGATTCTCAGGGTGCAGCGGTACCCTGTCCCCTCTGCACAGAGAGCCCCGAGAGCCCTGGGCTGGCTGTCCCCACCTGCCTGGGGCTTTGGCTGCTCTCTGTGGTGGTGGGAGGTGCTCATAGGGCTGCTCCAGCTGCAGGGGTTGTAGCAGCTCCTGCCTTATACCTCAGCGAGTGTCCTTGGTGGCCCGGGATGAGGGGGGAATGTGACCTCCCTCAGTGGAGACACCCCCAAACCCTGGGCACGGGGGAGCTTTGGGTCACCGACGTTGCCCTGTCCAGGACAGTTTTATGCTTCACTGAGCATCCTCAGGAACAGGGCACAGAGGCTTTTGGGGACCAGTGGAATGGGATGAGTCCATCCTGGACCAGCATCAGTGCTGTGTAAGATCACTGTGGTTCTGTGATCACCCTCGCCAGGCTGAGGGGCCGGCTGTGCTCATCTCCCCATCTCCCTGCACGAGCACACAGGAATAACAGGATGTGACTGTGGGAAGGAGCAGGTTTGCTGTGAAGCAGCCCCCCACCAGAGCCACCCGTGCATGAGCTCAACCATGGGGGACGCAGGAAGAAAATCTGTGGCTGTAAATCTGTGCCTCCTCCTGCACTGTGTGGGTCCAGCCCCTTGGATGAGCTCCATGGGGTGTGGGAAGCCACCACGGCCCTGCTGGAGCTGGCATCTGCAGAGTCTCCTCATGGTAAGGAGGTCTCTCCTTTGCAGCTGGGATAAATTTCCATCCCATCATCTCTCTGGTCAGATTTATGTCTTGGTCATTCCCTGCAGCATTTCCCTTCCCTGAGGGCTTGCAGGGCTCTTCCCTCCGTGCCTTGATTAATATCTCTTAATTCATCTGCTAATTTCTTCCAATTCCCCCGCAGCAGCTGGGCGGGGCCGTGCCCCTGTGGCTCATTTTGCCATTCACGTCGTGCTCGGGAGCTGCCAGACTTTCCCCAGCCTGGATGTTCCTTCTCCATGCTCGTCCCTCAAGCAGAGGCACAGCAGAGGAAAGGGCATGAAAGTCACCTCGTTAGGGTTTGCACCCAAATTAACAGCGCTTAGCCTTGGAGTAGGACTGGTTTCTGCTCTGCTTGGCCCTCGATCTCTCTGGAGTCTGGGACATCTTACCCCCAGGAAAGCCGGCAGGGAGCCACGTGTGGGAACCCCTGGGGCTGCTCACCAGGGGCAGGAGAGCTGGAAAGCATTTTCCCTGCTTAATTACAGGGATGGGGCTCGTGTCCAACTCAACCCGAGGAGAGCCGGGGCTGGAACAGTCTCTCACTCCATGCCTTTTCCTCCAGCAGCCTCGTTTTTGTGGATGCTGCAGGGATGGGGTGCCCTCAGTGCAGTTATCCCATGAATCCACAGTTATCCCAGACATCCACGTCCCAACAGCCAGGATGGAGTGTGAACAACCCTCAAGGCTTCAGGACAGTGTTACATGTCCACAACAGGTTTTATCCCACTTGAGGATCCAATCTGTGAAAGGAGGGGAGGTCACCACCTGTGGGACAGCCCTGTCCTATGTCCCTGTGTGCTGGAGCCGGCTCTCAGCATCACACACAGGATGCACAGTGAGGGGCTGCTGCTTTTGCCAGAGCTTCTCTATTTTTAGAGAGTTTTTTGTGTCAAACTTCCCCTCAGCTGATGAGCCAATGTCATCGCAAGAGCAGAGTTCTGATTCCCCCACCCTGGCAGTGTCTGGGTGTGACAAAGGCACCTCCTCACAAGGGTCACCTTTGATCGGGGCCACTGTGGTCCCCACTGTGCCATCGAGCTGTTGGACACACAAGTTTTCATCCCAGCCCAAAGGACCAGAACAGGCTGCCCTGGCCCAGGTCTGTGTGCAGGTCCTTTTTAACCATCTGGGGGGGGGGGGGGGGGGTGGGGGTTGAAAGGGAAGTGACACAGAATCACAGCTGGCTTGGGCTGGAAAGGACCTTAAAGCCCATCCAGTCCCACCCCCTACCATGGGCAGGGACACCTTCCACTAGCCCAGGTTGCTCCAAGCCCTGTCCAACCTGGCCTTGGACACTGCCAGGGATCCAGGGGCAGCCACAGCCTCAGATGCATCCTCAGACTCAGAGTATTCAGACCTGTCCTTGTGTGTTTCACCTGGAAAGTTTAAAACTGAAGGGGGGCCTGCCCTGGAAGCAGCACTAGACCAGCTCTCCTCACCCTGGGCCTGCCACGTTTTGTCTTGCTGCTCAGCTGCCCATGGTTTGTCCCCTGGCACAGATGGAGGCCGGGGTGGGCAAGTCCCCAGGGTGGCTGGGGTGGCAGTGTCACACTCACCCTCGCTGCTGGGTACCCTCACCCAGCTGCCGAGGGCTGAAGTTCCCCCACAGGACTGTGACAGTGGAAATCCCCACCTGGCACCTTGTCTGAGATGGTTTGGGGCTGCAAAAGGGGAGGTGGGGCTGTGGGTTCCAGCATCACCCCAGGGCTGGGTCCTCAGGTCCAGCCATGCTTTAATCCAGCCTAAACACTGTCCGAATATCAGCTCTGCCTCTCCCCTCCAGCCTCTCATCCCTGGTGCCTGTGCTTGTGCAGGAATTCAGGGATGCTGCTGCCTCCATCCCCTGGGAGAGGTTTGACCAAGGGAGGAGGTGCTGGAGTTCATTGTCACTGAACAGCTGGGCCCAGCACATCTGTCTAGAGGAGGGGGGAACATGAATCCAGTCATTCAACTCATTTACTTCTGTGACTTCCCGCCAGGTTTGGGCCAAACTCAGGTTAGAGCCTGATTTTCTGCAAATTCCCTGAGGCTGGAGAATGCTGGGGCTGCAGAGGCCCTGGGCAGCCAGGAGTTCCACAGGGGGGATGGGATCCTGGCCCAGGACATGTGAATGCCAGACAGTTGCAGGATTTTGAGTGCCAGGGTTGCTGTTTCCTGCAGCTTGGTACCATCCTGGATTTGGTGTAGTGGGAGCAGGAGGTACAACCTGGCACAGCCCATTCCTGTGGGTGCTGAGCCCACCTGGTGCAGCTCTCGGGGGTTTGATGGGGGGCAGAGGGGGCTGGGCAGGTTCCTGGACATTTTGGGGGCAGCAGAAGGGAGCTGATCTCTGTCCCCTCTCCCGTAGGTCACTGCTGGGTGTTTGAAGAACTGTGATGCCCAACGGAGACACGTTTCCACATTGGCAGTGACACCTCATCCAGCTTTAGGGACAACAGCCCATCCTCACCAGAGCCCCCCTCAGTATGCCCAGGCAGCCCAAACATTCCCTGGACTCTCCCTGTGTTGCTCTTGGCCTGGGCTCTCTGTTGGGACAAATCCTCAAGGGTCATTTTGCCCCCCTCTGAACACCCCGTGGGTCACGGATGCCGCAGCCCCTCCAAAAGGCATCAGGGAGGTGACACACAGAACTCCAGAGAGGTGACACACGGGAGCCCGGAGAGGTGACACACAGGACCCTGGAGAGGTGACACACGGGAGCCTGGAGAGGTGACACACGGGAGCCCGGAGAGGTGACACACGGGAGCCTGGAGAGGTGACACACAGAACCCCGGAGAGGTGACACACGGGAGCCTGGAGAGGTGACACACAGAACCCCGGAGAGGTGACACACGGGAGCCTGGAGAGGTGACACACAGAACCCCGGAGAGGTGACACACGGGAGCCCGGAGAGGTGACACACAGAACCCTGGAGAGGTGACACACGGGAGCCCGGAGAGGTGACACACAGAACCCTGGAGAGGTGACACACAGAACCCCGGAGAGGTGACACACGGGAGCCCGGAGAGGTGACACACAGGAGCCAGCAGCGAGTGGGGCACTGGTGACTGCGAGGACCTTGTTGGTGCTCAGGACGTCCCTGCACCCTGCTGGAGTGATGCCAGCTGCTGCTTAGCACCCAGGAGGAAGGGATGGGGAGTCCCCCTCCTTGAGCACCCCACTGTCCCCTCCCATGCTGGCTCCCCTGGCCCCTGGGAGCCCGCAGTGATGTGACCTGTGCTCAGCACAGCCTCAGCCCCTTCGGGAGCCTCCCCCAGCCAGCCCAGCCATGATGTGCGAGGTGATGCCCACCATCAGCGAGGGGGACCCGCTGGGGCCCCCTCAGGGCTCGGAGGCGGACGCTGACTTCGAGCAGCTGATGGTGAACATGCTGGACGAGAGGGACAAGCTGCTGGACACGCTGCGGGAGACACGCGAGACGCTCGCTGTCACCCAGAGCCGCCTGCAGGAGACGCTCCGGGAGCGGGACCAGCTCCAGAGGCAGCTGAACTCGGCACTCCCGCAGGTGAGGACCTGCCCCTGGCATGAGCAGAGCCTGCCCTGAGGCACACGAGGGGCGTTGGATGTGGGGTTTAGCTCACGGCTCTGCGAGGGTTGGCTCGGTGTGACAGAGGTGACGCTGCCACGTGGGTTGCTCCTCATGTCAACAGTAAATCCTGTCGGTTCTCTCAGGCCAAGCCACAACCAGCTCAGACAGCTTCCTTCTCCTCTGTACTGTGGGGAGGGGTGGGAGTGCAATCCCCCTGTGCACAGGGGAACGGATTTGGAGAAGGGGCAAAACCTCCCCAAGGACACCCCAGGGTGACAGCAGGGCAGATGCAGAGCCTCTGCTTCCCATGGGGACAGTCAGTCCATTGGGGGACAGCACTTGGGGAGCAGATAGCACATTTTGGGCAGCGGGTCTGGCTTGCTGCCTCCAGGCAGCTTCTTGGGATGTCAGGAAGTGCTGAGCCCACACTGGCACTTCAGATGGGGACAGTAACCATTAACAATTAACCACTCACCGTTCACCATTGTCCATCCATCACTCTCCTCCCCGCTGTGCAGAGCAGCCCCACTGCTGCCCCTTCCCTCACCAGGAGGGCTCCTTTCCATCAGCCTCATTCCCCAGTGGGGCAATGGGACTTCTATGTCTCCATCTTGGTCCTGGGAGGGGACACTGGAGGCAGAGCTGGTGCAGGGTGGAGACTGGGACACTCAGGGGGCAGAGGGGCAGAGGACAGCGAGGCTGCCAGAGGTCTGTGCTCAGTGAGCAGCCCAGGGCTTGGGGAATCAGGGCTTGCCTTGGGGCTTCTGCTGGTGCTCTGCTCCTGGTTCCTCCACCTGCAGAACCACCTCCAGGTACTCCAGAGGCCTGGACTTGATCTCCACAAAGATGTTCATGCCAGAAGAGGATGAGGTGGATGAGCCCAGTGTCACAGGGCTGTGCAGGATGAGTCTGAGCTGCCCACCATCCCTGTGGGTTCTTGTGGGACAGCACAGTGCCCCAGGGCTCAGACTTGGGGGAACAGGGATTTTGGGGGACTGCTGCTCTGCTCCACTGTGGGTGTGGTGTGGGAGGAGCCCAACACCGAAGGGAAGCAGGAGGCTTTGAATGTTTGTATCTGTTCTGCAGTGCTGAGACCTGAGATCCTCCTTGCCTGGGTGTTGGGGTTTGGAGCACCTCGGAGAGACGGGGAATGGGTCAAAACTGGTGGCACAAGCTAGGACAGAGCTTGGGCTGTTGGCTGGCCAGCTCTCTGCATCCCTGCATTCTCTGGACGGAGGAAAGCAGCTTGGGAAGAGCTGCTCCGTACACAGAGCAGGGCTGGTCCTGCCTCTGCCCAAGCTGCTGAGAGCAGAACACCCAACAGTGCTTCCCAGGAGTTCCTGGGGTCCCTATGGATGAGTTTCTCCCTTCCTGAGAGAGGTGCTGAGACGTACCCGGGTGTTGGGTGCATCCAGTGCCACCACCACCCCCTGTGCAGGGGGCTCGGTCCCTCTGCTCCCCGCTCCGGAGAGAGCAAGCCAGGTCACCCTGACGCTCTGCCCGCCCCGCCGCAGCCTCCCGGATTAAGGGATGCGCGGATTTAGCCTCCGCTCCCGCTCCAGGGACGGACCCTCGGAGCCTCGGGGTGTGCTTGGAGCAATCTGGGTCAGCGCACAGGGACCCGCTGGGTGCCTGGCCGGGGCCGCCTCCGGCCCTGGGATGTGAATGGGGGCATCCCATGGGGAATTTCCCGGAGCTCCCGCTGCCTCCTGCGGTCCCTGTGCAGGCAGGGGGCTCTGCGCCCGGGCACGGTGGCCCCCGGTGCCCCCCGTGCTCGCCTCCGGACATGAGGGCTCGGCATGAACACGGGAAGCAAATCCAAAGGTGCTCACCTGCCCAATGGGATTAATCCCAGCATGTGCATGTACCAGGTAAGTGGGACTGGGACACGCGTGGGCCCCTCCCCAGGGCATTGTGTGGGGGCATCCCATGGGTCTGTCCCATCCTCTTCCTCCTTCTCTGTGAGCTCTTTTGCCCAGGAGCTTCCTGCAATCTCAGACCCCATTGGGATGGGATGCAAGCTGGATTTCTGGGTGAACCCCTTCTTTGAGGGCAGGATTGGGCACCCAGGCTCATCAGCAGTGTCCCCTGGGTGCAGCCAGGCGGGGGGATGCACTGCCTGGTGAGGCTGGGATGGGTGGCAGCTGGGGAGGTGGCACTCTGCACCCTCTCAGGACACAGTGGCAGCTGGATGCTGCTGTGTCGGCACGGGATCCAAAGGGACAGGCTGGGAATGTGCGTCTGGTGCAGATCCAGGCGTGGGGCAGGCAGGGGATGTGCCTGTCCAGGGCAAACCCCTTGGCAGGGATGCTCCAGGGATGCTCCTGCCTGTAGCTCCCATTCCCCCTTGCCCGTGCTGCATGGCTGAGCCATCCCACCCCCAGCCCATGGGGGCATCCCTCAGCCCCCAAAAGGCAGAACTCCAGGGCGATTTCCTGGGGAGACTAAGCTGCCTTAATGCTTCTTACATGATTTATTTATTCATGTGGGAGTGCTGAATGCGAATTAATCGGGCTGAAAGCTCCAGCTCCAGCCCCCCTGCCCTCCCTGTTCTGCAGGGAATTCGTGGCCGAGGACCAAGCCCTGAGCGTGCTCTGGGTGCTCTCAGCAGCCCCCCGAGGCCCTGGCTTTGCTCCCTCCTGCCCAGCCCCCCAGCTCAGTTTCTCCTGGGTGCAGGTGGCACCAGGGGATGCGGCACTCAGGGCTCCGGGTGTATCCAGATGTGTTCCCAGTGCAGGGTCCTGTGTGGGATGCAGCTCCTCCCTGTCCTGCCATGGCTTGGGGGTTTGGCAGGAGTCCCTGTCCCAGCTGTGTCAGGGGGAGAACAGGCTCCCAGATTTCACAGGGCTGAGGGTGAGGGCTGCAGGCTGCCACTGGCCACAGAAACCTCCCGCAGTTTCTCCTTCCGTGAAGCTCTGCTGCGCCTTCGCTGCCTCTTGGGGCTGCCTGGAGAGCTGAGATCGGGCCTTTTTGGGGTGAGCAGACCCCCTAAGATTCCCCAAACTCCCTGGAAGTCCCCCAGGAGCTGGAGAAGGTCCTGACATCAAACAGTCAAAGTATATCTTGAGTTAACTTGCAAAGACCAGCAGCTAAATGGGAACCTCAGCAGCCCCAGCTGGGGGAAAACACCCACTGGGAAAGACCTTAAAGCATCTCCAGATTTTGGGGAAGGATGGAGGGATCTGGCAGCTGTGTGGAAAACTGTTGGAGCTGGTTGTGCTCCCACAAGACTGGGATGTTGAGGTGTTTGATTCCTGCTCTCCTGGCTGCACAGTGCTCCTCCCTGAGCAATCCCAGGTGGAAATACACATCCTGATGAAGGGAGGACACCGATTCCCCATGGATGGTCTCGCAGAGCCCCAGTGTTGTACCCAGGAGGCCTGGGAGGTGCTGGTGCCCAGCACTGGGGGTGGGTGATGGTCAAAGCCCTGGGTTTACCCAGCAGGATTTAATCTGTGTAATCCCATGCTACAACTGCCGGGGTTGTGTTTATCCCCTCGTCTCTGATTTGGGGCTTTCTCCTCGTTCTGCTCCACTCCTGGGACACAAGGAGAAGTGGGGTGACGGGGCTGCCAGCACGAGCAGACGATGGATGGGGCTCTGTCCCTCGCGTGCCGAGTCAGCAGCGCTGATTTCCCGGCACGGGCATCCTTCCCACACATCCCCCGCCGCTCCCGTCAGGAGCAATCACTCCAATTAGGGGCTTTAAAAATGCCATTAATCCTACAGCTGGAGCCGGTTTGTCCCCAGGCTCGGGTGCGTTGGAGCAGCAGCCACGCTCCTGCCACAAACAGGGAATTTTGCTGGCTGTGGTGTGATCCTGCTGCATCCCCGTCTGTGCTGCGGACGGCACCGGCGGACACCAGGGGGCCCTGGGCCGAGGGCTTCGGCATTTCAGCTTTGCCGTGCTACAGGCCTTGGAGCCTTCTTAAACCTCTCCTTGCTCTTCCAGCCATCTCCATGCTGCTGGTTCATGGCCTCCCTCCAGCTCTTCCCTGTGCCTTCCCTACTGAAGCAGGCAAGGAGGAAAACCCCAAACCCCCAACATGCCTGGTGCTGACTGAAGATCCAAGTCCCAGTCCACAACATCCCACTTCAATACCTTGTGTGGTGCTCCAGATCTCCCTCCCTGCTCTGACAGTGTAAACAGAAGCCCTCCATCCTGCTCCATCCCTCCATCCCTCCATCCTTCCCTCCATCCTGCTCCTTCCCTCCATCCTGCTCCATCCCTCCATCCATCCCTCCATCCTCCTCCATCCCTCCATCCTTCCCTCCATCCTGCTCCGTCCCTCCATCCTTCTCCATCCCTCCATCCATCCCTCCATCCTCCTCCATCCCTCCATCCTTCCCTCCATCCTGCTCCATCCCTCCATCCTGCTCCATCCCTCCATCCTTCCCTCCATCCTGCTCCATCCCTCCATCCTTCTCCATCCCTCCATCCATCCCTCCATCCTCCTCCATCCCTCCATCCTTCCCTCCATCCTGCTCCTTCCCTCCATCCTTCCCTCCATCCTTCCCTCCATCCTGCTCCTTCCCTCCATCCTTCTCCATCCCTCCAGCCTGCTCCTTCCCTCCATCCTGCTCCATCCCTCCATCCTTCCCTCCATCCTTCCCTCCAGCCTGCTCCTTCCCTCCATCCTGCTCCATCCCTCCAGCCTGCTCCCTCTCACCCCAGGTCTCAGGGCCGAGCCCAGTCAGTTGCACTGTGGAGGTTTGGTTTTAATCCAAACTGGCCCCTTCCTGGACTGCTGGGCTTCCTGCACGGCTCCTGGGGACTCCCAGGCTGTGTCTCACTGTCCACCCTTTGATTGGAGATCAGGCACCTCTCCTTCACTTTCTAATCTGTTTATAGTGTCCCTGCTTAGTCCCACAGCTTATCAGAGCTGGGCAGGCACCTCTGCCTCGCCTGGGAGACTCCCAGCCATGGCCAGGGCAGAGGAAAATCGTCTGGATCCTCTTTATCTCCACTTTGCTGGGATGGAGGGCCATGGCACATGTGTGGATGGGGGTGGAGGCTGCACTCCACAGTGTGTCACTGCAGCCAGGAGCTGGAGACAGCTTGTCATGGTCCCCAACTCGCCTGGTGCCCACCAGTGACCCAGAGCAAGGTGGCAGCACTGGCATCTGGCTGAGGGAGGTGGCTGCAGGCGGGTGCTGGAGTGTTTTATTCCTATTTTTTATTCTGAAGGCATCACACTCAGGCCGTGTACTCGGCTGACCTCGCTGCTGGCCTGGCTTGCTGCAGGGCTGTTGCTATTTTTGATGTAAATGTTCATTTTTGCAGCCTTTCCCCGAGGGGGGACAGTTTCTGAGGGCTCTTAGATTTGCCATGGGATGCTGCAGGCCTGGCACAGGATGTGGGGCACAGAGCACAGGATGCAGCCAGCATTCCTGTTGGGATGGAGGGCTCGGAGAGGAGCTGCCCTGGGGGAGGGCTGGCGGGAGCTCTGCACTGTGCCCGCCCCTGGCTGTGACCCGCTGACCGCGTGTGCGCCGGGCTGGCCACAGCCGGGGCTGCCTCTCTCTCCAGAGGATTTGCTCCCTTTTAATCCCCTCTTTCAGCATGAAATCTTGATTGCGGGAGCGTCCGTACGGCCTGGCCAGCACAGCGAGGGGATGCGGGGAGAGGAGGCTGAGTGCTGGCGGTCACTGTCCCCAGCGCTGACAGTCTCTGTCCCCAGCACTGGCCGTCACTGTCCCCAGCACTGGCGATCTCTGTCCCCAGCGCTGACAGTCTCTGTCCCCAGCACTGGCCGTCACTGTCCCCAGCACTGGCGATCTCTGTCCCCAGCGCTGACAGTCTCTGTCCCCAGCACTGGCCGTCACTGTCCCCAGCACTGGCGATCTCTGTCCCCAGCACTGGCGATCTCTGTCCCCAGCACTGGCCGTCACTGTCCCCAGCACTGGCGATCTCTGTCCCCAGCACTGGCGATCTCTGTCCCCAGCACTGGTGGTCACTGTCTCCAGCACTGGCCATCACTGTCCCCAGCACTGGCCATCACTGTCCCCAGCACTGGCGATCTCTGTCCCCAGCACTGGTGGTCACTGTCCCCAGCACTGGCCATCACTGTCCCCAGCACTGGCGATCTCTGTCCCCAGCACTGGTGGTCACTGTCTCCAGCACTGGCCATCACTGTCCCCAGCACTGGCCATCACTGTCCCCA
The DNA here is from genome assembly GCF_020740725.1 of Corvus hawaiiensis. Lineage (NCBI taxonomy): Eukaryota > Metazoa > Chordata > Aves > Passeriformes > Corvidae > Corvus > Corvus hawaiiensis. The sequence goes on along the minus strand of NC_063236.1, from coordinate 5,007,718 downwards.
GCACTGGCGATCTCTGTCCCCAGCACTGGTGGTCACTGTCCCCAGCACTGGCCATCACTGTCCCCAGCACTGGCGATCTCTGTCCCCAGCACTGGTGGTCACTGTCCCCAGCACTGGCCGTCACTGTCCCCAGCACTGGCCATCACTGTCCCCAGCGCTGACAGTCTCTGTCCCCAGCACTGGCTGTCACTGTCCCCATCGCTGGCGATCTCTGTCCCCAGCGCTGGCGATCTCTGTCCCCAGCGCTGGCCATCGCTGTCCTCTCGCTGCCTCCAATGCCTCGTCCCACCCATCCCACGCTACCCTGCGCTGTTCACTCAGCTGGGAAGAACAGCCATGTCCACATCCATGCCTCCTGCCAGCCACGGGGCAGAGCCAGAGGTTTCCACCTGTGCAGATCCAGAGGCTTTGGATCCGCAGGGTCCTGCCCTGGTGCTGGAAGAGCCCAGAGCCGATGCGTCCCCCACATTTACAGCTCGGGCTGCTGGAAGACGTTCCCGGGGCCATCCCGGCTGCCAGGATGCTTTTCCCGAGCTCCTGGAGCCCTGCCGCCTGTCTGTTGGCGTATTGAGGGATTGGGGGAGTGACAGATCCCTAAATCTGAGGCGATGCACAGGCACCTCTCTGGCACATCTCCCTGCCGCTCTCTGCTCGCCGGTATTCCCAGCCCGGCTCTAATCCGCAGGGATGCTCGGGAGCTGCTGGCAGCGCTTGCATAACCCGCGGAGCGCGCACGTGTGTGCGGCCGGGCTGTGCCGAGCCCGAGCCCAATCCCGATCCCGATCCCGCGGGGATCCCACCCCGATCCCGGCTCCGGGGAGAGCCCGGCTCCGGGAAGGGCTGCGCTGGCACGGCGGGGCCCCGGTGCAGCTGGTCCTGCCGAGGGTTCCCTGTGCTCTGGGGGCTGTGGGATGTGGCATGGCAGAGGTTGGTGACGAGGCTTGGGGTGTTGTGACAGATTTGGGGGAAAACTGGTGGGGAGCAGGGTGATCCCAGGGCTGGAGGGATCCCTGAGGAATGGATGGGGACAGGAGTGGTCCCTAAGAAGGGGTGGGAAGAGGGATAACTGCAGGGCTGGAGTGGTCTCTGGGGAATGGATGGGGCAGGAGTGGGTCTGGGAAGGAATTGGGGACCTCAGGCCCTGGGGCAATGCCAGAGCAGGGATTTTGGAGCAGGGATGTGGAGCAGGGGTGTGGGGTGGCAGCGGCCTGAGGCAGGTGACAGGCAGGAAAGCAGCTGCTTATGGGGACAGCGGCTCTTTCCCTTCCCCCTCACTGCGACCTGCTCGGCTCCTGTCCCACTGTGGGGTCTCAACTGCACCAGTGCCATCACAGTCCCCACCAATCCCAGGCTACAAACCCCACCAGTGAGACAGGTTTGATGTGGGAAGGGAGAGGGAAAACCTGGCTGGGGCAGATGGATGCAAAAGCTCCGGATTTCTCGGAGCTTCAGCTGTTGCAGGAGGTTTCACTCAGAGCTGAGCAGAGCATTTGGTTCTGCCTAAGCCTCAATGCTTTGCTTCGGTTTGAAGGGGTTTTATTTGCTAAACCTGAAAATTAAAGTGAAAAAGAATTTCATGCTGTAAAACAGCTCTCAGCCCCCTCTTGAAATTTGGTTTGTTAATGCTCCATCAAATCCTTCTCAGCTTCTTCTGAAATCCTTTGGCTTTTAAAATTCTTCCCAACAACACTGAACCTGGTGTGAATTCATGGCGCGTTCCCACATTTGCATTTCACACCCTAAGAAAACCTCGCTTGGGCTTGGCACCACTGAAGAGCAACTGGGAGCAACGGGAGGTGCTCCTGGGCTCACCCAGGTGCCTGGGTTTCATTTTCTAAGGGAAAGTGAACCATCTTTCATCTGAGGGCCTTCAAAGCAAGTTTCCCTTCCCCTCCGACACAGCCACAAGTGTGATTGTGGTTTTCATCCTGTCCCGAGGGATGTGCTGGGTGGGCAGCATTCCTTTGGCATTGCTCTGGGCATGGCTCTTCCTTGCTGGCTGTCACATCCCTGGAGGGAGCGGTGGCAGCAGCAAGAGCTGGTGGCACCTGGCACATCTCCTGCTGTGCCCCATCCCTCTCAGCTGGGATTTGGGACCTGGGGGTGCCCCGTAGGCAGCTCACTGGGGCTCCACATGCTGGATTGGGGCAGCAACCTCTTTCTTTTGGAAGGAAGTTTTGGATTATTCCAGGTCCTGAGGTCATGGCAGAGGCTGTCTGAGGGCCAGGGGACTCATCCTAGCCGGCTGTGGCTTTGTGGTGAGTTTTAGCCTGATGGGAGGCTCCAAGGTGGGAGCTGCATCCAGGGGACAGTGGGAATGGGAACGTGCTGGTGGCCTTGACTGGAATGCTTTAAATGCCATCGAGCACCTCTGCAGCTGTAGAGCAGTTCCTTGTGTCATTGGACATCAAACCAAGTGGGATCAATCTTGAGATGCTGTGTTCTCCTTGTCCAAAGCATGAGGGAAGCCAGGAATAAATCCCCTCCTGGCCTGGCTGTGCCTCTCCACCAGTTTCTCCACGTTCCCCTCGGTGTTACCGTGTCTCCCTGGTTGGGTTTGGATGGGAAATGCTGTGCTGGAGGTCCGGCAGTGGGGCTGGGATGCTGGCTCCATCCCAGCCGCTGTCCCCGCTCACGGCCCGCCCTGCTCTCCGCAGGAGTTTGCGACGCTGACGCGGGAGCTCAGCGCCTGCCGGGAGCAGCTCCTGGAGAGGGAGGAGGAGATCTCGGAGCTCAAAGCCGAGCGCAACAACACCCGGGTAAGCCTGCAGACCCTGCTGGCAGGCCCTCGCTCCTGGGACTGTGGGACACCAGGGGCTGCTGGCCCATCCTGCCAGTGACAGCCCCTGTCTCGCCCCCCTGCAGCTCCTGCTGGAGCACCTGGAGTGCCTGGTGTCACGGCATGAGCGCTCCCTCAGGATGACGGTGGTCAAGCGCCAGGCCCAGTCGCCATCCGGGGTGTCCAGTGAGGTCGAGGTGCTCAAGGCACTCAAGTCACTCTTTGAGCATCACAAGGCGCTGGATGAAAAGGTGGGAAAGCTGCTGGGACCTCTCCTTCTCCCAACCCTCCTCTCCCTGCCTGCCATTTTGTGTTGTTAAGGTGACATGGGGGCCCTCAGCAGGAGTGTCTTGGATATCCCAAAGCTGCATTGAGGAGCTGCTGGGGCTGCCCAGTGCATGCTCTGGGTTTGAGACTGTCAGGAGAGGGAACTCCCCCAGGTCACTCTCGGCGTGGTGGCATTTGGCACCCTGGCTCAGTCTTTGCTGTGCCTCCTCATTCATTCGCCTCAAGCATCTCCTTCTCCTGCTAGGAGACCTCCCCAGGCTATCCTGGCAATAGATCTCCAAGAATTGGCCCAGGCTGTTGTCTCCAACACAGTTTCACTCTCGGCTGTGATGGGCTGGATGATCCTGGACCTGTGAATCCACCTGAGCCTGGCTGTCAGCCCAACAAACAGGCCTGGGAGCGTGCCTAAATCCTGGACACCCTCATCCCAGATAAATAACAGCCTTTCCCGTTGTTTCACCCACCCACAGGTGAGGGAACGCCTTCGAGCAGCCCTGGAGCGAGTGGCCACCTTGGAGGAGCAGCTGGTGGATGCCCATCGGCAGGTAAGGGAACCTGCTGGGCTGGGAAAGCTCCCCACTACCTTTGGGAATTCATGTGGTATTTGCATCTGGTCGGGTTTGATGTAAGGCTTTTGTTCTAAAATTGCTGTTTACTTGAAGGTTTGTCTGTATTTAAGGAAACCTTGTAAAGATTCTGAAAACCTTTTGTCTCGCAGGTGACATTTCCCTGCTGTTTGCTGTTTGAAATTCGTGTCACTGACAAAAACAACCTGAATCTGAATCATCCCAGGGGGATGAGGGTGACTTGGGACTTGCCCTGATTTGGCAGAGACCCAAACCACACTGCTTCAAGCACCTCATCTTGCATCCCCTATCTCCTTCCCTGCTGGAGTCCTGGGGTTGGGACTTCGCTGTCTCCAACCTCCAGCCATGGTCATCTCAGAATCCCAGAATCCCAGAATCCCAGAATCCCAGACTCATTTGGGTTTGAAGGGACCTTAAAGCTCATCCATTCCCACCCCCTGCCATGGGCAGGGACACCTTCCAGTATCCAAGGGTGCCCCAAGCTCTGTCCAACCTGGCCTTGGACACTTCCAGGGATAAGTGTTCTTGAATAGACATGAACTCTGTTTTCCTTCCTGGAGTTTGTGCCCAGCCACTACTCCCAAAAGGAAAGAGCCATTCCTACAGCCTCTGCCAGCCAACTTTTGCTCCTCTTTCCAGTTCCTAGGATAAGTCTCATGGTATTTCCCAGGCTCCCAGGCCCCTCTCCTTGCGGGGACCATTCCCCATCCTCCCCTATCAGAGCAGGACACGGTGCCAGTGTTTATGCCCTGCTCCTGCTGCACTGGGTTCGGGATCTGTCTGGCTGTAAACCAGTGAAATGAACTGGGAGGGAGCTCTGGGGTCCAGGGCTCACCAGGAAAACCTCCCTCAGTGCTGATCCTTCCCAACATCTCTGACTTGCTTTCTCTTAGAATCATGGAATCATTAAGGCTGGAAAAGCCCCCTTTGACCAAACACCCTCAAGCCCACTGAACAATATTGTGAAGTTCCACGTCTGCTTGTTTTTTGAACACTTCCAGGGATGGTGACTCCACCACTGCCCTGGGAAGCTGACCACCCTTTCAGGGAAAAATTTTTTCCTGATTTCCACCCTGAGCCTCCCCTGGCCCAGCCTGAGGCCGTTCCCTCTCCTCCCGTCCCTGTTCCCTGGCAGCAGAGCCCGACCCCCCCCGGCTGCCCCCTCCTGTCAGGGACTTGTGCAGAGCCACAAGGTTCCCCTGAGCCTCCTCTGCTCCAGGCTGAGCCCCTTTCCAGCTCCCTCAGCCGCTCCTGGGGCTCCAGACCCTTCCCCAGCTCTGTTCCCTTCCCTGGACACGCTCCAGCCCCTCAATGTCCTTCCTGAATTGAGGTGCCCAGAGCTGTCCCCAGGATTCCAGGTGTGACCCCAGCAGTGCCAGCTCTGGGCTGTTCCTCCCCTGCTCCCTGCGGTGCCCCTGGCCACAAGCAGGGCTCTGGCAGGGAGCCGCTGCAGCCCTGGGTGCAGCAGGACTGGCCTCAGCTGTGGCTGGCCCGGGTGTCTTCTGCTGTGTCCCACTGCTGTGTCCCTGTGCCCGTGCAGGTGGCAGCTCTGCAGCAAGGCTCTGCCCGTGAGCCCGCCGTGGGCGAGCGCGATGAGAGGGAGCCCAAGGAGCCGGCACCGAAGCTTCCCTGGAAGGTGAGAGCCCTGCAAAGCCCTGCTCTGACCCTGCTCAGTGAGGCTGTCATTTCTCCCACCTCCTTATTGCTGGCTCCAGGGTGCTGAAAACCTTTTTCCCTCTCCCCTGGGTCCGGCCCCGTGGGAAATGCCCCTCCTGGTGGATACAGGCCATTTCTGAGCAGGGGGAATTCGTGCTCGGGTGCTCCAAGGAGTTCTGCTTCCCAGAGACCACAGAATGGTTTGTATGGGAAGAGAGGCTATTTTAAAGGCTATTTTCTTCCAAGCCCCACCAGCGGCAGGGACACCTTCTACCAGATGCTCTGGGAAGCCCTCAGCCACCCCTATTCCATCATTCCTGTAAGAAGCCCCATCCCTGGCTTGTGGAGGCTGTTGATGGAGGTCCCAGAGCACCCCGTCTCCACTTCCACCCCCTCACCGAGTCCCTGCAGGGCCACATTCTCACTTTGAGTGGCTGCAGGCAATGCCACAACCCAGGAGCTTTGGAGCATCCCGACATCCACCTCCCTCTCTGGTGCCTTGCAGCGTCTCTCCAACGGCTCCGTGCACCCGGATGATGAGGCCGGGCGGGTGGTGGAACTGCAGGAGCTCCTGGAGAAGCAGAATTTTGAAGTGGTTCAGGCCAAGGAGCGAATCTCTGCCTTGGCTGCCAGCGTGGCTGAGCTGGAGGAGGATCTGGGCACCGCCAGGAAGGATCTGATCAAATCTGAAGAGATGAGCAGCAAGTACCAGAGGGACCTCCGAGAGGTGAGTCCCTGTCCCCCTGCACTGCCCAGCCTGGGGCAGGACCTCACAGCAGCTTGCACTGGGCTGGGAAGGGATTGGAACTCCTGTTGTGTGCAGGGTGTTCCCTAAAAGAGGCGACTGCCTTTGGGAAACTGTCCCCAAATCCACCAGCAGGGCTTCCCTGAGGTTACAGACAGGCTCTCAGGTGTGCTGACACCTGGGGCAGTGACCTGTGTCCTCTCTGGGTTTTCCTGTAATAGTTTGACTCTCCCTTTACCACTGCGCCATTCTGCTGTCCCTCATCCCCGTGTCAGGGGGGGTTTCACACTCCATGGCCTCGGGGTGTCCCAGGCTTGAAGGAGCTGGGTGGCCCTGCTGTTCCCAAAATGCTGTCACAGAGCAGGGTGTGACAGCCCCATGGCTCCCCCAGGCCCTGGCACAGAAGGAGGACATGGAGGAGAGGATCACCACGCTGGAGAAACGGTACCTGGCAGCCCAGCGAGAGGCCACCTCCATCCATGACCTCAACGACAAACTGGAGAACGAGTTGGCCAACAAGGAGTCCCTGCACCGCCAGGTACCGAAGCTGGGCCCAAAGTATCCCCCTGCCGCGGGGAGCTGGGGGCAGGAGGGGGTGCTGGGGGTGGGAGGTGCCGAGCACCCACCCTGCTGTCCCGCAGTGCGAGGAGAAGGCCCGGCACCTGCAGGAGCTGCTGGAGCTGGCGGAGCAGAAGCTGCAGCAGACAATGAGAAAGGCAGAGACACTGCCTGAGGTGGAAGCAGAGCTGGCCCAGCGCATTGCTGCGCTCACCAAGGCAAGTGCAGGGGTGGGAGCTGGAGGGGACGTCAGAGACCAGAGGGGAGGGGAGGGAAGGGCCTGGAGAAGGAGGGCAGGGATGGGACCGGAGGAGGATCTGGGTCTCGCCACCCCCTGCAGCGATGGAGCCCCTGGCAGCACAAGGCATCCCACTGTCCTTGCCAGCTGCTGCCTCTCTGTCCCCTGCCATCCTCACTGCTGCAGGGACAAGGCACCGCCTTTAAAGCTCTCGCTGTGTCCTGCACATGTGGGGTTTGCTCCCTTCCCTTGGCCCCTTTCTCCAAGGCAGGGATGGCCCTGTCGGTGTGGGTGCCCTTTGGCTTGTGTGAGCCCACTCCAGGATGAGGAGAGAAGGAAGCACCAGGCTGGATGTAGGAGGGCGCAGGCCTGGAGGGAGGGATGGATGCGGCCATCCCTGCCCTTCCTGGGTTCTGGAATGGTGTTTAGTCCCTTACAGAGCATCTCCAGCTCCTGTCACTGTGCCAGCCAGGGCTGGTTTGGGCTCACAGGGAGCCCTGGCAGGGATGCAGGCAGTGGGAGAGAGCCCTGCATCCCAGGAAGGACTGAGATGCAGAGATGGACACAGGGATGCAGCAGGGCCCTCATGGTTTTGGGAGCATCATCCAAGAAGGCTGCTCTGCTTTTCCCAGGCAGAAGAGAGGCACGGGAGCATCGAGGAGCACCTCCGGCAGCTGGAGACTCAGCTGGAGGAGAAGAACCAGGAGCTGGCCAGGGTGAGTCCTGATCCTTGCCTTGGTGCCTGGGTACCTGGACACACCTGGGCTGCTGTTCAGGAGCAGGATGGGAGAGCAGCCTGGTTAATCCTTTCCCATCCAGGATCACTTAAACTTGAGCCACACAGGAGCTCATGGCACCCTGCTGTGGTTTCTCCTTTCCCAGGTATCCAAGACTTGCTGTTAATGTTCCACACCCACTCCTCTCCCAGCATCACCCCCTGGGGCAAGCTGGGACCCCAAATGCAGGGTGGAAGGAGAGGCTCCAGCAGCTCTTCCCCCGAGCCTGGATCAGCAGGATGAAAAGGGCGAGGAAGCTGAGCTGCTGTGGCCTGGGCTGTACAGTCCCTTCTGTGCTTCTCAGCCAGGGGCTGGGCTGTCCCTGCAGGAGCCCATTTCTCGGGTCACCCAGGTGACATTATGGATGTGCCTCTGGGGAAGCCCCCAGAGGTTTTTCCCTAGGACAGATATTTGAAAATCCAGAGGTTCAGTATCCACTGAGGTCTGGAAGGTGCCCCCAGTGTGGATATTCCTGGCAGATACACAGGAGGATCTGTGTTAAGGGGCAGGCATGCATGATCTCCCTAAATCCTGTCCCCTTCTGTTCATCCCTGGCTGGGAGGTGGCAGAGAGCAGCAGAGCCACCACAGAGGGTCCAACCAGTGCTGCAAGAGGTGGATTTGTCCCCAAAAGCTGGGCCTGGTGGGCCAGCTCTGACAGCACAGCAGGCACAGGATGGCAGGAGGGCACTGAGCCCCTGTGGATGTGACACGGATGTCACTGTGTCTGTCCCAGGCCCGCCAGCGGGAGAAGATGAACGAGGAGCACAACAAGCGGCTCTCGGACACCGTGGATCGGCTGCTGAGCGAGTCCAATGAGCGGCTGCAGCTGCACCTCAAGGAGAGGATGGCAGCCTTGGAGGAGAAGGTAGTGCCTGAGGAGGGGTCCTCTGGGGGTTGAGGGGTCTGCAGCCCCTCCGTGCCTCCTCCAGCCATGGCCCAGGGCTGGAAGTGCCTGTGCAGGGCTGGAGAAATGGTAACATGCAGGACATGGCTGTGCTGGGGCTGGTGGAGCACAGGGAACTGCTCCGGTCGCCTGGACCGGAGAGTCCCCCTCCCCACCACCTCCCACAGCAGCAGGATTTGTCCTGCTCCGTTCCCTCACCTCCCTGTGTCTCTGCCGGTGCAGCCCCGATGCCACCTGTGCCCAGCATCCCGACTGCATTTTGCAGGAAAAAATGCAGCGTTCATCCTGTCCCAGTGCCCATCCCTCCATGTGCTGCCTTAAAACCTTCCTGCCCCCAGGTCCAGACTGATTTCCCTTCTCCGAGCCAGGACAGTGTCCATGAGCAGCTCCCACCCGACTCCTGGGGAGCTGGGTTTCCCTGGAGGAGCCGCCTGGAGCTGTGGCTGCCTCGGTGTGAATGGAATTAACTGGGAGCAGCTGGTTCCAAGCGAGGATCCAACCGCAGTGCCCGTGGGAGGTCAGGCCTTGGTGATTCAGCTCTCTCGGGGTTCCTGCCCTCAGCTGCTGCCTCCAGGGCTGGCTCTGGCCCCCCGCTGCTCTGCTCCTCCTGTCCCCAGCCAAATGTGGCTGTGCCAGCGTGTCCAGTCATTCAGCACATCAGTCTGGATAAAGAGCAGGACCCAACCTGCTGGGATGAGTCCAAATCCCACCCCAGCAAGCAGCAGTGATCACAGTGGTGACACCTTGTGAAGGGCATTGCCTGCTCCCCAGTTTTGTGCCAGCACTGGCCCACCCTGAGAGTTTCTCCAGGTCTTTCACGCACAAAAATGATCCTGTTTGGCTGCCAGCACTTCCCAAAAATGAGTACTAATTCAGGCAGTTACAAACTCTCCAGGGGAGGTTTAGATTAGTTATTAGGAAAAAAATTTTCAAGGAAAGAATTATAGCATTAGAATAGTCTGCCCAGGACAGTGGTGGAGTCACCATCCCTGGAAGTGTTCCAAAACCATGGATGTGACACTTGGGGTCATGGTTTAGCTGTGAACACAGCAGTGCTGGGGGGAATGGTTGGGCTCAGTCTTAGAGGGCTTTTCCAATGTTAACAATCCCGTGATTCTGTGATTCTATCAGCACATCTCCTTTCCCTCCTGCCTGCTCCCTAGCTTAGATATAAGGGACCTTTTTCCCCTTGATCCAGCTCCTCGAGGAGGTTTCTCCTCTCAGACATATTTCCTAACCTTCAAGCCCTGTCCATGAAATCTCTCACTGCCCTCCACAGCCATGCCCGGCCCTGGAGTGGGGCAGGGGTTGAGCTGTGACCACCCTGCTCGAGAAGCAGGAGCTTTGCAGAGGAGACCTGTGCACAGGCAGGTGAGGAATAGCCCAGGGAGCCTCTTCAAGGTGTTCACCACACGGGAATTCCACACTGGCCGTTCCTGGGAGGCCGCACGGCTGTTTCCTAAACGGTCTCTCTTTTTCTTTCCTGTTTTTGTTCCCTTTTATTTTCTTTGTTTTTTCTTAAAGAATACGTTGTTACAAGAGCTGGAAAATACCCAAAAGCAGATAGAGGAACACCAGCATGACAAGGTAAATGTGGCTGCAGGGACCTGCCCCAGTGACAGCGCTGTCTCACTCCCAGCCCCCAGCCAGGGGCACTCGCTTCTCCTAAAATGCCCCAGTTTGGGAGGAGCTGGGATCCCAGAGCACCTGGCAGCAGGAGGCCGCACACTCACCCACGCAGTAGCTGGATGGAAGCTGCCACGCCCCTCCCCGGAGAGCCCCAGCTCAGTTCCCCACCAGGCATGTTGGGTCCCACCTCCCTGTTGCTGTCACACTCAGCCATCCCTGAGCCCACCGGGGACAGCGGCGAGGCCGGGGTGGCTTCTCCCGTGCCTAGAGAAGGGCTCAGGCAGCCACGTTCCCTTGGCCCCTGAGGCTTCCTCAGAGGGGGGGAGATCTGCCCCATGCCCAGCTTGCAGAGGCCCCGTAGGCCTTCACAGCCTGCTCTCAGATAAAGCATCTCAGGAGGGTCTGCATGAACCCCTGGTGGCCTTGCTGAAAGCTGGAGGGACGCGGCTTTGTGGAGCAACGGGAGCTTTTGGCATGTGCCCCTTTTGGGGTGTGCCCCGTGTCTCACGCATGGTTCAGGGGATCAGGGGCTGCTTTCCCACTTGCCTGTGGGGAGGACGTGTGCTTATTCCTTGTGCTTCCCAGCCTGGCTGCTCAGGCCTGGGCAGGGCAGAGCTCGGGGACTCACATGACACTGCTGGCGCTTTGCCCAGCCTGGCTCAGCCTGTTTGTCCCCCAGACTGGACCCTGCTGTGCCCAGGAGATCCCTTCTCCCCTCCCTCCCTCCCTGTCCATCTGCAGCCTCCCCCCGGCATCTCCCAGCACTGGGTGCAGGCACAGCTTCCCTGTGGGGATGGGGCTGGGAGCAGGAGGGACAGGGCCAGCAGCAAGTTTGGCTGGGGGGTCCCTCACAGCTGGTCCCTTGCCAAGGGAGCACACACGTGCAGTCTGGAGCAGAACCAGAGCACCCACGTGGCACCTGTTTTCCTTTGTCTCCCAAAGCAGCTTTCCTTGAGCACCTGTGTCTGTCTGTCCTGACCCCCCCTCCCCAGCACCCTCGCTCCCTGTGCCTGCATGAGCTGTTTCTTTACTGATGTGGCCAAGATGCTTTAACCTGGGCTGGGGATCTGAAAAGGGAATGTAAACGTGGGAATAGCCAAGGATGTGGATTGCCCCAAACCTGGCAGCTCTCCAGAGCAAACCCAAGCCCTGCCTGTCTCATCCCCCAAACAGCGGCGTTTGTCCGACGAGATCGACAAGCTGAGGCTGGAGGTGGATCAGCTCAAGACCAGGAGTGGGACGTTTGTGGAGAGTGTGCACAGCAGGTAAGAGCTGGGGCACCCCTGCCTTTGGGGGCAGTTTGCTTTGCAGACCCCAGAGTGCTGTTGGCATTGGGTGTTTCTGGTGCCCCCAAGCTTCAGTGCTGGGCTGCAGGGTCCTCACAGCAGGGTCAGCTCCTGGCCCTGTCCTGGGGTGGGACACAGACTCTGAGAATAGCCCAGCCCAACTGAATGGCCCCAGATTTCTAAGGGTGAGAAACCACTGGGCATTGTTTCTTTTTCTGCACAAGGAGCTTAGGACTTACTTTGCTTTGAAAGCTGGATGTTCACCAAAGGACTTTTCCCCTGTGGAGTCCAGGGGATGGGCTGGTGCAGAAGGAGGAATTGCTTTGGAGCTGTTGCAGGCAAAGGAGAATGAAGCCCCTCTTTCCCCAATGCAGTGGTCCTCCCACACCCTTTCATTTAAAGTCAGCTGGGACATGGGGACATCCCAGCCCAGGGCACCAGGAGCAGAGATGAGTCCATTGGGATACCAGAGCTGCTCCAGGAAAATGGGGGTGGAAAAGGAGGGTGACCGCACAACAACCCCACTGTGCAGCTGCAGCCACCCGGGACACCAACCCTGCCCTGAGCACTTCCAGTGTGGGTTCAAGGCAGCAAGGGGTCAATGGGAGCAACCAGTGAAGAAAATTCCCCCCTCAGCAAGGCTGGAAAAGACAGGGAGGAGCTGGTGTAACCAGCTTTGGATCTGTCAGCAGAGAGGAGAAGGCCTGGAGACCCTGTGTCTGTCAGGGAGAGAAGAAATGGGGAGGGTGAGGATGAAGCTGTGAGGATGAAGGAGAGCTGAGTGCTGGAGCAGAGTCTGGAGCATGTGTGGGCCCTCTTTGCATGGGTCCGTAAGAGCAGGATGGACAATTTTGTGATTTTTTGTATTTCTCAGAGGAAAAATCAGCAGAAATCTTGAGTTGCAGAATGATCCCCCAGCTGAAATGTCAGCTTTTGTCTAAGGTGTTTTTATCTGGTTGTAGCTGGGGAGCAGCATGTCAGCAGCTCTGCAATCCCTGGAACTTGGCTGTGCCTTTGTCTGGCACACCAGGCTGGCCCAGCCATGCTGCTCGTGGTGCTGGTTTTATCTCCAGACCCGTATCTGCACTGCAAACCAGGCCCACCATGGTGGAAAACCACGATCTGCCTTGGGCTGCTGCTTTTGTCATCTTAAATTCAGCTTAAACTAAACAAACCTCGTGTCTCCAATGGCGCTGTGTGTGGGGAGTAACCACCCTGTGCCCTGGGAAGGTGCCTTGCTCAGCCCTGTGGTTGGGTCTTCAGGGCCAAGAGGAACAACCAGGCAAAGTGGAGACATGGAATGAGCACCTTAGGTGGCTCGAAGTGTCCTCATGTCCAGCTGCTGCCTTGCTCTGCCTGGTGTGAGACTCACCAGGTCCTGGTCCCAAGCACCAGCCCTGGCAAGGAAGAGGAGGGTGAAGAAGTCCCAGCTGGTTCCTGCTGGGAGATCCCAACAATGCTCGTGTCCTCACACCTGGAAGATGTTTCAAGTGGAATTTTATTTGCTGGAATCACAGAATCGTTAAGGTTGGAAAAGTCCTCCAAGGTCATTGAGTCCTTCACCCAAATACCAATATTCCCACTAAATCGCATCCCAAAGTGCCACCTCTGCCATTTTTGGAACACTTCCAGGGATAAGAACTCCACCACCGCCCTGGGCAGCTGTGCCAGGGCCTGACGACCCTTTCTGTTAAGAAATTTTTCCAAATATCCAACCTGACCCTCCCCTTGAGGCCATTTCCCCTCATCCTGTCACTCACTGCCTGGGAGAAGAGCCCGACCCCCGTCAGGGTATTTTTCTCATGAAAATGTTGGAATAAACATAAAAAGGAGAAGAGCTCCCTGGCTGGCTCCTGCTGGGTACGTGGGGATGGAGAAGACACAAGTTGTGTTGAGATCTCTGGAGAGGGAAGGGCAGGAGGGGCCTGTTCAGCCCGGGCTCCACAGCAGCCCCCAGTGCAGGGGTTTTGGGCAGAACTGGCTGGATGCCCTGGTCGGTGCACAGAAAAGGGGGAAGGAGCAGCAGGGGAGGGCCCAGGGCTGAACTTCTGACAGTCCAGGAAAGTCAAGAGTCTCCTGAGGTCAGAGCTCACCAGAGGCTGCAGATTCCTCAGACAGGGCAGCTCCGATCTCTGCTCTCTGTGAGCAGGGACAGGAGCCAGAGAAGGGCTGGAGCTGTGTCAGGGGAGGGTCAGGCTGGAGATCAGGGAAAGGTTCTTCCCCCAGAGGCTGCTGGGCACTGCTCCCCAGGGAATGAATGGGCACAGCCCCAAGGCTGCCAGAGCTCCAGGAGCGTTTGGCCAAGGCTCTCCGGGATGCCCAGGGTGGGATTGTTGGGGTGTCTGTGCAGGGCTGGGGGCTGGATGTGATCCTTGTGGGTCAGTTCCAGCTCAGGATATTCTGTGATTCAATGATTCTGTGAGTGATTCTGTGAGTGCATTTCCAGGTCCAGTGGGGGGGGGGCGAATGGGGCACCTTTTCCCAGAGCCTGGTTTTGCATCCTTTCATGCAGGCAGACATCGCTGGGATGGGCATCCTGCAGTGGTCTCCTCCTCCTCCTGCTCCTCCTCCTCTGTCCCAAGCAGCCTGGGCTGCAAGGGGAGCAGCCTGAGGATGAGGGTGTCCTGCACAGAGCAGTGTTCCCCACAGGGCTCTTTCTTCCCAGGTCCCACATGGGCAGTGCCACCGACCTGCGCTTCCCGCTGGGAGCTGTGGTCCATGCCCCGGCCGAGCCCTTCGGAGCGGCCCCGGGGCTGCCCCGGGCACAGAAGGGACGATTCGGTGCCCGGAGGGAGGAGCCAGCCAAGGTAACCCCGGTGCACCCCAGCGCTGGGGTCTGCTCCTGCCCTGCATCCTGGCATTAGGGTCAGATCTGGAGACACGGGGCAGTTTCCTTCCGCTGGTGCATTGATGGGGGAACATCAGAAGGGTTTCCCCTTGGGGTCACACTGAGATGGAATTCCTGCATGGGGGTCACCAGTTTGGCTTTTGGAGACATGGGAATGCTGTGTAGGACAGTGGCCCTTGTTCCCCCAGGACTGGGAGCAGGCCCAGGCAGGTGGGGTCCTGGCCACGGGGTCTCACGCCTTCGACAGCGACCCCGACATCTCCGACGTGGACGAGGATGACCGCGAGACGCTGTTCAGCTCCATGGATGTGCTCTCTCCTGGTGGGCACTCAGATGCACAGACGTTGGCCATGATGCTTCAGGAGCAGCTGGATGCCATCAACGAGGAGATCAGGTATGACCATGGCCAAAACCCACCACTGCCTTGTGCTGAAATGGCTCCAGGGGGACAACAAACGACCAGGAGGCTTTGCTGGCCTAAAACTGGGGCCTTGGTGTGTCTTCAGCCAGGGAAATGGCTCGAGGACATCCAGCCACAGGGCTTGGTCCTTCCTGCCATGCCTCCCTGTCTCTCAGCTGCAGCAGTGCTGGCTCACAGGGTCGTTATTTCAAATGATCATTATTTTATAAAAAGTCCTCCATGAACATTAAAAGGAATCGGGGTGTGTCTCAGCTCTGGTTTTTATGGATCCTGATGGATCTTGCTGCCATTCCTGGAGATTGGGGGTTGAGGCACAGCACCAAGGGGCATTTCCCCGGGATAGAGGTCCTCTGTCCCTGGGAAGGTGGGAAGCCAGGAGCCCTGAGCCCCACTGCTCCCCCAGGATGATCCAGGAGGAGAAGGAGTCCACAGAGCTCCGTGCAGAGGAGCTGGAGACGCGGGTCACAAGCGGCAGCATGGAGGGCCTGAACCTCACCCAGCTGTGCAAGAGGGCCTCCATCCCCACCTCGCTGACGGCGCTGTCCCTGGCCAGCTCGTCCCCCCCGCTCAGCGGCCGCTCCACGCCCAAGCTCAGCTCCCGCAGCGCCGCGCAGGACCTGGACCGCATGGGAATCATGACGTTGGTGAGGAGCCGGGGGGGGCCAGGGCTGGCGGGGTCCAGCTGTGAGGTGGGAGTGATGCCCGATGTCCACACGGGCCTGTGGGGGGTGTGGGACAACGGGGTGCCCGTGTTTGCTGTCTCTGGCCTGGCAGCCTGGCCCCGGGACTGCTCTGGGGGGGTGCTCCATTAACTGCCCCCCTTTCTGTGTCTCTCTCGCTTTCCCCCTTGCAATCAGCCCAGCGACTTGAGGAAGCACCGGAGGAAACTGCTAGTGAGTGGCTCCCATCCCGTTGGTTTTTGTCCAAGCCCTTTTTCCAGCCTGCTCCTGGCTTTGTCCACACCAGGTCAGGGTGCAGCAGGCGCAGGATGGAGCTGGGGACCCCAGGGATTCAGCAGGAGGATCATGGGGATCCCGAAAGGTGCTTGGACATGTTCCCGCCGGCAGCCTGGGGGGTCTGGCAGGACATGGGGAGGTTCAGAAAGCCACTGGGTCCTCAAACATTGTGTCCCCTCTGGCGACAGGGTGTCCTTGGGACATTCCCATCTGTGCTCCTCAGAGCCCTCTAATGAGGGCCAGCAGCTTCTGTCCCCACACCCTGACCTGGACCATGGGGCTGCATCCTCTCACCTCCCCATTCCCAGGATCTCAGCCATACGGCCACATCCTCCCCATCCGCTTGGGCATCTGGAACCATTGCCAGAGCTCTCATTCAGGCCATTCCTGGAGCGTGGCAAAGCCCCAGGGCTCTGGTGGCTCTTTTGGCCATGTCTCCACGGAGCAAGAGAGAGGCAGGCAGCAGGGCAAGGATGGAGCTGGGCTCTGGCCTCCCGCCCTCACGGCCTCTCTGCTTGTTCAGTCGCCCGCAGCTCGGGATGAGAGCCGGGAGGACAAAACCACCATCAAGTGTGAGACGTCCCCACCGTCCTCACCCAGGACACTGCGGCTGGAGAAGCTGGGCCACCCTGCCCTGAGCCAGGAGGATGGCAAGAGGTATGTGGAGATCCTTGGGGTCTCTGTTGGTTTGAGGATATACCTGGGGCACTCGTGGGATGTGGGGTGGGCTGGGCTTTGCCATGGCTTGTGCCCTACTCAGGAATAACCTAAAGGCTTTGCTCTTCCTCTCCCTCCCCATCCCCAGCTCACTGGAGGACCAGGCCAGCAATCCCAGCAGCAGCCAGGACTCCTTGCACAAGGGCTCCAAGAGGAAGGGGATCAAATCCTCCATCGGGCGCCTGTTTGGGAAGAAGGAGAAGGGTCGCTTGATCCAGCTGAGCAGAGAAGGGGCCACGGGGCAGGGTCCGTGAGCAGCCCTGTCCCTGCCTGTGCCAGGCTCTCCACACCCTCTGGCTCTGTCTGCTCTTGGGGTGCTCTTGGGGTGACAGGGAGGGCAGGGACACCCCTGCTGGCTTGGGCATGTTGGGGCCATGGCAGCTTCAGGGAAGTTGGAGCTTGGTGTTTTCTCCCCTTGGCCTCTCTGTCCTGAGCATGGTGCCACCTTAATGCTCTGTCAGGGATGTGGGTAGTGACCCCCTGTCACTGTAGCTCATCTTTAATGTCCCCAAATTGACTTCCCTCCCCATGAGACCTTCTGGATTTTGCAGAGCCCTTTGGTAGGAGCTGTTTTTCCACTCCTAAATCCTTTACTGCTTCTATGTTGAGCATTGTTGGACTCAATGATCTTTCTGGGTCCCTTCCAGAAGGGACTGTTCTGTGACTTTGGAATTTGGAAATAGGAGGGATGGCAGGAGGGGATCCACTTGGGCTTCCCAGGGATGCAGGGGGGCCATGGGGGTGGGTTGCAAAGGGACACTGTCACCTCCCGTGCTGTCACTGTGTGTCCCCCTGGCATGGGGACGGTCACAATGCCCACACTGGCCCTGGGGGAGGCCACACTGACCCGGGGACATCACGCTGACCTGAGGGTGTCTTGCTTGCCCAACAGTGCTGCTGACTGACATGGAGGGGGGCATCCAGGACCCCCTGGGCCTGGGCAAGCTGGGGGCTCAGGCCGAGAAGGATCGGCGCCTGCGGAAGAAGTGAGTGAACTTCCTTCCCTACCCCAGCAAGAAGCTGATCTGCTGGGGGGCCATGGCACGGGACTAGGAATTGCTGGGAAATCTTCTCATCTTCACCCTCCCTTGGGCCTTGTTACCTCCTTCACTGCTTTGTCTCCAGCTGCTTCCTGCTGCCCGGGGTCTGTTCCCTTCCAAGAACTCTCCCTTCCCCACAAGCCCCCCATAAATCACTCTTCTGCTTCTGTTCCTGCCAGGCACGAACTCCTGGAAGAGGCTCGGAGGAAAGGATTGCCCTTTGCCCACTGGGACGGCCCCACTGTTGTGTCCTGGCTGGAGGTGAGGCGGAGCATGCCCGTGGATTGTCCCCATGCTGTCCCCACAGGTCTGTGTGTGCCACCATGTCCCACCATGCCTGCTCCATGCACATGGCTCGGGGCTCTGCAAATCCTGGGAGAGCAGAGGAGATCCCTGGATCCCTCACAGAGCCTGTGGAGTTGTGGTTTGAGTAGAGCTTTGGGTTTGAGCACAAGTCTGATGAGGAGCAGCTGAGGGAGCTGGGAAAGGGGCTCAGCCTGGAGAAGAGGGGGACCAGGTGGGACCTTGTGGCTCTGCACAAGTCCCTGACAGGAGGGGGCAGCTGGGGGGGGTCGGGCTCTGCTCGCAGGGAACAGGGCCAGGAGGAGAGGGAACAGCTTCAAGTTGTTCCAGGGAAGGTTCAGGTTGGATATGGGGAAAAATTTCTTCATGGAAAGGGTGGTCAGGCCCTGGCACAGCCACCCAGGGCAGTGGTGGAGTCACCATCCCTGGGAGTGTTCAAAAGATGTGTGGATGTGGCACGTGGGGGCATGGCTTAGTGGTGAATGTAGCAGTGCTGGAGGAATGGTTGGAGCTGATCACAGAGGGCTTTTCCAACCTTATTGATTCTATGAAAAGCTCCATGGGTGCTCCTCCCTTGTGCTGTGCCCATCAGGCACAGGGATGCTAGGCCGCCCACAGGCCACAAGGTACAACCAAACCCAGAATCCCATGTGGACATCCAGCTTTGTTATTGGGCTCTAGAGAGGGTGGCCTTGCCCCTGGCAGGGGAGCCAGGGTGGCAGTGCCAGGCAGTCACTGCTGTCCCTGTCCCCAGCTCTGGGTGGGGATGCCAGCCTGGTACGTGGCCGCGTGCCGGGCCAACGTCAAGAGTGGGGCCATCATGTCGGCCCTGTCGGACACCGAGATCCAGCGGGAGATCGGCATCAGCAACGCCCTGCACCGCCTCAAGCTGCGCCTGGCCATCCAGGAGATGGTGTCCCTCACCAGCCCCTCGGCACCACCCACGTCCCGCACGGTGAGTGCTCCCTGCCACCCCCGAAGCCTCCACGGGCTCCTCGCCCTCCTTTCCCTTGGGACCACTGTGGCCAGCGTGGCCATGGACGAGGTGATGTCCACTCATGGACTGGTCAAACCACCGGCCACTCATCCTCCAGCACAAAGGTCATTCCCAGCTGGAAGCATGGAGCTCTTCCAGTTTCAAGGCTCCTGCCCCTCACCTGGGGTTGTCGGCAGGAGGCCAGCCCTGCAAAGAGCAGAGCTCAGGGCCTGGCTGCTCTGGAGAGGATAAAGCTCCATCCGAAGAGCAGAATCCAGACATTCCTGATGTACAGGGCCAGCTCGGCTCCACACAGCCTCCCTCCCAATCATTTCAGCACAAGCCTTTCCATCTGAAATTCCTGGGGCAGCTCAGATCAACTGCAGGTCTCTGCCCTTGCTAGGATGGAGGGATTGTGTCTTTTGCTGGTCCCCAAAGGCCTCGAGGGGTTAGTGGTGGCCCAGTAATGCCAAGACACATCCGTAGATGTGCAGCTGGCGGAAGGGAAGCTGCTATGTCCCCCTCAGATGGCTGTGTGTGGGGTCACAGCTGATGGGGACAGGCCTGCAGGCTCCTTGAGCATCACACTGAAGTGGAAAGGGAGATAAATGCTCTGCTCTCCTTACTCTGCTCTCTGTGGCTGCATGGACAGCCCAGGGTCACCTCGGGCAGTGGGGTGTCACCAGGTTGAGCTGCAAGGATGTGGGGTGTCCCCAGGACAGCTCCAAGCACAGGGTGGTCTGATCCTCCACCAGCCTGAGCCGGGCTTGGTTCCAGCGTGGTTGGTGCTGACAGAGGCTGGACATGAGCCCAGGTGAGCCCAGATGAGCCCAGGTGTGCTCAGGTGGGCAGAAAGGCCAAGGGCACCTGGCCTGTCCCAGCACTGTGGTGGCAGCAGGCCCAGGGCAGTCCCCGTCCCCTGTGCTGGCACTGCTGGGGTCACACCTGGAATCCTGGGGACAGCTCTGGGCACCTCATGACAAAGAGACTTGAAGGGGCTGGAGCGTGTCCAGGGCAGGGAACAGAGCTGGGGAAGGGGCTGGAGCCCCAGGAGCGGCTGAGGGAGCTGGGAAAGGGGCTCAGCCTGGAGTAAAGGAGGCTCAGGGGGGACCTTGTGGCTCTGCACAAGTCCCTGACAGGAGGGGGCAGCCGGGGGGGGTCGGGCTCTGCTGGCAGGGAACAGGGACGGGAGGAGAGGGAACGGCCTCAGGCTGGGCCAGGGGAGGTTCAGGTTGGATATTGGGGAAAATTCCTTCCTGGAAAGGGTGGTCAGGCCCTGGCACAGCCACCCAGGGCAGTGATGGAGTCACCATCCATGGAAGTGTTCAGAAAATGAATGGATGTTGCACTTGAGGATGTGGTTTAGTGCTGAACACAGTGGTGGTGCTGGGTTGAGGGTTGGACTTGATGATATTAAAGGTCTTTTCCAACCTTCACAATTCTGTGATTCCATGACTCCATGGTGGTTGTGAACCAAGGCCATGTTTCTGTGGTGGTTTGCTCTGACCCCTCTGCTCTTTTCCCTGCAGTCCTCTGGAAACGTCTGGGTCACCCATGAGGAGATGGAGACCATGGCAACTTCCACCAAGACGGTGAGACTGGGCAGGCCCCGGGGTGCTGGAGGCAGCCCCTGGGTGTCAGGGTCCGAGCAGCTGCAGGCGTGTTAACCTAGAGGGAAGGGCATCCCTCACATGTCAGCTCTTGGCCAGCACCCTGCAGCTCTTTAGAAACCCTCTTTCAACCTTTAATGTCCAGCAATTTCTGAAAGTAGCTTAAACCCCATCAGATTTATTTTCCCTTGTGGATTTCACTGTGTTTCCAGAGCAGCCTGGCTGTTGTTTGGGAGTTAAAGACAAAACCCAGGAGTGATCTCCAGACACGTGAGATCCCCGAGTCATTCTGCACCCAAGTCACGGCCTAATCCCCCACTGACCTCAGCACACCCAAACATTGTCCCCACCATCTGTCCCTGCCGCTGGCTGACAGCTTGGGGTCCCTTGCAGGGATGTGTCCATGCTCCCAAAAGCTCTGGCCCCTTTGGAGAGAGGGAGCCACTCCCTTCTCTGCAACCTGATCACCCCATCTGTGTTTCAGAGCAGGGCAGCATTTTGGATTTGTGTGGGAATTGTGTGTCCAAGGCCAAGTTAGAGCACCCTGGGCTAGCAGAAGGTGTCCCTGCCCATGGCAGGGGTGGAATGGGATGAGCTCTAAGGTCCCTTCCAATCCAAACAAGTTTGGGGTTCTCTGAAATAGGCATTTTATTGAGTTGAGTGGCAGGGATGTGCCACTGTCCCTTGGCAGGTTCTGTGAGACTGAGAGAAAACCAGCACAGGTTGGCAAAGGAGGAAATAGCCACAAAATCAGCAAATTGGCTTGGGCAGCCCCCTGGGGGTTGTGACACGTGAACTGAAGCTTAATTCTCTTTCATCCATCTGACCTGGGGGAACCCGAGAACTCTTTCTGTGTTTCCCAGGGAAGATGAACAATCCCCAGGGTCGGTGCCATCTCCAGCCCAAGCCTCATTCTCTATCCTCCTCCTCCTCCTCCTCCTCCTCCTCCTCCTCCTCCTCCTCCTCCTCCCCCCTGTATTCTTGGTCAGAGATGGGGTGGGAGCCAGGCCCAGCGGGGTCAGGGTGTCCCCAGCACCCTGGGGACAAGGCTGAGGTCCCCAAGCCGTAAGAGCGAGCTGTGTCCCCTCTGTGTCCCTCTGTGCTGAGGGGTCCCGTGCTCAGGGCCAGCAGGTACTGACTTCACTGTCCTTTCTGTTGACATGCTGCGTGTCACACTTAGGACACAGAGGAAGGCAGCTGGGCACAGGTGAGGTCCCCGGGCCAGCCTTGTGGCATGGGGTGGGCGGTGCATGGGGTGGGCAGTGCGGGGCTGGACATCCCAGGGGATTTCTGGGGCTTTGATGTTCACCGAGGCCTTGGAGGCTTTACCTGCACCCCGTGGCTGCTCCTCTGGGCCATGTCTCACATACAGGGTGTCCTCCTGGGCCCCTCTCTGCTCCAGGCAGTGGCTTTTCCTGGGACCTGCTCTGTGGGATCCAGAGCCTGTGTTGAGAACCCCCCAGTGGTGTGACCACCCTGCATGGGAGCAGGATTCCAGCTGCATAGACATTTACTTTTCACCTATTTTGTAGCCCCAAATCCATACTGATCATTTTTATGAACCAAAAAGGTGGGAGGAAAGAGTCCTGCTTGGATCCATCTCTTCTGGTTTTATCCCTCTCAAATGCTTTACTTTCCTTCTGGTGGATTTTAATTCATTTTCGGACCCAAAATCACTTTGCAGTGGAAGTGAATGGGTGGGTTTTTTTCCCAAAACTGACCTTTTTTTTTTTGTTTTGAAGTCATAAAATAGAGATTCTTAAAATAGAGATTCTTAAAAATCAGTTGGGGATGCACTGGAACCTATTTCTCAGTTGTTTCATCTTTCAATGAATGTGCTTTTTCCAGAGGCAGCTGCTCATAAAGTCCAGTTATCCCTTGCCCTTATTTTTGGCTACTGCTTTGTCTCCTGCGGGGACATGAGTAGGACACAGACCATGGCCAGCAGGACTGTTCCCTCCAGCTCCTTCAGTACCACCCAGGGCTCACTCCTCTGGCCTGGGCTTGGCCTCAGGACAGTGACCCTCCCAGGCTGTCACCGATCTCCTGGGATCCTGCAGCTCCACCAAGCCCTGGGTTCTCCCCAGCTTCTCCATGTGCTTCTCTGCAGACATTGGCCTATGGGGACATGAACCATGAGTGGATTGGGAACGAGTGGCTTCCCAGCCTGGGTCTGCCCCAGTACCGCAGCTACTTCATGGAGTGCCTGGTGGACGCGCGCATGCTGGACCACCTCACCAAGAAGGACCTGCGGGTGCACCTGAAGATGGTGGACAGCTTCCACCGGTGAGTCCAGCCCCCAGAGCTCCCCAGCGTGCACGTGGAGCAGAGGAGGGGGGGATTTGATGGATTCTCCAGTCTTGGGCAGCCCTGGGTGGCTCTTCCAGGCTGGACTCACAGCCCTGGGCTGGGGCAGCTCTTCTGGGCAGAAGTTCTCCTTCACCTGACTCCCTGCTGCAGAACTGCAGAGGAGCAGGCCTTTGCCTGACTGTGAAGCAAACCACGGGCAAAACTTCAGGCTCATCCTGCCTGGTTCTCCACTGCTGTCTGCCAGCAGCCCAGTGGGAGAAGGCTTGTGCCATCCCAGCCATGGCTCCAGCACCGGGATCCAACCCTGCCATGGGCTTCCACTGCCCACCCTGACCCATGGGCCTGCCAGGGTCACCTCCAGGGGTGAGCCCTTCAGCCTGGAGCAGCCCCCATGGGCTGGTCCCCCCTTCCCTCTCTGGCCACCAAGTGTGAGGATCGTTGGGATCCGTGCGCTCGCAGGCATCTGGAACAGGCTCAAACTGATGGAGCGGGGAATTGCTGTGGAAGGGAGGGACATTCCCCATTTTCCAGCTTTGGGTTGTGCCTGTCCCAACCCACCCCTGGCCTGAAGCACCTTTTGGGTGTGTGGGGAACATGCAGAGAGGGGTGTTCCTACCCAGGTCCCTCCCAGCCACGTGTCCTGGAGGGCTGGGTGACCCCTCGTGTCCCCTCGTGTCCTTGCAGCACCAGCCTCCAGTACGGCATCATGTGCCTCAAGAGGCTCAACTACGACCGCAAAGAGCTCGAGAGGAGGCGAGAGGAGACCCAACACGAAATCAAAGGTCAGCACGCCCCGTCCAGCTCCAGAACAGGAGAAGAGAAACCTCCCAGGAGATACCCGGGGCTGGTCTCTCTCCTATCCCTTATTTTTAACCTGTTATTTGTCAGCCCACAGGGCTGTTCTCCAGAGGCACCTCCGTGCTGCTCCAAGTGCCTTTATCAGCTGACCCCAGGCAGGCATGAGGAGGGAGGAGGGGAAAGCAAAGATGCAGCCTGAGCATCCCATGATCTTCTCTGCCCATTTCACTGCTCAGGACACCCCCAGCTTGCTCAGCCTCCCCTTCCTCATTGCTGTCCTGAGATTCCCTGCACATCTGGCTGCTGCTTGGATTACATCTCATTATTGATAATGCCCCTAATTACACCAGCAGCCGTGGCTTCTTAGGATTAATTTTCACAGTTGTTTTCTGCCTGTTATTTCAGCTTTGAGCTTGGTAAATTGAATGGAGCTGTTCCTGGCACTTGAGCTCCTGGTTTTGCTGCTGGCTTGGGAAGGAGAGTCCCAGGATCAGCCTGTGGCAAAGGGACAGGGCCTCAGGACATGCCCAGATCTCCTCAGAGCCGTGAGTGGGGTGTGGGGTGGCCCTGAGCTGTGCCCTTGCTGTCGTGCAGATGTGTTGGTGTGGACCAATGACCAGGTCATTCACTGGATCCAGTCCATCGGACTGCGCGAGTACGGGAACAACCTGGTGGAGAGCGGCGTGCACGGGGCCCTGCTGGCCCTCGACGAGAACTTTGACCACAACAGCCTGGCCCTTGTGCTGCAGATCCCCACCCAGAACACCCAGGTAGGAGCCAGCATCCTTGGGGGATTTTGGAGGAGAGTGGCCAGTGTGGGACATGGCTGTGGTGTGACCCCACCAGTGTCACAAACCCAGCTCTGCCTTTCAAAGCAGAGCTCTCCTATGGCCTGGGGCTCTTTCTGTCGCACTCAGGCTTTCCTAGCATGGGAGTTCAGGCTGGATGCACATTCCCCATTGATGGGGGATCATAATTTTTTGGTTAATTGCAGGCTCGACAAGTGCTGGAGAGGGAGTTCAACAACCTGCTCGCCTTGGGCACGGACCGGAGGCTGGATGATGTGAGTGCCAAACCTCTCCATGTCCTATGTGACTGGGGAAGGACTTGGGGGTGCTGGTGGCTGAGAAGCTCAATGTGCCCCGGCCACGTGCTCTGGCAGCCCAGAACCCCCCCGTGTGCTGGGCTGAGCCCCCAGCGTGGGCAGCAGGGCAGGGGGGGATTCTGCCCCTGTGCCCCGCTCAGCTGAGCCCCCACCTGCAGAGCTGCCTCCAGCCCTGGGTTCCAGCACGGGAAGGACCTGGAGCTGCTGCAGCGAGTCCAGAGGAGCTGCTCTGAGGGCTGGAGCTCCTCTACCATGAGCCCGGCATCCCTTGGAGTCTTTACTGGGACTTTTATGTTGATGTCTCCAAGGCATCTTTGCAGGCAGGCTGTGGAGGAGAGGGAGATGAGCTGGAAAGGATAAAGCCAATGCCATGGGATCCCAGCGAGATGTCCTATGTCCTTGGGCCAGTTTGATCCTACACTTTGCTAGAGCTGATCACCAAGGACAGGCCCGCCCTCGTTAGCTGGTGTCTCCCAGGGGCAGAAGGTGCTGCTGGCACTGAGCCCGGGCCCGTGCTGTTCCCGCAGGGTGATGACAAGACCTTCCGTCGGACGCCGTCCTGGCGCAAGCGCTTCCGCCCGCGGGACGTGCACAGCATCAACCTCCTCAGCGGCTCTGCTGAGACCCTGCCCGCCGGCTTCCGTGTCACCAGCCTCGTGCCACTGCCCCCTCCAGCTGCTCCAGCCAAGAAAATGCCCCCGGAAGGTGGGTCAGCCCTTCTCCAGAGGGTCCTCTCCCACCCCTGCTCAGTCTTAGGGAATGTGGGGAAGGATGTGCCACCAGGAGAGGAGAGGGATAGAAGGGGAGAGGGAGGAGGAGGAGAAGGAGAAGGAGAAGGAAGAGAGGAAGAGAGGGAGAGAGGGAGAGGGAGATGAGAGAGGCTTGCTGGTCACCCAAGATGCTCAATCCATGTGATCCCGGAGCTGTGGCCTGCTGGAAATGGTTTTTTTGGGAGGGTTTTTTCAGACCTGTGTGTGATTTCTTGGTTATGAACTATGAGGACAAGGGAGGGGCCAGGATTGGGGTGTGGGGTGGGATATGTCACCTAGGGACTGCCCAGTCTGGGCCAGTTTCGTCCATTCTGCCTTCTGGAAACCCCAAAGGGATGTATTAACCAGCTCCATTTGCCTGAGCTCTCCCAGGGCTGGCAGGACCTGCTGGGACACACTGGCTACCTGTGCTGCTGGCTGTCCTCTTTTATGTCCCAGGATCTGCCCCCACCACACAACTCCTTTCTTCAAGGTGTCTTGGTCACTTCCAAAGCTGTAGGGAGGCAGAAGCTCCAGCCAGGTCACCCCAGTTTGTCCCCTGGACCCGGCACCGTGGTCGCACTGTCCCAAGGCAGCTGCCGCATCCCCACTGGAGCAAAGCTGGCTTCAGCAGGCTCAGAATGAGAATTAGAAAGCTGTGCATTCACCTTCCAACTCCAAACCTCAGGCCCAGCTCTTCTCCTGCCTCAAGTTTTGCTCAAATGTCCCAGCTTTCCTTCCAGCAGTTTGGATCAAGCTTCTGTTTGACCTTTTCCACCCCATCCCCAGAAGGTGCAGTTCCCACCTGGCTGAGGACAGTGAAACCTGGGGCAGAATCGCACCCAGACAGGGAGCAGGGTGCTCACTGCCCAGGAGCAGGGATGGCAAGTGGCAATTTCCCAAATACCTTGAAGCCTCAGGAGCATCCGAGCTGGCCAAACGTGGCTTTTCCTCTGACCTTCATCTTCACGTGGCTGCAGTGCACAGATGCTGCTCAATAAACACAGGATTTGGGGAAGCTGGGGGCTAATTGGAGCAGTCACTAATTGCTTTGCTCTTTGGTTCCCTTCCAGTCGGTGCCTCCGGGTCCCCAAGGCTGGAGACCTCCACGGTTCGGACGTACTCGTGCTGAGGGTCAGCAAGACCGGAGCCAGGCCCTGGGTGAGCGCGAGGGGAACCGAGGCCCTGGAGCTGCCTGGGGACCGGGGCAGAGCAGGAGCCCCAGCAGCACCCAGGCAGGGGGCTGCCCTTGCCAAGGTTTGCCTGGCCATGGAGGGCCAGGGAGACCTCAGTGGTGGGGGAGCTGCTGCTGCCCGGGGCTCACAGAGACGATGCAGGAGGGGTGCTCAGCATCCCACCACGCGTGGTTTGTCCAGGCTTGGACAGACAGCTCCACTGGGGACCCCAGGGTGCCATCCCATGAGGGTCCCACTTGTGTGAGGGAAGGATAGTCAAGCACTCCTGGGATCCTGCTGTGCCCCTGGTTGTCCTGTGCCAGGAGGATCCAGTGCTGATTCCATCTGGGTTTGTTGGCCGATGGGTGCACTGGTGGAGCTGAGCCAGCATCCTCACAGGGCCTTTCCCACTTTGCTCCTCAGCAAATCCCCATGTCCGTGTGCCACGTGCTGGCTGCCTTCCAGGACGAGAGCCCAGCCTGTGCCTGTTCCTCGGCCCAGACCCACAGACTGTCACTGCTGTGGACCGACAGGATCTGTCCCTCCTGCTCATGCACCCCCCGCTTCCCCCGGCTCCCGTGGCTCCTGCCGTGGCCTGTCCCCCACTTCTCCCCGTGCTGGCCGGGCCATGGATGTGCTCCGGATGCTGTCCTGGCGTGGTGCAATCTGGGGAGCAACACAGACACCTGCAAAGTGTCTGCGATGTTTGGAAGCCTCTCTCCTGCCTGGTTCGTGTTGCCAATCTGCCGCCACGGGGCTGCACTGACTCGCCCGAGCCCTGGGCATCAGGAATGCTGCTGCCCACAGGACTTGAAGCCAAGGAAGATTCAGGCTCGTGAAAATCCTCCCTCCAGGGTGGCCGGGCAAGGAGCTGCCCCCGGGGGGGCCGGGGCAGTGCCAGGGCTGGTGCTGGGTGGGATGAAGGGGGCCCAGCACGGGGTGAGGAGGGCGGTGTCTGCCCAGGGCTGGGCGGGCGAGGTGCTGATTTTGGTGCTGTCAGGTGCCCTGTTTGAGGGGGCTGCGCCTGGGACCGCCCCACACGGCTCACGGGGACGGTGCCCAGCGCCCAGGGGAGAGGGGACCCTCCTTGGGTGCCCGGGGAGACAACGGGAGCCCCCCCGCCCCCGGGACGTGCCCACCCTTCCCCTCCGGGTGCAGAGGAGATGCTCTCCCCTCCTGCCTCCTGCAGGGGTCAATCCAGGAGGCTCTTAACTCTTCCCATTTCTTCCCCGTAGGGTAGGATCTCTTCGTCTCCTCATGCCACGTTTGCCTTGTGTGGCCCCTATTTCTGATGTGATATTTATTGATGGCTGGAATGACCTTATACTTATCATGTGCTGTCTGGAAGTGCAATATCTGAGAGGCTCTACAGTCACGACGTCTTTTCGGTGTATTATTTGCCTAATACAGTATTAAATATTTTTTTAATTTGAAGAGTCAGTGAGCCCTTTATATCAATGCCCTATTTCTTTCGTCATATTATTGGTACTGCATGGACTCCAAACCCTGGATCGGGTCAGGAAAGGATGTATGTGTGTTCCAATAAACAGGATTTTAAAACAGTGCTGGCTTTGAGCCTTCTTTTTAGAGCCCAAATTAAAAATATCATTAATCTCTGGCTCCCTCAAGATCTTTGGGGCACAGGGCTGAACCCCAGTTAAACACCAGTGAAATCACTGGTCTGTATAGGGCTGACTGAAGTGTGGCACATCCAGTTCCCAGCTGAGAGACTGTTCCAAGGTCCAGCTGGATTTACTGATACGAAAATCTTCAACCTGGATTTGGGGATTTTGGAACTGGGGAGACCTACACAGGCCAGGACAACAGTAAAAGAAACCCAAGCTGTCCAAACAAGAATGCCTTTATTTAAAAAAGAATCCAAATAAGTTAGCAAAAATAATAATTAAAAAAACCCTAAAAGGCAACTGCACACAGCGTTCAGTAGAAAAGACAGGCGGGCTCCGGGCCGGCAGCACCGGCCACCGGCCGGAGAGAGACCTTGGTCAAGGAGCATCTGGAAAACTCAGCAAAGCGAACCCAGCACACACATTGGCCCCAAACCTGCCCATCCCCGGCCGGGCAGCGGAGCAGGGCCTGGCCCCGGGAAGCCCCTCCAGGAGCCGCAGCCCCATCCCACCTCTGCCTGTTCTTCCAGCCCAGCGGGAGCGTTCCGCAGGGAGCGGGGAGGGAGCCGAGTGGTGTCACCGTGCAGCCCACGACACCGGAGGGGTGGATGTGATTTCCAGCGGCTGGACCCTTCTGGCATCTCATTCCCACCCCGTTACCAGCTCGAGGAGCCGCCGGGGTTTGTGGCAGCTCAGTTTTGACCCCGCTCCTCCGGGAACGTCACGGCCACGTCCTCCACGGCAATGCTCTCCACGATGGAAGACAGCGAGTGCAGGTTGCGCTCCTCGGCTGCCTCGTCGGCCAGGAGGTGATCTGGGGAGACAAAGGGGTGAGGACGCTGCTGGGAATGGGGACTGTGTGCTGGAGAGAGCTCCTCCTGCTCAGGGAGATGTAGGTTAGTGCTGAACATGGCTGAGGGTTGGACTTGACGATCTTTTCCACCTGTAACAATTTGTTGATTATTTTCTACTATTCTGTGACCCCATGATCCCTCCCATGGCCAGCGTGACCTAGGGACCTGCTGCCAGCCCCCACCCTGGGGAAGGATGAGAGACCAACAGGGAGGGGAACTTTTGGGCCCTTTATATGTTTTAATCTCCACTGGAAAATGAGATTTAAGTTTCTGCCTTCTGGGGAAAATAACAGGTGGATTTGGCAGGGGTGGGGATAATGGCGAGCATGGGAAAAAAGATCAGCAGCTGCCAAGGGTGTGTGGGGAGGGAAGGGGGGCTGGGGCAGCCATACCTAGTGATGCCCAGCCATGCCCAGCCATGCCCAGCAACACAGCAGCAAAGGCAAGCCAAGGGATGGCAACAGATGAAACCCTTGCTGGGGATGAAGCCACCAGGGCCCCAGGCTACTGCAGCCCAATTTCTCAGCTCCCACGGGTTGGTGTTTTGGTGAAATCAGGGCTGGGAGAAGCCTGAATCGCTGAGCATTGACCAAGGAGGTGCTGGAGGATCTCTGAGCTCATCACTCTGCAGCAGCAGAACGGGCAGAGAAGGAGAATTTTCCTTCTGTCCTTTGCTCCGAGCATCTCCTGCCCGGGGGAGGGCTGGCTCAGTGATGCTCTGCTCCAGGGCTGCGCTGCCCCTGCTGTTCCCACTCCCTGCAAGCCCAGCGAGGCCGTGGGATGCCCAGGGTGGCGAGGAGGGCGTTACCTGCAGGGTTGGTGCCGAACTCCAGCTGGCTGCTCCACTCGGGGCTGCAGGAGGAGCTGCCGGACCCGCACTCGCTGGCTGCCTGCAGGAGCCCAGAGCAACCGTGTGTCACCTCCTCTGGCACGGCCGAACCCCACCAGCCACCCCAAAAATACCCCGGGGGGCCCATCCCACAGCAGGACACCCCTGTGGAGGGGGGCACGTCCCTCCCCACCTGGAGGAGCCAACAGCACACGGGGTCCCCAGGACCCATCAGGGCCAGGTGCTTCCTTAACCATAAAGGCTGAAAAACCTCCCTTTTTTTAGGACACTGGCCACAGAGAAATGGGGCTCCCGCTCACTGCAGATAAAAAGGTGTCTCTTTCCCCACTGATTATGAGGAAGGGCTGGAGACAAACAAACGTCCTTGGGCAAAACAGCTTTTTGCTGAGAATCACCTAATCAGGCTCATAAAAAATGACACGAGGGCTGGATGGCCTCAGGCTGTCCCCAGGGGGGAGGGGCTTTGGGAAAAGCTTTTGGCAGTTTGATTTGTGGATTTGGGGCTGAGTGGTTATTTTGGAGAAAAGAGCTGACAGCATGAAAAATGAGACCATTACTCAGCAAATCCCAGAATTCACTTTTTTGGCATGTGTCTTTATCTGGGAGTGGGTGTCAGCCCAAATGTGATTTATATGAGCAACCCCACGGACCCAACTCTTTGTAGTGGACTAGAAATGGCACTTTGGGTCTTCAAGCTCATGGCAGCACAGGATAATTAATTAGCACTTGGACTTATTGCCCATTAAAACAGGAAATTCTTACAGATACGATCTTTTTTTCCCCCAGAATACTGGCTTTTGCATCAATATGTGAACCCCTGGCTACACCTGGGACAAGGGGCAGCTCAGAACAGAAGTGACAAAGGCACAGCTCAGCACAGTTTTGGGCACATTTGCAAATCCAAGTGGATTCTGGGAAGTGGAAATTGGATTCTGGTATCCAAGTGGATTCTGGCATTAAAGTGGATACTGGGAAGTCCTGCAAATATGTAGGATGGAGCCTAAATACTTTTTCATTCCTTTATTCAGCATTAAATTGGACTACCTGGGTACCTGCTGGTTTGGCCCTGAAATCCCTTAGTATGGGAGGAGATCTGGGATTCCCTCTTCTGGGCCTCTGAAAAAGTCCCTCCGTATCTCTATCTCTATCTCTATCTCTATCTCTATACCTATATCTATATATCTATATATCTATATCTATACCTATATCTATATCTATATCTGTATCTGTATCTGTATCTACATCTATATCTATATCTGTATCTATGTATCTATATCTATATCTGTGTCATCTATATCTGTATCTATATCTGTATCTGTATCTATATCTATATAATCTATATCTATATTTACATCTATATCTACATCTATATCTCTATCTGTATCTATATATCTATATCTATATCTGTATCTGTATCTCCATACATCTACATGTCATATTTATATCCATACCTACATTACTTATTTCTGTATCTACCTCATCCATACCTACATGATCTATATATCCATATCTATCTATAGATATACCTGTATGTCATTTATATATTATAAATCTATAGACAGTCGGTATAATCTTTATCACTATCTAGATTATCTCTATACATTTATATAATCTCTATCATTTCTATCTGTCTCCATAGCTATCATATCCATATCAATTTCATCTCCAGTTTATCTGTATGATCTCTGTATCTATAGAACCCGTGTCAGCAATGCCTGTACAGACACACAGACCTACATCTATCTCTCCCATCTGCATCGACCACTCCTCCCTGCACCTGTAGCTGTAGTTTCAGCTCTCTGTGCATTCCCAGATCCAAACCTCAGAGCAGCAGGGAAGCACACGCCCAGCCATCCACAGGAACCAGGGGCAGATGAAAATACCTCTCAAAAACTTGGTTAAATAACCAAAACATTGTGGTGTGACAGGTCCTGGCTCTCTGGGGGCTGCAGCAGGACACGACTACTGCGTGTCCTCATCCACTTCAGTCCTAGAAACCAGAGGTGTCCCTGTGCCACCCCTCTCGTCCCTTCCTCTGCCTGAGTGTGAGCAGGGAGTGTTAATTTCATTTTATATTTTATGCTTTATATTTTATTTTTATATTTCATATTTTCATTTCCATTTTTGTGTTTAGTATTTAATTTTATTCGTTAAAATATTATATTATATTACATTATATAATATAATATAATATATATTATATTATATTTATTATATTATATTTATTATATTATATTTTCATTTAGTTTAGTTCTATGTTATTTACTCCATTTTCACCTTTCCTACCTCTCCCCAGCCCAGGACCATAGTCCCAATACACCCATTCACAGGGACACAGCTCACAGGGATGTGAGCTCTCAGCAGGGTTGGACCATTGTCTCCGTGCCCCCCTGCAGGCCACACTCACACAGCCACCAGTGTCCCGAGACGGCAGCTGGGACAGAGCTGGGGTCCTGTTCCCCCCAGCAGGACCCAGTGCCCCAGAGCTCCTGCAGTGCCTCTGCTCGGGGTTACCCGCACAGGGCATCACCCCTGTAGAGCAGTGTCCCCATAGAGAATCACTCCCCTATGGCATCACTCCCAAAGGGCTTCACCCTGAAATGGCATCAACCCCTTAAAGCATCGTCCCATAGAGCATCACCCACATAGAATGGCACCCCAAAATGACATCACCCCCATAGAACATCATTCCCATATGGCATCAACTCCACAGACTCTCACCCCCATAGGGCATAAACTCCACAGGGCATTGTCCCCATAGAGCATCACTGCCATAGAACGGCACCCCGAAATGACCCCGCCCACATCAGGCATCACCCCTAAATGGCATCCCCCTGTGGAGCATCGTCCCATAGAAAGTCACCCCCACAGGGCATTGCCCCATAGAGCATCACTCCCATACGGCCTTGCTCCCACGGAGTGTGACCCCGAAACGGCATCACCCCGTGGAGCGTCACCCCCATCCGCATCACCCCATGGGGCACCACCCCCCGCACGCCGCTCCCAGCCCAGGCTGGGCACCGGGGGACAGCCAGGGACACTCACGGCGGGCGGGGCCGCGGCGGGCCGGAATCGCAGGTCCCGCTGGTCCCGCTCCTGCTGGTTGAGGGAGCTGAGCAGGCTCTGCAGCCGCTCGATGTACTGGATGGCGCTGCGCAGGATCTCCACCTTGGGCAGCCGCTGGTTGGGGTTCAGGAGGGTGCTGCGCTTCAGAGCCTCGAACGCCTCGTTCACCTTCTTGAGGCGCCGCTTCTCCCGCAGCGTGGCCGCGCGCCGCCGGTCCATGGACACCGATTTCCTCTTGCACACCTTGCAGGCCCAGGGCAGGCACTGGCCGGGGCAGTGCTCGGCCAGCGCCTCCTTGTCCTCCAGAGCCACCCTGCCCTCGGCGCACAGGGCCGCCTCGGCGCGCTCGGGGAATGCCGCGGGCTCGTAGGCCTGCAAGCGGGAGCCCAGAAAGTTTTCCCCATCGTAAAACCTCTGCTCCGGGAAGAAGTACGGGTTGGTCTCGAAGAGCTCCATGGGCGGCTCGGGGACGTGCGCGCGGCTCGGGGACGGCTGCTCCCTCTCCCCGCGCCAACTGCTTGGTGCCATTTAAACCCCGGCGCTGGCATTAAATCACGGAGATAAATATAGAAAACCCAAAGGAAACCTGAGCCCACCCTAAGCTGCTGCCTCACATCAAAACTTGTCCGTCTGATTCCATGTGCTCTCCCCACGGGGATTACAGTGCCCGGCCCGGCGGGGCTGGGGGGGCTGGCACGGCGGGGGGGGCAGCTCGGCTGAACCCGAACAAGGGCTTTGTGTGAGCCCCGAGGTGCCACTGGGGACGGCGGGCGGCTGCCAGCTCCCCCCGGCATTCCTGCGTCATCTGGTCCCTTCAGTTACGGCTGGGGTGGGGGAGCCATGGTGGCCTCGTGGCCAATCTGCCTGACCAGGGCATCCCCATCCCTTCACGCTGCCCCCGCCTGGATCCCACGGCACCCCAAATCTGTGCCTTCCCTGCGGTGGGACCCAACACCAGCACAGTATCGTCCCCTTCCCAGCCCTTCCCACCTCCCTCCCGATCCCGCTCTGCCCCATATTCCCCACAGCCCATCCTGCCGGTCCGTGTTACACTGATCCCACTTCTGCTGAAGCCCAGGGGAAGCCTCGGAATCCAGCCCTGGGAGGGATGTCCCAATGCAGGGAGCACCCCAGGCTCCAGTCCCATCCCTGTGGACACCCCTCTCCCTGCTCACCCGTCCCAGTTCCAGCTGCTGTGCCTGCTGCCTGTCCTGCTGGAACAGAGCAGGCAGGAGCAGGCAGGACAGAGCAAAGCCCAGCCTTTCCTCCACCAAGGGCTTCTTGAAGGTGCCCAGCCAAGTCCCTTATCACATTTTTGTCACAAAATCCGTGTTTGTGGCTTCTCCCATGCACCAAACCCAAAGGACACCTTCTCCCATGTGTCTCCAGGTTCCAGCAGAACCAGGCTGAGCTCAACCCTCTCCCAGCTAACACAGCCTCCTCCCTCCTGCTCTCCTGTGCTGGCCTCTGTACCTGTGGATAACCAAAGCCCCAATGCCATCCTGATGCGCCCCTCTCCCAGAAAAGACACATTGCTCACACATTCCCGATAGGGAAACTGAGGCACACCCAGCAGCAGCAGCATGAGGGGGATTTTAACTCATCCCCAGCCCTTCCCCGCTGACTCCAATGGCTTGGCCACATCTCTCCAGCTTTGTCTTTAATTCAGAGGGGATTTTTTTTTCCATCTGGAACATCAGAAACCATCTCCCATCTCCTCCTATTCCTGCTCCAGGCCAGATTCCAGCTGAGGGATCGGTCAGTGGAAAGAATGTCAGCAAAGTGCAGGGCCAACCCTGCCGGGATTTTCCTTCCCCAAATTCCCCCTCCTCAGAGAGGCTGTGCTGTGGCACATTCCCTGTGCCCACTATCAGCACCCTTGCTCACTTGGGGTGGATTTCTGGCCTTTTTGGAACCTGCCATGATGCTCTTCTCTCCTTGTTGTGATTTCTTTGGGGCCAGGAGCTTTCCAACACCTCCTCACTCCGATTCCTGCTCTCTTGGGGTTCCAGCCCTGGGGATTTGCTGTCCCCATGGTGTTAACATCTACGAAAGTCTTCGCTAAGGAAAGCAGGACCTGCAGCCTTGATGTTCATCCTCAGCACAGCCCCTGTGCTCCCCACAGTCAGTCAAACTCAAAAATATTCAAGAAGGAAAGAAATCAGAGCATCAGCTTGGCCCTTGCCTAAGGAAAAAGCACTGAAAGGGTTGGGAAGAGGCAGGATTCATCCCTCAGATGTGCAGAGGTGCCCATGGCAGGAGTGAAGGCTTTGGGAGTGAGCCTGAGGGCTTCACATCAGCTCCACACCACCACATCAAGCAGCTCGAGTCACTCATGGACACTTTCAGCAGTGGCGCTTGGTGGACATGACCCCGATGAGCCCCTTGAGCTGCAGCCGCATCCCTGGGTGAGAGGTGTCAGGAGCACCCTGGCTCACTGTATGAATGGGCTTTTTGGAATTGCAGGAGCATGTTTGGAGGGTGAGAGACACAGTGGTGACATAACGGCCTTCACAGGCACGTGGCTGACCCGCACAGGGGAGAGGTCAAGCATTTGGCAGGTCATAAACAGGGGCAGCACCCGTGGGGCAGAGCCGGCCGTGTGTCCCCAGCCAGAGAAGTGGCACAAGCCAGCCCCGACAGGCCACCAAGGGCACCGTGTCCCCTGTGTCCTGAGCAGGCAGGGGAGGCAGAAGGCAGCTCACGGACATGGGGAAGAAAGGGCACTCAGTGGCAGCGTGGGGTGGGCACTGGGAAGAGGCACCCCACTGGGGTGGCAGCCCCAGCACCTGCACTCGCTCCAGCTCCATTTGGGGGTCTCATCCAGTGATGTGGGAGCAGGGATAACGCTGTGCTCACCCAACTGCAGCTCTGCAGCTCCTTCAGCCCCTCCATGCCGTGGATGAGCCTAACCCTGAACACGGCGGAGAGACACGCCGGGGTCCGGGGTCTGTGGGCTCATCCCGATGGATATCAAATCAAGGATGATTAAGCCCATTGGGCAAGTAGCCATCATCAAGGAACCCCGTGTCCGGGCTACGGAGAGGCTCCCATCATGGCCCACCCCACCCCACAAAGGCACCTGCTGGGGGATGGGCGAGCGTGGCGGCTTTTCCCGGTCCCCTGGGTGCCCACGGCGGCCGAGGCTGTGCCCCGCGTAATTCGGAGCCGAGGGGGGATTAGGGCTCTGCTGCCGGCTGTCAGGTTATCCCGTGATGGATGGTGGCGGCTGGGAGGCAACACAAAGCGACGCTGTGTGAGCCCCGGGCAGAACGTGCTGCGATCCGTCACAGGGTGACCTTCGGGGGCCTCGCGGGGACGGCTCACCCCGACACAGCTGGCGGGGAGGGCAGCCACGAGCCCAGAGCTAAAAATACCCCTCCATTGAGAAAATCCCAGCGAGGAGGGTTTGTCCCTGCTCCTCCGGGGCAGCTTCCCAAGCCGGTGGCCAGGTCCAGGGAGCGGGGTCACGGAGAGACACGCAGGGGCTGCCTCGGCTGATTTTCCCACCACGTCTGATGGTCTGGATTTGCTGAGTTTTGGGGATGGATACACGTGAGCGTGTTGCAGCCTGGGGAGTGTCCCTCCCAGTGCACAGAGCCTTAACCCGTGCATGTCCCTGTTCCCTGCTCGGAGCTGCACGCACAGGTTGCACATCCCTGCCCGGGGCATGGAGCTGCGCCGCGCCCACGCTGGACAGGCGATGGTGGCCAGCCTGCTCCCACTGGGAAGGGCAGAAAAACCTGGGTTTAGGGGCTGGTGAAGAGATTTAGGTACCCAAAGCAGCATCTACACCCCGGGGTGCCAGGAGCTTCCCACTGATGGGGAGAAGGTGGGGAAAGCCAGGGCCCAGCAGAGATCACCCCGCTGGGGTTTCAGCACAGGAAAGGCGTCTCACCAAAATGCCACTTCCAGTCGGACTCACCCTCCCACCCCCACCGGGCACCCCACAGTCTCACATCCCCTCTCACTTTCCAGGCTCACCGACGTCCCTTCCTGCCGCCGTGACAAGTCATAACATATTTGGGAGCAGCTGCAGGCTGCGGGGAGATGCCTGGCCCTGTCCCTGCTCTCGGCCAAGGAATGCGGAGCAGACCTCTCCTCCGACACCCGGGATTTCCGACGTGCCTGCTCGCCGGAGATTCGGGACGGCGACAGCTGCTCAGCCGGGATGGGGCTCAGCAGAGCCTCCCCGTTCAGCCCCAGCCCGAGGCTTTGCACATCCACGTCTTGTCCTGCTGAGGGTTCGGGGTTAGTTTGGGGTGCAGCCCGCGGGGAGTGATGGGGGATGATGTCCTGCTGTCTGTGCCGGCAGGGATGGGAGCAGCAGTGACAGCACCAGCAGACAACCCCTCGCTCACCCATAAATGCCAACTCATCCAGTTTGGGTTCCCTGGTGAGCTGGGAGGGAGGTGGGACAGGGCTGCTCCTGCAGCTCTTGTGTCCCCATGGGCCTCGACACCTTCGGTGCCCCCTCACTCCCATCCAGGTGCCCCAGTTTCCCCATCAGAAAGTCAGGGATCATGATGGAGGTCTAAAATCTGTCTGGAGAACAGTTTTATTTTTGTTATTAACTGTCATTGCAGGTTTGACCCGGGAGGGAGGTGAGGGATCAACAGAGAGGTGCAGGTGGCTGAACAGCCCTCAGACCAATTGGACCCCAGTTTGGGGACAATACTGGGTGCCTGAACATACCAACCCACTGGGCCCCACCTGGGAATTCTCGTGGGTGCCCTGCTGCAATCACCCTGTGTGCTCTGACCCACCAGGATCCCCATTTGGGGACCAAACTGGGTACCCTGACCCACGAGTCTGCTGGCTCCCAGCCCAGGGACACACTGTGTGCCCCGACCTCCCTCCTTGCCCAACTGATGAGGGGATGCTTTGCCCCACTGCAGCACTAAACCCCCTGTGTTTCTGCCCCTCCATGGCTTCCCTTGCTCCATAACCCCATGGCCTGGATGTGACCCTTCCCCTTCCACTCCCTAGCCCCAAATTACAGCTGGAGGAGGGATTCACCCAGCAGGACCCCCACTAATGAACCCCACAGTGGGGTTTCCTGTCTGGACCCCCCTCACCCCCCCATGCCAGGGGCATCCCCAGCTGCTCCATCCCCTGCGTGGTGGCTCTGGCCGGGCTGTCCCCACATGTGTCACCCAGGGAGCGGGGGGGACTCGGGTTGTCAACAAGGGGTTGTTTTCCCCGGGGTGGGACAGTGTGGTGGGAGCGAGCTGTAGGACAGGTGGGTGTTTGGAGGAAGACCCGTGAATGTGAGGGATTCAGTAGTGACATGTGGCTGCTGTTTGACCCCGAGAGGGGACAGCTGTCCAGGCAGGAGAGGGCATGATGCCCAGAGATGGGACCTGGGGACAGCAGTGTCCCTCAGCAGGGCCAGCAGAGTCCCTCGGCAGGGACAGCCCTGACACGGGATGCCAGGAACCAGCAGGGAGGGCTGGGAGGGACCTGGCTTGCTGCCAGCCAGGTGTCCTGGGTGGGTGACCATCAGCTTGTCCCCATGGTGGACATGTTCCACTCCCTCCATGGCCTGACTGGGGCTGATGCTGAAGGACCAGGGTCTGGTGAATAGAAGAAAAAGGAGCTTGTGATGTTCGTGTCGAGCTTTCAGGACATGAACCGGTGACTCCTGTATTTTTCTGCTCCCACCCCAAGTGACAGCGAATTTTGGCACACGGAGTTGTGACATCCACCCTCCTCTCCCCCCATGGAGGGCACTCAGAGAGACAGGGAGGGAGGGTTGTGACGATTTTGTGGCTTCAGCGTGGGATTCCCGGGGGAACAAGGGACAGCGGACTCCCCCCCTGGACATGCCAGCAGTGATGCCGGACGCGCCGGTCCCCAGGGAGGGGCCCCCAGCCCTTCCGGAGAGGCCCCACCCTGCAAATTCCCCTGGCAGGGGCAGAGCCTTTCGGTGCCTTCCCTCCACCCCGGTTCCCCCCTGTCCGGGGGGCCGAGCCTCAGCAAACCCCGACCCCCACTCGCATTCCCAGCTGTCGCCGCTCCGGCACCGCTC
The DNA here is from genome assembly GCF_020740725.1 of Corvus hawaiiensis. NCBI lineage: Eukaryota > Metazoa > Chordata > Aves > Passeriformes > Corvidae > Corvus > Corvus hawaiiensis. Next base: position 4,968,836 of record NC_063236.1, on the reverse strand, counting down.
CAGGGGCTGGAGGAGAATCCCGGCCCGGGGCCGGGCAGAGCTGCACCCCATGGGGGTCCCCGGGCCAGCCCCGCCCGGGGATGTCCTGCTGCCAAAGAGCCGATGGAGCTGGAGCACAGGCAGGGGAGAGGAGAGCCAGGAGGATGAGGAGGGGCTGGGAAGGGTGAGAAGGCCTCGGGGGTTTTGGTGTAGGGAACGGAAAGGGGATAGATGTTTCTGGGGTGCTCCCGTGCCGCATTTCAGGGGGTCAAGCTCCTCCCAGCCCACCTCAGCCACTGAGGAAATGCAACCCCTGGCTGCCTGAGAGGAAAAATGCCTTGAAAGGCAAATTTGTGGAACCATGAGTTTGTGACCAAGGATAAACCCTCCATTCCCTGGTCAGGTCGCCCAAGGGTCCCATGGGACCAGGGAGGGTCAAGGTCTCCGGCTCCGCGCAGGAGGAAGGGCAGAGGGAGGCAGGAGGGATGCGGGAGGGATAGAGGAGGGATGCGGGAGGGATGCGGGAGGGATGGCAGGAGGGATGCAGGAGGGATGCAGGAGGGATGGCAGGAGGGATGGCAGGAGGGATGGCAGGAGGGATAGAGGAGGGATGGCAGGAGGGATGGCAGGAGGGATGCGGGAGGGATGCAGGAGGGATGCAGCAGGGATAGAGGAGGGATGGCAGGAGGGATGGCAGGAGGGATGCGGGAGGGATGCAGGAGGGATGCAGCAGGGATGCAGGAGGGATGCAGGAGGGATAGAGGAGGGATGGCAGGAGGGATGGCAGGAGGGATGGCAGGAGGGATGCGGGAGGGATAGAGGAGGGATAGCAGGAGGGATGGCAGGAGGGATGCAGGAGGGATGGCAGGAGGGATGGCAGGAGGGATGCAGGAGGGATGCAGGAGGGATGCAGGAGGGATGCAGGAGGGATAGAGGAGGGATAGCAGGAGGGATGCAGGAGGGATAGAGGAGGGATGCAGGAGCCATCAGCCACCGCAGCTGGACGGGAGAGGGCACCAACAGCCCGGTTATCCACAGCCGAGTCCGGATTCAGGGACCGCGAGTCAGAGCCCGAAGGCAGCTCAGACCCCTTTGAATTCCCCTTTTTTAGGGGGAATCCGCCCTTCTCCCCGCAGGATCCAGGGTGGGGGCCCAGCCCTTTGCCTGGGGGCTGAGAGTGGGGATCAGGATCTGGAAACCTGTTTCGTTTGTGTCCAGCTTCAGCTCTCCAGCAGGGATGATCCCAGCTGTTTGTTTCTGACCCCCATATGGGAGAAAATCTCGAGGTTTGTTTTTTCCCCGGCGTAATGACCCCAACAGGTGTTTTTCCTGCCCGATGGCCGAAAATAGCTCCCAGGGTTTGGCTTCCTGCGGTTCCTGCCCCAGTCCCAGTTCCCTCGTTCATCTTTTAGGCCAAAACATCCTAATCCGGGGAGGGGAGACTCCAGGGAACTGGGGAGATTTCCCGGAAACACTTTCCGTTGTGTTTTCCTGCTCATCTGGAGATGAAATTGTCCTGGAGAAGGAATTTTTTGCCTCAGCTGTAGCAGACACATTTGTCCCTAAATCTGTTTTGGGGAGCAGCCAGCTTTCATCCCATAGGGAGGGACAGGAATGTGATTTGAGATGTTCCCCTCTCTGTTTCTTCTGCAGCAGAAATATAAAATAATATTAATAATATTAATAATGAACCATCAGTTACTAATTAATAATCACTCAATATATTAATTGTACAATACCATTTAATGTTGTTATTATTATTATTATTATTATTATTATTATTATTTCTTCTATTTATTCTCTTTCTCCTCTGTCCCTCATGGGATTTTCTTTCCCAGTGTCCATGTCCCATCTGGTCCCTTTGGCCCCATGGATTTAATTGCTTTCGGGAAGTGCAATGGCTGGGGGAGGGGGGAACCCCTCAGCCACTGGAGTTCAGGTTGGTCTCTGCCCTTCCAAGAGCATTTATTTAGGCACGTGAAACTGGGAGTCCCAGTTGCCCCAGGGGCTGGGCAGGTCCCTTGTCCCCAGGAGGGGACCCTGGGCTTCTTTCCCAGATTCCCAGTTTCCAGTGCCTGGGTACCTTTTAATCCCAGGGGATCCCTAGAGGTGCAACATCCGAGCTCCTGCCCCCCTACAGTATTTTGGGAAGGGTGAGCAGGTGTGAGTGTCGTGGGGACACACTGGGGAGGCTCCTTCCCTGCTCCATCCCCGCGTGTCCTGGGTGGAGGAGACGGACATGGATGGCAAACACTGCTCCAGCCAAGGCTTTTCGTGGAAAGGGCTGCTCCGGGGTGAGGAGAGGAAATCTGGGGCTACTGCCTTCACAGCCCCTGTCGGGGTCTCTGCCCTTCAGCCCGGTGCTTTTCCCAGCATTTCCCAGCAAGCGAACGCGGTGCCTGCATTCCCCATCGGCCCACCCCCACCCCCGCTCCCCCAGAGCTCGGAGACAATCTGGGGGGTGTCAGCCCCCCAAAACTGCAGCCGCCCAGCCGACACCCCCTGGCCTGTGCAGCACTGAGGGACCCCCCTTTTCCCTCCTCTCCAACCCCTGGAGCCGCGCGGCTCCGCTGTGGCAGCAGGTCCGGGGCATCACCGAGTCACACCCCGGGCACAGATTCCTCCGGAGCTCCGCGGTGGGAGGCTGGATGACCCCACGCCAGGCCCTGCCCCCCAGATCCCCCAATCCATGGGAGGGGGGGTGCAAAGGAAGCAGGACCCTCCGCGTCCAACGGAGCTGATGCGCCCCGAGCTCGTGGCGGGGACTTCTGGCCCCGCGTCCCCGAGGAAGGCGCCCAGCTGTGGGAACGTCTCCCCGATCGTCCCGGGGCTGCTGTGAGCCCTGCGGAATGTCACATGTCCCTCTGCAGCGTCACCGTCCTGGACAAGCCATTCCCCGGGGATCGGCCGGGACGCTGCTTTCGCCGGCGCTCGGACGGTTCCAGCGGTGTTTGTGCGGCTCTAGGGCCGCGGGGGAAACGATTCCAGCTGGAAGAGGAGACGTGGAACAGGGCAGGAGGCGGGTCCCCTCTGCTGATAAGGAATTTTCCACGTCTTCCATAGGAATCTGCAGGTTTAGGCATGTGGGAAGGGTTTGAACAGCTTTTCCTACAACAGAGAACCTGCCCAATGAATTGCTGTCCTGAATTAATTTCTGGATATAAAAGAATTCGCCTTAAATTGGTTGGAAGGCAATAATGAGGGCAGCAGCCAAGTGCGAGGCTCAGAGGCTGCAGGAGCTGGGTGGAAGAAGAGCTTTTGGAGGGTGGTGAGGTGGTTACAGTCTGTGAGAGTCTGAGTGGGGGGAAAAGCTCTGTTACCGAAAGCGAGAGCTGTAAATGACAGCTGGAAGCTAAAAGCAGGGAATTTAAATATAGAAATATGGGACATAACACTAAAGTGAGAGATACGGGCTTGGGGAGCAGCAGTCATGGTTTCCTGGTTTCCTTTTTGCCATCTCTCCATCCTCACCCAGAGGCACCGATCCAGCCCAGCCCAGTCCTCCTTGGACATTTCCCTCTGTTGCTGTCACTCCTTCATCCCGGTTTTCTCCTTCACCCCAAATCCTCGTTTTCCACTGCCCCTATAGTGTCCCCAGGTGTTCCCAGGCCATCACAGCACCAGGGCTGGGGCTGGCCCTGGGCTCTTCCAGCCACAACACCCACTCAGCTCTTCATCCCCTCCCCAGTATTTCCCCAAAGATCAATTAGAAATTTACTTTAGCATCTCCGAGATCCATCAAGAGAAGCAGCTCCCCTCATTCATCCCTCGTAGCAAACCTGAACTCACATTTTTCCTTTTACATTTTCCTCTCACACAGCCATTTTTTCCCCCTTTCCTGAGCAGTCACTGTTTCACGCCAGTCTTTGCCCCAGAAGGATCTGTCATCCCTGCCGGGTGTTCCAGAGCCCTCACAGCGCCGGGCTCCCTCCTCCCTCCCCACGGCACAGCGGGGCTGGAGGAGCAGGCACCGTCCTGCCCTTCCACGGGCCACTGCAGCTGAAACCGGAGGCCAAACAGCGCTGGGTTTGTTCAAGGGGTGGCCCTGGATGGGGGACAAAGGGTTTGAACCATCCTCTAAACTGCTTGGCGGGGTTGGAAAGGTTTAACCCCCTCCTGCTCCACAGAGCCGGCTGGAAGCGGCGGCAGGAATAGCTCCTGGCCCTCAGCCCGGCTCGATAACACTCCCGGGGCTCCCTGGGGAATAAAATAATCCCGGTGTGGCGAGGAGGAGGCAGCGGCGCGGAGGCAAAGGGCCCGGATCGGGATGTGGGGCGGACCTCGGGACAGACCTCTGCCCTACCCCGCTGCCCTGCCAGGGACGGCGCTGCCAGAGCTCCCGCGGCTCGGCAGAGTTTTCTCTTCCACCCAGTGGTGTCTCAGCAGCTCCTCCCTGACAGGGAAGCACAAAAACCTGGCAATATCCTGCTGTGCCAAGGCACCCGGCACAGTGACCCAGCTGCCTGTGGGCAGCATCTGGCTGGCATCTGGCAGGGATCCGAGTGGGGCCTGACCCATTTGGCTACTGTGGGAATCTGTAGCATCGTGGATGTGGCATCTACCCAGGCTACCCAGGGAGCCGGGGCACATCCTTGTGCCTGCACAGGGCTGAGGGATCACAGGCACCTCCCGTGACTCAGTTTCTCCCTCGGCGCACGGGCAGCGCTGCCAGCCCCCTTCCCAACCTGCTCTGAGTAACAGCAGTGGCATGTGCTCAGGGGGAACAGGCAGTCCACAGGGAAACAGCCTTTCCTTCATCCACTCTCTGGGATTTGCTGGTTTAAATTATCTCCTGAGATGTTTTCTGCACTGTGTCATTGCTGCTGGGCATCTGCTGCCGAGCCCAGATGGGGATGCACCACCCTACAGAAGTCTGGTGCTCCTTGATCCCCAGACGGCTTCCCAGGGCCGTGTATCCCATTAAATGGAAGAGAAACTGAGCACAAGTCACAGAGCAACCGTGTCCTGAGCGAGGTCCGTCCCCAGGGCTCTGTGTCACTGGCACACACAGAGCAGTGGCCCCACCACTATGGGGTGAGCATCATTCCCAGACATCTCAGCACAGCAGAGGCCTCCTTGGAAAAGCTCCGGGGTTTCCCTTTGTTTGCTGCTTCTTTCTTTGCCTTGCGCCATCCTCTGTGGACCCACCAGACTGTGGCACTCAGGGGGTCACTCGTCCTAATTAATATCTCTCAGAGCCATCAGCCCTCCAAGCACACATCTCTGTGCTGCTGGCACCAGCCACGCTCCTAATTAACTTTCCTAATTAAGAGGCCCCTTTCCATGACCAGAAGTGCTGTGGGATGGTTGCCATGATGGAAGAGGTGGAGAAATCCTCCACTTCTCCTGCCCTGAGCACCCGGAATGGCACCATGGAGCTACTCTTTGTGCAGGTAAACTGAGGCAGGAGGGGGAAACTCACACCCCAGAGAAAAGCTGAAGAAGGATGGGCAGAAATGAACTCCCTACGCCCTGACTTGTCTCCCTGGAAAAGCATTTCTTGGCTGCTGCCGAGCCCTGAGGTTCAGTCAGGGTTTGGTCTCATCAGCCGGCCCAGACACGCCACAGCCTCGGGTGCATCCTGCTGGCATCGAGCCAGGCACCAACCGTCCCCTCCTGCCATGGCCACAGGCTGCTCCTGTCCCCAGCTCATGGGAGCTGGTGCAGGAAGCCACAGCATGTCCCCTGTTTGTCCCACTTCATCCCATCTCTCCCTGCGTGCCAAGGGTGGCACCAGGTATTCATCCACAGCAGCGTCATCCAACCCTTTGGGATCTTCACAACCCACTGCAGCTCTCAGGACATTTTCTCCTTACAAACCCCAGAAAGAGCCTGGAAGACCTGAATAACTTTCTCAGTGTTTGATGCTCACCAGAAACTTCCTTTTCACGGGTTTTTAAGGAATCCCTGACACTCTTTGGACACATCCCCAGCTTGGTGTCAGGGGAATGAACAGATGATCCCTGTCTACCAGGAATGGGCTCTGTGCAACCACCTGTATCAGTTTGGTCCTCCAGCCTCTGCAGACTTTGCCCGAGCCCTGGGACACTTTGCTTGGGCTGGTGAGAGAGCTCGGACCCCCTCTGGCAGGTTCGCAGCCAGCAGCTCCTTTTTGGCATAACATGGGGGGTTTTAGGGGTGCTGCTAAAATTGAGCATTCAGGGGCACAAATCCAGAGAGGGAGAACAAACTGCAAATCCACAAAGGAAAAGGAGTGGTTTTAATCTCTGTTTGGGAGATTTGCATACAATTAGGCCAGGCCCTGCCTGCGTTTGCTTCCGCATTGCACTCCCGTGAGGAACCTGCCGGTTTTCCTGCCCTGCTCCCAGCCAGAGGTTGATTGCAAGGACACTCACCCTGGGAACGTGGTGGGCGAGGGGTTTTGGGGTCTCTGGGAATGCCCTTTCCACTCTCAATAGCCCATCCTGAGCACCCCCATCCCACACCCTGCCTCTGGATTTAGGGGCTCAGCCACAGGGGGCATCACTTTTCCCTGCAGTGGAGGAGGTGTGAGGAGATGCTGCGGGATGCGAACGCTCCATAAATAGCGCTGTGTTTACAGGAGCCCGCGAGCCTCGGTTTATTTTTCTCTCTGCAGAGCAAACTAAGCTCACCTCGCCCTGCTGCTGGCACAGCCCAGTGCCCAGAGGTGGCACAATGCCACAGTCCCCAGACAGCCCTCGGAGGCTGGGACCCCCAGCTCTCTGCTGGCCACTTGCCCAAGGGGGAGAGCAGGGACCCCATGGGACATCAGCTGATGGAAAATCAGCCCTGGGTTGGGATGGTCCCACAGCTGATCCCACTCCTCCTGTGGGGTGTGCGGGCTCTGATGAGGAGAGGGATGAGGGGCAGCCCCAAGGGGCAGCCCCAAGGGCTGGGACATCTCTCACGAGGCAGAGCAGAGCAGGGGACAACTCCAGTCCCGAGCCTCAGCAGAGGAGGGAGAAAGGATGGGGAGCGGTGCAGATGCAGATTGGGAGAGTCCGCTTGCCCCACATCTGAGGTGCTGTTCCCTGCAGCACTTGGATAAACCAGCCCCAGTCCTGGGAAGTGATTTATGTGAGTTTTGAGGTGCCTAGTCCACATCCGGAGGTCCCTGGAGGGACTGGCTGGTTCAACTCCGTCACTGAGATCGAGCTCCCAGACCCATTTTCTCTGTGCTGGCCGGCCCGGGGAGGGGAATTGGGGGGTGACCATATTCTCCCAAACTTCTCCTAGAACCTTAAAGAGCGTCTGGTCCAGTCTCAGCAGCAATTCGGGGCCACCATTTCTCCACACGCCTTGTGTGGACAGACCCTTCCCCTGCCCCAGGGACACAGCCCCCCCCCCCAGTCCGGGGACTGCGGTTCAGAGGACGGAGAGTGCTTTGGGGGTCTCACCCCCGCCCACCCCAGCAGTGATTTTGGGTGAGGCACGGCCAGCCAGAGCCCGGGTGAGCACCGAGATCTCCTTGGGGCCGTTCGGGTCTGACTTGGGGTCCCGACGCCGTCCTGGAGCGCAGCCCCGAGCAGCGCTGCCCGTGCCGGGGATGGGCCAGGTCCTCGCCCACCCCAGCTCAGGCTCTGCCTCCGCCCTCCCCTCCCCGCCCCGATCCTCTGCTCACACCCGACCTCGAAAACAGGTTTTAGCGTTAAAACCGGAGCCCGACTCGTGTCGGCAGCGTTTGGGCTGGGACCGGCTCCGCTGCTCCCCCCGCTGCCGCCTCTCCCCGCTCCCCTCGGTCCTGCCGCCTCCGCCCGGCCCCCCCCGCACCCCGGTTCTTCCCGGTGCCGGCGAGCCCCGAATCGGGTCAGTCGCTCTTTAAAGGCTGGAAGGCGGCACCATGTGATGCTCCGGCTCCGGCGGGGAGCGGGCAGCGCCTGCGGGAGCCGAGCGGTGCCGGGCACCGGGGACCGAGCGCAGCCCCGGCGGCCGCGGCCGGCCCGGTCCCCGGCGGCCGCAGCGTCCCCCCGGCCGCCCCCAGCATGAGCCCCGCCTTGCCCTGCGGGGGGACAGCGCTGGCTCTCCGGGGGTGAGGGCACCCCAAAACAAGCCCCGGGTTTGCAGGACAAGGTGAGAGGGGTCGGGGCCGGGAGCGGGCGGGCGGCGGCTGCCGGGGCTCGGGGATCGGGCGGCTGCAGGAAGCAGCGCAGAGCAGGGAGGGGATCCAGCGGGGGGACAGCGGGGGTCCCGCTGCAGCTCCGTCGGCCCCGAAGGGCTCCGACAGAGGGCCCTGGGGCGGCCCGAGGAGCGGGGGGCTCCGCCGCTCTCCCAGGACTGGCCGGCGGCTCCCGCTCCCTCCGCAGAGCCGGGAGCGGTCGCGCTGCGGGACGGAGGTGGGTGCGGGATGAGTTCTGGGGGGAGGGGGGCGTGTGTGGGGGCCGGAGCCCCGGGGGACGGCACAGACGGGAGAGGGGTTTTTCCCACCCCCCGCACAGGCTCCATCCCGTTCGCAGCTCAGTCAACGATGCCACTCTCTCACCGCCTCCCTGCTCGTTTGCAGGTGACCGAGGGATCCCACGGCAGCAGGGCGGACCGGAGCATCATGGCACACCCCATCTCAGCCTTCCAGGCTGCCTACATCTCCATCGAAGTGCTCATCGCTTTGGTGTCCGTGCCGGGCAATATCCTGGTCATCTGGGCCGTGAAGATGAACCAGGCACTGCGGGATGCCACCTTCTGCTTCATCGTCTCTCTGGCGGTGGCCGACGTGGCCGTGGGGGCTCTGGTCATCCCCCTGGCCATCATCATCAACATCGGACCCCAGACGGAGTTTTACACCTGCCTCATGGTGGCCTGTCCCGTCCTCATCCTCACCGAGAGCTCCATCCTGGCGCTCCTGGCCATCGCCGTGGATCGATACCTGCGGGTGAAGATCCCGGTCAGGTAGGAAAATGCATCGGAACCAGCTCTGCTGTGGCTGCTGTGGAGGTTAAAAGGGAGTGAGGAAACCCCAAACTCTTGGAGAAGCACTGGGAGAAAGGACTTTCCTCCACGCTGCCGTCCCAGACACATCTGGCTGCAGCAGCACCCGGGGCAGGCTGGGCTGGGGGTGGGGGGAGGTCCTGGAGCCTCTAGCAGCTTCTTTTGGGGGCTCAGGGGGTGCTTGGTGCGCAGGCAGAGATCACATTGTGGCAGCCGGCTGGCAGTGAGGGACAGTCCCTCACGGGATCCCCACGGCCCGGACAAAGTGTGTCCCCACACAGGGGAGAGCCCCGGCCGGGTGCTCCAGGAGGAAAGAGAATGACAGGTTTGGCTTTCGGGCCAGGTTTTCCCTTGCCATGGGGAGCCCAGGGGTGGCTTGCTGGGGGACACAGCTTTGGGGGTCTGAGGGACCAGAGGTGACAGCCTGGCACGTTTCATGGGGCAGCCTCACCCAGCAGAGACCCCTGCTATGGGATGCCCCACAAATAACTCCTTTCCCTGTTTTTCCCCTTCTGTATCTGTTGCCATTCGAAGCCCAGAGCAAGTGCCTCGGGGCGTAAAGGAGTGGGACACTTTATCTGAGCACTTTATTCGAACTCTGCCGCTCCAGGAAGAGATATTTAACCCTTTATGCCCCGCTCCCTCCCCGCCGGGGCCGTGCTGGGCTGGGGAAGCCGTTCTGGAGTGCCACGGTGGGGCCGGGGGCTGTGAACAGGGCTGGAGGGGGACGTGACACCCCGCCTCGGTGCCCGCGGGCACAGCCGGGCTCAGCCCCTCCCCCTGCGAGGACGCCTTTGCTGGGCTCGGCCGTGGGAGCGTTGCTGTGACACAGCCGAGCCCAGCCGAGCACTCGTGTCACCCCAGGGACCCCTTTGCAGTTCAGGCAGTTCGCTGGAGGGGTCCCCGACCCTTCATCAGCACAAGCCCCCCCAAAAAGCACCAGTCCATTTTTAACCCTTGTGTTGGTGCTGCCCAGACCCCAGCGGGTGTAGGAGCTTTCCTGGGGCAGGAATTGCCTTCCCATACAGGGAGACAGGGACAGGAGGCACCTGTGTTGGGATCACCTGACTGCTCTAGAGTGCTCAGTGTTCCCAGATCCATGGGATCAGGCCAGAGATGTGTTCCTTTGGGATTTTCCCGCAGCCACCACCAGCAGACGCTGCTTGGAGAGGGAGTGTAAGACAGAGGAGGGGCGCAGGATAAACCCGCAGTTCCTGCCCACCCCGTCCCTGCCACACACGATTTCACAGACTGTTCCTGACTTCCTCCCTAGGTGTGATTTTCCCAATCCCTGTCTCCCAGCCCGCTGGTGTCACCAGAGTGATTCCCACCCTGTCACTGCTCTTGGAGCTTTTTTGGGCTTTGCGCATCCCCTGCGCGCGGGGAAGGCTCCGGTGTGGGAGTTCTGCGGCTCCACAGGAGCAGCGCAGCCTGTCAGGCATTTTCCTAACAAACCAGTCCATTTTTAACTCCTTGGCTGCCTCTGAGCATCAGCTGGGCCTTTTGGGGGAGATTGCTGACCTGATCCCAGGAGCTTTCCTGGAAGCAATATTAATATTAATATTATGCTGTGCACAGTTTGGGTGGGTTTTTCTCATGCAATGTCCACCCTGAATTTTGTGATCCCATTGTGTGCCCAAGCACTCAGCAGCAGATTTTCCTCTGTCTTTTCAGAGCCTACTTTAATATTGAAAGCTTTGTAACCTCATCTACTTAGTGGTTGCACTCAAGTATCTCAGAGGTCTTTCCCAACCTTAAAAATCCTACAACTCCATGAATTCCTGGCAGTTGGTACTTGTGGTGATTTTAGGGGATGTAGCGCCCTATATATAGCACACAGGACAGGAAACACCACTAAGGAATGTTCCCTGAATCTGAAATGCCTTGAGTTTCTCCCAACCTGTTGCAGGATGCTGAGGATGACACTGACAGCATTTTTACAGTGCTGATGGCTCTTGTGGTGTCATTCCCGACTATGACACCGACCAGCAATGGCAAACTGAGAGCCTGGGCCACCTGGCAGGACTGGGGGCCCTGTGGGGACACTGTGCCTGGGAGAGCTCTGGGAGAGCTCTGAGCATCCCTGGAGGGCCACAGGCAGTGACAGCAGCCAGACCTGAGCAGAGATTTGCAGGCAGGTGGGGAGGGATGTGGGGAATATCTGCCTCAGGCTCATCCCTAGGGCAGCCAGGACTCGGGCCAGGGACATGCCCTCTGGCACAGGAGTGAGCAGTGTGCTCCCTGCAGCCCGTTCCTGTGCCAGCAGGATTCCTCACACAAGCCTGGCACGGGGTGGGTCCTCACCAGTGTGACCCACACTAGGCTGAGGGGTCTTGTGGGGATCCCCCACATTCCAGCCCTGCTCCCCACCCACAGGCAGCCCTGGTGCTGCCAAGGCTCAGGGAGAGGGAAATGCATTTCTTAGAATCCCAAAATCCCAGAGTGGTTTGGGTGGGAAGGGCCCTTGCTCTGCCCTGGGCAGGGACACCTTCCACTGTCCCAGGGTGCTCCAAGCCCTGCCCTGCCTGGCCTTGGACACTTCCAGGGATCCAGGGGCAGCCACAGCTGCTCGGGGCACCCTGTGCCTTCCTCACAGGGAATGGGGAACACGGTGCATGGCAGCCTGGTTCCAGCCCGGGCTCTCCATGGACACTCTGGCCCTTGGGCTGAGAGTTTGGGGGACAACCTGCAGGTCTGACCTCCCTTCCAGGAAACACATGGACCCACTGCTGGAGACCTGAGCCCTGGGGGACACTGGGAGCTTGGTGGCCCCAGGGGTGGGTGTCTCCTGGAGGAAATGGTGCCCTGAGACATTTGGGGTGTCTCTTCATGGCAGTGGGAGATGCCAAAGCAGCATCCGATGCCCCATCGCTCCCGTGGCCACTTCCCATGGACACAGAAGCCCAGAGGGACATGGGCCACTCCTGCAAGGTGGAGGCAGATTTTATCAGATGGAGAGGGGTCTTGTTTGACTTTGAGTTGGCACCTCCTGCTCTTCCTCCTCCGCCTAGCACACACTCAGCATGGTCGAGGGGCTGGGATGTCCCACCAAACCCTCTCCCTCTGCTCCAGCCCCTGGGTATGATCCCTTCTGCCTGCTGGGGTCTGAGTGATGCTGCCTCCCCCCCCACCCCGAGGGGCTTTTCCTTGACTGTGGAGGGATGCAGGAGCATCTCTTGGGCTGAGCGGGCTGGAGCAAAGGGTCCCCCACTTCCCAGCCCCCACAGGAACAGCTGGAAACCACCTAAAATAGATCTTCTGGTGGAAAACACCCACTCCCCTCTCACATCCTTCCTCCCCACCCGGCAGCCAGGCAGGACCCCCGGCCTGTGAGCCCCCCCATCCGGGCACAGCGGGGTCCCCCAGCCCAGCCCAAACTTCCCTCTCACAGCCGTGCTTGGGGAAGATGAAACGAGTTCAAAGGGAGGGGAAGCAGCCGGCTGGGGGTGTCTGCCAGGAACCGGCCCCTCAGCATCCCGGTGGAGGCAGGATGCTGGAGGAGACAGGCCCGGAGGGATGTCTGGGGGGATGCAGCTCCTTCAGTGCCAGCCCCTGCTGCCTCAGGGGCCCTGTCTCTGCTCTGAGATGCGCATTGGGCCCTTTGGAAAGGGCCACAGAAAAGGAGCTGCTGTCCTTGGGATGTGCCAAACCCCCCCTTGGCTGGGGATGCCAAATGCATGGATGCAGCCCAAGCCTATCTTGGAGTGTCCCTGGGGATCCTCACCTTGTGACCTCACTTAAACACTTTGAAACGTGCCAGGAAGGGAAAACCTGCAGGAATCTGCTGTTTGCAGGAGCCCTCGTACTGGGGTCTCTCCGTCCACAGCCGGGATCTCCACCCTCTGTGTCAGGGCCTCAGCACTGAGGTATCCTCCCAGCCCTGCCCTTCTCACCCTACAGCATCCCAAGGAGCATCCCGCCAGGGAGAGCCGCACTTGGTGTTGCTGAAGATTTGGAATGCACACCTGTGAGGCTGCAGAGCCATGGAAGTTAGATCAGAATGGTTGGAACTCTCTAGGAAATGGGGGGCAGGAGGCTGAGCACAACAGGGGGAGACCCCAGGGTGAGGCAGGGTTAGGCGTGGCTCTGTGGACAGCGCTGGCTTTGTCCGCTGGTTCAGGAGTGCCCTCTCTGCAATGTCAGGAGGTAAAAGAGCTCAGGGATGGCGGGAACATCCCTCAGTCCTGGACTGCAATGCCCAGAAGGCAGGAAGTGAGGGGGATGTGCAGGTGACCTCTGAGCTCCTCGATGGACAGGGAGGGGAAAGGGGGAAGCTTCCCCCTTGGACTCCTTGTTTTCCAGGCTCCTGCCTGAGCTCAGGCTCTTGCTGGGATTGCAGCGCTCTTTCCCCTTCTCTCCAGCCCTGCCAAGGGCCACAGGCATGGGGCCAGCTAGGCCTGGGTCATGGGAAGCCTGGGAGGTCTTGTTGCCCTCAGCCAGCTGGGTCATGGAGCAGGACACATGTCTGAGGTGGCTTTTCCCATTCCAGGTGTCCCTGGGAAGCCGTGGCTGCCCCATCCCTGGAAGTGTCCAAGGCCAGGTTGGACAGGGCTTGGAGCAACCTGGGATAGTGGACATGGGCATGTCCTGCCCATGAGTGGAATGAGATGAGCTTTAAGGTCTCTTCCGACCTGAACCATTCCATGATTCTGTGATTCCTCCACCAAGAGTTCATGGAGGGTCTTGGCAGGAGAGCGATGGGCACCTGCTGCCATGGGATGGGTGAGGACGAGGACATTGGGATGGTTTGGCCCAAATTCCAGCTCCCAAAACACCTAAGGGCCCATGAGACATCTTTCCAGTGCTCCCAACACTTAGTGCCAGGAAACCTTCCTGTCCAGCCAGGCCAGTGAACAAACCGAACCGTGGCTCTTCCAAGGCCTGTTTTAAATTCGGAGGAATTTCAAAAGCATCCAGATGACTCAGAGCTCTCACCTGGGAGCTCATCTATCTTCTTTCGACCTCCGTTAGTCAGTGAAAAGATGCCATCCATCCATACAGGCCCCGGCCCTGCGAAGGCACATTTCCTTTCCAAGGAGAGCACTCCCGTTTTCCCTAACCCGGAGGAATTTCGGGGACTGGCAGGTCTTTGCAGCCGCCTCTTTTGTTTCTTCCCTTGCTGCCCTCCTCCAGGTATATTTTTAGCAAGTGAGAGTGATCTGTGGAGACCTTCATTCCATGGAACAGGCAGTTCTGAACCAAGGATGGAGATTAAAAGGCAGGAATTACAGTCCAGGGAGGTTTCTGCAGACTTGAGGCTGTTTCCAAGCCGCAGTTTCCAGCACACTGCACCAGCTCAGCGTGTGGGTGCTACATCAGCCAGCATTTCCCACCGAGCTCTGCTCCAACCAGATCCGGCTGCACGGATGAGCTGTGCCAATCCAGCACCGGGAGCTCAGTTCCAGTATCACCAAAATCCCAGAACCCTTGAGACGGGCAGGGATTTACCAGCAGGTTATGTTGGTGTGAGATCCTGGTAAAGACCTGAAAATACCCAGATGAGCCGGTTTTCAGCCCTACTCTCTGCTCCACAGAATAATTTTCAGCCAAGAATAGGCTAAGTCAGGGATCAAAGCCATGAGGGCTCTCCCCTGGGCGAGGGGGTGCCTGGATTAGGCTCGCTGGGAGCTCACACAGCTGCTGCAGCGGCGCCACGAGACCTTCGCCGGCAGATGCAAAATCAGGTCACTCCCAAAAGCTCCAGACGCTGCCGTGTGGCTGCAGGGAGGTGAGTGGGGCTGTCAGCAGCATTCCCAGCTCCTGGAATGGCAGGGAAGACGCTGGGACTTGGGGATGTCCCCTCGGGATGCAGTGAGGGGCTGTGTGGGAAGCTCCATCCCCAGGAGTGTGGAGGGAAGGGGAGGAGAGCCCTGAATCCTGTGCGGGGATGCTCAGACTTGCTGATATTTGGAGTTATTCCCAAATTCTCTGAATTAAAAGGGCAAGAGGAGCTGAATGACCTCAAGACACCCCGTAGGGGCTTCCTGAGCAGCAGGACCCTGTCCCCTCCTTGTCCTGGTGTATCCCAGTAGGGCAAGGCGTGGTCCCCGTGCTGGGTAATCACCCTGACCCCAAAAGCAGTGTCACATCTGTCCCTCAGCAGAGCTCACGTCTGCCAGGGCTGTGCTGCAGGGCCAGGAATGAAAACCTGCTCCTTCCTGCTGCTGCACCCCAAACCCCTGCTCTGGGAACCTTTTCATTTGGCTTTTTACCCATTTCTACTGATTTTCAGAGTAAGGCATAGACCCTTGGCAGTGTCTCACCAGTAAATCTGGGCACATGCTCCCAGCAAGGGCACATCTGCAGGCAGGGAAACTGAGGCACAGAGCTGCCATGACTGGCTCAGGGTGACCCCACGGGTGAGGGATGGAGGCTGGGGCCAGGGAAGGGGTGGGAGCTGAGATTTCCCGGGACAGCATGGCCTCTCTGTTCCTGCACTGGAGCCCTGCCTCGAGTGTGCCCAGGGCTCTGGAGCCAGGCTCCTCCAGGATCCAGTTCTACCCCTGGTGATCCCTGCAGGAGTAATTCCATGCAATTAAATTTCTCTTTCACAGCCCAGGGTGCATCACAGCGTGGGTTTGCAGCCATTTGTGGTGTTAAAATAGACTGAATGTGTCTTAAAAGGGCCAGGTTGGCTCGTCTGCAGGACAGGACAAGGAGCAGTGGGTTCAAACTGAAAAAAAGGAAATTTAAGTTCGATACTGGGACAGAATTCTTCCCTGTGAGGGTGGGCAGGCCCTGGCACAGGGTGCCCAGAGCAGCTGGGGCTGCCCCTGGATCCCTGGCAGTGTCCAAGGCCAGGCTGGACACTGGGGCTGGGAGCAGCCTGGGACAGTGGGAGGTGTCCCTGCCATGGCAGGGGGTGGGAATGGGATGAGCTTTGAGGTCCCTTCCCACCCAAACCATCCTGGGATTTTGGGATTCTGTGGCTCGCCATGAACTCATCCTGCAGGAAGCAGACACCAGACCAGGTGGGGATGTAACCATCCACCTGGATGGAACCCAGCAAGGCTCTGCCACCTCCATGGCCGTGGCTCAGGCGTGGTACCATCAGTCCAAGAGGATCTACTCTGCCAAGCAGGTGGGACACAGCCAGCCTGTGTTCCCTCATCCCGGGGCAGCGTAGAGGGCCCACGAAGCCCCCACTGAGCAGAAAGCGAGGAGCACCCACAGCCGTGGCTGCCCAGGCACGGTGGGACAGACAGCAGGTCCCTCACCGGGGCTGAGAGCTGCTCCTGTGCTCAGGGCACAGACCTAGGGCTGAGCTGCAGGGCCCCAGAGCCGCAGGGGAGCACCCAGACAGACTGACGCACTTCCAGGACGTGGTTTTCCCTTTCCTGGAGTGACCAGGCTGTGTCCTAGGGCACTGGGTTGGTGGAGGTGACAGTGATGCCCCTCTGGGCTGGGTGTCCAAGGGCCCTGTGCAGCTGCTGGCACAGAGGTGAGGGAAACACCCCAGGAAGGAGGCTCTGACAAAGCAAAAGCTGCTGATTCAGCTATCCCGGCCCCTGCCAGCCCAGCCTGGCCCTGCGGGCTGGGTGTTGGGATGAGTCAGGCCCAGGTCACCACCACGGTCTGTGCTGAGCTGGCTCAGGGCATGCAGGAGCCCTTTGATGGGGTCCCGGGTCTTCCCCCACCCCCAAGAGGTGGGAATGTGACTCCATCCCGGGGAGGTGCCTTTACCGAGACAGTCCCACCTCTGGTCTCACCTGCACTCCACATCAGCCAGAGCAGGTGACAGAGCAGGAGTGACTCACAGCGGGTGCAGAGGGGCTCAGACACTGCTCTGGGGTCTGGGCTGGGGTGCAGAGGGGCTCAGACACCGCTCTGGGGTCTGGGCTGGGGTGCAGAGGGGCTCAGACACCGCTCTGGGGTCTGGGCTGGGGTGCAGAGGGGCTCAGATGCTCCTCTTTACATGGAGCCCTTTCCAGTGAGTGGCTCTGGGGTCTGGGCTGGTCTCTGTGTCACTGCCCAGCCCTTGGCACAGGCATGTGTCCTCTTGTTGATGCGTGCCATGTGGCCACCAACAGCCAAACCACCCTCAGCTCCTCTTACTCTCCCAGATCAATCACAGCAGGGTTTTTCAGTCCATTTAGTCCACAGTGATGTCAGAATAAGCTTAACTGTGTCTTAAAAGGACCAGATTGGCTCTGTTGACCAGGAAGGGGATTTTGGCCATGAGATTGGAGGGGAGACAGCTGAGACAAAGCCCACCAGCCTCCACTTCCAGTCAGACCTGGAGGGACCCCTGTGACGCCAGACCAAATGAAATCTGCCTGGGACGCCTTGAAGCAGCTTGTACCAAGCAGAAGGGACTGTTGGCCCTGGGGATCTGCTCTGTGGGGACCTGGCTGGCTGGCCTGGGACATGCAGGTCCGTGGGTCTCCAAGGCAGAACAGGCAGGGCTGGACAAAGGGTCAGGGATGGGGACAATGGAGCTCCTGCATCCAAATGACTGCACTTGAAATCAGCCTGACAGCGGGGAATGGCTCATCCAAGGGGCCACAGAGGTGCATTGGCAGGTCTGTGTCCTGGGGTGGAGGCAGAGGGGAGAGAAAGGTCATGGCAACACAAAGAAGGATGGAAAAAAGAGGAAAATGTGTGGGAGGTGCCACGGTGAAAGAACCTGGGAGATGAGTGTCATTGTGACACACACCGGAGTCATTTCAGACTGGAGAGGAACTGATGGGCTGGAAGAAAACCTCTGTCTGGAAGGACAGGGAAAAGCCCTGAAGGATCTTGCCCACAGGGGTGTGAAGGAAGCCCAGACACAGCTCGGGAGGGTTGTGGTCTCTGCAGACAGCAGGACATGGAGCTTGGAGGGGACCACAGGAGCGAGAGACTCCTGGGAGGGATGGGGACAGCTCAAGAGGTTCATCCCCTCGGGGACAACAGCACCGTCTCAGCCTGGGGAAATGACAGCCAGCACAGCTGAGCTAACAGGAACAGCACTGGATTATACTGGAGACAAATGAATGACTTTTCACAGTGATCCTGCCAAAGCAGCAGGGATGGACACAGGAGTGGCAGGGCCCAGCGCTGGGGCTGCCAGTAGGCTGGGAGGAGCATCCCGAGGAGCTGGTCCTTCTGGGACACATCTCACCCAAGGTGACCTGAACTTTCAAGGCCATGGAATGGGAAAGGTGCTGTCCCAGAGGCTGCCTGGGCTCCTGGCAGGGAGCTCCTGCTCTGGCAGCGCAGCCGCCCAGCTGCTCTTGCACAGGGTGCCCAGTGGCAAGAAAGAACAATCGATGCTCTCTAAGGTGGCCACAAAAGCCCTGGAGCCTGTGGGTTGTCCTGCAGAATAGCAATGAGCTGAGCACCCGGGCCACCCCCAGGGCACCTCTGGCCCTGCAGAGACGCCGTTCCCAAGGGCAGCTGGACGGGCAGGGCAGGGGGAAGGGAAGACATAACTGGTGATGCCAGCAGTGAGAGGGGATGAAATAACCCTGGAAGACTGAGATGGTCTCTTACAGAGTCCTGTGGGCTGAGGGCTGGTGGGCGATGGGGGCAAATAGGGGAGGAAGGGCCGTGTTCGGTGATGTAGGGAAGAGCAGAGCAGGATCAGCCGCTGGAAAGATTTGGGGCATCTGGGTTTCCCCCTCTCTGCACTGTGGACATTGCTGCCGTGGCTGTTTATCCACCTTCTCCAGGCCATTTCTCTCCCTGCAACCAGAGACTGGGATGATTTTTTTTGGCCTCCTTCAAACAAGCGGAGTGCCAGCTCCTGGCACCAGGGATGTTTTCTCATTCAGCTTGGTCCATCTTGGCAGATCACAGCTCCCCTCTGCGACTCAGTCTCCCCATCTGTTCACACAGGGAGTGATGCTCTCTCTGTGACAGCAGCGAGGGGCTGATGCTGAGAAACGCTGTCTCAGACACCGCCAGAATTAGCACAGTCCTACGGATTAAATTATTCCTTTCTTTTCTGCTCTGGTAACAACGCTCAGTGCCTTTACCCGTGAACACACAAACGAAACCCTCATTTCTCTCGGTGCGAGGGCCCCGTTCTCCACTAAGTGGTCCCAACTGGGAGAGCCAAGGGCTCAGCTCGGTCCAGATGGACCTGGCAAAGCCTGAGCAGAGCCAGCGCAGCCCTGCATGGGTGCAGCTCAGATGGCTCTGTTTTCAGGGAGCTCGTTCCCCACATTCAGCACTGCTGGGACACAGGTTCCTTATGTGCTCAGGGAGGTTTGTTTGCTCCAAGGGAGCTCAAAGTGGTCCAGTTGTAGAAGACCTGGAATCCCAGAATCCAGGAGATGCTGCAGTCAAAGTTTCTTGGGTTGAGGATGGAGCAGTCACTGAGGCCCCTTTTCTCCAGAGGATCATGGAATCCTGGAATGGTTTGGAAGGGACCTTAAAGATCATCTCATTCCACCCCATGTGAGCCACACATGACTGAGGGGGTCTTGTGGGGATCCCCCACATTCCAGCCCTGCTCCCCACCCACAGGCAGCCCTGGCTGTGCCGAGGCTCAGGGAGAGGGAAATGCATTTCATAGAATCCCAGAATCCCAGAGTGGTTTGGGTAGGAGGGACCTCAAAGTTCATCCAGTTCCACCCCCTGCCATGGGCACGGACACTTTCCACTAGCCCAGGTTGCTCCAAGCCCCATCCAACCTGTCCTTGGACACTGCCAGGGATCCAGGGGCAGCCCCAGCTGCTCTGGGCACCCTGTGCCAGGGCCTCCCCACCCTCACAGGGAGAATTTCTCCCCAATATCCCATCTATCCCTGCCCTCTGGCACTGGGAAGCCATTCCCCTTGTTCTGTCCTACCATCCCTTGTCCCCAGTCCCTCTCCAGCTCTCCTGGAGACCCTTTAGGCCCTGGAAGGGGCTCTGAGCTCTCCCTGGAGCCTCCTCTTCTCCAGGTGAACATTCCCAGCTCTCCCAGCCTGGCTCCAGAGCAGAGGGGCTCCAGCCCTTGGAGCATCTCCATGACCTCCATCCTGCCTGCTCTGTGTGTCCCTCATCTCCATGGCCTGAGCCAGCCAGGCTGCCTGGGCAGCCTCAGGCTGTGTCTGCCCATTGTTCCTTGCCTGGAGTAAGACCAGAGCAATTAGGAACATGCACAGGCTGTAATTTAGGCCCAGCTGAGGCATTTCACTGCAATTCCTGGTCTTGGGTCTTCACCATCCTGATGGAAATACTGAGCTGCTTTCTCCCAGGGAACAAGGCCCCTCAGTTTTCTTCCAAGGGAATAAATAATCTTTTAATCTAAATGAGAAAACAGAGTGCAAATAAACTCCAGGTTTGCTTTGCATTTGCACTTTTTATTTGCTTTCCTTGTGACGGATTCTCAGAGGTGCGGGAACATTTAATTGTGGTGTTAACTGGAGCCTTCACTTCCAATTTGGCATTTCATTTGATTGACTGAGATATGGATTCACAGTTCACACTCTTCCCACCATAAACAACTCAATGGCCTTACACACATGTGCTCTGATGGTTACTTCTTCCATCTTTCTGGTGTGTGGAGGGGGGAAGCACCCAGGTTTTACTCAAGCTTTGTGGGGAGGTGCATTTGGACAGAAGTTGGAAGCCAACTGCAGCCCAAATTGTTACCTCCAAAATTCGTTTCACCAGTTGAAACTACATATAGCCAACTCATTAACAAAAAAACTTAAATGAATCCAGCTTCTTTTGCGTTTGAAATTGATCTTTTAATCAGGGGAAATATGCATTGGACAGAAGGTGCCGGGCTGGTTGTTTTGGGTTACTGTGTCCTCTGAGGTTTAGAAACAGTAGATCTCATCAGCACTGCTAATTCTCCTCTCGGCATTGGGTGGAGAAAACAACCTCCCTCGCTTTGGGAACCTCCAGCCAATTTTTCAGTCTTGAATGTCCTAATCTTTGAACTGGGTTAAGTGTAAGAAGGGAAATGTTCCCTTTGCAGTCACAAATTGTGCTGTGAGGATCCTGATCTAATAAAAGTTGTAGCCTAAGAAACTGAGGAGTTTAGTTGTTGACTGCAAAATCAGGAGTCAGGTTAGCAAGAGAAGTGTAAAACCCAAGAAATTAAAAGGCAGCCAATGCCAATCTCTTGTTCCAGCTGTAATTTAGGATATCTCTTTTTTTCTGATGAGTCCTTCTGCATTGGAGAGATAAAGACCCACCTCAGCCCTGCTCTGAGGCTTGGTTGGTGCCTCTTAATGGAGATTCTATCTCCAGTTTCCTGCCTCCCATTTATCTGGGGAGCAGATCTTGCTGTCCTGTTGAATGCAGATATAAAAACAACAGCAGCTCTCAAGACCCCCCTCATTTCCCTTCTCCTTGGGGTCCCTGATCCGCTCCTACCTCTTTAATGGTTCTTGATGCTTTCCAGACTGCCCTGGCCGGAGGCCTCCCCTGGAGACCAAGCTGGCCCTTGCTGTAGCAGTGTGGTGGTGACCGGCAGGGAGGGGTGGTGGCACTGGGCACTTCCTCAGCTGGCACGTCCCTCCCAGCACAGCCGCTTTCCCCCCGCAGCTCAGCATTTTGTGGGATGGACTCTGAGTCACAGAGGCTCTGGGAGCCCAGTCACATCAGGTCTGTCTGTCCCATTTCCATTTCTCAGAGCCACATTTGTCACATTTGGCATTTTAAGTGGCTTTTACAGCTACTTTCTTCCTTCATCCTCCCCTCTTCCCCCTCTCTTCTAAATTTTGAGGGCTGACTGTCAGAGTCCTCATTTCAAAGAGGTTCTTTTGCATAAAGAGCCAAAATATGCAACACATAGAAAAATCAAGTGTGATACGAGCAGTAATTGAAAAACCACTGCTTTTATCCAGCCAAGCCCTGGATTTGCACTGAAGATTGGCAAAAGCTGCCTTTTATCCCTCTCCTTTGTACCCAGGGAATACCTCGCCCTCACTTATCCAATCACACATATATGCTTCTGAGTTGGGTCTAGACAATCACCTCCTGGCTAATTGCCGTGGCAGGGAAGGGCTGGCGTGTGACACCCCTGGAGGTGGCCAAGTGCACAGGGTGATGGCCCAGCATGGCCAGGGAAGATGACCTGGCCAAGCAGGTTGATACCCCGCCACGGCAGCAGACCCCAGCACTGCCACAGAATCGTGGAATGGTTTAGGGGGGAAGGGGCCTAAAAGCTCACTCTGCTCCCTCCCCTGCCATGGGCAGGGACACCTTCCCTAGACCAGGTTGCTCCAAGCCCCGTCCAGCCTGGCCAGAGAGAGATGCACGTGGGGTTTGAGGGGCTCCTCCTGAAATTCTTTTCTGCTGGAGGTGGGGTTGCTCCCTCAGCACGGTGATGTGGTTGTGTGGGAGCCACCCTCAGACTCAGACCCCTCACCTCACACAGCAAATTCCTGGTTTTGACAACAAAACTGTTTAGACACTAAAAATGTCCAGCGGATATATTGTACAGAGGCAGCACTGGAGACAAGTCCATGGTGCTCATTGTGCTGTCCTGCAGCTTTCACAACCTCACCCCCATCTCTTGGGGACCAAGCTGTCCTTCTCCATGTGTCCTAATTCCCAAAGTCCTGGGGCTACAAAAGAATCTCAGCTTCTGCTTCTTTTCTCTTTTAAAGCAGCATTTGTCATGCTTTGCTTTGCTCAAAATGTTGTTGCCTGAAAGCAGCAGCCAAAAGACGAGAGCATCACATTTTTTCAGAGAACATCACTGGTTTTGAGATTCTGCAGCTCGTTTCATGATTTAGCAGCCTTTGCCAATAGTGTTAAATCACCTCCCTCCTACCTACCTCCAGTCCTGGAGGAAGAAGCCAAAGGTCCCAGGAAATCCAGGGGTCCTGGAGGGCCCTGACCACACATGGTGGAGGTGGGAGGGAGCCCTGGAGCTGCCTGGGTGCAAAATTATGGCTCAGTGGGACTTGTGCCCCATTGACCAGGGCCATTGGGTGCACCCTCACACTGTCCCATGGCAGCAAGAGGATGGTATATCCAGAGCAGGGTCACTCACTCAGCACCCTTGGATGGACTCGGTGCTGCCCGTGGCATCAGGGGTCTCACAGCTCCCTTTGGGGCATGAAGGGTGTGTCTGGGGTTGAAGGGCAGTGCTCACTGATAGACACAAGTTAAATTGTCATTTCCCTCAGGCTTTGGATGGCCTGGCCATCCCCAGCTCCCTGCTTAACCTCCACACACACATTTGGGACGAGGGGCTGAGCACGGGGTGAGTGGTGCTTGCTGAGAACCTGCTTGTGCAGTGACAGAGTCCACATCAGGGTGCAGCAGTTTGCAAACAGGATCAGTTTTCTGAGCAGAAGGGATTGATGCTGGCTGTGGGGTGAAGGATGCTGCTGGAGGATGTGAGCAAAATCCTCTCTGAGCAGAGTGGGTGACTCGCACTCCTTCACCTTCCTTGGACAGCAACCGCATCTCCTGCGGACCAGGGCAGAGCCTGAAGGAAGGATCCTTCAGTGGGAGGTCTCTGTGCTTTCCATCCTCCCTCCCTGAGATTTCCAGCCTTCCCCCGCAGCCCCTGGTCACCGGGGGAGCCCCGGGACACCCGGGGGGAGCTGTCGGTACCGGTCCGTGATGGAGCCGCCATGGTCACTCAGCCCCCACCTCGCAGCTGAGGCCAGCTGGGCAAGTGATCCGAAAGAAGCTCTGCAGTTACTGGAAGGCTGTGGTTTGTTCCCAAAGGCTGTGATTCACTGCCAGGGCCGGGGCAGTCCAGCAGCGCAGACACCTGGAGCGAGGCAGGGATCCAGCTCTGGCAGGGCCAGGAGCAGCCTCAGGAGGGGCTTGGGGAGCTCAGCCAGCCTGGTGGGATGTTGTGGCTGCTCCCAGGGACCAAGGGGTGATAGGACAAGACTCCTTGGCTCTGCAGGAAATGACTTAATCCTGTCACGGGAGCCTGGAATATGGCAGGTTTAGCTCAGAGCCAGGTGGGCCTGTGGGGGTGTGCGGGATATGGGGGAGCAGGGGAACCTCCTGAGGTTCTGGGTGGTGCCCACATGGGAGGTGCCAAGCTCAGGGTGGGCTGATCTCTGGGGTGTGCTGTGCTTTGAGGTTTGGTCCCACCGGGACTGGTGGCATCAGGAGAGTGGCAGAGTTGGGGGGATGTGGCCAGGCTCTGGGTTGGTCCAGGCACCGGTGGAGCTGGGGGGTCACCTTTTCCCACACCTGTAACCACCATCTGGATGGACATCCCGGATGGACCCTCATTTTGGTACTGCCAGTCTGGGCTGAAGATAACCTGGCATGGCCAGGCTGCCCCATGGAGGCATCATTCCCACTTCCAGCCATTTTAGCACATAAAGCTCTTTTCTACCTTATTTCCTTCTTGTGGGAATGTTTGTGTGCCTGAGGCTGCTTTTGGATGTGCCCACATCCCTCTGCAGTCCTCAGGAATTTCAGGGTGCCTCCAAGGTCCTGAGAGATGTGTCAGGGCAGGCTGAACCCACACCAAGGCAGCAGCATTTCCCCAGGCCCTGTTTGGAGCCCAGGACATCTGCAAATGCATCAGGTCCCTCCACAACCTTCTCTGACAAAGCCCAAAGCACAAAACCTCCTTTTTGTGTTATTCTCTTGTCATTTGCTGGAGCTGTGTCCATCTTCTCCCACCACAGAATGAAGCCCTCACCAAAGCCCTGGGGAGGCTGTGTTTCAGTGTGTGGGGATCAGTCAATTTTGGCAGCAGGAATTTGTTCTCCTCAGCCTCATAATCACCCTTGCCCACATCCATTAGAGGATTAGTGGCTATTAGAGGAGATTGCAAACATCCAGAGGTCTTGCCAGATGCTTCTCCTGGCCAGAGTTGTTTGTGCTTTGCAGGCACTCGTTGCAGAGTGATTCCTACAAAGAGTCACCATTTCGGGAGGGTAAAACCAAACCCTGGACACAGATGGACCAGGGTGGATGGCAGTGGGGTGCACACATCCACCCTCCCCCGTGCTTTCGGGGTCTCTCCTGCTGGCTTTGGGGGACGTTTGCATCAAGAAGCCTCCTGGTGTGGAACCATCTTCTCATGCTGCAGGGGAGGAGACCCAAAGGGGTTTGGGAGCAGAGATCCTCAAAGAAGAGGCTGCTCATGCCCAGGTCCTCTCTGGGGAGCCGGGAGTGGCTGCAGCTCTGGGTCACCACGTGTGGGCACAGCTGCCAGGTTAGAAAGGTGCCAGCTGCTCTCAGAGCTGGGCCAAGCTCTGAGAGCTTTTCTCCCCATATGGTGAGAAAATCCTTCCCTGTCTCTCAGTGGGGTGGTCCTAGCCCTGCTTGGATGGTCTGCAGGGCACAGTGACAGCCAAGAATGCTCCAGTGACAGCCGTGACCCCTGGAACCACAGCTCAGAGCACACAGGGACACTCCCAGGTGGGGGTGGGAGGACCCAGCAACCGTGGAGAACATCCCTCCCTGGACCCCTTCTCAGCTTTGGGCCTCCTGTGCCCTCCACTCCTCGTAGCACACGGCCCAGGGAGCCCCAGCCACCCTCGGCCCCCTGGGCTGACCCAGTGCCAGCTCCAGACTGGGGCAGCTGTTGGTGATGGGAGCAGGGCAGCCCTGACCTGGGCTCAGTGGCTGCCAGAGAGGTTCCAGGTGGAGATTTGGGATGCAGCCCCACCCATGTGAGGGTAAAAGGTGCCTGTTCCCATTGGTGCCTTTCCTGCCCTGGGAACCCTCCAAAAGTGGGACCTGTAGAAAAGCCACCATTGTCCTCACCCAACTGTCCCTCACCCCGAACAGACAGACGTGGCTGACGTACCAGGACAAGATTTTCCTCCTCAGCTCCTTTTAAATCAGGTCCTCAGGGCAGAGCCTGAGGCCAGGATTCTGTGTCATGACCATCCAGCCTGTCCCCACTCCCTCTTGTCCCAGGGATCTGCTGGAACTTCTCAGGTTTCTCCCATAGCTCAGATCTCTTGCAGACC
Source organism: Corvus hawaiiensis (assembly GCF_020740725.1). Classification (NCBI taxonomy): domain Eukaryota; kingdom Metazoa; phylum Chordata; class Aves; order Passeriformes; family Corvidae; genus Corvus; species Corvus hawaiiensis. The sequence continues at coordinate 4,943,119 of NC_063236.1, read as the reverse complement.
AACCAGCCAGAGCTGCTGGGAGGGGACACACACAGGGTCCTCCAGGTCCCCTTGGAGCACTGGGAAGTGGCTCTGTGGTAGGATGCAGGTGTCAGGCTGGAAAGGCTGTGCTGATGGACACTGCTGGGCTACTTCAGTGCAGTGCAGGGGCTCCAGCACCAACCAACACCAAGGTCCTTGCTGGATGTGGCTCTTCTGGCTCACCTGAAAGACCAGACCAGTTTTTTATGCCTTTACTTGCCAGCTGGCTTTTGACAAGCAACCAGTCTGGGGTTTGGGGATCAGGACAATCCCCCATGCATCCCAAGGGGGTGCTGATAGGATCAGTCCCTCCATTCCAAGCATTTGTAGGAACAAGCTGTCATGTCCATCCAAACACCAGCTTTGACTGATGCTGGTTGACCTCTGTCCCTCCCAAGGCCACCACTCACATGGTGACACACCTACCAGTGGCCACAAACCCACATTTGCTCCCATTCTGTGATTCTGTGAAGAAGGAACCGACCTTTCACTTCCAGGATCAGAGGTGACAAAGGCTCTGGGATCAGGGTTCCTTCTGCAGCACTTCCCACCTTGTGTGAGTGCCCAGGGACCTCCTTGTCCCAGCCCTGAGCCGTAGCTGACCTCGCCCTCGCAGAACCCAGACACCACTTTGCATTTCTCAGGTTCTCATTTCTGAGCAGCTTTGAACACCAACAATCTGTGTTTTCCCACCCAGCAGCCTCCAGGACACTGAAAGATCTGAAGGGAAGATACAGCCAGGGGAAAGGAGCAGGAATCCAAACCCTCTGTGATCAAAGCACTTTTGTCTAGAGACTTTCAATTAGATCAGGACATGGTCTGGCTGCTTTTTCTTGCTGTGTTCATCGTGCAGATGAGCTTCATGTCAGCTTGGCCTCCTTTCCTCCTGCCACGTTGGCTCCAGCTTCTTTTCATTAGTAATGGTCTGTCTTCATTAGCGAATTAATTCCCCAGGAATTGCACTGCAATAAACTCTCCAGAGCAAAGACCAGCAAAGCCACATCTTGGCACTGGCTGGACAACAGCAAGTGTTTTGTGGACAGAAAAACTAATCACAGAACTGCTAAAAACCTCCACATTTTATTCAAACCAGGCCTGTAGTCTTTGAAGCTTTTTCAAACAAAACAAGAGATGTTTGGTGAGTGTTGGGTTTGGATTGACCTCTGGGCCAGGATCTTGGAAATGAGCCCTCATCTCTCTCGGGGAACAGACCCCAAGGCAAAGGTGAAATCCATGGAAGCAGCGGATGCTCCGTTCTCCAGGTGCTTTCAGATGTGCCCGAATATCTGAAATGGTCACAGGGGCTTTGCCCACCCGGGGCCAGACGCCTTCAGAGCAGGGCCTGGGCTGAGCTGGGCTCCCTGGGCTGCAACAGAGAGGGTTGGGGAGGTCTGGACACATCAAGATGTGTAGAAGAGGCAGAATTTAGCCTGGGAATGAGGACCAAAGGGAAAGGAGGGTGGGTAGTGTCTTCAGAGTGATGGCCAGGGGGCCACTACAAAGGTCTGGAATGACAGGACAAGGGGGAATGGCTTCCCACTGCCAGAGGGCAGGGATGGATGGGATATTGGGAAGGAATTCCTCCCTGTGAGGGTGGGCAGGCCCTGGCACAGGGTGCCCAGAGAGGCTGTGGCTGCCCCTGGATCCCTGGCAGTGTCCAAGGCCAGGTTGGACAGGGCTTGGAGCAACCTGGGCTAGTGGAAGGTGTCCTTGCCCATGGCAGGGGGTGGAAAGAGATGGGATTTAAGTCCCTTCCCACCCAAACCATTCTAGGATCCTATGATCTCCTTGAGAAACGGGGCCTCGGTGTCTGCTCCATCTTCAGCCTCTCCTGCAGACAGCATCTTTCCCTGGAGAGCTGCTCCCTCTCAGCTCTGTGCAGCCCCTGGGGACAATTTGTTGGCCTCTGCCTCCACCCATCACCTCCTCCCTTCCCCTGGGGAGCAAACAGCTCTATCAATAATTGCAATTTTGCCTCTTGGCATTATCTTCCAAACCCTCAAAGGCAATTTTGTTCCACACCACAGCTCCTGCCCATCCCATCTCATGATGAGGCTGGATGGTTGTTGGTCCTTTCTCCTGGACTTGGCACCCAGGAGGGCTTGGGTCGATGCCCATCTCTGTGGGGAAGGGATGGTGCAAAAACCGCCACTCAGGGAGGGCAGGGGAAACATCCACCAATTATGGTCAGGCTCAAACCCCCACAGGCAGAGGAAACAAATCTGAAGTGGGTGAGGATGGGGGTGACGATTACCATGGATGTTTTAGTCACAGCTGTTAATAAAAATAATAGCAGTAATAAAATTGCAATGATGCTGGTAATTGCTCTGGTTCTGATGAGAATAATAAGATTATTTATTAACTGTGAGCCATTATCAGCATTTTCTAGTGCTTCTGCCTCCCAGGCCACCCCAAACTCCAGCCCTATCATATTAATGCAAAATGAGACAAATGAGAGAAGATTTTCTTTTATGGCATAACCAAGGGTAACATTGGGAACAGCAAAGTCTGTCCCTGTCCCTCTGCTAACTGTCCTCCCACCGTGTGGCAGGGGCTGAGAATTAGGTGGGATCTTGTGTTTCCACCCTTTACAGAATCACAGAATCAATTAGGTTGGAAAAGCCCTCTGAGACCATCAATTCCAGCGTGTGCCCGATGCCCACCTTGTCACCCAGCCCAGAGCAATGAGTGCCATGTCCAGGCATTCTTTGGACACCTCCAAGGAAAATAAAGTGTAGCAGGAATTGAAGTTGGACTTGCGGCCTTCAGAGCAGCTGAGCCCCGTGAGAGCTCCGTGGTCAGACCCAGTGGATGGATGGACCTGGTGGGCTGGAGGGAGGAGGAGCTTGGAGCAATTTTATACCTTTTGTCATTGTCTGTGGGGGCTGATGGGGACAGTGTGCACAGGCCCCCCAGAGCACATTTCCTGCAGCTACCTCTGCCCTTGGCTTGTTGCTTGAAGGAGCAATGAGCTGCAAATGTTGCTGTTTTCTATGGGCCTTTTGCTTCTCCCACTTTTCCCGTGACCATGTCGCACACAGGCTGGAGGGTGATGCTTCTGCAGGTCCACCATCAAACCTTGTGGGGAAAAGTGAAGGCAGGAGCAGGGAGAGCCAGGTCCTGCTCCCAAACAGTGTCAGGCCAGGCACTGCAGCAAGGGGTAAAGATGGATATGGAGCATGGAGAGGGATGGGTGTGCAGTGAGGAGGGATGGACCCTGTGCCTGGGTGGTGCCTGCAAGCCCTGGGATTGTGTTTGGGGACCACGGTGACACCGGTGCTGCTCAGCATCTTTGTCTGCTGGGCAATGGCTCCCACACAGCTCTGCAGGTCAGGGAGCACCCGGGGTGGGAGCATGTCCAGCAAAGTCAGTAGAAGACCCTGGAAGCCCCCAGGAGTAGAGACATGGGACACAGCTTGCAGGGGTTGCAAAGAGGGGAGGAGCTGGGGCAGGGGGATGGTGCTGCTGCTGTTTCTGGTGTCACCCCCAAGCTGCTCGAGCCTGGGGAGGTGGCAGTGGGGGGCCACAGCTGGAGGGCACATCAGCCCTCCCCAAGGACCTGATGTCAGACATGGGGTGCAGGGGTCAGCACACGGCCCCACGGGAGCCGCTGGCATCCCTCTGCCACCCGCTGCTCCCATGGACCCTCCTCGCCATTCCCTTCACTTGACCCCCGGTGCTGGTTCTCTCCCACCACCCCTTGCCCTCCCCGTGCCCCAGCTCTCCCTGCCCTGAGCCTTTCTCAGGGTCTCCTGCCCTCTCTCCTCCCCATGAGGAATAAATCACTCTCCAAATCCAGCCTTAGCTCTCAGCGGAAACAGCTGCCCACGTTGTCACCTCCTTCCCAGGGGACCTGGCTGCCACCGGGAGGTTGTGAAGCTTTTCCCAGAACACAGGAGGTTTGTTCAGGAAAGCAGTCAGGGACCAGCGGCTCTGGACCCTCCGGACTCAGACTGATGTCCCCTCCTCCAGCCTGTTCCCATCCAAGCTCTGACCTTGGTGCCTTGCCCATGAGGGGTCTTGAGAAGGGAGAGTGGGTTTGGGTCCTCAGCTCTATAAAAAAGGCCCAGAATGTTCAATTTTCATCTCACACGTGAAGGCTGCAGACCTGCAGCAGGGAGCTCTGAGAAGCAGGATTGCGAATCCAGGTTTGCCAGCCACCTCCCCACGGCCCCCATGGCTGGGTTAACAACATCAGCAGCACTGAGAGACCCAGCAAACAGCCAGGAAAACGTTCTTTGTTTAATTGCCTTCAGTGGAAAGCAATAACTCTTGGGTTACGAATCATCTTGGCCTCCAAGGAAAAGCTTTCTGGAGGGCCAGGGGGAAAAATCAATCCAGCAGACTGCACTTCCCGCTTGGAGAACTCTGGAGAGATGAGCCCAGCCCCAGTGGCTCCCCAGGGGCATCAGGGAGGGAGCAGAGCCTGGCCAGAACACGGCTCTCCTCCCCCTGCCCCTGGCATCAGCCCATCAAGAAAGAGGGTTTTGTCAATCTGAGCGCACTAGGAGATGAAACAGGCTGTGCCCAGGAGCTTCCCCAGGGGTCCATTAGCACCCGCAGATCCTTCCACCATCCCAGCACAGCAGCCCAGGGGATGCTTTTGCTGGCCATTTCCTCACACATAGGGCAATTGTCTGGGGCAGTGGGCTGGCACGGTTGGTGCGTGGCAGGAGGAGAGGGTGACCTGCTGCTCTGGGTGCAGGTGCTTGGGTGGGAGCTGGGCCCCAGAGCACATGAACCCCCTCCAAGACATGAGGGTTGGGCACTCAAGCACATTCCGAGTGCTAATGCATTCCCTGGCTTGGCATCATCCCCCAGAGCCCACGGATCGTGTCTGGGGTCTCTGCCATCCCAGGACACAGGCAGGGAAACCAGACTGTTAACACAGTTATCAGAACAGGCTGTTCCCCACTTCCAGGGGAGGGAGGGAGGGAGGGAGGAGCATCCTCCTGTCTCAGCACGGGCACTGCCACCCCAGCACTGCCACTCCACCTGGGGCTACACAACCCCCAAGCAGAGCATCCCACCCATGTCTAACTCCTTCCTGTGGCTGTTGTCTCTCCCACAGGTATAAGAGTGTCGTGACACCACGGCGGGCAGCCGTGGCCATCGCCTGCTGTTGGATAGTCTCTTTTCTGGTGGGACTCACCCCCATGTTTGGCTGGAACAACCTCAACAAGATGCGGAGGACTCAGGAGCTGAACGGCAGCCACACGGAGTTTGTCATCACGTGCCAGTTTGAGACAGTCATCAGCATGGAGTACATGGTCTACTTCAACTTCTTCGTCTGGGTCCTGCCTCCCCTGCTGCTGATGCTGCTCATCTACCTGGAGGTCTTCAACCTCATCCGCAAGCAGCTCAACAAGAAGGTGTCCTCCAGCTCCAACGACCCCCAGAAGTACTACGGGAAGGAGCTGAAGATCGCCAAGTCCTTGGCGCTGGTCCTCTTCCTGTTCGCGCTCAGCTGGCTGCCTCTGCACGTCCTCAACTGCATCACCCTGTTCTGCCCGTCCTGCCAGACCCCGCACATCCTCACCTACATCGCCATCTTCCTCACCCACGGCAACTCGGCCATGAACCCCATCGTCTACGCCTTCCGCATCAAGAAGTTCCGGACAGCCTTCCTGCAGATCTGGAACCAGTACTTCTGCTGCAAAACCAACAAAAACGCCACCAGCACCACCACAGCTGAGACGGGGAACTAGGAACTGGGAGAGGGCAGAGAGGGGCACCTGTGCCCACCTGGTCCCCAGCTGGACGCTGTTCCTGCTGCCCCAGGAAGGGGTAGCTAGGACCCGAGGGCTTCTGGGCTCAGCAGCCCCTGCAGTCCCCACAGCCACCCCAGGGGTTATTTATTCACAAGCATTGTACTGTTTGGATATTGTAGCCTGCACTGTTCCTTTCTGGTTTAGGTTTTTTTCTCCCGTTTGTTTTTGTTTTTCATTTTTTTAAGGGTTGCCAAGTATTTAAGGAGAAATTGTACAGACAAACAAGCAGTTTATCTTCATGCAAATAAAGTCCAGTGATCCAAACCAGCCAGGAGGTGCCATTGATGGAGACCCTTGGCTCCACGGTGCTGGTGGTGCTGGGGGCACCTCACGCTCTGGCCCCATGTCCATGGAGCCACAGGGGTACCTGGGCACTGGGACAAAGGGATGCCCTGTGGGAGTGAAGATGCTGAGAACCAGGAGGATCCAGAGCAGTGAGATTTCTGCAGAAATTAAGTTTGAAAGCCCTTTCTTTCCTCTCTGTAACCAGGGAGAGGTGAGCTCGGCTGAGAAATGGGAAGAGACAGGAAAAGGCTTCCCATGGCATTGGCAGCACCCACAGGGTGGTGAACCCACCACCCCGCAGAGCAGAGGGTCAGTCCCCAGCTCTCAACACCACCAGAGAGGTGGGCAGAGGTGGGTATTGGTAGGGAGGGTGGGTGCTGGTAGATAGAGGTGGGCAGAGGTGGGCAGAGGTGGGTAGAGGTGCAACCCTTAATCACAACCCCAGAGAACTCCGCAGAAACACCCTTTGCTATCCTGATGGCTCCCCACGGGTCCCAGCAGCACCCACCACCCCTGCGAGCTGCACCCAGAGTCTGCCTTCTCCGATTGTCTTCTCTCTCCCTTTACTCTGGTTTTGAGTCATTTTCCCTCTTTTCTCCTGGCTGTTTTCTGTGAAGAGCAAATCTCTCCCAGGCTGTTCATCTCCCACCCTCCCTGCAGCCAAACTCTTTTGACCCAAACATTGTGGGTTAATGCAGCCACCTCCACAGCCCAGGGCCAGAGGGGTACCCATGCCTCTCTGGGGGCAATGGGGGACAGCTACAGGCCACCATGTGGGTCCTTTGCCACCCCTGAAGTTCAGCTGTGGGTAGATTTGAGGAGGGGGCGGCTGGAGATGGAGCATCCCTCACCCAGCTCTGGTCCCTCTGGATGCTGGAAGTGCCAGTCCCTGCTCTGCAGCAAGATGTCCTCCAGGGCTGAAGCGGTGGTGGGAAGGGTTAATCTGAGTTGATTGGGATTTTTTTCTTCTCAGCATCCCTTGCTCACCAGGCTCCCATTGGAAACACAGGTCCTGTGCCCCTGCCCCTGCCCCAGCAGGGCCGTGCCCCTTGGAGGGGACGTCAGCAATGGGCAAAGTGACTGCAGCAAGTTCCCACAGAGACTGGGGGTGCAGAGAGGAAAAGGACCTTGGATGGGTGAGATTTATGGGTGATTTTTAGCAATGTTGGGAGTGTGTAGCACAGGCATTGGGGCGGCTGGGTGTCCCTTCTCCCACCACTGCATCCAGCTCTGTTTAGCTCAGGCTGATGAGGAGGGCAGCAAGGAAAAGAGGAGATGAAAGGCTCAGCCTCCCACATTTTGCAGCGGCCTTGATGTATTTCCAGGCTCCTGGCTCAGACCACACTGGGAAATACGGGAGCAGAGCAGAAAAACAACGGCAAGGAGAGGAGAAAATCCCTCCTTTAGTCCTCATCAGAGTGGAGGAGTCCCGAACACCCTCCCAACCTTCCTCTGGTGTGGATGGTGCTGTGCTGGTGCTGAGCCCCTGGGAACAGCAATTCCCCATGGACTTCAGCTCACACCCCCCTCCCAGGCATCACTGGGTGCCCTGGGGCCAGCACTGAACCTCTCACATGAGGGTGAGGCTTTGGTTCATCCCAGATCTGCCCGATGGCTCCTCTGCCCAGTGCAGTGACTCCCATGCCCCCACCTTGCCATGTCCTGTGCCAGCTCTGGCCAGGGCTGGCATCTCCTGGAATGGGCAGAGGGAAGTGCCTCAGGTCTCCTGGAGCACCAGCATCAGTGGTGTCTGAGGATGCTGCAACCCCAGGTGAGTACAGAGAGGATGCCCCAGGCCAAGGCCGTGGTCCCTTGGCACTGCAGCACCTTGCCCTCAGGTTAGTGCTGCTCTTTGCCCGGCTCTGACTCCCACTTGCATCTTATTTCTGCTGCTTTCCTGGAACTGACGCTTTGGTCTGATCCTTGCTAAGGTGCCCAGGAACCTGGTGACTGGGATGCTCATAAATTAAAAGCATGGGGAATGGTTGCTCCATTAAAAATAACATTCAGTGGATTTTTCCACTCTGTGCTCTCCAGACCTTTCCCGGGGAGTCCTCACTAAAAGTGGATGTTGTCGCCCACCTCAATCCCCTGTGGGGTTACAACAGTCTGTGCCCTGCAGGACTGAGATAAGGGCCTGGAAAGGGCACAGTGTGCAGCATGACAGACTCCTGGAGATCAGCTCACAGCCTGCTTCCAGACCCTGGCCCTGAAAGAATCCCACTGGCCAAAGCCACGTGCCCAGGTGCCAGGAACACCAAGGGGGGCAGGACACCCACAGCAGTGTCCAGGGCCAGGTGTGAGCATGCCAGGGAAAACAAGCTCGCCACGTGCCAGCTGGGACTGCAACCTCCAGCCTGTGGCAACACCACCACCCCCAACCACCTCAAGAATCCATCCCGACCAGCAGTGGGATAAAATTAATACGACAATGCCCTCTGATGGTGGAAACAACCCTGGGGGGGACGGTGCTGTGCCAGTGCTGAGCCCCTGGGCTTCAGCTTGGGCTGAAGGTGCCTGGGGACAGATGGGGACAAAGCAGAGGGGCTGCAGGAGAGATGGTGCAGAGGGGTCTGCTTAATCACCGCCACTGCCCGGCTTTGCTCTCCGTGGCACCAAGGGTGGGATGGGCTCCAATCTGCAGATGCCAGGCTGGATTTGCATCTACACTGGCAGTGCCAGGGCCAGCCAGGACATGGGCAGGATGTGGGTCTGGCCCCATGACGGAGCTGGCACACAGCTGGGAGAGCTCCTGCCCGCGTGCCTGCAGACCGAGGGGGAGGCGGTGCTGGTGGAGAGGTCACCCTGAGCTGCCGAGCCCGGGTGTCCATGAGCTCCATGGGTCCCTCTGGGCTCTGGTAACACCCAGTGTCTGCTCAAGGGATGACTCATCCTGCACATGAGCCACCAGCTCACAGGGACAAATCCCCTCCTCTCGACAGTGCATCAACATGTCCTGCAGCCACCGTGGGGAGGTGACAGCTCCTGGCTGGATCACTGCCTCACCGGTGTGGATAAAAAACTGTGCTTCAGTAAAGAAGCATTAAGATGCCACAGCACTGATGTGGCATTTCTTTTTCCCCAGCCAGAATAATGCCCCTGCTCCAGAAGGAAATCTTTCCGCATTCTCCTTCTCCTTGTTGGGCTCCTTCTGGTTCAGTAATGTGTGCTTCATAAAGCTGGTCCTTCGTTTCCAAGCTCAAGACCCATCTCCTCCACCCTCAGTTGGGTGGGATCCTACATGACCCCACAGCAGCCCTGGCAGCTCTCCACCTCCCCCCACCCAAGCCAACCCCACAAAAAGCAGGACAGAGGGGTTTGGTGGCTTTTATTAGGACCGAAGCCCCTCAGGTGGGTTTGTTTTATTGTCACAGCTAATGACAGGTTCAGAGAGGGCCATGCCATGGCAGGCTGAGGTGCAGCCCCCAAAGCACTGCCAGGGAGGGGCAGCCCAGCAGGCAGCAGAGACCATGGCCAGGGGCATCAGCACCTGCCCCACCACTGCCCAGCAGCTGCAGGATCCACCTGGGAAAAGGAATGAGATCCGAGTCCTGCGAGGGCACCAAGAGAGCCCTGGTCAGGGATGAGGGGGAAACATGTCCCTGCCACGGCTCTAACGCAGGACAAACCCAGCCACATCTACAGCCCTCCCTCCACCTCACCAGGGGACAGGTTTCCCTCAGGTTCACCATCCCACCCCACCCATGCATCTCCAGCCATGGGACAAGGAAGACCCGAGCTGGGACTCCATCAGCAGGTGACAAAGGCTAATCCAGGACACTCAGCCCACTCCAGCCCCCTGAAGTGATCCACCCTCCCTCCATCCTGGTGCCTCAGCCCAGACCTACCTTGCTCTTTGTCTTGTCCTCCGATCTGTCCTCACTTGGGCACTGCAGGAGAGCACAGAAAACAAAAGCCCCCTGAACTCCCCTTGTCTTACTCCCCCTTTGACTCCCAAAAGTGCCTGTGTGCTCACCCCAACGTGCACCTGCACGCCCCATCCCTGCACACACCTGCTCCAAGCAATCCCACACACCACCATCACTGCCTGCTCCAGCCAGGTCTGGGAGACTCCCAGGTGCTCTGTGTCCCCAGCACAATGCCCAGCTCATCCTCCTTGGCCAACCGGGCTGAGCCCCCAGCGTGGGCAGCAGGGAAGGGGAATTCTGCACCTCTGCCCTGCTCAGGTAAGACCCCACCTGCAGAGCTGCCTCCAGCCCTGGGTTCCAGCACAGGAAGGACCTGGAGCTGCTGCAGCGAGTCCAGAGGAGGCCACGGAGCTGCTCCAAGGGCTGGAACCCCTCTGCTCTGGAACCAGGCTGGGAGAGCTGGGGGTGTTCACCTGGAGAAGAGGAGGCTCCAGGGAGAGCTCAGAGCCCCTTCCAGGGCCTAAAGGGTCTCCAGGAGAGCTGGAGAGGGACTGGGGACAAGGGATGGGGTGACGGGACAAGGGGGAATGGCTTCCCACTGCCAGGGGGCAGGGATAGATGGGATATTGGGAAGGAGGGTGGGCAGGCCCTGGCACAGGGTGCCCAGAGCAGCTGGGGCTGCCCCTGAATCCCTGGCAGTGCCCAAGGCCAGGCTGGATGGGGCTTGGAGCACCCTGGGCTAGTGGAAGGTGTCCCTGCCCATGGCAGGGGGTAGGAATGGGATGAGCTTTGAGGTCCCTTCCCACCCAGACCATTCCATTGTTCTGTGACTCTACCGAGCCCCTGCACGGCTGCACTGGGGATGGGCCTGTGGGGCTGCAGGAGCTGGGCTGGCTGGGTCAGCGCTCCTGGAGGGTCCAGCAGCAGCTCCCACAGAGCTGAGCACTCACCCCATGCCACATACCCTGTGCCACATACCCTGTGCCACACCAACAGCCCTGGAGCTTCCACAGGGACTGAGGTGCTGGGACTGCCAGATTGGAACCCTGCCTGCATGGGAAGTGGGGCAGAGGGTGTCTGGGGGCAAGAGTGTGCTCAGAAGCCACGGGAGGGGAAATAGAAGTGTTTAAGGACACGTGGCCGGCACAGGAACACGCAGAGGGTGTGCGGGCAGTGATCCTCCCATGGGCTGAGGAGGGGCCGTGCGGAGCAAGGCGGGGCAGGTCTGTCCAAGGGCTGCTCCAGATGCTCTGCTGAGGCAGGGAAATGTGAGCTGGGAAGTGCAGGCAGGATCCCGAGACATAAATCAGAGCAGCCCAGGTGCAGGGGAGGAGATTGACACACACCCCCCACGCCTGGGACAGGAGCGGGGGCAGCCAGCGCTGGGCCAGGCCTCCAGCAGCTCCTCTGGCTCTGCCATTTCTGGTTTCCTCTCCCTTTTTTTCCCCATGAATAAGGAAAGGTGATTTCAAGATGCTTCAAGACCATAAACCCAAGAAGCCCAAAGCTGCAGCTCCACAGGGCTGCCCAGTGTCCTCAGGCTCCCTCACAACCAAGATCAACACAAAACAGGGACAAAACAGAGCACCGGGAAAGTGGGACAAGGAAAAGACAGGGCAAGGCAAGGGCTCCTGCTCCTCCTTCCCCTCAGCCAATCTCACCTTTCACATCCAGTTTGCAGTCTACTGAGGCCTCCCCCAGGGGGTTCACAGCCTTGCAGGTGTAGACACCCCCATCGAAAGGGCCAGGTTTGCGGATTTCCAGCGAGCACACGCCCTGATCAATCAGCGCTATGTATTTGGGGTCTTCCCGGATCTCCATCTGATTTTTCAACCAGATGATTTTGGGCTGAAAGTTTAAAGCAGGGAGAGAAATGAGAAGTCTAACTGGCCCCAAAATGCAGCCACCTCTCTCTGTCTTTGCCTTGCCCTGCCTGAAGCTTGTGGCCATGGTGGGATTCACAGCCAGAAGTATTCTGAAGATCCAAATCTCCCACTTGTGAGCCCTAACCACTGCTCCACCCTTCCTCCCCCAGCACAGAGGAAACAAGACATGGCTTGATTTAAGACCAGTCTCCCATCTCCATGCAGAAACAGCCTGAATGTGCCCCAGTTTGACTCAGAGGGCAGCTCTTAACCTCAATCCAACCCTAATCCAACAGCACCAACCATCTCCCAGACACTTCCAGCTTCCTTTCAAAAAACCCCACTGATGTCCCCGGGCCAGGGTGGTGCTGCCCATGGAGGAAGCACTGACCTGGGGGAAGCCCCGGACGGAGCAGAAGAGGTGAGTGCTGTAGCCCCGCGTAGTCGTTCGGTCTGTCAGGGGCTGCGTGAACTTTGGAGGCTCCATCATGTCCCGCTGGGGGATCTTCTCTGGCTGGTAAGTGGCTTCTGAGGAAATAATGAATTCTAGCTGAGGCAGAGCTCAGGCTCCTGGGCTGACCAACACAGGGATTCAGCACAAAGTACCCAAAACCACTTCTGTTCCCTCACGTAAGAGGCCAGATGTCACCTGGCCTGACCCAAGGACGTGGCCCTGAGCTCAGACAGCCCTGTTTCCTCATGCACTCATGCCATGGTAGTGCCCTGGTCCTGCAAGGAGCAGGGGGGATGCCAATCCCCAAACCCACTGTGACACATCCTGTGTGCAGCAGGTCAGACCCAGGCCAGGCACACTCTGGATCTCCCAGTCCATCCTCAAATCTCAGTGCACAGAAATAAGAGCTGGAGGGAATATCTGCATGTGGCAGAGACCTCAGGTCACTGTGTGCTACCAGGGGGAAGGATGGAATTAGATGCAAGGAGAGCAGGGCTGGCTGGAGATTTGGCCCTGAGCTGCAGGGCCAAAGCCAGGGCTGTTCTGACCCTTCCCAGCTCCTGCTTCCATCTCCTCCCAGGGATGTCCATGCCTTGGTTCCTCCCAGGGGGCTGAGCACAGCACAAGCTTTCCCCAAAAGAGAAATGAGGTGCAGAAGGGGGGTAGGGGACCTCTGGACCTTGGGGGTGCTCAGCCTCACCCCTGCTGGTCTTGTCCTGGGGACTGGCCCAGCAGCATCAGCACAACTCCGAGGAAGCCCCACTGGCCCACTGGTCAGGACCCCTCTTGGCCACCACCCTCCCCAGCCCCTCAGCCAGGGACGTGTCCCCACTTGTCTTCTCGATGCAGGCCACCCCAGAGGCGACGGCAGCGCTGTCGCTGAGCCCGCAGATGTTCTCGGAGAACACTCGGAAGGAGTAGGTGTTGCCGATGATGAGGTCGGAGATGGTGCAGCTGGTGCGGGTGCAGCGCTCCAGCACCGTGAACCATTTCTGGGAGGGAAAAAGGAGGAAAAAAGAGAAAAGACAGGCTGTGACAAGGATGGAGAAGGTGTGGGGGGAGGCAGGGAGTGCAGCTGCCCCTCTCCCATCAGGGCATCCCCAGCAGCAGGAGTACCCAGGCTCACCCCACTCTTCTTGTCTGACTTCTGCACCCTGTAGCCCTTGATCTCAGAATTCCCGTTGTCCACAGGGGGAGTCCACTCCAGGGCCACATTAAAGCCCCACACATCCACCAGCTTCAGGTTCTGGGGAGGGCCGGGTGGCTCTGCAAACACAAACACCCTCAGGGTGACATCCCGGTTTGCTCCACCCACATTCTGTACCTTGACCATCCCTTCACCTCGTTTTTCATCTCTTCTCACCCTGGTGCAGCACACAAGGGATGAGAAGCTGCGCGGGGCAAGGGCTGGCAGAAACTGCATCCCCAACCAGAGGGGTTCACCTGCATGATCCTGTTGAGGATCCCACTGGAACAGAGACTCCAGGGTCCCTTGCCTTGTTGCTGTCCCATCACATCCCGCCCAGAACAAGACCTACCCAGCTAAGGAGGAGAAATGAGCCCCAGAGTGACCCTGCAGGGTCCCATCCTCAGCTCACCAACCACCTGGATGTCCAGGGTAGCCTTGTCCTCGGCTCCGTTGATCTGCACGGTGAGCTCGTACTTGCCCGAGTCCCCGCGCTGGGCCTGGCGGATGTAGAAGATGGTGTCCCGAGCCGTGTTGCGGATGTTGATGCGGTTGGTGTCCAGAGGCTGCCCTTCCTTGGTCCAGCTCACCTCGGGCTGAGGCTTTCCCTGGAGCAAGAGGCAGGTCAGGAGCCACTCGGGCACATGGTCCCAGCAGGTCCTGCTGGGAAGGATGGGTGGCAGAGCCACCCTGCTCTGGGCAGCAGCAGCCCGGGTGCCACTTCTCCCATCCAGCAGTCCCCGGGAAAGAAGCTGCAGCTGATTCCTGTCAGACTCACTGATGGGAAGCCCTCAGGCTCCAGGGGTGAGGCTGGAACATGCTGGCTCCCCAGGGTCCTCACGGAGCAAGCCCAGCTTTACTTGCCAGGGCAGAGCTGTGCTCTCATGGCCCAGGTGCTGAGCCCAAGATCCAGCTTAGCAGCAGGGCTTGAACTCAGCACACAGGGAAAGTTCATGCCTGGAGCACAGCCAGCACAGAGTCCCAACTGTCTGTGAGACATGGCATGGACAAGTCCCTCAGCTCAGGGGCCTCTCATGCCCCCTGCTTGGCCAACACATTTCAGAGCCAGCTGCCACAGTGGAGATGCTCTGGTGATGTCCCAGACAGGATGAGAGAGATCAGCTGAGGAGATGACCTCCAGCCTAACCCACCAGTGTCAGCACTTCTCCCCCATCACAGCCCTGAGGCTGCCCTGCTCCAAAGGCAGCTGGGTCCCCTCAAGGAACCCCAGTGCTGTGCTGTGGGGTCCCAAGTGATGTGGCCAGATCCTGGCCAGGAGCATGAGCTGAACTGGACTTACTGGCTGAGACAGCAGCAACAGCCAGCCCATGCCCTGATGTGTTTGGGGTTGTCCCATTGCAGCATCATCAATAAAGATGTAGCAGGGGAAAAATGGGGTCTGGGCAGGAAAAGGAGAGACATTCCCACCCCATCACCTACCCTTGGCCCGCAAGACACAGGGACCAGGCCAAGTCAGAGCACAGTTGGACCCATGAGCTAACCTGCAGGAGCAACCTGGAGGGAAATGCCCAAGGGATTAAAGCCCAAATCACCCACCTACCTGGAAGGGGATCATGATGTTCACAGCATCCCCCACGTGCCTGATGTAAGTCTCCCGCAGGTGCCGAGGCATGCGGATCCTCGGGAGCTCTGGGGACCAGGAATTCACATTGTGAGACAAGGAACTCCCATTCCCCAGCTGGCTGACCCCCCTCGATACACACCCCTGCTTGGCCACCAAGAAAACCCACCCAAACACAGTCACCTTCTCCCTCTCATCTCCTGGACGGTGCTGCTCCCCTGCAGGGCTGTGCTAGCCTATCCCATCACCTGTACCCCACAGTGATGCCCATGCCCGAGATCCCAGGTCACCAACCCGAAGGCAGCATTCTGATGGATCATTCACCCCCTGGAGCCCATAGAGACAACATGGGCTTAACCAGAAGAGCCACAGCACAACCTGTATGGGAACAAGGCAGGGAACAGCATCTCCCAGCTGGGAAATATCTCTCCCCCCAACTTTCCAGAGGCCCAGCTTCCAGCAAGGACAAGGCTGGACCTCCACCTTCCCTGTGCACTCCAGCCCACTGAGACACGAAGGAGGTGCCTGGTCACACCACAGCTGTGGAAACCCCAGGCTCATGACAAAGGCAAACGTCCCCAAGGGAGCATAACAAAGCCAAGCAAAAACCCTGCTGGAGAGTGCTCATGGAGCGTGTCCCCTTCCCCGGGCGAATGGAAGCCGTGTAGCTCTGCTGGCTCAGCGCCAGCCAGGGATCCCTCTGGAGCCCCTCATAAAGGAGCTGGGAGTCTGTGCCCGGGTTAAATGTGCACGAGCTTAACCCTGGGGAGGGGCCCGGCCAGAATAAACCGGGCCTGAGCCAAACAGCTGTGAGGGCTGGGGAGCACAGGGCCAGGCCCCTCTGACAGCTGAGATGGTCCCTGCTCTGCTCGTGCTGCAATTTCTGCAGGGATCCATCCCCCAGTGCTGCCACTTGGGCTCATCTGTCTCAGCAGGGCCGGGAAACCTGACCACAGGGGAGGAATGGTAATTCAGGGGTGTTCTCCCCAGCTCCTCAGAGCTGAGGTCGGTGGCCCAGGTGACACGGTGCCATGGTGGGAAGGCTCTTTCCTGCCCTTGCTCCCTGCAAAGTGTGACTCCCATACTGATCCTTCATCTGGTTTCTCCTTGTCCCTCTCCACCTCCCAAGCCCACTCATCCCACCTGTTGTTAAGCTCTGTGCTGTCCAATTGCTGCTATTTAAAATCCCCTGGGGTGCTATAAATGAACTGGTGAGATGTACAAAATGCAGGCCTGGAGAAAATGTGAAGGCCCGGAGGCAACAGATGGGGAGGGGAGGGAAAGGGGAAGGGGAAGGGGAAGGGGAAGGGGAGGGGCAAGGGGAAGGGCAAGGGGAAGGGAAGGGGAAGGGCAAGGGGAAGGGCAAGGGGAGGGGCAAGGGGAGGGCATGGGGAAGGGGAAAGGGAAGGGGAAGGGGAAGGGGAAGGGGAAGGGGAAGGGGAAGGGGAAGGGGAAGGAGAAGGGGAAGGGGAGGGAGGGGAAGGAGAAGGGGAAGGAAGGAAAACCCAGTAGATCAAGTTGTGTGTGGGTCTCTCAGCTCTTTGGGTTTTACACCTGTACATCTGGCTGGGACAAAGCTCAGGCAGCAGGGATGGGGTGTGGGAAGCACGAGCTGTGCATTTGTCATCTCATGTCAGTCCCTCACACCCCAGTTTTCCCAGTTCTATGAGGTTTGGTGGGATGGTTTTGAGGTCAGAGGTGAACAGGCCCAGCCACTCCCCTAAGCCACATCCACCTCCTCCGAGCACACTGAGAAGACCCTGCAAGACCCTTTCCACAGGCTGATATTCTCCAAGCCTTTTCCTATGAAAAGCTGGTGGTTCATGGAATAACTTTTGTTAGTATTACTATTTTTAAGCAGCTGAAAAATCTGATGTGTTGAATAACAGGAAAACTTGAGCATTAATAATTCCTTCTAAAGGCAAAATGAGTCTGTATTTGCTGTTTGCTGAGTGCAAGCTGGCCCTGCCCTCCTGCATCAGCCTCAGCAAATTGGCAGCACCCCGGGAGGAATGTGAGTCCTGCTAAGCATGGGAGCAACTCATTCATTAGCGAGTTCAGCATGATTAAAGTTCCCATGCTCCAGACAACCAGCTCTTGACTTCCCTGAGCTAAATAAACAAAGCTGTCCAATGTGTGGCGTGGCATATTTGGGATGTGACACGGCCAAGGGGAGGAGACAAGCTCAGGGGGAGGCAGATTCTGGATTCCTGCCATGAAACGGGAAAATGTGGCTTTGCCCTTTGGGTCCTTCACCCCCAAAGCTTCACCATCAGCAAGATTGGTGAGGTCAGGAAGCTTGTCCTGAGGGAATTTGACCCAGTCATTGAGAATAACATCTGTCAAAGGCTGGACTGGACTGTGAGAGGCTGCTCAGGCTGCAGGGATGGCCGGGGATTCCAGCCAGGAATTCTCCTTCAGGGGCAGTACTCACGGAGGATCTCCCTGATGAGCACTGGCTGCTCCAGAGCGGCCGGGACGCTGGCTCCGCTGGCACTGACAGCCACCACCCTCACATGGATCTTGTCCCCAGAGCTGAGGTTTGGGACTGTGTAGCGGGTGGAAAGAAAAGGCTCCTGGTTCACAGCTTTCCAGTCTGAACCTGCAACAGACGCAGCACAGCATTTTGGATGTGCCATGGACAGACTGACACACCCTGAGCAGCAGGATCACGGCCCAGGGGGGGAGACCCAGAGGCAAAGAACCTCTTCCTCAGAAAGGTGGAATGATTTTTGGGGCATCAGCAGAAAAAGGGACCTTGGAGGGGAGGTTGGCCCCCCTGCCAAGGAGCGTGGGGTATGAAGTGCTGGCAGAAGCTCAGCATTGGTGCATGAGGACATTTGCAAGCAAGAAAAGGCATGGGGCCAGCGAACACATCCCTGCTGACCAGGTGCATTTCTGAAAGGAAAGATCCTTGGAGCTCCCTGCCGGCCCCTCTGCTCCTCTCACTGCCCCAGGACAACACCGGGACTCACCATGGCCCCCACAAACTCCTCCACACTGGGCAAGGTCTGCTCAGGACCTGCCCCCAGCTGGATGGACCTCTCCAAATGTTCTTCCTGCTTGGAAGGGTTGTCTCAAACTCAACCCAGAGCCCAGCCCTCCCCCAGCCCCAGCTAACATGGCCTTGCCGTGTGCCAAACCTCTCAAGGTGTTTCTCATTCAGAAAATAAACTGCCCTGGTCCCCCAAGGACTGGGTGTCCCGTGTGGGCAGTGAGAGTGACCCACATGTGCCAGGGTGTGCCAAGCCCCCATGTGCACCTTCAGAACAAGATTTTCCTGTCAATGCCATTGGAGCAGCCAAATCCCACCAGATCCTCTTTCCCTTCACCACTGGCATTGCTCAAATCAGCCCTCACTCAAATCTCACCATATTTTAGCCAACCAGAGTCTTGTACCAGCCCAAATACAGCAGTCCCATGGCCCCATGATGATGACTGAGGGACTGGAGTTCTCCCATACTCCAGCAGACCCAAAACAAGCCAGGAGAGCATCCAGACTGAGCCCTTTGGGTGGCTGTCAGACAGATCCCTCCAGGAATGGATGCATCCTTCCTTGTCCCATGCAAGGCCCTCCTCACGCATCCCACCCACTTGTGGTAACCTCTCCACCCCAGCCCAGCGATGGAAGCCTCCCACAGCCAGGAATGTGTCCATCCTGTGTGCCACAAGCTAAACAGCTGAGGGTCAAGTTCCCTGAGGCCACCTGAGTCTCCCAAACCACTCCAGCCCAGCCTCCTCTTGCGGATCCCCCCAGCCACACAGACCCTTCACTCTCACCCCAAAGCCCAGCAGGGCTTCAAGAGACTGCCCAAAACATGAATCTTATCCACCCACTCCATTCCACCACCCAACAATGCAACTGGAGAGCCATGGACAATTGCTGGACAATTGCTGCCACCTCCCAGCCCACCTCCATCCACCACAGCCACCCTCTTTCCAAACACCATCAAGTTGGCTGACACACGCCCAGGACCCTTTCCTTCCTCATCCTCCGTATCCGCATTCCTTCTATGCTTCATTTTGGGCAAACATGGGAGAATTGAGTTTTTCCTCCTGTTTTCTTGGATTACCATCCCAGTCCCAGGTCTCTGCAGATCTGGAGTTCATCAGAGACCATGCCCAGAAGGTGTGTTGGTCTCTGCTCCACACTCGAGCTGGACACAGCAGTGACACTAAGCCTGCTCCAAGCCCCTGCTAAAGACATCACTGCTGTCTGAAGCCAATGGGATGCCCTGTTTGTCCATGGATAAGAAATAACCATTCTAAATGGATCCATTTGGGCAAAGAAAGGGAATTGTTGCTGGAGGAAATGCTCTGCTGCGTTCCACCCAGCTCCATCCCACCCCACAACCGCACACATCTCTCCATGCTTGACAGACAGGAAAGACCAAACCTACTTCCATCTTTGCAGATCTCCACCACGTATCCATCCAGGCCTGCCCGGCCCGTCTGCTCTGGGGCTTTCCAGGTCAGCGTGAATGAGTTTTCACTCACTTCTTCCACGGCCAAAGACAAGGGGCAGCTGGGCGGCTCTGTAACAAACCCGCAGTGGTGAGGGCAGGGCTCAAGTACCAGGGCTCTTGGAGGGCAATTGCTCAACCTCCAGGTCTGTCTTCAGTCCACCCATCCTCCTAATCCCCAGCCCTATCCCACTGCAAAAATATCCTTGATGACTTCATCCCTCTGCCCCTTCTCCCCTGCACATGCCCCCTCCAAGCCTTGCTTATCTCCCCTCCCCACTCCAGAGCTCCCCACTCACCTTCCTTTGGTTTCTCTGGTTTAGGCTCGGGGGCTGGGGCTGGGGGCTCAGCTGGGGGAGCTGGGGAACCTTCTGCAGGTGCTGGAGTCGCTTCTGCTCCAGCTTCTGTGGGGAGGGGAGTGGCTTCGTCTGTGGGGGCTGGGGGCTGCTCAGGGGCTGGGGGCTCTTCAGCAGCTGGGGCTGCTGCTTCCTTCGGGGCTGCTGCTTCCTTCGGGGCTGCTGCTTCTTTCGGGGCTGCTTCTCCCTTCGGGGCTGGCGCTGCCTTTTTCTTGGCCGCTGCCGGAGCCGGTTTTTTGGCTGGAGGTGCAGTTTTGCCGGTCATCGCTGCAAAGCCTGGGGGCTGGGGAAGGGGATGTTCTGAGGTCTCTGCTCCGGGGTCTCTGCTCTGTTTTGGGGTTCCTGCTCCAGACAAAAGATCTCTTCTCTGGATCTGGGGTCTGGACTCCGAGGTTGGGGTCCCTGCTCAGGACCAGGTGTCTCCACCCTGGACCGATGGTCTCTGCTCCGGGATGGCTGTGCTGGGAGGGGGGAACCAGGTCACTGAGCCAGAACAGGAGCTGGCTGACTTTTATAGGCTTTGGCTGGCACTTGTCACCTCCCTGCAAACCAATCTGCCTGTGCAGGCGGGACTGCCAGGAATAGCCACCCGGGACCTGCACATTCAGCAGCCCCCGCTGCCCCCTCCTATGGGATGGCAGCACATGGGCCCGGCCCCCCAGCGGCCCCCCTGGCCTCACCCAGGACTGGGCAGGCCAGGGCCAGGTCACCTTTCTTTGGGGACATGGCTCCTGTCCCCAGCACCCCTCTGGCTAAGGGCTTCCCCACCCCCACTGCCACCTCCTCAGCCACCCGCTGCCTCCCAGCCCCAACAGACTCTCCCTGGACCCCTCATCCCCCTTGCCTTCCTTAGCCCCTGCATTGACACCAGACCCCCTCACCCCAGCCCTCCCTGTTACTCCTGCATGGACCCCCCAACCCACCCACTCCCCCCCATGTCCTCCCACAGTCCCTGTGACCCCAGACCCCTCTGCTCCCTCTGTCCTTCCCCAGCTCATCCTCAATCCCACAATTGCTGAGATTGGACAACAACCTCTGGGCTCATCTGGACCAACCCAGCTGCCCATAGCCCTGAGCCACATTTCTGGAGAAGACAAATCACTCACCAGCCCCATGCCGTGTTCTCCAGCCTCTGCTCTGCCCAATCAACCATCCTTGTCCATAGAGACTGGTCACCCCAGAACTCATGACCAGCCACCCTACTGCAACCCCCAAACTCAGATTCACCCCAAATCCCCCCAGTAACCCAGGAAAGCCCCATTAATCCTATGGGTCATAAACCACTCACCCCCTGCTTGCTCCTGTTCCCTTACTTGCCCTCATGCTGTGCATGAGACACCACTAAAAGTGTCTCTGTATCCTTAACCTTCCTGCAATTTGGGTTGAGAGAGAGTTTTCTCCATTCCCCAGCTAATTCCCAGTCTCCAGGGGTGCTGCTATGGAGCAGCCAAGCAAGCCTGGCTCTCCTGGCTGCTGGTCCACAGGCTCACAGTTCTGTGGTCCCCAGGAAACCCCTCCAGACGTGGATATCAGGGTCAAGAGGCATCTCTGAGACAGCCAGAGCATGAGGCACATTCTCTGCCGGGGCCAGATGATCCCAGCTTTGCTAACAGGGGGGTGGTTTTCCAAGCGGGGGGAGCTGTGGTCACCCAGGAATGGGAGGGAGACAAAAAAGAGCAAAGCCCCATCGGCCAGGCTGGTCCTTAAAGGGATGGTGACATCCCAAAAAAGAGCCTGAGGGGTGCACCCCAGCTGGAGCAGCACAACCCTCCTGCTCCAGGAGGGATATTTGTTCTCTCCTGGTTATTTGGCAGCAGGACAAAGCCAGGGTACCCTGAGATGATGTTGGTGCCTCAGGGAGGGTCTGTTTGCCCCAAATTATGTGATAACCTGGATGTTCCTTGATTATTTCCCCAGTGAGGACAAATATGACTAATAAAAGTTCCACCTTCCCCAAAATGCCCTTGGAATGCCTGAGGGATGAGGTCCTTGAGGCAGGAGAGGGTGATGTGGGGCACACAGGCATTTCTGCTGCCTGCATGGACGGGTACTGGCAGTTCCTTTCCTGCCCAGAGCATCTTGGAGTGGCTCAGACTTGTCATGAACCAGAAAATTCCCTGCCAGTGCTCTGGTCAGAGAGAGGACAAGTGCTGCTGCCCAGCACGGCGAGGAAGGGCTGCAGAGGATCATCTGTCTGTCCTGCTCCAGCTCTCTTTGGCTCCCGGGGGCAGAACTGGAGAAGCTCTGGTTTCTCCATCCCTTGGCCCACTGGGATTTCATCCTGCCTCAAATGACCTTGGCCCCTCCTTGACTCATCCACTTGACCCCTCCACATGGCCTGTGCCTTGATGACTCTTTCCATCAGCTCACAGGTGGCCAGTTCCAGACTCCCACAAACATCTGCTCAGGCATCTTCCCTGTGTCTTTCTCAATCACGTTGTCTAATCTGAACCAAAAACCACTTCATTGCAAAAAAGTGGGCTTGTTTTGATTACATGTTAAGAGAAGCAATCTAAAGAGCTCAGAAAGAAAAATAAATCAATACCAAAACTCCAGTTCATAGGGAAATGAGCCCTCAGATTTCTCTCTGATTTCAATTTGGGGGAGTGCAGCTGAAAATTAAACACTTTCCGCAGGAAAATAAAGAACATCAATGCAATAATTTCACCTGAAGTTCTCAATTTGAAAGAAACTTGGGTCTGTCAACCTGCTCCGTGACGTTTGGATGCTTTTGCTCTGTTGAGTCAGGGGGTGACTAATAGTTTATGAGCAAATGAATCAACATGGTTTATCACCCACTCTTATCTGGGCCATGTTACTAGAGCTTATTGGCATCTTGTTTATTCACACGTTGGGCAAACACTGGGTGTTGAGCAAAGCCCAGCAGGGAAACACTGAGGAGCTGCTGCTGTCGATGGCAAAGGCACCACGGGAGGTTGTCCCAGTTCCACGTCAAAGGGCTTTCCACGGGCTCCAGACACCGGAGTCGACATTTCCTTACCCACCACGAAGGCTTCACTTGTGGATTCACAACGGGGCCGGGAAACTGCTGCCAGGAGCTGATTTCAGTACCCAGGACAGGAGTGGGCTGTCCCAGCCCCCAGTTTTGGGTGAGGGAGCTCAAATCAGTCTGGTGATGGAAATGAAGATCACACGGAGGGGGCTGTTCCTGCAGGCAGCTGCGAGGGTTGAATATTAAAAATTTAGTGATAATTTAAATATCAGCACATTTTTGCCTGAAACTACAAGTGTATCAGGATTCAGCTGAAATACAGGTTATCCAAGTTTTCCAGTGAGAAAAGATCTCTTCCTACAAAAAGCTGGTACTTTTATAAATTGGTTTTGACCCACATTTCCAGCCCACTGAGTCACTGATACATTTCCTTACTTATTTTCCAGGTGAGTACAGGTCTAAATAAGGGAAGCATGATTTATTCCCGAAAGGAATCCTCCTCATGACACTGTTATTCCAACTCCCCCTGATGACCCAGCACAGTGCTGGATCATTTTCCAGCTGTATTTATTTGACAGGATCTCATTGCAAAGAGGTAAATTCCTTCCCCCAAAACATCAGATCGGCCCATGCACCCAGACTCGCAGTTCAGGAGAGCAGAGATGTGCCAGGTGGGATGGGGGAAGCCTCGGCAACTCCTTCCCCACCACAACAGCTGATGTGATGGTGCGGGGAGATGGAAAATGCCTCTGACAGCTGGGCCAAATCCTGTAGGCTTCCAGAGATTAGGACCATCCCCTAAACAGCGCTCCAGGATTAGACAGGAGGTGGTGAGACCTTCCCACTTGTGCATCGTAAAGCAAAGTGGAGATGCCAAAGGCCTGGAATAAACAAGGAACTTGTGTCATCCAGGTGGGAAGGGCTCCCTGAAGCTGCCACATCCTTTGTGCTCATCTCCTCTTATCCCTGTCCCTGTGAACATCTCTGGAGGTCGTGGTGGGCTCTTTGCACCCCAGCAAGACTGTGAAAGCAGCAGGTGGATGTCACACCAGGGCCACCGCAGGCTCTGGGCATGGCATCATCTGGTCCTTGGCACAGCCATGGGCTTGGTCAGGGCAGAGGACAGAGCTCCAGGGGACCACCATGGGTGTCAACAAGGAGAGCCACCCACAGCCTGTGTCAGGGAGAGGAAGGGAACACCCAGGAGTGACAGGGTCCCCATTGCCGTCCCCAGCGGGATAAATTCAAAGTCACCCAATAGGACAGAGAAGGAAACATCCCCACCTCCCTTCGGCCACATCCAGCCCTGCAGACATCGTGTGGACTGCGAGTCCATGGGAGACGTCACAGAAGGCCAGAAAAATGCCCAAACCCCCTGAATTTCAGCAGAAAGGAGGTGCCCAAGCTCCTTCAGGGGGGCTATTGCTGGTGGTTACTGGAGCTGATTCCTGTGTGGGTCTGTGCCCTCCCTTTAGCTCCTGCTCCTGCCCTTGCCTGTCCCCTTTCCAGGGTTAACTCAGATCTCCAGAAAACCAGGGAGCTCATCTGGGAAGCACACAGTGGTTAACCACAAACGCCAGCAGGGCTGCAGCGTGGGGGGCTCAGTGCCCTGCCTCCCACCTCCCACCTCCCACCTCCCACCTCCCACCTCCCTGCTCCTGGCTCCGGCTCCAGCTCCCAGCAGCATTTCCAGCCTCGCCGTCACCGCGATATTCGCAGAGTACTGAGTCAAGCAGACGGGGCAGGCGGCAGGTGGGCTGGGACCAGGCGAGGTTTCCATTCGTCTGTCACACGCAAGTGGACTCTTACTTCATCCCGAAGCAATGACTGCAGGCAGGGGCTCTAGGGCTGAGCTGGGACACGGCTCCAGTTCCCCTCCCAGAGCCCCCCAGGAAAGGGCCTGTCCAGGTGTCACCCTGGGACAGGAATTTTAAGCAAGTATTGCTTTAAAATATCCTTGTCTGGTCTAGAAAACACAACCAGATAATAAAAAGACATCAACAGGAGCATCTCTGAGGTGCTGAGGGGCATCTCTTGCCTGATGGGCATCCCTTGGTGGGCACTGCTAGAGGGCTTTAACAGCCACAGGCTCCAGAGTTGTCCGTGTCGCTGGGTGCACCCCAGCTCACCCCAGCAGCACTCAGCAGCACCAGTTTGATTTACTGACTCTCCAGTAACCCCTTCTTCATGGAAAGAGTTGTCCAGCCCTGGCACAAGCTGCCCAGGGCAGGGGTGAAGTCCCCAGCCCTGGAAGGATTTGGCAGCTGGGGACATGGGTTAGTGGTGGCCTTGGCAGTGTTGGGTTAAGGGTTGGACTCAATGATCTTAAGGGTCTTTTCCAACCTAATTGATTGTCTAATTCCATGATAAGTAGGGGTTCACCCACCTCCAGGTCCCCCAACATCAGCTCATGGAGCAGCAGGGTGGGCACCCAGACCTGCACCCTCCCTGCTGGGATCAGGAGCTGCCAGATGCAGGCAGGGGATGCAAACACCCAGAACCAACTTTCGGGCTGTTACTTTGGGACCATAATGGAATCATTCTCCTGCAAGATGGATGGATAGAAAATGAGGAAAACCCATGCAAAGATGTCCTGATTTTGCCTCGTGACTGGCTGGGAGCTGAGCCAGGGAGCTCCGTGTTCCCTCCAGCCTGCGACAGCACTGCAGTTAAAAAACCACCACAGAGAGGCATCAGCTGCTGCCCACAGCCAAAACGGTTTCCCCAAGGCCATCTGTGAGGCCACCACAATCACAGTCCCAGCATGAGAGGACAGCTCAGCCTGAGCAGGAACTGCGGGGCAGGAGCTCCAGGGCAGTGCCTGCAGCAGCTGCAGCCAGGGCCAGCTCAGCCTGAGCGTGCCCGGCCAGCAGGAACCCTCACACGCCTTGGCACCACAGCTGCCGTGTGCCCAGCAGCAATGCCAGTCCTGGGGCACTGCTCTGCCCCGGGTGGGTTTTTTCCAGCCCTGCCCTACTTCTGCAGCTGCCAGCAGGAGCTCACCTAGGACGGACAGCCCACAGGGACAGGGCTGTGCCAGCCCCGCTCTCCTCAGCCTGCCCCGAGTCACCTCTACCGAGGCTTGGGGACGGCAGCTGGAGACGCCAATAAGGCTCTGTCACCACCTGCCCTGGCTGGCCCTGCTCTGTAGCGGGGAGAGGCTGCAATTAGCAGCTCAGGTTTTCTTCTTCATTAAAATCAGGAGCTCAGGAAGGCCCAAATTTTTACAAAGCCCCTTTGCTGGTTTATTCTGCACATTTGCACCTAGGGGCCACAGCCAAACCAGCTGCTTCTGTCTCCTGAGCAAGGAGCTGGGAGGCTCTGCAGGAGAAGGGGGAGGGAACAGCTCAGCCCCAGGCTCCACCAGCTCCAAGGGTGAATTTTGCTATGGATTAGGACCAGCAGGGAACTCAGGGTTTGCTCTGCACAAGGACAGGCAGCACTTCTCAGAGCCTGCTTTGCTCATGTCCTCACCTGCAGTCCCAGGCAGGACCAGGCACTGCCAGACCCCAGGAGGGTGTCCAGCCCTGCCCTAAGGACTTTGAGGGACTGAAACCCCTGCCAGGGCGCACCATTGACATCGCCCAGTAACAGCCCAGGGTTAGACACTCCCGCTCCCATTTGACCTTCAGCATGCCCTTCATCAGGTCCCCGGACCTCCATCAAGGACTTAAGGCCACCTCGAGTGTCTTCAAGGCCATTGCTCCTACCCAGTCCCTCCTGTAGGACCAGCACTGGTGTTTCCACTTCCCCTCCCAGCTCTTCCCATATTTTCTCATGTCCAACACCTCCTTTCCTTGCCTTAAATGCTTTCACTGGCACCCTCACCTGCCTCCATTCCTTGTGCTCTCCCCATCCCCTCCTCCCCCCTGCTCCCAGTCCCTGCAGGACTCTGCCAAGCTCCGTCCTGGAGCAGCCCTGTTCAGCTGAGAGCAGGCAGGACCAGCAGGATGTCCTGCAGCCAGACCCACCCCAGCCCCGGGGACACTGGTGGCACTGGGACCAGCCGTGTTTCAAATGGGGCAGTGATATCCCAAGGAAGTCCTTGAGGCCAGTGTGGTGGTGGCCACAAGGGCTGTCTGCACCTTGCCGTGTCCAGGGGGTTTGGGAAGGGCTGTCCCTTCCCAGGATTCTCGGAAGCAAATGGGATCTGCTCCCTTGATGGGAGCATGTCCCGGGCCCATCCCACAACCCTCTCTAACCCAAACACCTTTATTTGAGAACTTCCCTACTCTGTCCCCCTCTCTGGAGAGTTTGCTGGGTCGGAGGGGCTATGAGAGGGGTTGGAACATCCCCAAAACCCAGTGACTTCCTCCAAGTCCCAGTAAACTGGGAATACAGACCAGTTTGGGTTGTCCAACAGGGCCCAGCTGCATCCTTTCCCTGCTGCCACCAGGGAGCATCATGGGGACATTCAATCTGGCTGTCCCCATGCCGGGGCTGGCCGAAACCCTCCAGACAGTGAAATCCTCCCAGCCAAGCTTTGGGAATGCCTGGACCTTGGAGCTCCTGGTGTCCCCAGAGGCAGCTGGGCCCAGCCCTGTTCGAGGTGCAGGGGCTTGAGTGCCGTGGTCAGGGCACCCAGGAGCCGCTCCCTGCCCTGTCCCCGTTCAGCACAGCGTGACAGCCCCGTGCCATCCCTGGGGGAAGCATTTCCCCAAAACACCTCCAGAGCAGCTGGGCCAAGACGTGGTGCTCAGAGAACAAACGGGGGCTGATCGGTTGATCCAATAAAAGCAGCCGTGGAAGATGCTCCGATCTCATCCTCCTTGTCCATGTGCAAGTCAATGCCAAAGGGACACTTGGATAATTGGAGGGAAAGGCCAAAACCTTCAGCTGGACATGACCAAGGAAACTGAGAGCCAGGGGTGAGGCTGGAGGTGGCTTTGGCTCTTACCCATCTCCTGGGGGTTAGGAGGTGGGGGAGACCCCAAGGGGTCCAGAGACAAGAGGAAGAGATGGGGGGGTCTTCTGCCTCCCAAGTGCTGACTCCTCAGAAGGAGGAGAAATTCTCAGTCACACAAAATCTGAGCGCAGCCCTGGGAGAAGGGCTTGGGGTGTTGGTGCTCAATGTGCCCCAGCTGTGTGCGCTGGGCCTCAGAAACCCCCCGAGCCCTCAGCTGAGCCCCCAGCGTGGGCAGCAGGGAAGGGGAATTCTGCACCTCTGCCCCCTCAGCTGAGCCCCCACCTGCAGAGCTGCCTCCAGCCCTGGGTTCCAGCACGGGAAGGACCTGGAGCTGCTGCAGCGAGTCCAGGGGAGGCCACGGAGCTGCTCCGAGGGCTCTGGAGCCCCTCTTCTCTGGAGCCAGGCTGGGAGAGCTGGGGGTGTTCACCTGGAGAAGAGGAGGCTCCAGGGAGAGCTCAGAGCCCCTTCCAGGGCCTAAAGAGGCTCCAAGAGAGCTGGAGAGGGACTAGGGACAAGGGATGGAGGGACAGGACACAGGGAATGGCTTCCCACTGCCAGGGGGCAGGGATAGATGGGATATTGGGAAGGAATTCCTCCCTGTGAGAGTGGGGAGGCCCTGGCACAGGGTGCCCAGAGCAGCTGTGGCTGCCCCTGGATCCCTGGAAGTGTCCAAGGCCAGGCTGGATGGGGCTTGGAGCAATGTGGTCTAGTGGAAAGTGTCCCTGTCCATGGCAGGGGGTGGAAGAGGATAAGCTTTGAGGTCCCTTCCATCCCAAACCATTCTGGGATTCCATGGCACAGCGAGCTGGGTGCAGGGACCCACCCTTTGCTCTGTGACACGGCCAACTCGCCGAGGGAACCCATCCCTTCTGCAGGCTGGAAATGCCCCGGGATCCCACGGGGCAGTGGTGGCCAGAGGTGTCATTCCTGCCCAGCACCTGTAAAGCCCTCAGGATCCCTTGGGGTGCTCAAACGTTGCAGGAATGACAAGCGACATGCAGGGCTGTTGCCTGCCCTGGCTGGCACTGAAGGTGAGAAGCTGATTTATTTTCAGGACCTGCAAAGCCCTAGGGAGGTGGACACGGCCAGGCTGGGCACCAGGGATGGCTCTTTTCTGTCCCTGGCACTGTGACTTCACAGTAAAGCGTTGGGACTCTCCAAAAGTTCACATCTTCCCGCAAGCCAGGCCGTGACCCAGTCCCACCCCAGTGCCTGCACAAGGGAAAACACCCTTTAGGCTGTTTGTGACCCTGGCTAGGTCTTCTTGTGGGGTGGTTCTTTTACACCCCAGCACGGCAACCAGGAGAGAGGGGGGGGGGACAAGGAGGGAGCTGCCAGGGCCAGTTATCTGATCCCAGCAGCACCAGTGTAAACTTAGAATGGCCTTTTGGAAAGAACTTGCTGTGGCAAAACACGCAGTAAATCAGTGCTCTGAGTGCCAACAATATTTCGAGATTAGCAAATCTTAAAGCTCACTTTGGGGTCGTGGGTTGGAGCCCTGCCAGTGTAACTGGGGGGGGTCTTCCTCACCTCGCACCCTCCAGCTCCCAGGGATTGCACCAAGCTGCAAATCCTTGCTTTTCGAAGGAGATGGGACAAGGTGCAGGGTCACCAGTGGGCGTGGGGTCCCGCAGCCCACTCCTGTGGATTCTCACCCCGTGCTCCTGAGAAGCAGAACTGACCCTCTGATTTCTGTGCCTTTTCCTTTCTGGACTACCTTGGAAAATCCCCGGTTTCCTCCCATTTTTTATCAAGTAACAAACCCGGCTCCCACCAGTTGCCCTGGCCCTTTCTAGCATCATCCTGTGATCCCTGGGACAAGTCACCGTGACTTCCAGCACCATCACCCCACCCCTCCCTCCCCAGTGTCTCCAGTGTCCCCAGCACCCCAGCACTGGGCTTTCCACTGGGCTTCAGGGTGAGAATGCCCAGGACTTAAAAGCCACCCAGGAGGTGGGACCCCAGTGCTTCCAGACATGTCACAAGTTTTCCTTGCTCAGCTGAGGGCTCATTCAACCTGTGAGACAAAGAGAAGGGAGAAGCCCTTGGAAGTGAGCTGGAAAAGGGGCATCAGATACGTGGGAGCCCCAGCCAGGTGCATCCCAATGAAAAATCACCACAGGCTCTGCATCCTGCAGGAGACTGACCCCTGAAACACCTTCCCAAGGGCAAAACTTCCTGGAAATGGCATTTTAACCCAGGATAAATCCCTGGGTCATCACAGGAGGCCTTAGGGAAGATCCCAGGCTACACCTGAGAGTTCTGTGGCTTGACCCTTTCCAGGCCATTTGTAGTTTGGATGCAGCTGTGTTGAGAATGGAGGAAACCACTTCATCCAGAGCAGTATTCCATCAAGGATCTGGAGGAATGTGGGACTGAAACCCCGATTGCTGCTGCTCTTACATCCGTGCTGTTTGAGTGAACACCCTGAATTATTCCAAGCTTAGACCTCCTGTCACTGAGTTCTCAAAAAGGTTTGTGTTGGCCACAGAAGGTCACTCCTGTCTGTGTCAGGGAGAGCAGGAAATGTTGCTTGTTGGAAGGACACTGTCAGTGTAGCTGAGCTCCTGCTCCCTGTGGAACTACTACAAAATAAAAAGCTGCCAAGGTCAGGTGCAGCAGCAGCACAGGCTGATATTCAAAATAATGCTCCTGCTTATTGGCATTGTGGGATGGCTCCCACCTGTGGTGCTGCGTGGACCTGACCTCAGAGTGCAGGGAAAAGAATTCAGCAAAACCAGCACGGAGCTGTGTCAGGGGAGGGTCAGGCTGGAGATCAGGGAAAGGTTTTTCCCCCAGAGGCTGCTGGGCACTGCCCAGGCTCCCCAGGGAATGAATGGGCACAGCCCCGAGGCTGCCAGAGCTCCAGGAGTGTTTGGACAGCGCTGCCAGGGATGCCCAGGGTGGGGTTGTTGGGGTGTCTGTGCAGGGCTGGGAGTTGGACTGGATGATCCCTGAGAGTGTCTCCCAGCTCAGGGGTTCCTGTGATTCTGTGATCTGTGGTTGCCCAAATGCCAACAGCAATGCCAGCCCAGCTGGGAGCCTGTAAGCTGAGATGTCCCCTGGCCAGAAAACAGCCTCGTAGCACTTGCCCTGCACTGTACTTGCAAAGGGGCTGCAGCCCAGCATGAACCCTCCCTGTCCACCCAGCACTGCCCAGGCCCCTCTCCCCAACACCACGTTCGTGAAATCCCAAATGTGGATTGAAATACTTGGGGTTAAAACCATGAGGTACAAGGAAAAGTGGCTAGATTGTCTTTGTTTTCCAGTCCCTGGGAGCTTTGTAGCCTCCTCTACAACCACCATGCAAAAATTGGGCCCTAAATCTTTTTCCGTGTAAAAATGGGCAAATTTTGGGTGTGTGACTTTGACATGGGGGTCTCTGCACCCCAGCAATGGAACAAGGAGGCCTTTGGGGGGATAAGGGATGTGCTTGGTGTACCATGAGGGATGACATCTTTTTTCCTTGCCCGATCTGGGTCTGCTTTGCTCCTGGTCATGGCTCAGGGTGTCCCAGCTGAGGCCCCAGCAAGTCACTCTGCACCCACAGGGAAAGAGGAGCCGGCAGAGGATGTTCCATGGCACCCGTTCTGCAGTGCTGGGAGGGACCACGGAGCACGGAAGAGGGCAGAGAGCCAAGCATCAACGGCAGGAACGGTGCAAACACCGTGTGCTGAACCCACACATCCTCGGCCCGAGCACGAATCTCCCGAGAGCCAGAAAACCGAAGGGAAAAGTCCGTCCAGTGGAGGTCCCCTCTCCCGGAGAGATTTCTTTGCTCTAATGCCGCCATCCAGTGGGAGAAACTCCCTGACTTGGGAAAGGCTGGGAAAGAGGGCGTTGGGGTCCCCACCATCCTCGGGCTGCCCTCGGTGGCCTCCCTGCCGGGGCTGCTGCGACTGCACTCCATCCTCCGTTTCCAAGCCCCGATCCAGCCTGGAGGCGACGGGCAAAGCAGAAACGGCTCACGCGGCCCCCGAGCTTCTCCGGCACCCGGAGAGGGGATGGGGAAGGAGGGAAGAAGCGCCGGGGTCAGGCGAGGGCTGCAAGCCCAGAGGAGGAGGAGGAAGCTGAGATGCGAGCAGGGTCCGAGCCGTGCGGACAGCCCGGTCCCAGGTGATGCGGCCCCGCGGACACTCCCAGCGCTCCCCTCCCGCTCCCCGCGGTGGGAGCGCACCGAGCCTGCAGAAACCGAGCTCCAGCGCGTATTCAGCAGCACCGCGGCTTCGAGGAGGGAAAAACAGCCAAACACAAAACTCCCTGCGGCTGGTCAGGGAAGCGAAACGACTTTGGCAGCGGCCGCGGAGCAGCGCGACGGCGAGCGGGGGACGCGCGGTGGCCAGCGGCCCCCAGGATCCCACAATGCGCCTGTTTGTTGTCCCGGTGGGCGGCCGGATTCCCGCAGAAAGGAGCTTTCAGTGGGAATATTCAGAAGTTCAACCTCTCGCAGCAACGCAAGGTTTGCTGGATTGTGCCATGGCACAAAGGGACAGTGTTTCCTCGGGAGCGGGAGGTTTTGTGGCTGGAACACGGCGCTTTTCTTCCCGCACAGAAGCCGCCTGAGCGGAATCACGGCGTTATCGAGGCGGGATCGCACTCAGAGACTTGCCTTAAAGGGAGAAAGCAGAAAAAACCCCAGTGTTTATGGGTATGAAATCAAAGAATTTGGGGGGTTTTCTTCTATCTGAAAGCAGCAGCTGTTTTCCTAAGGTGGCGCCAGTTTCCACGGAAGCGTGCGTATTCCTGCAAAATCGAGGGGAAAACCCCTAACTTTTCCTTTCCCTTTGTGCCTAGAGGAAATTTGTTCTGAGAACAAGCCCTGTACGCAAACAAACAAGCTGTCCTCTCCTCCGGGAAGCACAAATTCTTTCCCACCCACTCAAACTCAGCCAGAAAAATGACTCCTGGACCAGCAATTCCCCGATAACCCCAATGAGGAGGCAGCATCCTGGCTGAATCAGAGGCACGTGTCCCGGTGGGGACGAAGTTTGGAAGCATCCACCACCTCTGCAAGCTGGTGAAGGCCACTTCTAGCGTCTGCAAACCCATCCTCGAGCTCCAGCCCACACTCGGGAAAGGGAGAGGGATGGGAGGTGTTGCAAAATAAAAAAGATGAGGACATTTGGTGTAGGGAATCTGCTCTACAGCTGCAAACGGCCCCATGCTGGCACTGAGGAAGAGAACTGTGCACAGCTCATCACACCTGGAGTCCAATAACCTATAGCTGTGCCCAAGGTCCCTCTGTGTGTTTAATTAGGATCATAGAAGGTATTCATGACTTCAATTTTCGGATCAGGGAATGGTTTGGAACAGATCTTAATTACTGCAGAAGCACTGCCCAAAAACAGCAGAGCAAATATTGGGGGACAGGCTGAGAACGGGAAAGGGGGATTGTGCTTTTAAAGATAACATTGGTTTTAAAGAGACTTTCCCCGTGGTGCGTGTGGAGCAGTGAAACCACCCGGCAAAGCCGAGCAGCTCCGCAGTGCCCGGGCGTGCCCGAGGCAGGGAAACCCCCGGATCGCAGCACAAGACACTGCGCTTCCTTCCTGCAACGAAGGAGGATGGCAACCGGCCTCCAGCCCAAGAGCTGGACGAAACACCTCTCAGTATCTCTAGGAGGGAGGATACACCTCTGACCGGTGGAGAAACGCCAGCCCGAGGTACAGCTCAACCCGGCCAGACGAGCTCTCAGCCCACGGCACTGGGAATGAAGCGCTGTGGAGCCACCGGAGCGGGTGATGGGCTGAGTGCCCATCTCACTGCAGAGCGAGAGACCCCAACACCTCTGTACCCTGCAGGGGACGGGTCAGTGTCGTCTCCGACTCCGCAGAGGCTGCGCTGGTCCTGGCACTGGTGGGGGCCCAGGGAGAAAAGGGCTTGGACGAGGCCGGGAGGCTGGAGCAGGGTTTGGGCAATGCCGTGGCAGTGGGCAATGACTATTTTGTCCCCTTGTTCCCACGGTCCATGCCCCGATTCCCACCCTGTGCCCAGTCGTGCCCTGTGCCCCAGCCTAGGCTGTGCCGGCTGCCTACTAGTGTGCCCAGCCCCGTTTGAGGGGATGCTCAGGTCCCTCTGTGTCCGGTGCTCCGGGTGTCCCCATGCCCGATTCTCCTGGATGCCCCATGCCCGGCTCCTCCTGGCATCCTTATAACTCGGGGTGTTCCCAGATCCCCCATTCCCGCTTGTCCCCACGACCATCGTGCCCGCGTGCTCTCAGATCCCGGTGCTCCCAGTACCCCCGTGCCCCTGCTCTTCTGCAACCAGGTCTTCCCTCCTCCCCCATTCCCGATGCTCCCAGAACTCCCGTATCCAGGTTCCTCCCAGGACCTCCTTGCCTGGTGCTCCCGACTCCTCCCCAGTGCTCCCAGGACTCCCATTCCCAATTCTTCCCTTACCCCCTGTCCTGTGTACTCCCGGATCCCCCATCCCCAGTTCCTCCTGGCATCCTCGGCTCCCTGCTCCCCTCATTCCCGATGCTCCCGGGCCCCCCACGCCCGTTTCTCCCGTTTCTCCCGGGCCACCCCGTGCCCCAGTGCCCCCACTCCCCGGACGAGTCCCCCGTGCCCGGCCGGTGCCAGGTGTTGCCCCGTTCCCCGCTCCTCCTCCTCCTCTCCGCCCCGTGCCGTCCCTCCTCCCCCGGGAAAGCGAAAGCACGGCGGGCGGAAGCCGAGCGCTCCCCGCCGGGCCGGGCCGGGCCGGGGCCGCACCGGGACCGTACCGGGACCGCACCGGGACCGCACCGGGGCCACTCCGCGCCGCGGCCACCATGGCTTCCATCGGCAACTTCTTCCGACGGAGCCTGCGGCGCGCCGGCCGCAGAGGTGAGGGGCGGGAGGGGCTCCGGGAGGTGCCGGTGCCGGTGTCAGGGTCGGTGTCGGTGTCAGGGTCGGTGTCGGCGTCGGGACAGGTCCATCCCCAGTGCCGCGGCTGCGGGAGCCGACGGCTGCCGGCGGAGCGGGGACGTTCCCGAACAGACGGCAGCGGCTCGGTCCCTCCAGCCCTGCTCATTCGCACCCCCCCGGCGGAGCCCAGCTCGGGCCGGCTGCCCCGGGACTCGCCGCATCTCTTGCTCCATTCTCGGGGGCTCAGCCCGTCCCGAAGGTTCAGCCCATCCCGAGAGCTGCACCCCGTCCATCCCCCGGGAGCCCACCCCTTCCCAGCTGAGCCCACCCCAGCCCCAGGGGCGACCCCACAGATCCCCTACCTCCCCACATCCCCACTGAATAAGGCATCGCAGGTCATGCCGGCGCATGGCATCTGGGACATCCCTGGGGGCTTCCATGGGGGGACCCACGAGGGAGATGGTGCCCCTCAAGACAGTTGGGTGTTGCAGAGCCTTCAGAAGGCAGTGCAGAAATCGGTCCTTTGGGATTTATGAGCTTTTCCGAGATACCGAAGGGATCATCGGAGTTTTCTGGCTGCCAGAACAAAGCAGTTGGAGCAGCCTGTGGATCTGGGGGGCTTACTGCTCTCCCCTCCCCGTCTGGCTCTGGCTCTGTGTGCGCTCGATGTTCCCAGCTCAGCAGAAGAGGTTTGATAAAGCGAAAGCCATTTCCTCTCCACTGGGGCAGGTGGGCAGCTGGGCGGCACGAGAAGCTGAGCTCCCCCGCCAACCAGGTCGGGAAACTTTGGCACACCAGAGCCCGGGAGTTTTCCGGGAAAAGCAAACCGGTTGTGCCACAAGCAGAGTGGGGCTGAGCACAGCCCTCGGCGATAAGAAAAGCCCACGGCAGCCTTTGCCCTCTCCGTGCCCGGTGGATGGAAGGGTGAAGATCCACGTCACCGGCAGCCACTTTCCATCCGGGAGCCGCGAGAGCCCTCCTGGCCACCCTCCTCCTTCCCCTCCTCGCAGGGGCTGCTCCCACTGCTGGGGGTCTGGGGGTTGTCCCCGAATCTTCCTGGCACGGGCTATGGGAGAGTCATTGGCTCTTGTGACCCTGGCTCATGTTCCCGGGAAATGAGGCACTGAATCCTGCCGGTTTGGGGCTGCGCTGGGCTCTCTGATGGTCAGCCTGCCTGACAGTTCACTCCATACATCCCTGGAGCTCATCTTCCAGCCCAGGGATGGGGAGCTGTGGTCTTGGAGGGGTTTAGGCTCTGCCAGTGAGGGCTTTGCAGGCAGACCTAGCACTGCTGGGGGATCCACACTTCCATGTGCGAGGCAGAGCCATGGCCTGGCATGGCCAGGCTCTCCAGAGCAGCGGGTTTGACTTGTTTGCTTGTAAACCCCACAGACAAAGATGCAAATCCAGTCCTTGCTCGAAAGCACATCTGGTGTTCTCTGAAATGCAGGATGGGACTGGATAGGCAGGATTTAACTGGACTTTCATCTTGCCCTGGTGAGGGGAAAACAACCAATGCCAGCGTCCAGCGCAGATGGGGGACACCAGCAGCCCTCCCATGGCACAGCCTTGTTCCCTGGGGTGCCCCCAACAGCAGCCTCCTGCCTGGGTCAGACATGGGACTAGAGCAAAGCCAGTGCTGGAGCATCCCAAGGAAGAGCAGGAGAAGCAATGCACATCTTGTCAACCTTTTCCCTGGCCTGGAGCACCTCGCTGGGCAGGTCCAGGATGATCCCCAACGAGGAGAAACCAGAGATGTCCTCAGCCAGGTCTCATCCTCAGGACACTCCCAGGCTTCCCCTGCTGCAAAGGAACCTCTTTGGGATGAATTTCACCTTGTGAAAGAGGAAGGACTTTGCATGTGGGGTGGAGCAGCCCCAGGGTGCACGCAGGGGTGGCTTTGAGCATTTCCCGACCCCGAGCTGGGAAAGGCATTTCTGGTCCCTGGGAAGGGACATCCTATGATGGGACTGAGTGTCACCTCTCAGCCCTAGCCAGCTGTGGCACAACCAGAAGAACCCAGGGATGAACTCTGCAATCTGGGGACAAACTGCAAGAGCCAGTTATTTCATCCAGCCACTTAGTTCTTTTCTTTGCTATTCCTAAAAGAGCAGCTCAATTTTTCTGCTCCAGCTCCCCACCATAATCAGAGATGGGACAGTTTCTGTGCCAAGAACAAGGGATAAAGGGAGGCACAAGTGGCCTCTGGCAGAGGGAAGAGCTGTGGCATGGCCTGGCTGCAGTCTCTGTCCGGCATTTAGCTCCTTTCCAGCCCTCGGGTCTCACTGTCCCACTGTGGTCATCCCAGGGCCCTTGGAGATGCTGGATGGGGCTCTTCCCCCTCCTATTCCTGGCTGTTCAGGGTGTGACAGCTGACGCTTCCCAGCTGCCTTCCCCAACCGGCCTGACAAGAGCTGGGGCGGAATCTCAGGCAACTGCTTTGCTTTGGGAGCTGTGGTTTAGGGAAAACCCTCGAGTAGCTCATTTGCAATCAGCAGTTCCCAGGACATCTGGCAGGGAGAGGTTGGGATTCATCTGACTGGAGCTTTTGGGGGTGCTTGAACAAGATCTGGGCTGTTTGTTTGCTGTTTACTTCCCCTAAGGGAATAAAATTAACTGTTACAAACATTCCCACACCTCCCTGCAGATGTTTAATGCAGAGCCCATCTGCTCTCCCTCATTCCACATGCCCACTTCGCTCTGGGCATCCCTCTGCCCTCGCTGGGCTGGGGCAAAGGAGGGCTCAGGGTTTCTTAGGATTTTCCCTAAAAGACTCATAAAAGCCTTTCTCTTTCCTTTTCATGTCCCCAGCTGCTCATATTTCAAAAGTCCTGGGCACCAGGACCTGGTTCCTTCCAGCCCCTTTAGCCAGTTCATGTGTAACTCTGCAACTCCTCCCTTGCCCTCAGGACACCTCACACCTTTCATTGCACTCTGATCTGATTTTCTGGGGTTTTTTTTGGCTTCAGAAGGAAAAGATGGGGCCTCTGCTGCAGAAAACACCCCCCCGCGGGTGCCACAGGGGAAGCCGGGGGAGCGGAGCTCGGTCTTCTACTCGGCTGGGCAGTTCTTCTTCGAGTACCTGGTGGTGGTGTCGCTGAAGAAGATGCCAGATGGACATTATGAACCCAAGATAACCTACCAGTTCCCAAAGGTATTTAGTGCCGCGTTTCTGATAAGATCCGTGTTCCACATTTAGGGGAGAAGGGGATGTTGTTCCTTCCCCATCACTAAAGCCATGGAAGGAGAAAAGTGCCCCATGCCCTTGAGTCACAGCCCCAGACCCCAGGGCTTTGCCTGCCCCGGGTTGGGGTTGCTGGGACCATCTGTCCCTCCCCATGATCCCAGCCCAGGGCCACAAACCCCAGGAGGAAACTCCCAGGGGTTGTCTTTGGCCTCCTGTTCCAAAAGGGGAGACCACAGCAGGGAAATCACACCTCAGGGAGGCGGCACAGGAGGAGATCCCAGTTTGCCAAGGGTGCCTCTGCTTTGCCTCACTGTCCATGGGTGAAAGTCAAAATTTGGATTTTTGGGAGATGCTTGTCCAGACATGTGCACACCCCTTCTGCATCATTCTGAGCTGGGGGTCGCTTTGGGACAGACCCCATTCCACCCCACCCCACCCCGTCCCTGGGGATGATGGGGGCCCTCCATCTCCCTGACTCTTGGCATCGCTTCCTTCCAGCGTGAGAACTTGCTGAAGGGCCAGAAGGAGGAGGAGGAGCGTCTCCTGCAAGCCATCCCCCTCTTCTGCTTCCCTGACGGCAACAACTGGGCCCCTGTCACGGAGTTCACCAGGTACCTGCCCCACTGCAGGGTCTGGGCTGAGGCCCCCACCCCTGTTGGACTCCTGAGGGCTGGAAGGACCAGCCCAGCCCAGCCCAGCCCAGCCCAGCCCAGCCCGTGTTTTCTCTCCTTGCAGTGAAACCTTCTCTTTTGTCCTGACCAACGTGGACGGCAGCAGGAAGATCGGCTACTGCAGGCGGCTGCTGGTGAGCCCTCCCCACCCCACCCCCATCGGGGGTGTCACCCCCTCCCCACGGTGGGACACAGCACCTCCTGACCTGCCCACAGTGCAGCTCTTGGGGACGTGCCTCAGAAGCCCCCCTTGGCCTTGACCAAAGTGATGACAAGCAGCAAGAGGGTACCCAAAGGGGGTTTTGGAGCTCTCTGCTGAGGCATCAGTCGGATGCTGGATGGAGGAAACAATGAGTGTTCACAAAACATGTGGATGTGGCACTTGGGGACACAGTTTAGGGGTGAATGTGATGGTGCTGAGCTGACTTTTGGACTTGGAGATCTTGGAGGGCTTTTCCAAACTTAACGGTTCTGTGATTCCCCCCTGGTTTCCACAGTTTCCCTGGCTCCTTTCCCTTGTCTGAGGTGGTCAGGGTGGCTGAAAATCCCACTTGGGATCAGGATGGGGATGGGAATGCAGCCATCCAGGCACCAAGGAGCTGGGAGCCCTCAGCCCCATCCCCACAAAAACTGCATCTGAGCAGTGGCTGTTTGGCAGCTCATGGGTTTGACCAGCTCAGGGGCTCTGAGGTGCGATGGTCTTCCCTGGCTGGTGCTTTGAACAGGGACATAAATCCAGGAGGGCATCCCTGTGCCACAGCCTGGGGTCTTGCTGGATCCCACCATCCCTTCACCCTGGTGAACCTTCCCATTTCGGCATCCAGGGCTGAGCTCAGGCTGTTGGAGGGCTGACAGTGCAGAGAGCAAACAGACCCAGGGTAGTCCAGTTGGAAAGGGGAAAAAAAGCCAGAGAACTCATCCTGATGGCCCCTGTTGTAGCAGGAGACAGGATTAACCCCAAGGATGGTGGGGCAGGATGTCTTGGAGAACGTGTCTGGGTGGGAGGAGAGTTTGGGAATATGCCAAAGGACTTTGTACCAGAATTATGAACAGCTTAGGCACCCAAATCACCTTCTCTGGGCACCCTCTGCTTTTCCAGCATCAGCTGCATCCTTAGCCTTGGTCCCGGCCCCTGATCTGAAAATCCCCCAGTGAGTGACTGGGAATTTGAGGGGAGCAAGTGAGGATCCCTTTGGAGAGCATGGAGCTGGTGCAGGGGGCTGGGAGATGCTCAGATCCTTTTCTCACACTCTTCCAGCCATCTGGGCGTGGTGTCCGGCTCCCTGAGGTTTTCTGCATCATCAGCTGCCTGGGCTGCTTTGGGCTCTTCTCCAAGGTAGGGACGTGGTGGCTCTGGCCCCGTGGTGACCCTGTCTGGCCCAGTGGCGGCCCTGGCGACTGCTCCTTTGTCTGCTGGGCATTCCTGGCTCACCTCTTTCTCCCCCAGATCCTGGACGAGGTGGAGAAGAGGCGCCAGATCTCCATGGCAGTGATTTACCCCTTCATGCAGGGCCTTCGGGAATCGCCCTTCCCAGCTCCAGGGAAGACTGTCACCATCAAAAGCTTCATCCCCGAGTCGGGCACAGAGGTTGGTGGGGAACCCGGGGTCACCTCCTGGACTGCTGCAACGTGAGGAGCCCGGGCTGTGTCCGGGAGCATCCTCCACACCTGCAGCACCCAGGGGAGCTCACTGGAGCAGGGCAGGGTGGGTCAGGCTGCCAGCGGCCTCATCCCTTGGGAATATGGCTGTTACCTCCCTCCTGATCTGGGAGGAGAGCAGTGAGGGTGAGGATGGAGCCCATCCCCAGGGGATGCTGCCCCATCTTTGCATCCTCTGCAGCCCCCCCAGCCTGGAGCTGGAACTGCCACACAAAAACCTCTGTGGACACCGGGCCGGGACTTGCACCGCCCTGATGCCAGAGTGGGATCTCGTGCCAGGGGCTGGGAGGGGGGTGTTGTGCCAGTGGCTGGGAGCTGCTCCTGCTCCTGAGCCAGTGCTGGGGACCACAGTGGTGCCAGGGCTGTCGGGGGCTGCAAATTTCTTCCCAAAAGAGGTGGTCGGGCACTGGCACAGCCTGTCCAGGGCAGTGGTGGAATCACCATCCCTAGAAGTGTTCAAAAACCACACGGATGTGGCGCTTGGGGATGGGGGTTACTGGTGAATGTGGAGTTGCTGATTTTAGAGGGCTTTTCCACCCCTGATGATTCCATGATTCTACTCTTCTCCATACCACTGTGCTCAGCTCCCAGCCTTGATTCCTGCCTGGTTTAGCCCCCCGGGCAGGTGCAGGTGTGTGGCAAGCCCAGCTCTTCCCTGTGGAGAAAAGATCTGATCCAGGCAGGGATGAGAAGATCTCATCGTGCCCACGCACGGCCCAGACTCGCACGGGCACAGCCTTTTCATTTGCTTTTTCTTTCTCTTGTGGCAAAGCCGAGCTGGAAAAATAGGAAAGATCCGCTCTGGCACTGGGCAAAATATCCTTAATGCTGAGCATCCCATGTATGTGCCCTGCCAGGGAGGCCCTCAGAGCAGGATCCCTCCTCTAGAGCAGTTTAGCAGCTGGTGATCCAAGTGATTTCTTCATCCAGGGAGCTTGTGCAAGGCTTTGCAGGTTGCTCAATGCTCTGGCCCAGGGCCATGGTTGGGAGCACGGCCTGGGCTGCCAGAGAGAGGAAGAATGAGGATGTTCTTTGAAAGAGCTGCGCTGTGGGGCTCTGGGCAGGGGCTGGAGCAAGGCAAGGAGATCACTGAGACCAGGAAAGGAGGGGAAATAAATCCTGGGTGCTGCATGGGCTGAGAGCTGGGGATGAGGCAGGATTTGTGCTGGAAAGGGGCTGTGGGGCCCAGCCAAGCCTGATGCTGCTGGCTTGGAAGATGCTGCTTTGGTGGAAAGGCACAGGGAGAAGGGGCTTCACCCCTGAAGGATGGGGAGAGGGGCCAGGACTGTGTCATGAGCTGCACGGTTCAGGTACTCGCTGTGTCCGGCTGCCACAGGGCGATCGAGAGAATTGTCATGGGCAAAGGCAGCTGAGTAGCCAGCCTGCCTGCAAATATCTATTAGAGCCCTCAGTTGTGGGACATCCTAGCCAGGAATCGCCAGGCTGACCCTGCCAGAGAGGCTTTAGAGGAAGGGTTTGTCATGCCCTCCCCACTCCTCCGTTTCCTGGCAGGTCACAGGTGACCTGTCAGACACTGAGATGGGACATGTCCCTGCCACCCCCTGCCAGGGACTTGGGAGCACTGGAGAAATGAGGCATTTGGGTTAAAAATCCAGTGCCCAAATAAAGAGCCCCCCAGTGCACATCACCGATGGCTTCCCTGAGTCCTCAGCGCTGCACAGGCTGGATCTCCTGGCAGGATGAGATGGGGTTTGTCCCTTGCACATGGACACGGTGGGTCCTGCAAACACTGGGTCATTAATTGCTTCCAAATCACCTTCTCAGGGAGCCAGGGCAGGACGGGGGGAGCGTTGTCCCCCCTAAGCTGGGGTTCCATGGCTCTTCCTTGGCAGCTCATCGAGCTCACACGGCCTGTGGATGCCCACCTGGAGCATGTGGAGTTCCAGGCTCTGCTCCAGCGGCTCAGCCCTCAACTCATCCTGCACATCTTCGCCTCTGCCATGCTGGAGCGACGGCTCATTTTCCTGGCTGAGGAGCTGAGGTGAGTCCCAATCTCTTGCCCATAAAAATGCCCATAAAAATGCCCTTGAAGTGGCACAGGACACAGCAGAGCTCGAGGTGGGACGTTCCCTCGTCCCCACCATGGTATCACCACCTGTCCCACAGTGTTCTGTCTCAGTGCATCCATGCCGTGGCTGCTCTCCTGTACCCCTTCACCTGGGCTCACACCTACATCCCCGTGGTCCCCGAGTGCCTGCTGGACACCGTGTGCTGCCCCACGCCCTTCATGGTCGGCATCCAGATGCGGCACCTGGAGCGGGTCCTGGAGCAGCCAATGGAGGAGGTATTTCATCCCGAGGGGAGGGCAGCTGGATGGAGCCATCGGTTAATCCGTGTCCCCAGCTCTGGCTCGGCCCCAGGGCTGGAGGCTCTGCTTGTGCCCTTTTCCCATTCAGGGAGGCTGGAAATGAGGGCATCTTCCATGTCCCGTCCTGTTGGTGCCTGGGGTGGTACCTCCACCCTCCCCGGGGAGCTGCCCTGCCCCTGTGGCTCCAGGAGCTGCTGCTGGGGTCACCCCAGCCTTGAAACAGAGGAAAGCTGTGTGGGGACAAGCTGCCAAACCTGCAGCAAAAGCTGGCCCTGTGGGGAATGTGCTGGTCCCCCTGCCCAGGTTCCTCCAGCAGAGAGGGGCTGATCCCTCTCCTGCCACCCTCACGGGCTGGTGCCACACCAGTCCCATCCCAAAATGGGTGGAAGGAAGGCCAGATGCCTTGGCAGGGCTAAACCTGGTCACTCCCTGCTCTCTTTCAGGCTCTGATAGTTGATCTCTGTGAAGGGAAGATCATCCGGGCGGTAGGTGCTCCCTGTGTGGGGGTGGGGCTGGGGGTGGCCTAGGTAACCCCAGGAAGGGCCTTTTCTCCTTTGCTGTCAGCTACCTGGCAGCTTCCACATTTTTAAATGGCTTCAAACTGCCAGAGGGCAGGGTTAGACGGGATTTTGGGAAGGAATTGCTCCCTGTGAGGGTGGGGAGGCCCTGGCACAGGGTGCCCAGAGCAGCTGGGGCTGCCCCTGGATCCCTGGCAGTGTCCAAGGCCAGGCTGGACGGGGCTTGGAGCATCCTGGGACAGTGGAAGGTGTCCCTGCCATGGCAGGGGGTGGAATCCCTTCCAACCCAAACCCATCTGGGATTTTGTGGTTCTGTGATTTTGGGGGCAGAGCCATCTCAGTGCCACCCACCCAGGGGAAATGCCCCATGTGGGAATGTCTGCAGCCACTGCACCTGGCTTTTGAGCCAGAACAGCAGGATCCATGCACGGGATACCCCACACCCACATCTCTGCAGCACATTATGACGATAATTAATTAATGAGCTTTGAAAGCCCCCCTGATGGGCTGCACCAACCCACGGCCCCCTGAGCTGGGTTCCCTCTGGTGCTTCATGGCCCCATTGCCTTCCAGGTGGGTGATGAGGAGGAGATCCTGCCCGGGAAGCTGCAGAACGAGATGCTGGTATCTCTGAACAGGCACAACAACAACAACAACGTGCACAGTAAGGATGTCTGTCATGGTAAAACAGCCCTGATCTGCCCTCTCCATGGCTACAGACCTCAGCCAAGGGGTTTTCCTAAAGGCACGTGGTCTGGGATGTTTCTCTCCCTATTTGCAGGGCTAATCCCTTGGCTTTTTCTCTGTTCTTTGAAACATGAGAGCAGGAACAGATCATTCTGCTAGAAAAATGGATTTTTGCTAATATTTAGAATGCTAAGATGCTGCCACCCTGGAAAGCAACACAGCCAGGGTTCCCTCAGCAAAATTAGTCTGATCTTTGATTAGTGGCAGAGGGAGGCTCTAAGCAAATCATTCCTTGGGATGCAAACCCAGACCAGGTTAAAAGAAGGCCATGCTGTCTGTGTTCAGAGGTGCCATCCCCACCTCTTGTGCTCCGTGTCCCCTTCCAGCCTCAGAGCAGGTGAACGCCCTGGTGTCCGAAGCCTTTGTGCACTTCTTTGTGCGGCTGGTGGGGCACTACGCCTCCTACATCAAGTGGGGCAGGAGCGGCTCCGGCAGCTTCCAGGAACGAGCCTTCTGCAAGGCCATCGCCTCCAAGAGCTGCCGCAGGCTCGTGAAAAAGTTTGTGAAGACCAACATGTTTTCCCTATTTATTGAGGAAGCGGAGAAGAGCAGGATCCCACAGGAAGGTAAGGTCCCGTTTCTCCTCCCCCCGCAGTGGGGTGAGCTCTGTGGAACCCTGGGCTGGTAGGTTTAGGGGCAGAGACACCTCGTGCCTGGTGAGGGATGGGATGCAGCCCAAGCTGAGGGTGTTCCGGGCACTGAGCAGATCCTGTGTGCTCTCAATGGCCTCATTTCTCCATCCCTGTCAAGCAATACAAAATCCTCATTGTGACTCCCCATCCCTGGCAGTGTCCAAGGCCACACTGGACAGGGCTTGGAGTGACCAGGTCTAGTGGGAAGTGTCCCTGTCCAGGGCAGAGTTTGGAACTGGATGAGCTTTAAGGTTCTTTCCAACCCAAACCAGTGTGGAATTCTGGATTCTGTGATTCATTTTAGATTGTGTCACTCGCCTGGAGCTGGGGCCGGCTCACTGGGAGCTCTGTGTTGAGGCCAACA
Organism: Corvus hawaiiensis; assembly: GCF_020740725.1. NCBI lineage: Eukaryota > Metazoa > Chordata > Aves > Passeriformes > Corvidae > Corvus > Corvus hawaiiensis. The sequence goes on along the minus strand of NC_063236.1, from coordinate 4,898,456 downwards.
AGCAGCAGCAGCAGCACAAACATTTGGCTTGGGCACAGCAGCAGCTGCCGGGAGCCTGACTCAGCTCAGCCCCCAGCTCCGTGGCAGCAGGGCTGGTCCTTCCCCCTTCCCGGGGATTTACAGGGCACAGGGCAGAGCTGAGCCTCCTCCCAGCCTGGGACAAGGACAAATGGGCAGTGGAGGTGGAGGAAGCCACCCAAAAACTGTACTGGTGGATGGAGACATCCTGGGCTGGGATCTGCCACCACGCCCGGGGGGCTCCTGGCTGGCACTGCCTCAGGTGCTGCTTCTCTGCCCTTATGCGAGACCTTATAGGGCAAACCTGGACCTGGGCAGGGAGAGAGGGATGGCACAATCCCTCTTTTCTCATTGTATTCCCAGTCTACGTCACCATTCTGGCTTTCTGCTGGGTCTGCTGCTTTCTCCCTTCCTTGCTGGTGGGAAACACAAAACTGAACAGGAGTGAACACATGGGTTAAAAGCTCTGGCTAACCCAGCATAATAAAGCCTATTTTGGGTGAGAGGGATGGGTAGCATTGCAACCACCCCCATTTCACAGACTTATAGAATTCCAGAATTCCAACAAATTGGGTTGGAGGGACCTTTAAAGGGCATCTCGTTCCACCCCCTGCCATGGCAGGGACACCTTCCACTGTCCCAGGCTGCTCCAAGCCCCATCCAGCCTGCCTTGGACACTTCATTTCCACATTTACCCCACGTCCTCTCTGGGCACAGCTGTCCATCACCCAGCACAGTTTGGGGCACAAACACTTCCCAGGATTCGGGCTGCACAGCCCTGTATCCCCCATTCCAAACACCAGCACCCCACCCATGACCTTTTCTCCTCCACAGCGTATTTCCAGCAGAAAATAACCGAGTACCATGAACAGAAGAAGCACCGAAGGGACTCCTGAAGTCCAGCCCAGGAGCAGAGCAGCAGGACTGGGATTGACACACCCCTGCCAGCAGCACCACACTGGACTCTGTTCCTGCCCACCTGGGACTCCTGAGCTGCCTGGGCACCAGTCCTGCCCTTTCTTCCTCAGGGCATCATTGCACTGCAGAACTCTTTGCACGGAGCTGGTGCCGGGCTGGGGTTTCCCTCCCAGCCGTGGTTGCTCCAGGGACACTGTGACTCCCAGTGCTCGGCCCTGCACAGTCCTTGTCCCCCCAGCACCTCACGCAGAGGGAGGGCAGCCAGGGCTGGCTGCAGGACAACAGGGGTTTAGAGTCATTATTAGAAGGGGGAAAAAAAGGGATGAGTAGGAAATAGTGTTACTTCTCATGGAAACAAACCAGGGGTTTGCAAATAAGGAACATCCCATTGAACAGTTCCTGAGGTTTTGTTATTAACAACTGTTTGATATTGTTTTATTGAGCCATTGTTAAACACCAGCAGGAGCAGGTGGGGGGGGGTTTAGTGGTTTCCTCTCTCGCAGCTGCCGCATTACTGGTGCCACGTAGAGCCAAGTTTGGCTTTCTAAGGAAACAAAAATACTCATTTCCAGCAGGTTATTTATTTGTGCTGGAGCAAACTGTGAAGGCCACGTGGCTGTGGGGTGTCAAGGGGGAAACCAGCTGATCAACAGCTTTGGGGAGGGAGGAAGGATTTGTTCCATCCCAGAGTAAAAGGTGTCACCATCCTCCTTGGGTCTGGTCTTGGTGCCAACTTCTCTTAAAACCTTGCAGTTCCTCTCTGAAATGTGATGCCAGCAGCAGATTAAAGCTAAATTATTGTTCTCCTCCTTTCCAAATGCACTCACCCAGGAAATAAATATAGCAGCAGGGAAGCTGGGCTGGGGCTGCAGATCTGACTGGTCCCATCCCAGAGAAACCTGAGTCAGGTACTTCTCCCAGCAAAGGCTGGGGATGATGGCAGAGCTGCTTTCTCCTCTCTGGGATCATACAGCCAGGCTGTCACATCACTTGGTACCCAGCAGGCATCGAAATATCAAAAATATCCTGGAATCATGGAATCTCAGACTGGTTTGGGATGGATGTTCATGATCACCCAGTTCCACCCCCTGCCATGGGCAGGGACACCTTCCACTAGCCCAGGGTGCTCCAAGCCTCATCCAACCTGGCCTTGGACACTGCCAGGCACGGAGCAGCCACAGCTGCTCTGGTGTTCCAGGGCCTCTCCACCCCCACAGGGAAGAATTTCTTCCCAATATCCCATCTATCCCTGTCCTCTGGCAGTGAGAAGCCATTTCCCCTTGTCCTGTGACTCCAGGCCCTTGTCCCCAGTCTCTCTCCATCCTTCTCGTGGTTCCTTCAGGTACTGACAGGACACAATTAGGTCACCTCAAAGCTTCTCTTCTCCAGAGTGAACACCACCAATTCTCAGCCTTTCCCCACAGCAGAGCTGCTCCATCCCTCTGACCACCTCGTGCCTCCTCCCCTGGCTCCAAATCCAGTTTAACACAACTCTTACAGTGGTACTGGAAGGCCCAGCAGGGGATTTTACACAAGCACTGAAAGGCAGCAGGCTGCCACTTGGCTCTTCCTCTCAGAGCTGGGCAACATCCACCCAAACAAGAGATAAAGGACATTTATTTTCAAACCCTTCATGCAGTCAGGCACAAATGTGACAGAAGCATGGCTGGGCACAGGACACAAACAGCAGTGAAAGTCTCCAGCCCTGCTGAAGGAAAATTGTTGATTTGTTGTTCAGCCCCCACATGTGTTTGGAGGGGGAACAGGAATTATTTGTTAGGAAAAAAGGGCATTTTTGGCACTGGGGGTGTCTTCTCTGGCTCCACAAGTTCCCCCTCATGGGTAGAGAGAGTGGTACAGAGTTAACTACAGGAAATTAAAGATTAGTGGTATTTTCTTGTTTTTGTTGTTTTTTTTTTTTTTTTTATTATTATATTTATTTTTCAAAGTTCAATCAACAGCAGAAAATGGTGTGGAAAATCAAGGGCACCTATCAGGAATAATCCCTTTGGAAATGATCACTTGCCTCACCCTTCTCCTGCTTGGTCATTACATCGTGAGGAGATTCCAAACCTTTCGGTTGTGAAGCCAAACACCATCTCATTGAGAAATTGGGAAGTGGTTGTCATTTTGGAAACAATTATAAATCACCCAAGGGACTGAACTGTGTGATTGCTTAATTCCTGCTGGAGAAAAAACTGACAGAAAGTTATTCCTCAGCTGCTGAAAACAGATACACAAAAATGCATCCTTAAATTTAAAAATATATAAATTTTCAAATGCAGTCAGTGCTCCAACTGCCAGGCTAGGGTAAACTCCAGCAGCAGAAGGGCTGGAGCTGCCTTAGAATCATCAAATCCCAGAATGGTTTGGGTTGGAAGGATGTTAATGATCACCCAGTCCCACCCTCTGCCATGGGCAGGGGCACCTTCCACTGTCCCAGGCTGCTCCAAGCCCAGTCCAACCTGGCCTTGGACACTGCCAGGGATCCAGGGGCAGCCACAGCTTCCCTGGGCACCCTGTGCCAGGGCCTCCCCACCCTCACAGGGAAGAGTTTCTTCCCAATATCCCATCTAAAAATCTCCTATTTTAGTTTAAATTCATTCCTCCCTGTCCTATCACTGTCTCCTTGTGTAAAAGACACCCTCCTGGTTTTTATAGGCATTTGTTAAGTTCTGGCTTTAACACCTTCCCTTTAATGCCCAAAGGGTGGACAGGCTGTTTGCTGGGGACACACTGGGAAGGCTCAGCTGGGGCTGCTGGGAGCAGGGACACCGGGGCTGGGTCACGCTGCAGCACATCAGCACAACCCACAGCGTATTTTTAAATCTTTCTTCCTGCTCGAGATTTGCCCAACTCTTGATCCAAGCCTACAACAGTAAATAAAACAGTGCCAAGAAACGTTTTCCTGAACTGGAAAGAGCTCATTTATTCTGCTAAATTGTTAACATAGTTCCCAGCAGAGCACTGGCCAGCTCACACCACCCAGACAACAGCAGGCAGCTCAGCCCCGCTGCTGATTTGGGACTCAATCCCTGCTATGCAGCTGCCCTGGGGAAGATAAGTTTCATGCTCTGGCATGTGTCACCCTCTGCCAGCAGCCTCAGTGCCAGCAAGCAGTCCTGGGAGGGTTCACCCTGCTGGAGGTGAACGGCTCCAGGGCAGGAACAGCCCCTGCTCCCACCCCACTCCTGGCCCACCAGGCTGTAACCTCGGAACTGCTGCAGTCCTCACACCCTGGAAATGATTCAACTCCTCTGCAGCTCCATTCCACACCCACAGCTGGGCTACAGCAGCACTGGAGGTACCTGGGGCGAGCTGGGTAGGATGGGAAGAGGAGGAAAATACTGCTTTGAAACAAAGCTGACACTTGGATGACACAGAAAGAGGCCCTGAGGTGTCCTGACCTGCCCCTTTCCTGTGTTAAACCCCTTATCAGAGCAAGGAAACTCCTTCAGCAGCGCTTAAAGAGCCAACACAACACCCAGGGGAAACTTCCAGCTTCTCTTTACAAATGGAGAAGAAAACCTGCAGAGCAGAACTGTATTTTTCTAGCAGGGCATGTTCTCAGTCCCAGGTGCTGCTGCTGCAGAAGTTCCTCCTGAGCGTCTTCTGGACACAACCAAAAGTGAAAGAGCACATCACGAGATCGGGCTGAGCCCACAAATCCCCTGCTCCCCTTCTTGGCCCCACAAGCACGTCTGATGTGAGCCATGGCCACAAACAAGGCAGGTGGAAAGGTCATTTATTCCATTATCTGTCACCATACCCAGAGCCACAGCAGCACTTTAGAGGGCTTGGATTGCCAGCAGGGACTGTTCCCTGATGACACTGAAACTGCATCAGCAGAGAAATGGAGTTGTTTCTTGGCTGGGGTCATCCAGACTTCCAGGGAGTGAAAAGCTCGGGAAAAGGTGTCCTATTGCATTTCCTGAACAGCAGCAGGCTTCAGTTTTGCACATGGAAGTCTGGTCCTACACAGCTTTTTAAAGGCTTTGGTTCTTCTCCAGTCTCACGTATCAAATTATTTGGAGCAGCCTAATCTTGAAGCCCTGAGGACTGAGAGCAGGAATCTCGTTGTTTACATGGGTAAGTGGGCACAGAGGTGTTTGGTCAAAGGTTGGACTGGATGAAGCACTGGACTGATTCTGATTCGAGGAAACCACTCACACTCCAGGGAGGGACTTTCCAGCAACAGCTCTGCACCCACTCAGTGCTGATGAAAGGAAACACATGGTTTGTAAAGGGCACTTTCAAACCCTTCCAGGCTCTTCCCTTGCAGACTTTTACCTGCTCCCCTTGAAGAGCAGTAGCAGAGGCTGCATTGTCCAAATCAACCCTTTCCCCAGCTCACTGCAGTTAAAACTCAATTAATGAGTTCCCTGAATGCCACTTATATCTAACAATGTCATTCTAGAGCTGTCACCTCACACACAGAGATGCTCCCGGCACCAAGGCACTTGGAGCAGAGCTCCAGGACACTTGGGAGCTGCCCCAGGAGTGTCAGGATGCAGGAACCAAATGCCCTCTCTGCCTCCAGCCCAGCAGGGACCCTGAGGAGACCCTCAACACAGGGCCAGGTGCCCAGAGAACCCTCAGCTGCGCTTGCCATAAAGCTGCTGCTCACAAGATTCCAAGTGGCAGTGCAAGGGTGGAGTGGGGAAGCCCTGCAAGAGTCTCCTCCTCATCCTGAGCATGTTCCCAACTCCCCCCGTGCCCCCAGGCTGACACAGGACCTCCATCTCACTTGCTGACACGGTGCCACCCTGCAGGAAGGAACCAAGAGTCTTCCAAGCACAGAAGGCACAACACTGGGCACATCTCTGTGCCAAGGCTGAGCTGAAGGACCTGGCACCTCTGCTCCACTTCCCAGCACAGCCCAGCAGGGCCAGCCTGCTCTGCCCCCACAAACACTTCAACCACTAAACCAGAGCCACCTTCCTCCATGTCCTCTCCAGTCCTGTCCCTGCCAGGACACAAGGAAGCCCAATCTCTCAGTCCACAGCAGTGGGACACTGAGCACTGCCCAGGGAGGGGGAACAAGGGTTTCAAACCTCTTCAGGCACTGCAGGAACTGAGTTTTCTCTCCACTTCCTGAGCACATTTTCTAATCACTGGAGTATAACAGGAAATCCGCATCAGCGCTTCCAGGAGCTGAGGGAGGTTTTGACTTTGTTACTGAGGTGTGGGGTTTTTTGGCTTGGCTTTTATTCTGAACATGAGCTGTGTTTGGCTCCTTCAGAGCCATGTCGTTGTCCACAGGCACTGCCTTGGCCTGGGCTCCCAGCACAGAGGAGAAGTTTCCTTCCCATCTTCAGAGAGATGCTCCATGGTCAGAGGGCTAGGATTTCAGACATGGGATCCCAGCATTCCAGCTCTGTCCCCAGCAGCTCCCCCACAGCCAAGGCAGATCCTGCTCAGAGACACTCCCTGCTCTGCACATCAGCCCCTTTGCTCGGAGGCTGAAGTTTCCCTCAGTGCCAGGGCCCATGGCACCAGGTGAATTTCATTAACATGCAATTAAACCCTCCATTAATCTAACTTGGTGTCCCTTGTGCAGTTCACCACAATTAAAATAGTATTAAAACAACAACAGAAGAAAGAAACCCAAACTTACTGCACTATATAGCAGGCAAAGTTCTCTGAGATCCTGGAATGACAACATGATCCACATAAAAGCACTCTCTAAAGTGCAGGCAGGTTTGTCCTTCACAAGTCTAAGCAGGACAGAGCAACACACACATCTCAAGACAACTGTTGCTCTCAGAATTCTTATTTATTAAGAGCAGAAAGGAAATTTTGCTTAAGTTTTATACATAAAAAAGTAAACAGTAAATTTTTTTTCTTATAGTCTTTTCCACTGAAGAAAATTGAGAAATAAGTTGTCTTTTTAGATAATGTTTATTTAAAAAAATAAAATTAATTGACAAAGATACCACACTATTTTGCATGCCGGGCACCCCTTGGCTCGCAGGACCCTGTTCAGCATGAAACCGCTTTGTCAGCAATGCACGAGCAAAATCCACCCCAGCCTGGCTCCCACCTGGCAGCTGCTGCAGCCACACAACTTAGTGAGATATCTCTGGGTTTTACCAGCTCAGGTCTTTAGTAAATAAATTCCAAGTGGACACTAAACAAGTATATCACTAAGAGATGATGAAATATTAAAATTAAAAGCAAATCAGATTGCAGCTGTAATTATACTACATTAGAAACTTCAGTTGGTGGGGATCCATTCACCATATAGAGATTAATTTGTAATCAAGGTAATTACAAAGACAGAGCATTACTCCCTGCATGCTTTCCCGGGCTTGGAACCAACAGAGTTGACTACGTGGAGAGTTGACTAGGGTGTACTTGAAATTCACTCTCTCAGGCAGGAGACTAGTTAGGAGTGTTACTGATAACAAAGAAGAAAAGTTATACAACATTGATTATTATAAATTACTTTGTTCTTATCTGCTTTTTGCCTTAGTCTCCTACAAGTCTTCATCCATTCCGTGGAAACCCAACTCCTCCTCCCTTCCCCTGCAGCAGCGGCCGTCCCTAGTGGTGGTTTGAGTGCGAGGGGCAGCCCTTGATGCGGAACACGTGGATGTGCAGGTGGGCAGCGATCTGGTTGCACACACTGACACAGTATCGGAGCAGGTCGAACAGGGACAGGATCTGCACAGGGGAAAATCATCCACAGTTACACCCCCATGTTCCTCAAGGGCCACACACGGGTGTAAGAGCCCACACTCCACAGCACTGTGGTCCACTGAGCTAAATCTCCAACCCCAGGAATAACCGTGGCTTGGGATGGAAGAGACTTTAGAGCCCATCCAGCTCCACCCCTGCCATGGGCAGAGACACCTTCCACTAGCCCAGGTTGCTCCAAGCCCTGTCCAACCCGGCCTTGGACACTGCCAGGGATGGGGCATCCCCCCCTAAAGGGTTTCTGGGAATGCTGGGCTTCTTTCCAGCCCAAGATAAGACAGACTCTTAATTCTACAATGAGAGAGTGGAGAAGAGTTACAGCAGCCACACAGATACCGTGAAATGCCCCATTAACTCTGAACGGTGATAGCCACACACACAACGTCTTCTCACATCACATCACATCAACAAAATTTTACTAAAAGGTTAACACTGGTTTTGTACATTAAACTCGAGCATTTGATCAGCCCAGATGAGCTGAATTTAAGATCTTTTTCCCAATGGGTGCTGGAGTCAGGATGGACATTCCAGAGCTTAAGGCACAGCCAGAGCACCCCTGCACTGCCCATCACAGACCCCTGCTAATGAGGCAGCAACACTCATCTGCAAAATATTCTAATCTAAGCCTTGAATATGTGCTACAGTGCTTTAAAATTTTAAATTATCACAGAGTCATCGAGGTTGGAAGAGACCTTCAAGATCATCAAGTCCCACCATCACCCCAGAGCCACCATAATCACCCTTAACCCATGTTCCCGGGTGCCACATCCAGACACCTCTTGAATACTTCCAGGGATGGTGACTCCATCACTGCCCAGGGCAACTTATTCCCATGCCTGATTAACTCCTTCAGCAAATTTTTTTTCAAATATCCACCCTGAGGCCGTTCCCTCTCCTCCTGTCCCTGTTCCCTGGCAGCAGAGCCCGACCCCCCCGGCTGCCCCCTCCTGTCAGGGACTTGTGCAGAGCCACAAGGTCCCCCTGAGCCTCCTTTGCTCCAGCCTGAGCCCCTTTCCCAGCTCCCTCAGCCGCTCCTGGGGCTCCAGACCCTTCCCCAGCCCTGTTCCCTGCCCTGGACACGCTCCAGCCCCTCAATGTCTCTTGTCAGGAGGGGCCCAGAACTGATCCCAGGACTGGAGGTGCCCCAGCAGTGCCAGCACAGGGCACCACACTGGGCCTCTGGACACACCATGGCTCTGACAGCCCAGAGGCCATTGGCCTCTTGCCCACCTGGGCACATGTCCAGCCACTGTCACCAGCACTCCCAGATCCCTTCCCAGCTTCCCAGCCGCTCTTCCCCAAGCCTGGAGCATTCCATGGGGCTGCTGTGACCCAAGGACAGGACCTGGCACTTGGCCTGGTTGACCCTCCCACTGCTGGCCTTGGCTACGGATCCAGCCTGTCCAGACCCCTCCAGCAGATGCACATCCCACCCAGCCTGGTGTCCTCTGCAAACTGACTGGGAGGGCCTCGATCCCCTCACCCAGACGGTGCCCAGGACTGTCCCAACCCCAAGCCAGGGACACTGTGACCCTGCTCAGCTCTGCACCAGCTTCAAATCCACCCTGTGATGTTCCTTCTCAGTCCCATCCCCTCCAGGGGACTCAGTTGGGCACAGCCAACACAATGAATTAGTGGCAGAGCTAATTAATAAAATGAGCCTGGACTCACCAGGGCAATCCAGAGGACAATATATTCATCAATAAAGCTGTTAAAATACTGGTCAAGGAACAGCAGTGCTGGGCCTATGAATGCTGTGTCATACAGATACATCTCACTCTTGGTCATATGGGCAACCTGCAGTAAAAAAAAGAGAAGTTTAAGAAATAAACATGTGCCAGCCAAGGCAGAGTGATTTTCAGAATACACAAAGCCACTTTACTGCAAAATATCAAATACTCAAGTGGCAGCAGCAATATTGTTTGAACCACAGAGCTCCACAGCTACAGAGATGCAGGGTTTGCAGAGAATGTAGCACAGGAAAAAAAACTAACATGTTTTCCAGCCCACCTGCTCCTCCTGCCACAAACCAAACAGTGAAATTGAAGCAGACTGGTAAATTTTAAAGCTGAGCCTGGAAACAAAATCTCACAGCTGCTGGAGCTTCAAAAGTCAGGGACACTTGGTGTTCCTCTCTCTCCACCTCTTTTTCTCCCATTCCACAAGGATCACCACCTCTGTCTGGTTACAATTTCATGAACATTTTTGGTGTTCAAGTGTGACCTTCCCACCTCCCTACAGGCACAGAACCCACCCCACACTCCATCCTCACTGCCCAGCACGGCTGGGATGGGACTGAGCACCAAAGCAGGTCTGGTAAGAAAGAAACTTTTCTTCCACTGTGAGCTTAAACTCTTCCTCCGCTGTGAATTTGAACTCTTCCATTGTGAGATAAGTCCAGCACTGACCCAGCTCACAGCAGCCCAACAGAGCCCTGCAGAACTGGGATGGTATTTCAGGCAGGAGCTGTTTAACCCTCATTCATTGACACCTCCGCCCTTGTACAAACCTGTTAATGATTTTAACCCCTATTTCCCTCCAATTCTTTAAGTTAAACCCTCAGCAAGTGTTCCAAACCTCAGCAGCTCCATCACCTCCCCTCCTTCTGACAAACCCTCCTCCTCTTTGCATCTGAAGGGGATTCCAGCCACCTCTGTTCCAGCCCAGCTCTTCACACATGTGCACAAATACACTGCAAAAGTGTGAATTAACAGCTGGGGAAGGCGGAGAAACAGCTCTGAGCTGTCCTGGTGCTGCCTGTGCAAGCACAGCATCAACTCCAGCTTTCCACTGCCCTTTCAAACAGAAAAAGGCTCTGCTGCACCTCCAGGCTACTTAAAGCAAAGCACGAGTATCTCTTCAGCACACAAACAAGTGCAAGTTACTCAGTGGAACACATAGAGAGCTCCATCATCTACAAAAAGTTCTCCTGCAACAAGACTCAGGAAGGCTCTGGCACACTCACCACCAGTTTATTTGTGATCTTAGCAGACACAAAGCCAAAAGTCAGAATGTAGAGGCAGGGGTGCCTCTCAAAGAGCTGCACAGCAGATTTCTTGTAGATCATTGCAGCCAAGGCGATCACTGAGCCAATATGGAGAAAAGGTGAGAGGACACTCGTTCCCTACGGCGAGATGAAAGCACGAGGTTAATAAAATGTGCACATTGCAAAGAAACCTCCAAGAGCCCTGCACGTGGAGTGCAATGAGGGGGTAAAAATAAAGTCACATTAGAAACTTCTTTCTGAATGCTGGTAAAAGGAACAAAAAGTGGTGAAACTTGAGCAAGCAGCAGCTGAGAATGTGGTGGAAAATTTCTGGTGCTGGGGAAAAAAATCAGATTTGCAACAGAAGGTGCTTGTGCAGACACCTCCACTTGTTCTTTTACACTGGTAATATGAATAATAGATCTTTTATAAGGATCAAACCCAGAATCTTCTTGAAAATTTTCCTTCTGAATGGATTTTTGCACAGGATTTTTCTATGAACTCTTCAGAGAGGAGTGTATTTGTATAACCTGGGTCTCATTAATTCAAAAACAAATATCAAAGTACAATGAGTACTTTTATTCAAAAATTTTAAAACTCTGACTCCTAAATCTACTATTCTTACACACACAATATTAACTTGTTTTTCCCATGCCAGCAAGGAGTTGAAGGGAAAATATTTCCCAAGGAGGAGGGTTTATGTTAAATACAAACTGTGGCTGAAGAGCCTCCGTGCTGAGGAGGAACTGGCAGCCCAAGGTACTCACTGCTATAGTGGATCCATTTTTGCCAACTCCACCCGTGAAGATCACACCAAAGTAGTTTGTACAGGAGAATATGGTTCCTGCCACAGTACAGAGAGCTGGGAATATTTTCACCTGAATATTCAGTATTGGAATCTTAATGGAAGAGAGACAAGAAGTTAAAATATGCACAAACTCAAATTTGGGTTAATATTTCAGGTGCACTCAAACACTCCACTTTCCAACACAACGTTTGCTCTTCTTTCTCTGCTATACAGAGATTGACATTCCTACAGAGAAAAATGTATTTTCCAAAAATCCTTCCATGAAGCTTCCCAGAAAGCCAGATTTATGTTCAGTTACCAGAGAAGAGACACCAAAAGCAGAGAAATGGACAGAAACCAAGAACTTGCCCTAAATCATCCCAGGGAAGAGAATCATCACCTTTCCTGAAGCTGCAGTCAAGATCAAACTGGGCAGAGCAAGAGCCACTTGGGATGGTCAGATAAACCCCTTCAGGGACTGGATCTGATCTTCTGGGCAAGGCAAGCAAAGAGATCAGACAAGCCAGATCCGAGTCAGTGACCCAGGAAGGATGAGGTTGCTAAAGAGGGGGAGAACGAGCACAGGCAGTTTCGAAAGTTTCCTTTGTCTTTTAACGGTCATGTTTCAAGCAGAACAGGAAAAACTAGAAATGAAGAAGAAAATAGTCCAAACTAAACCACAGGAAATATGTTATGGATGCAAGGGTTTAGAGATAACTACCCAAAACTTCCCAACTGTATCTATTCAACTGCTAAAAGCTCTTCATTTGGGAGCTGAAGTCGTGGCACTCAACTGAATAAACGCTCAGCTCCCCAGTGAGTCCAGCCAGGAACAGAACTTCAAAGAAGGTCAAGCTGCTTCTATTTTTCTTTAATTACACTCTCAGAGTAGCATTCAGAAGATAAATCATGGGATACTATGAGCTGGAAGGGACCCATCAGGAGCATCCAGTCCAACCCCTGTTCCTACACAGACACCCCAACAATCCCACCCTGTGCCTGAGAGTGTTGTCCAAATGCTCCCAGAGCTTGAAGATCATTCTTGAAGATCCTAAGTTTTCCATTCCACTCAACAAGTGAATCTCTTGATCTTTCCAGGGCATGAATAAGAGGCAGAGGAGCTTTAATCCTCCATGCCTTGTTCAGCCCACTCCCCAAACCCTGCCCAGTTTCATGACACTCAAATATATTTCACCCTTGCTAAGGCAAAAAAAAAAAAAAAAAGGCCTTTTCTGCAAGACTGTAGAGAAAGAATAAAGATAAGTAAAGAGAAGGCTTGAATTGCCAGCCTGGAGCAGTACCTGCAATCATTCATTAATGTCAGGAGGCTCAGGACTCATGTACCTGTGCTGGCCTCTGCCCCAGAACTGATACTTTGGTATTTAAAGAACGGGGTGAACTGGCTTTTACAAGCAAAAGGAAACAGTAGCAAACTGCATACAGGAGTCCAAGGACATTAAGGCTGACATTTCCCCAAGACGAGTTGGCTGTGAAAAACACCCCGTGAACTCCCAACTACCACTAGAACACTGGAGAGGGATGCTCGGGGAAGGAGAGAAGGCCACACTGCTTTAACACCCAGTTTGGCCTCCTTTTGGCCTACACAAGCAGCTGCATCAGTGCAAAACATGTCTGCAGAAAATACTAATGAGAAACAGCCACATACAGAAATTTGGCAGAGGAAAGCCAGAGGAGTGGATTAAAAAGTCAGCACCTGCTGAATTTCTCTGTGTACAAAATGGGAGCAGCAAGGCCAAAAGTGGGAAGCAGCAAAATCAAGGAAATAGCAGATTATTTTTACTTTTTCCCTCTGACTAGAGGGAGAGAGGGAAATGTTCTTACAAAGTGGCATTGCAGCCCCTGAATTTTAACCCAGAGGACACTGGAAGACAGCCACAAGGCTTCCTTGTCTGGTATTCCATTTATCACTACAGTCTCTGCAATTATTCTGCCCTTCCTGGTGATTCCAGGGGCTTCATCCGAAGCCACATGCAGGCAGAACTGCCCAAAACCATGTCAGCAATGCAGGGAAGTATCACCAGTCACAGCTTTTGCAAGCAAATCATGTTCTCTGTTAAACCCTCTGAGATTGATTACAGAGGGAAGGCTGCAGTGCCCAGAGAGCTGCTGAATCCAGGTAAATCCTGGGAAAGTAGCATTACAGGCTGGACAGGGCTTGGAGCAACCTGGGCTAGTGGAAGGTGTCTCTGCCCATGGCAGGGGGTGGAACTGAATGAGCTTTAAGGTCCACTCCAAACCAAACCATTCCATGATTCCAGATTCTGTTTGGGAAGAGCCCAGGCATGGCAAGAACCAAGGGCAGCAGGCAACAGACGGAGTCGGCAGCGGTGGCCAGAGCCGGCATTAAAGCAAGTCTGGAATATTTTGCCAGAAAATTACTGCCAGGATTCCAGAGTACATTCCATCAGAGTTTTGTGCAGCACAAATTGGGATTTAAAAAGCAAAGTTATGAGGAAATAGGCCAGAGCAGAGCTCAGCTAAGGGCTTGTGGAAGCAGCAGGGAGGAGCATGTAAGGAGACACGGAGCCGCTTCCTCCGGGAACTGCTCCTGCCACCAACCCCACAATCCCAGCTGGGCAACTCAGCCCCTGGAGTCCTTCTCACAGGGCTGGATCCCAGCTGGAGTCTGGAGCTGTCCAGATATCCTGCAGTCACATCTGCCCAAGGAACAACTTCCAGAGGGCCAAACTCCAGCTTCATGTTCCCAAAGCGTTTGTGCCTTTTCATATTCCAGACCCTGTGGGAGAAAACTTCAGCAATCGCAGCACTTTTCTGCCTTCAAGCAGGAAAATCAACTCCAAATAATCAATGTATTAAACGAGTTACCCTAAGCTTCCTTGCTTTACTTGCATGTCCCAAGTGATTCCAGCTGGGATACTCAGCATCCCACAGGAATCACCCAGCTCCAGGAGCCTGGGGAGCAGCATTTAACAGGCTTTGAAGAGAATTTACACTGCCAGAAAGGAGGGAGCCAGGACAGGCACACATAGTTTCATGGAATAAAGGAAAGGTAATGAAAGCAACAATTGCCAAAATCCACAACTCTGCATTTTGCCTGTTCAGAGTGTTTTGCTTTTCCCATGAAAAGTGGAATGTTTGAGTACACAACCCTATTTACTCCGTATTTCCCCTAGACAGAAGCAAATAAAAAATACCAAGCCACCAATTTTGCAGTCACATCAAGTATTAAAGGATTAGAGAGGGCTGGGTGAGATGGGGCTGTGTGATTTATTTTGCTCTGCAAGCAGTAAATAACATTTATCTCTAAGTGAACACAAAAATCTCACTCATTGAATTAAACAGGATTGTCATGGGAGACCTGATTAAGATTGTTCTCTGGAGAAATGCTCCATTAAACCAACCAAAATAGTTTAGTATTTTTGGGAGCTGCCTTAGGCAAATGCTGCTGCAACCCAGAACTTCTAATAGATGTCAAGATTCTGCTGAAAAGCATTATTGAAAAGGCTGTTATGGAGTTATTTAAGCTATTTAATAACAAGAGACCAATTTCTAAGCTCACATAAACACCACTGAATTGTGCCAGAGGTTGCTGTGGCAGCATTTTTCCCCCTTTACTATTTATTTTTAAAGGAAACTGAGAACATGAATTGAGAAATTCTCTTTGTAACACCGAATATTAAATTATAGCTGCATGGGAATGTTTGCCACACTGGTATTTTTTGAAAACTTAGCACCAATAAAGTGATGTGCAGCCTCATTTTTATTTTCTAATCAGTCCTACCCACCCTCATTCCCTTTAGATGGTATTTACTTTGCAGTTTATATAATTAATTAAGGTCTTTGGGTTTTTAAGCCTGAAAGCACAAGCAGCAAAATCAGGATGGCCACAATTAGCTCATTTGGGATCCTCTCCACATACTGTGGGTTCACTGCTCCCATTACATAGAGCAGATTAAAAATTCATCCATTTGGGGTGAAGCTTTTCAGGGACTTTTGACCATCTCTTGATGTTATTGAAATCAAAATTTCTTTCTCCTTAAGAACTGCATTTATCAAATACAGAGAGAAGATCAATAGCCAGGAAGAAAAACTAGGAAAACCTTCCAGGAAATCAATGCTTTGGATTTTATTTCCAGTAAATTTATATATTTTGAATTTATGTATGCACATACATGCTTTTCTGTGCACAATGGCATTTTGATAGCTCAATGTGGCTTCAGTAATACTCACTCTTGTATTATTATTATTATTATCATCATTACCAAACTGTTAGCTGCCATGGCCTGGTGAGCCTATATTATATATAGATATACACACAGGTACATATAAAACATCTGCAGCCAGGCTGTGCCAGCAGCTCATTTAATCAGGATCACCTGACAATCGAGGGTTTTCCCCTTGCACAAATCAAGAGTTATCAGCCACATTCAGGCCAAATTGTTTACTGATGGTTCCCAACTGCTCTCTAAGAGCCTCCCCCAAATCCTCATCCCAGTTTAATATTCCTCCACTGTTTGTTGCATGGAATTCATTCAGGTGTTGGCCAGGATTGCAATGTTTGATAGCTTTCCACCTGCGTGCAAAAGGTATAAAATAACCTTGTTTTAATGACTTTGGTACAGCCAGAATCCACAGTTCACTCTGTGTGATCTGGACTCAAAAATCTGTTTCCATTTATGAGGAAAAGTGAAACCTTCCTGCAGAAGTGAAACTGTGCCCAGATGTGCAAGAGTCCTTCAGTGACCACAGGATTATTACAAAGCATAAAGTAAGAACATGAGCAAAATTACCAGAGATTGCCAAAAAGGTGGTCCTCCAATCACTGCCAGTAAATGCAGGATTATTATGAAGATTTGTACTTCAGTCACATCAATTCTGATTAGGTACAAAAAGCCAAAAAAAAAGCAAAATTATTCAAAGCAGTTTCAAGTCAGTTATTCGCAAGCTCAGCGGCGCAGCTCTGTCATGCACAACCCCAAAAGGCTGAGGAGAAGAGGAAAAACTCACAAATAATTTAAAAGGCAAAAATGTATTTAGCTTTATTGTTCAAATTCAGAGTGATGTTGTGCTATACTTCTGTTTTACTTCACTGCAATAACAGAAATCCATTTTATCAACAGGAAACATTGGAACTCTTCACTGCCCAGTGGCAGCTGCAGAAATAAATATTCAGTTTTAACCTTGTCCACCAAAAAAAAAAAAATTTAGTACAGATGATAAAATTCTAAAAAGATATTTTAAATCCCTATTATAGTCCCTACCCTATTTTAATATGAATATTCTCTGAATAGCATCAAACTTTGAAAAGAAACAAATCCCTAAAGGGTTGATGGAAATGGTGCAGTGGCAGCAAGAAGAGAAACCACTTCTGGTTCCAGCAGAGCCAGGGTGAGCTGCAGGAAAGAATGGGAGAAAACAGGGAATTTATGGCTTTGTTTTAAAGAGCATGTAAAAGTCTTGGAGGTAGAAAGAGGGAAAAACAGTGTACAACGAATGCCAGAAATAGGAGTGTATAAAAATACAAGTGAAATGAAGAGGATGGACTTGCTGGTGTGATAGATATATGGGGTATAAATACACTATATATATTATAAATAGACATACACATTTTATATCTCTCTATCTATGCATATAGATGTATGTTATCTATAACATATATATTATAGCCATATAATAGTATCTTGCCCTGAAGTGCTGCATCAAAAATAATCCTTCAAGTCCGTTTGAAACATTTCTGGCTTATTGTTATTTCCAATCAGACATTTCTACCTGGAAGACTCCAAATCACTTCCTGCACACACAGTGCTGTGCTGTGACAAAACCCTGCTGATATCACCTGCACAGGGAAGGAGCATTATGGGGTGGGCTTTCTTCTGTCTGCCTTCAATGAGCTACAGGACCATGGAATTGATTTTAGTATTAGCTCAGTGTTTCTCCATAGTCTTTGTTCCAGTTTGGGAGTGGATCCTCTCATTTGAGGATCTCCAATCTGGCCAAAAAATATCTTTGTTTCAGCAGCAGAGCCATATGCACAAGAGTTAATTCCAAGGCTGCACCTAAATCCCATGGAGGGCATCCCCCCTGGCAGGGGGTGGACTGAGGTGAGTTTTAATCCCAACTCAACCCATTCCACAATTCTTTGCTTTGTCATTTTTGTTTTCACTACACAAACCTGCAGATGGGACACCCAGGAAATAACCTTCAGGCTCCTCCTCTATTCAATTTGCTCAATAACAATCCTGCAAGGCAATCACAACTGGCTGGGGGAAAAACTAACTTCCACTGAGGGAAGAATGTTCTGAAAGATCTCTGTTTTCAGTCCTGATACAAACAAATGCAGTTAATTGAGGTACCTTGCTAGAAAAAAAATCAAAATGCCCAGCAGAGATGCACAAACCAACTGATTTAATGCAAATTGCTTCCTCCCAGCCCTTGGAGTCAGGATGGAAATGTGTTCTCAGTGTGTCCAGCCAAGGAAGGGCTGGAGCAGCTCCATTCCAGGAGCACAGGAACATGTTTTAGCCCATTTCACTACTTCTGTCAATCACCTAAAGAACAGAAAGAAACGGAGAAAGTTCACAGAAACAGTGACTAATAACTCATGGAGGTGAGTCCAATTTACAGCTTCCCTTGGGCAGGAAACCAGGTTTCTTTTGGCAGCAGGAATCTTATGCACAATAAAGTAATGTCATGTATGGAAACCCAAGTTACTCTGCCAGAGAAACCTTTGCACAAGGCTGAGAGCCCAACAAATACATGGGGAGCAGTGCCTGGACTGAGGTTAGGGAGACAGTTTTATCTTTACACAGCCATGGCACAACCTTTACTCTCCTGCCCAGGGCTCTGCCCTTCCAACTCAAACAGAAACAGCATCAGGCAGCCAATGATATTTGTTAAAAACTCCTCCCTGACTCACAGTATGAATCTCCTGTTGCAGAACAAATATGAGTCTTAACTTCAGTTCCACCTTAATATTCTGTATTTTTAATACCAAATGGCTCCTCAAAACAGAAGACAAAAGCATTAAGACCTACTGAGGAGAAACTAAGCACCAAACTATCACCTAAGGAAAGCATAAATTCTTAATCTCATGGAGGAAAAAGGCCTGGGAACATCCCATGCCCATTAAAACCACTGTCAGATGACTCAAAATGATAGGCTTGATATCACTAAAGCACATGCCTGATGTTGGAATTATTCAATGAATTTTTTTACTAGATGTCAAGTGGCCTCTAGACAGAAATCTAAGAATCCAGGAATCCACAGACCAAAGCTGGACCACAGAAGGGAACAACATCTGGAAGCAGAAGCTAGAGAAGGGAGCACACTGCTCCTCTCTGGGTTTAACTTGAATTCAAGGGAACCGCAACCACAGCATGAACCAGACACATCTATGGTGCTGCTACATGCAGCAGTCATCCCAGCTTTCTTAAAATCCGACCACTTTCTTCCCCCAAAAACACCCTCTCAGCCCCACTTTCTCTCCTTGGCCAGCACCATCTCCTGGTCAGGACCATCAGTGGGCTCAGGAGAGTGGCTTGGCTAAAACAATCCGACCAAAAGAGAACTTCCTGTCCCAATTCCCAGCACATCAGCTTCCCTGGTGGTTTTTTTCGTGACCTCAGCAATGCTGTGAGGCCTGAGGAGAGGCCAGGGAAGGTCTGCTCAGCCCCTGGAAGCCACAGAACCCAACACTGAGCCAGTGGGACTGGGCAGCTCCAGAGTGGGGAGGAATAAACGGGAATGACAGTCAAGTGGATTGCTACCAGCCTTCATAAAAGTCCTAAACAGCCCCTGGAACGAAAAATAGGTGGAAGAACGCCATTATAAACCAAAGCAACAATGGTTTTGTCAAGAGAGACATGAGCAAAGGAATATCTGCCCTGCCAGGAAAGCGTTAACATGTCAGGTGATGCAGAAGACATTCTTACACCTTAATGATTAACTTGGATTTATGCATGCGCCAGGTAAAATGAGCTCGCAATCAAAAAAATCCATAAAGTGCCTGGGCCACCACACTGTTTTTAAACTCTGGTAAAGCTGGGAGGTACCTAATAAAATGGGAAGGCAAAAGCAGGGCTGCAGGAAAGCACTTGCTCAGTTTGAATGGAGACTGACCAATGCCTTTCTTTTTGAGGGGAAATACATCCAGCCTGCTTTAGTGGATGGGGAATTTATTTGCAAAGCAGAGTGATAATGCTCCTGCTTCAATATGACATCATTACTACTGTACTTTATTCTACATCAAGTTCCATTGCATATTCAAGTGACTCTTCCATGGTAAAGATTAGAGAAAACACAATTTTGGAGTAATGGATCATTTATCAAATTATAGTAGAAAAATAAGGGGAAAAAAAGTAGAAAATAGGGAAAGGCCTTTGTTCCTGCAGACTGCCTCATTTAATTACTATAATTACATTTAATTACACACAAGCAGGTACAACACACAGAGCTGTAAGAAAGGAAAACCATTTCAAAGCAAGAAGGGAATCAGCCAGTTCAAAGATTCTATTTTCAACTTGTGTTTGTATTTATTTACTCATTTAAATACTACAGTGGAAATCCTAAGAAAAAATAAATGGGAAGAGCAAGCAGCATGAATTCTGCAAGCAGCTCTTAAAGCCTCTGAACTGGGATATTTTTATTAAGTGGGTTATTTTCAGGCATCACTGGAGCCACACTTCCCCCAACCTGACAGCTTTGCTGCCTGATGTTTCCTGACAACTGAGTCATGTTAGCACTGCCCAGACACTGACATTGTGCACATTGTGTGGAGGATCACTAAGCCCCATGAAGTGAAGAAAATGAAACAAACCCTTTCCCCAAGACATTCCCACACTACAATAGATGGACGGAAAGTTATTGTACGAGTTCAGTGGACACAAAGAATCAAGTTCCAAAAATCTCTTCTTCAAATAAACCAGGGCCTTTTTCATCTTCTACAAAATAAACAGAAGACCCTGAACTGAGGTTTAAGATCACCAGGAACATCCAGGCGAAGAACAAGAACAAAGAGCTGATGCTGACAACAGAGCAAAGAGCCCAGACTCATTATTTAACAAACTAAAATGCCCAGACACAACATCCAATGGCAAGGCTGGGGAGAACACTGAAAATAATGCTGAGAAATACTGATTCTGCAGCAAAGTGATGTTAGGGAAGAATAATAACCAGCAGTGCTGTAGAAGGCAGGGACAGGGCCAGGCAATGTCAGCACTGCACTGGGGGTGAACCACTGGCTGAAAACCAGAATATCTGAGGATTTAATTCAAATAAAGTCAGGGAAGCATAAAAAGTGTGAATTTTTAAATGCACATTTCAACCTCTCACTGCCTATCTGCCTAAATTCACAAGACAGGAGAACTCCTGCAGAGCTTCCAGGGGCAGCTGCAATTCCTGTGGTGACAGTGCCATGGATTCTCCTGGAGTGCTTTCCTCTATTGACTCTCCTTTCCCTGCTGTGACAAACTGCAATGCAGATTATTTGCCAGTCTACAAACCTGTACAGTCTTCCCACACAAGAGAAGATCCAGAGAACCCCAGCCTGGTTTGAGTTAGAAAGCTCATCCTGCTCCACCCCCTGCCGTGGGCAGGGACACCTTCCACCGGCCCAGGTTGCTCCAGCCTGGTGCTTGGAGCACCCTCGAATGGTGGAAGATGTCCCTGCCATGTAACGGGATGAGCTTTAAGGTTCCTCTAAACCAAAGCATCCTGGGATTCTATGAAAATGCCCTGCCTGGCCCATCACCTCACCCCCCCGCTCCCCAGCTGGCTGTAAAACCAGTGTCACCAGTATCTCCTAGGATGGCCAAGGCCTCCTGTCCCAGGGGGTACTGCAGATGGACATCTCCAGCAGCCCCAGGTCCTCTGCACCTGCCCTTCCTCCCTCCCGTCCCATGGCAAATTGTCCTCGTCCAGTTCAAACAACTTCCTTTTATCACCCATCTGAGTTATTTCCACCCCCCAGGGAATGATTTCAGAGCTCTGAGTGTTTCAGAACTACGTGATTTGATAATTCTTTCCGCCCGAAGCGACTCCTCGGTCAGTTGAGATGTTGATATCACAGGCTAAAATCTTGATTTAAGGTCTTCCTTCCTTTGGATTACTGCTTACTAAATTACCATTTCCTGACTCTATTTCCAGCCTTTCACAGATTATGAACAAAGTATTTTAAAAATTATGTCACTGATGCCACCTGACTCCCTTCAGAGCCACCCAGCTCCCAGGGTCAGCTGGAGACACATCGGGATTTACCAGATTGCTGATGGTGCTGCATCTAAAGCAGAGCTGGTAATTCATCTTCCTAAGTAACCTCCTGAAAGCAGAGATTTTGCTGAACTACTACATGAAAAAACAGAAGAACTATTAGAAAATAATTAGCATCAACATGAGTTTAATGGGTATATAAACCAACCACCAAAAAAAATAACCTCACTTTTATTTAACATCTGATGCAGCTCTAAGAAAGAGATCAAAAAGCTATTATTATATCCTCAAATATTTCAGGAAAAAGTCCAGGCTAAAAATTCATCAATAATAATCATAATCTATGAGATATTTCAAGGAATCTAACTCATTCACTTTTAATGCTAACATTTTAATGGGAGGGGACCTCAGCCACATATGTGTTGAAAAAAAAAAAAAAAGAGGCAAAATAAGGAAGAGAAGTCCTTTTTAAGGCCAGCAAACTAGAGAGGAGAAGGATTTATTTAGCACAGACATAAGGAAAAGCATTTTGAAAATAAAGACAAGCAGGAAAGGAAGTTACTCCTTCATGAAGCTACAAGCGGCAGAGCTTAAACCAGACATTTTTAACCACTAACTGGTGACTTTTGAAGTTATTACACAAAACACAGTTCCCTGAAAGAGCCAAGAAATTCTGTTTTTTTGGTGGAAAGGTACTGAAATCGCAGCAACAAAAGAAGCTTCTTCAAAAAGTAGTTCCAACAACATTATTCTACACCCACACTTAGAGCTGCTTCTACAGCCCTGCTTGGCTTTTAGGTGAAGCCAAAGCTGTGATAAAAAAAAAAAGTTTAAAATCAAACTTTTGTTGAACAGGCAGGCTTTGCTTTGGCTTCAAGAAAAACGTGATGCTTTCAAAAAAATTTGTTTCCAGTTTAATCAAATTTTTCCTACTTGCTCAAATATTTTTCCTCCTTGTGTTAAACACGAAAGCAGCGGTGCAATCCCCTGGAGAAGCCGCTTTTCACAGAGCAGTGCATGACAAAGGTGCTGCCCTGCTCAGCCCATGCTGCTGCCAGGCTAAGGCTTTACCGTGTAGTTCCAGAGCCAGGGCCCCAGCGTTCCCGTGAGGAGCTGGATTATTACAGTGCAGAGCACGGACTCTGTCACATCAAATCTATGTGCGAGGGAGAGAAACGGTTCAGAACATTGTCCTGAGCACTCCTCGGAAGGGGAGCCATTAAAACATCTTCAGTCAGCGTCGGGATGATTCAAAGGGCAGGTCAGGGAAGGGATTAACGACCACAAAACCCAGGAGTATTAATGAATTAACAAAACCATTCCAGCCCACATAGTATTTTACACATTTAAATCTTCATTTAGAACTTCGGCAATTTACAGTTTTACCGTATCACTCCAACACGGGAGGAAAAACTGTCATTTGGTGTGTGCATGAGGGAATAAATGAAATTCCTTGCTCTGAGTCACAGTGAATAAAATCCATAACCAAGCACAATCCAGGATTCTCATCTCCTGACCTCACATTCGTGTCTCCAAATGACACTGAATATATGAATTCTTTAGCTGCATGTTTCAGTGGAGCACAAGTGCAGATTGTATTTCAGTTTGACACCTCTGAGGGAAAGGAAGAAGTTCTAACTTCCTTCCTTTGCAGCTCCGTGGCAAATAATGCTCCAAGAAGTGAGCTCTGGACCCCTGCTCAGGGGTAATCACACTCCATTCTGTATATATTTATTTTTCACCCCTGACAGAAAGGGATGAAAAAATATGCTGGAGTCAACAGAGCCATAGAAACCACCCTTTCTCCCAATACACAGCCATAAATCTGCGTTTTACCCTAACAAAAGGATTTTAAAATGGGATTAAATTAAAAAAAAAAAATCAAACCATTTAGATTAAAAAGAAAATAATTCAGCAGCAGCAGGTTCAGCCAGAACACAGCTCCTGTTTATTGCTGTGCTTATCAGAGTATGCTGGAACAGACACCACCATGCCAAGGGATGTAAAACGGGCACCACAGAAAGATCGTTGTGGCCCCACTGCCAGGGCTCAGGTGCAGTGATGATGTGCGGACCCCAGACCTGAGGAGAGGGGCCACTGAAGTTCAGCCTGATAAGCATTTTCAGTTTAATTACCACAGCACATAGCACAGTAAATAGCTGGGAGAGGCAATAGTTGGGATTTTACGGAATACAGGAAGAGAAAGCCCCATGGCCGAACCCCACAGCTACTTTGGTGCTTTACAACAGCTGCAGTTTCTATTCCTTTTTTCCTACGTTATTTTAGGTGATATTTGTAATTCAGACATGGATCCATTTTCTAATCATCTGGGAAGTTTAAGAAGGGGCATCGACCTCAACATGTGCTTCACTCCCCAGAGATGCTGGCACTGACAATCCCTGTGCCTGCTCCGCTGGGAGCCCTGTCAGGCTGCTGAGTCTGGAGCCAATTAGCACACAGGGGATTAGTGCTGCATCCAGAACGTTCCCTTGTCAGTGCTAACTTATTGAGTGTGTTCCATGGGCAATCCTTAAAAGGCCCTGTTTGACTGAACAAGTCATTAGACAATTCAAGAGCCACCAGTGGCTCAGGGCTCAGAGACAGCTGCAGTCAGTCCCTTCCTTGTGCTAACAGGGAACTCAAACTGAATTCAAATTGAGAGACTTCCTGAGAAAATGATCCAACGACAACAGGAAACAGACACTTACACTGGAGATGGCCCTGAAATCAAGTCAATCACTAGCAATACAGCTGATCTAATACAGCTTTTTAAGGCTGTGTGAAACTATGGGGGAGGTTTGTGCACCATCCTGCCCCTCCTCTCCAGCACACAGAACTTCATGAAAAAGTCCCAAATCGCAGCAGACAAGAAAAACACTCCTGCCTCAACAGAAAACAGAAGTTACAGGGCTGGAAAACTCACAGGGATCCATCTACCAGTTAATGCTCTGGTCTGGAAAATGATGATTCTTCCATCTGTCTTGCCCATATCTACTGAGCATGCAAGTGGGATTACTAAGGCTGGGCAATGAACTGGGAATCTGAGCAGGAGATAAAGGGCTGTTTTCTTAATGGAACCATAGCAGCAAGAAAGAATGTTCAACATCAGAACACGAGAGAAAGAAAGGCTGAGAGTCCCATGCTAGAAGTGCAAATGTTTAGTTATAAAGTTATTAGAGCTTTATCCTAACTCATTCCAAACCAGCAGTTTCACTTGGATGCAATGAAATACAACAGCATGAATAAAGCAAACTGTACAGAAAAAATGAGAACATGAATTAGAATTATTTCCAGCACCAGGAAATTCATGTTGAGGGAAAAATAATATTAAAAATGAGCCCCTTTCCTTGTTATAACACACCTCCAATATGTAAATTTTTCCTTCTGCAGCTCACAGAGGTAAATAGAAGTTGCACAGGTCAGGCAATAGCCATGTGCTTGTTATGTTGTAGTTCATTATTTCACAGAGCAGTGAGAACTCCAAGGATTTATCAGAACAATCAGGAGCAGCATCTCCCCACGTGACCAATGGAATCGTGGCTGAAAACGCTGTTAAGGGACTTGTGGGAGGAAGAGGAGGAGGAAGTGGAAAACCCCCCCACACCTCTTCCAGGAGCCCTCGGCAGCTGCACAGGTTTCTGTGATGCTGCCAGTGTGACTGAGAGAGCAGGAGCTGCAGGTCAGCAGCACCAAACTTCACACCCACCACAAAGACACTTCAACACGTGCTGCTTGCAAGCACAGAGAACCCAACACCCCCTGACATCAACAGAGGCTCTACTTAGCCTCAGACTCTCCTCTGCAAATAACCTGGGTGTAAAAGTTCTCCAAGAAAACTTTTGGAAAAACTCCTAAGATGGAAAGTTTTAAGCTCTGCAATCATGGGGATTATTGCCTTATCTCAGAGTGGAGATCCTGAGGCTGTTCCCAGGAGCAGTTTGTGCTAAACTCTGACTTGGAAGGTTTCCATCCCTGTATTTCAGAATTTGGTGTGCGTTGTCTATCCAAGACAAAACACCAACTCCTCCTCTGCCAAGGCTGAAGAGGAAGGTTGGCTTAGCTGCTTTCTGAAATCCAGCCTCATTTCCTCACCTCTCCTTTGGACCTTCGTGGCAGGAGTGGTGACAGGGCTCAGGTGAACCAACCCAACCTTCCCCCTTCCTGAACCAACTCATGATCCCCCAGGCTCTGGGGCCTGTACAGCTGCTCCAGAGTCACTGAACAGGAATGTTCCCCCAAATTCTCCAACTCTCCTCAAGAAAGGCTGTTTTGTCCAGCAGTCTGAATTCTTTTGCTTTCTCTGGGGATTATTATTCAAACAGCAAAGTAACCATTTTTAACTTTTCAGTTATATGAAAGCTGGTAAAAACTGATTCTTCCTCTCATATTTATGATATGCCTTTGTGAAGCCTCCTTGGAAACTAATTTCCATCTCATTGTGTCTACATTTACACATATATACACAGCTGTAATTCCTACCATTACCAACTTTTAGTATTTCCATTTAAAAAGGTTGGAATAAACAAGATAATGCAGTAACTTGAAGGAGAAATGCTGGAGACCATGGTACAGCAGCACACTCATGTCTCTGGATGGACCCTTGAGTGTTCAGTGCCCACAGGGTTTTTGCAATACCATTCAGCCCCTCCAGCACTTCCATCACAAACAAGTGCACCAGGACTTTACCTGAGCAGTTTGTGTCTCATGTCTCTCAAGAAAACACCCAGGTTGGACAAGGGGGAATGGCTTCCCACTGCCAGAGGGCAGGGTTAGATGGGATATCAGGGAGAAATTCTTCCCTGTGAGGGTGGGGAGGCCCTGGCACAGGGTGCCCAGAGCAGCTGGGGCTGCCCCATCCCTGAAGTGTCCAAGGCCAGGCTGGATGGGGCTTGGAGCAGCCTGGGACAGTGGAAGGTGTCCCTGCCCATGGCAGGGGTGGGACTGGATGAGTTTAAGGTCCCTTCCCACCCAACCAATTCCATGATTCTGTGATTCTGAGCTGTGCTGCAGAATCCAGCTCTGACAGGGACGGATGGCTCTGACCCCCTGGATGTGGGACAGCCCCTGCAGTCAGGCTGTGCTCTGACCTTGTGCAGCTGGAAACACCGTGAGCCTGCACACACCTGCTTGTCCTCCTGCACTTCCTGCAGGGACCAGGACCACTACTGAATCCAAGTGGGATAACCCTGCATTGGGGAAGAACCAGGTGATCACACCTGGGCTCCAGATAACATCAGGAAAATCCTTTCAGGATTTGTGCTCCGTATTCCCTAATGATCTGTTTTCTGCAGCATGTTCCTGAAGTATCAGACCTGCTTCCACAAGGACACAAGAAGGTCCATCGGGTCTTACCACTTTGATTTTTGGGATATGCAGGATAAAAGTCTCTGTTTCCAAAGCAGAGGTGTCCCAGTGACAGCACAGCTGCCCCAATACAGGACTCAGCACATGCTGTGCTGCAGCACAGCAAATCCACAACCCAGACAAACCAGTTCCTGTGCTGGAAACCAGGTCAGGAGAACCAAGTCATTATTTGGGCTGTTTCAACACCAAGTGTCTCTGCCATTAGAAAAATGTGATTTTTTTCTCGAATGTGCCAAGTATTCCTGTTCTTCCATAAGATCATTCTCAGATCAAGTGTTTAAGTAAAACTTCTGCATTTACCTCTACCCCTGCTGTTTCCTGCTGCCTTTGCACTGCTGGTATCATTACAGTGACTCTCCTGGAGCCTGCTCCACTTGCCTTGAGACACTTCCTGCTTCCTCCGGGGGAATTTTTAAGCAATACTGACCTCTAGCTATTTATTTGAGCTGTTCAACCAACACCAGTTGCTTTTTGAAGAAAGCAGTGCTTGCCAGGATCTAATGGAATTATGTGATCATTTGAAGATGGAGACAGATGACAGGACCTCATTGACTCAACTGATTATTCTACGTCCTGGAGCAGCACAGGGATCACCCCACAGCTGTCAGGGAGAAGACAAAGAAGCGACACAGCTGATGGATTCAGTAATTGGGCCCAACTGAAGTTTTCCTCCTCCACCTGCAGAATTCTATAGGAATCTTGCAGAATGGATCCCATTTCCTCCTCCCTCGGGGGAACTGATCTTGCCCTGCAGTCTGACATGCTCTGCTCAGCTTCAGACTTGCCAAGGCTGGTGCAGTGACACCAGACAGAATCATGGAATTGTGAATGTTGGAAAAGCCCTCCAGGATCATCAAGTCCAGCCTGACCAATCCCCACCCTGCCACCAGCCCTGAGCACTGAGTGCCACATACAGTTGTTCCTTGTGCACCTCCAGGGATGGGGACTCCACACCTCCCTGGGCAGCCCCTTCCAATGCCTGACCACCCTTTTCAGGAAGAAATTCCTCCTGATGTCCAACCTGAACCTCCCTGGCCCAGCCTGAGGCCGTTCCCTCTCCTCCTGTCCCTGTTCCCTGGCAGCAGAGCCCGACCCCCCCCGGCTGCCCCCTCCTGTCAGGGACTTGTGCAGAGCCACAAGGTCCCCCCTGAGCCTCCTTTGCTCCAGGCTGAGCCCCTTTCCCAGCTCCCTCAGCCGCTCCTGGGGCTCCAGCCCCTTCCCCATACATGAACCACACACTGTTCCACAAGCACACGCTTTGTTTGACACACTGATTGTTCTGGTTGTTTTAAGACAGACTTTTCCAGCAAGCCAGGCTGATTCTATAACTGAACATTTCAGGCCTGTGTGGAAAGAGTGAAGTACAGTCTCTCCCTTTAGCACCCTCTGCTCTTCCCCAAGTCATTTGATTATCGAGTTCTCTCTGCACTGAAATACAATTTCTTGGACACATCACAAATAGAGTAAGTGATAACTGTCTGCTCCTTCCTGCTGCTTCGGAATTAAGGCAAATCAAAACCACCATCACATTCCCCAAAACATCCCTACTACACCATCTCTCAGGATTTTTGAGAGTCACTACATGGGATACACAGACAGGAAAAACCTCCTGTGCACAAGGATCTTTCTGGGTCCTTTCAACAGCTGTCTCTGATCTCCCTTATTCAGGATTAAGGACACCTAAGTCTGTGCACTCCTGTGAATCTGAAAGGGTTGATAAAATACCTTTTTTTCAGTCTTAGATTAGTGAAACGAAAGCTTCATAAACAAAGTGTCAAACAGTCAATCTGTTAACTGGATAAATAGCCTCATGGGTTTTGCATTAAAATGAACATCAGCTTGTAACAGTCTATTAACCTTGTGACACAGGGCAAAAGAAGGAACAAATGTGTTTACTACACAGTGCTGTGATATCTAAATTAATGATACACACATTTAGGTGCTTATTGCCTGCTCTGAATTAGCTACATATTAACGGTCATCACATTCTTATAAGGCCAGGCAGAAACATCTAATTTGCTGAAAAATGCCTCCAAAATACAGACTCCTAACAAAGGAATGTTCCAGTGAACACCAGCACTGACCCAAACACTCCTCTGCAGCACAACAGCTGCAATTTGGGGGGGCTGATACTTCCATCTGTAAAGTCAAGCACATGTCAAGGTCGGGCTCTTTTGTTCTTTGATCAATAACCAGAAATCTTTGATTATCAGGGCCTTGTAAAGTTCAAAGGGAGCTAAAAGCATTCAGACCTTTGGTACAGCATGAGACTCCTAAAACAGGAAAATATTTGAGCCACATGTCTTATTATAAAGGTTTAAGTACCAGCATGGGATAGTTGGATAGTTTCACTCAATCTGCTTCAGTGTAGTCAGAGTGGGAAGAGAAATCTAGATTTTCTTCTTTTTTTCCTCCAATAGACATTTAAAACTGATCCAACATCTTAAATTTTTGATCAGAAACACAGAAGTTTCTCAAGAGAATCTACATTATCAAAACAGTATCCTGCCAATAAAAGCTGTCATATACAAGAGGCCCATAGTTGTACTGTTTTAGCAGTAACTGGGTACCTATAGACCAGAAATAAGTCTATTAGACATTTGTAGGTACTTGCTGTAGAATTGTTTCAAAATCCCACAAACTAAGGGCAAATTTCACTTTCCAGATGCAAAAAAAAAAAAAAACTTTCTGCAGTGCATTTATTTGAAATATATTTGTTAACTCTATGAATGCAAACACAGAATCAATTCTCAACATAGAATGCATTTATTTCCCCATTAAGGTTAGAGAATCCCACAGCTCACCAAGTCCTTGTGTTGTACCTCCCACCCACCCTCATCCAGCAGGAAGCAGGATTTCAGCTCCTGACCTTGGCATTGCAGTTTTGGTTCCATTATTGACAGAATCACAATGTGCACTAACCAAAAGGGATTCAGAACTTTAAATGGGAGGCACAATGGCAATTAATAAAGTGTATTTTAAGAGTTATGGTTAATATTAGCAATTAACTGCACATCACAATCAAGATGTATCAAGACAGAGTTCAATGAATGCTAAAGCCAGACCGCCGCCATCTGACCAAAGCATTCCAGTCTTGGGATAAAACACCAGGTACTTTCCATTACTTACTTAGCTTTACATCACATCAAAAGCTCTAATTAACTAACAGGCCAAAAGGATATTTTACTACTCCTAACACAAACTATGGGACATTCAGTAATAATTACAGATCCAACAGCTGCCACAAGCTCTAAGTGCGTCTCTATGGATAGAAACAATTTGCTACTGCTCTGAGGAGCTGCACTATGCTCACACAAGGTGCAATTCAGGAGGACAGGGTGCCTTTCCCCTTCTCTCAGGCAGGTACTTACATGCCGAAGCGCAGCGTCCCCGAGACGTACGTCTGCCAGTGCGCGCAGTAAAACATGAACGTCCCAGCAAAACAACAAAAGAACATCCAGTCAGGGTTGGTGCCCAGCTGCACAGCAATACAAGTTCCCAAAACCACAAAGACTGCAGAAGAAAATCAGTCACAGAGTGAAAAGGGTGGATGTGCGTAAGGATCCTCACCAGAGCAAAGCTAACAACAGGGCCCAGAGGAGGGACAGTGGGAAGGTTATCCTGGCATGGTTATTTCACAGACATGAGATTTAACACTTCCACTTGAAAAAATACAGGCTGTACAATGCAATTCAATCCATATCAGTGATTAAAAGCCATCAATATTAAGGGTTTCTAAGTCTCCTACATTTTTATGCCCAATCTCATTAAGGGACTTCAGTGATTTCTGCAGCTGCAGCCTGCAGCAAGTTTTGGGGTTTTCTCCTGCATTTGCCAGATATTTTTCCCTGTTTTCTGAATTTTTCTGATGCCATTAAGAAAATCGAAGGTCTGGATCCATTCGGGATGTGTAACATATCTACGCTTTCCCCTCCACCCTCTCCATACACAACTTTGATAAAGAATTCATAACATTTAAAGCATAAGACCTTTAGCATTTAAGGAACCCAAAACACCCAATCAGGAGTTGGACTCGATGATCTTGTGGCACCCTTGCAACACAGGATATTCTATGATTTTACACTTTTTTTCCAACGGGGTTAAACTTCAGGCTGGCTCAATGAGCTCCACCTACCCAGGAACTGACGTGGACAACTCTAATCTTAATCTCTGACTTGTGAAGTCCCACTGCTTAGGCTTAGACTTGTCTTGATATCACTCTGTATCAAGTCAATATGAAATAATACAGCAGAGTATTCTGACAACTTCTTACAGAAAACACTTTAGAACCAAGACTCTGCTAAAGCATCAAAGAGAAGCGCTGGCTCAAGTTAAATGAGTCACATGCTTAGTTTTGTTTTCAGTGTAACACAAGAGAAGACATTCAGCTGATCCAGAGCACTGTCTATGGAAAGAAAGGTGACTTTCTTGGTTGAAAGTGATACATTCAGCACTATCAGTTGTCCTTTCTTCAGTAAAGAAGCTTTTTTATTGTATTGTAGATTTGATCCCTGAAACAGAGTCATTTAATCCTCCTACTTCAATTAAAAATGACAACAATACCTGTGGACAGTGAATCACAGCCATGATCAAAAAGCTCTCCTAACGGAGTGCTGCTATTTGTCCTTCTTGCTTGTTTTCCATCTATAGCATCCAGGGACTGGTAGATGAAAAGGCCACAAGCACAAGCAATATATGCCCATGGAGGTGCCTAAGAGAGAAAGGCAATCACAATAAGGTTTAAAAAAATCTTTAGAAAGAAGCCTGCAGCTGAGCTGTCCCACAGCCTGACACTACAGCTCTCCCTTTGCACATACGTCCTCCTCACCCAGGGACCTCTGAGCAGCTGGTCCTTGCAAGGACAGACAGAATGGGTTGTGACATGTGGAATGTAAATAAACCAGTAACAGATTAATAGCTACAGCCTCTGCTCTAAAGCATGAAGCTGCACTGTACAGCTGGAAAAATTCTAATACTGCATTTGCAAAGTGGTGCAGAACCAAATCCTTGTTAAATACATGCAAGTTGTCCCAGTGATTTCAGAAACTTGGGAACTTTTAGCCCCCACCTTTGTCACAAACAGAGCTCATCTACACCAGCCCTCCACCACTCACCAGTTGAGAACTGTGTCACTGCCAGTGACTTTGAGTCCAAGAACATTTCCAGAGCTCTGCAGCACAGCCCCTCCACCACCAACTGTTCCCTCCAGTACGAGGCACCAGCAGCTTTGCCAAATCTACGTCAAGAACCCTGAATAGTCACATCCATGACAGCAACTTTTACTCTGACAGAAATACAAACAATGCCAAAGCCCTGCTAGAGCAAAGATTACAATCCAAGCTTTTTTATGCTTTTTGAAGCATAAACCCTTAAGAACATAAAAGTCACAGCGTTGCCATTACTCTGTCTCAGTTTACACATCCATAAATCAGATATTATTGGCTATTTTGCAATCTTCACATTTGACACACTTTACAGAAGTGAGCATTTATGAGCAGCTTCATTTTACAGACCACACCAACGAAATCCAAATACAGCTTACTCAAGCTGACCTGCCTCTCATAAAGCCCTGGAGTCCAGCTGATTTTGGCCAACACAACCATGACTAATTTGTAGCACGTCAACCTAAATATATTTCCTTCTACAGCTTGCATTGCTCCTGTATTTACCAAAACAGTTCATTCTGCCCCAAAAGCTGCCATTGTGCTCTGCTTTCAGCAGTGTCTGTACAAACAGCACAAGGAGAGAAAGGGGAAACGTGTCACCCAAGAGCAGAGCACCATATTTAGCCAAGGTTCTGATGCTGCAGAATTCCACCCCATTTTTATCCCTCATGTACAGATTTTATCTGCCACAGCTAAGTTATATTGCATCACCCTGAAGGTTTCTCTATAAACTTAAAAATCAGTCTGCTGGCTCTCCTTTCTTAAAAGCTCCTTTCATTAGCAGTGTAGGTGTTTCCACTTAGACCTATTTATATCCCAGTAAGATTTCACAGCTCCCTCTCTATCCAGATAATTTTCCTTTTTTTTTTTTTTTTTTTTTTTTTTTAACTCAGGTACCATTCCATCAGTCAGCACTTTTCCTCCTCCCAGCTAAGCAGGAAGTATTTGCATCTCCTTTTCTCTCGGGCTGCACGAGGCCCTGAGCAATAGCTCTGCCCTGGCTGCACCTTTGAGCAACAGGAAGGGACGAGTCACTCTTGAAAAAAAGCAGAACTAAGGCTGGGGTACAAGGAGGAGAAAATTTACATCAGAAATCAATAGTGCTTTGGGGGGGAGGAGGAGGAGAAAGTCTGTTCCTGGAGTTTCAGAGCCCCATTTTCTTCCCCAGAGAGCTCCTTGACACTTAAAAAGCACCTCCCTGGTCATGCTGTGCCATGTGGCAAATTAGATCAGGCTGGAAGCTGCCTCAGCACTAAGTTATTTTTCAGTTCAAGTGAGGATAAAATCTCGTTCACCTCGCACAAAGTACTTCTCAAATTGTTAAACACCAAAGAGTGCCTTAACACAGCAGCCTGCAGCTAACTCTGACTTTCTGATGCTCTGAGTACAGCTACCCGGGAACTTCAGAAATTTAATTACCAACCAAAACACAACTGTTCTCCAAATTCTAAATTCTGCTCTGGTTCAGTGACCCAAACCAGCTCTGGGTTCAAAACGAATTTCAGGGCCTGAGTCCCCACATAACCCTGCTCAGAAGTAAACACAAGTTAAACCAACCCACACCATAATGCCACGGCCTGGAAAAGGAAGGAGCTGCTCCAAGTATTCCCTGCTCAAACTGAATAGTCACTGTTTATCTTACACCTGCCAAATTCCAGAGGTTATTGTGAAATAACCTATTTCAACAGATTTCTAGGGGAGGCAAACATCCCTTCCCCATGTCATAGATGGAGCAGGGATGCAGTGCTGACTGTGCCAGCCTACGTGGGGTTTTGGAGTCTGGTGGGGAACAAACTGCATCCTGCTGGACTCCCAATCCCAGCTGGGAGACTTGGTTAGGAAGGGGTTCAGGTATTTTAAAAGCTGGAACTCTTTGAGACATTCCCAGCTATTTGGTGTGTAACACATTTCTAATATCAAATAATTCCCTTTCTCAGTATATACACATAAAAGCAGCTTTTAAGATTGAACATTCAAGTGAAAGCTTTTCCAGTGCACAAAAATTAAAGTCTTCAAGTGCCTTATGAGGTAACTGGTGACAGAGAGAAGTTGAAATGCCTCAAAAGGACTTTTGTACCCCTGAAATCAGGTTAAAACAGCTCTGCTTAAGGCAGGTCAGGAGCTTTTAGTGCATTCAGAACAAAGAATAAAACCACCAACTTTTATCTGGCCTCCTCACAGCATGGCCACAGGTCAGGAACACAACTCCATGTTCCCACAGCTCCACCACACTGTGCCAGGACACAGAACCTGCTGGGGCCCAGGAAGGTGTCCCTGTGGCTCCCTGAGCTCAGTTTGGTCACACCAGCTTTGATATCTCAAGTGGCACCACTCTGGAGCTCAGTGCCTTGGCTCTGGTGCAGCCCCAGCATGTCCAACCCACCCAGCTCATGTGGCAACTCAGATCTCAGAGCCGAGGGGGGGTCACCCTGTCACAGGCACAGAAGGTAAACAGGCACCAACTCCTCCTGCCACGCAGGCCAGGCAGCTGCAGAGCCACTGCTCCAACTCCTGGTGGGGCTGAGCTTTGTGCAGCAGATCTCCCACGGCTGTTTTGGTGTCAGACCCTGCTCCACATGGGTGTGTTTGCCCCAGGAACTGCTGTCTCACTCCAGCATCCACACGTGCTCTCTCTGCAAGCCAGCATCACAGAGAGGCACAAACATTTACAGAGAACAGGTTACAAGGACGAGGACTGCAGGCTGAACAGCAAGAACCAGCTCTCCCCAAAGCAACAACCCACCCAAAACCAGTGACAGCCACCAAAACAAAGACTGTCAGGAGTCCTTAACTCACCTGTTCTGTAGCTGTTGGGCAGTAACATACTAGTAGCAGAGTTGTAAATATATTTATTAACAGTCCGATGATGGTGATCAGGTTGGGGGCAATCCAGGCTGGAACTCTCCCAACTAACCATTCCCAGTAGCCCTGCATGAGGGGCTCGAGCAGGGACCGTCCGGCACTCTGGTATTTGTGCTCCTCTAACCGTTTGAGCTGGTGCTTAGACAGGGGCGGCGTGGGCAGCTGCACCAGCTTGCTGAGCACGCAGGCGGCGGCGGGGCCGTGCCCACAGCCTGCGGGGCCCTCCAGGTGCGACTCCCCACATCGCCTCTTGATGCTCCGGTGCCCACTCATGGGTTGGGTGGCCTAGGAATTGTCTTGGGCAGGCAGCAGCTGGGCTGGAGAACCATAAGATCCTGCGACACAAAGGGGTGAGACACACCTGAGCGCACAACCGAGATTTTAGCATATCAAAAGTTTCCACGTGCTGCCCTAAAGAGCATTTCATTTGCCAGCAGCAAAGCAAGACAATTTTATAGGATTACCCCCCTGAAAGAGAAAGTTATTTGGAGAATTGCTGAAGGAACAACAAGAAATGAGCGTTCCCAATGCAGCTGTAAAACCCTGCATCCACCAGCCAAAACTCCAGCAGCAGCAGAAACTGCCAGCACAGCAGTGAGTTGTGTTACAGACTGGGGCACAGCCAGTCCCCTCACACCTCTCCCAGGACAGCATGTGACACCACTCAGGTCATCAACTGACAGCACTAAAAACTGTGCCAACACTGAGAAGTCTTAAGTTAAATTAGTTCGGAGCAGCTTTGTCTCCGTGGTGATGCTGAACAACCACCTAAAACCAGTTATGCACAGGTTTTTTTCAGATTTATGTTTGTTATTTCAGTTTTGCTGGAGCTTTTTTCTGCTCCAAATTTAACCCAGCTCATTGTCTGTTCAATTTTCAAGATATACAAGAAACAAGCTTTAGCTGGCCAGAGACAGCATGAGGCAGTTGGGAAAAGAAAATACAGGGTCAGGAACAGCTCTTCCAGCACAAACAAAGACCCTCACAATGTTCCATCTCCCTTGAAAGCAGGTGACCAGACAGATGTAACTCTCCACAGGAAGTAGAGGAGCAGTATCTGTAGGAGACAACCAGAAAAAAAAAAAAAAAAAAAAAAAAGAAAAAGAAAACCTCTGCTTTATTTGCTGGTTGAAGTCCAGCAAATAAAGCAGAGAAAGGAAGAAGACAGAGAGCTCCAAAGCCATCCATACTGCACAGGTAGAGAAAACAAGCTGTGCAAATCAAAGGTCACCACTGGCCCAAGAACAGGCGTTCTCAGCTCCACTCTCCACACCTTCAGCAAGGCAAATTCCAGCAGTGAAAAGCCACCTCAGGCGGCCCCGTCAGAGGGAGGAGAAGAGAAAGTGGCAGGGCCTTGGCAGTGCTCGATAAGCTCGGGGAGGAAACAGAGCTGCACCTCTCCAATCACCAGGAGACCAGACTTAGTCACTGCGGAGGTCCCTGTGGGTGTTGCCCTGGATGACCAGAAAAATTAGCCCCAGTGCATTAAACTGGGCTCTTCCCTCATCCTGAGGGGATGAGCCGGGGGAAAACAGCCCAGGAGCGCCTGGAGCTCCAAAACAAACGCCCGGCCCGGCTGCCGCGGGACTCCCACAGGGCCTGGCAAACACCCGGCCGGGGAGGGGCCCAGGGCACCCCTGGCCCCGCCGACGCTTCGCCCCCGCCCACGGCGCAGGCCGGGTCCCCCCGGACACCGGCCCAGCCCGGGCAGGGGCCCAGCCGCACCTCGAGGCCCTCCCCGCTCCCCCCGCGCCCTCAGGAGGCCCGTCCGGCCGGGGGGAGCCGCGCGGACCGCGGGGCTCCCCCGGCATTACCTCCGCTCCCCGCACCGGGCGGCGCTTTTTTTTACGCCCCTTTTGCGACGGCCGGAAAGGAGGCGGTGGCAGCGCGCGCCGGGGGCGGGGCCGGGGCGGCGCGAGGACGGCGCGGGAGCGGCTGAGGTGAAGGGAGGGGGGGGGGGACGGGGGGAGCCGAGCCCGCGTCGCTGCCAGCCCTGACACCTCCCCAGAGACGCCCCTCAGCGTCCCCTTCACCCCCACTGCCACCCTTGTCACCCCCCAGCGACCATCCCCCGGCCTGCCTGTCACCCCTCTTAGCGGCCGCCCCGTGTTCCTGTCACCCCTTGTTACCCCCTCAGGGATCCTCTGTTACCCCCTCAGGGATCCCGCTTCATTCCCCTCAGCGACCTTCCGGTGTCCCTGTCACCCCGTCAGAGACACCCCTCGGAGACCCCTTGTCATCCCCTCAGAGACCGCCCCCCCATCCTCAGTGACGCCATGGCCTCCCTGTCAGCCCTCATCACACTCTCAGTGACCCCCCCAGTGTCCCCTGACCCCCTGGATGTCACCCCCACCCTACTCCATGCCATGCCCTGCAGTCCCCACTGCACTTCGAGACCCCCAGGAACCTCAGGTGTCCTCCCTCCCTCTCCTGAAAACTCCCCCTCACCCCCTTTGTGCCCTCCTGTCAGCCCCAGTGACTCCCATCGCCGTCCCTGCCGCCCAGTGACCCCCCCACCACATCCCCAGTGACCCCCCCATCCCTTGCACTAATCCCTCTGCCCCGAGGACCCCACTGAGCCCCTCTGCCCCTTCATCTCTCTGCCCTCAGCCTCCCCTTTCTCCCTGCCATTCCCTTTCCCTCCTCTCCTAAGCCTCCCTCTATCCTGGTTCCTTTTCCCTTTCCTCTCTGATCGCCCCCAGCCCCCCCCTCCCCCTGTGACCTTGCAGGGACTCCAGTCCCAGCTGTGCCCTGGGAATCTCTGGTGGTTTTAGATGCTCTCTGTGGTCAGGCAGGTGGGACTGGCAGGTGCCGTGGGTTCATCCCTGGCACAGAGCTCCTGGATCAGCCGGAGTGTGCCAGTGTCCCGAGCAGGCTTGGGGACATCCTGTGTCACGGTGTCCTGGGCCTGGCACTGTTTGGGTTGGCTCCAGGCCATGCTGTGCCTTCCCAGCCAGGGAACAGCAGCAGGGCCAGAACAGAGACCCCCTGGAAGCTGCCCCCCTAAAGATTCCATGGCAACTTTTTTTGTGTCTGTACTGAGAAAACATTCGAAATGAGTCACCTGTCATTACCCTGCAGCAGGGACAGCAGAGGTGACACATTTCCTACTTCCTTACGTCAGTGCTTTGAGGATCAGTGACCTCTACCCGTGGCTTATCAATGGGACCTGACAGGCAGGTGTGCAGGCTGTTTGGGCTTAGCCCCCTCCAGCCTCTGTTTGCTTAGGAAGGCACAGACAAATTCCTCCATCCTTCCCTCAGCACTGGACAATTTGTTGGAGACAAAAGGAGTGTCCCTTGGTAGGGCTTTATCTCTGCCTGTCTGCCTGACAGAGCAGGGAAGAGGCAGGCTGACAATCCAGGAATCAGCAGTAAATCAGGAATTTCCCTTTTCTCCACATACTTCGACCATCTTTGCAGCTTTATCATTCCAGGTAGCATGAACTTTCTGCCCTTGATGATCTTGCCCACCTTTCATTTTCCTTTGGAGTTTCTATTCCACATGTTCCAGCCTGGGCAGGATGTGTCTGCATTCCTGCACTGGGAGAAACACTTCTGAGAGGGTTAAAATCTCCTTTGCTTTTGAAACACTTCCTTCACTTACTCTTGATATTGGAAACAATCTGTGATACTCAAACTGGAGCTTAAAAAAAACCCCTTAGAACTCCAGAGTGCCTGAAGATCAGGATAAATGTTTAAGAAAATCATAGTTATATGGAAAATCGAGGCGGGCCATTGCTGCTTTGTAACCTGCTTGCAAAGGAGCTTATACAAAAAGGAGTTTGAGTGTGTTTTCCTTCTCCCTGTTGAAACAATGGGACAGGACAAGGTGTTAATAATAATTTGTCTCAGGACCTTGCAGCTGGCACATGGCAGTTCCCTTCTGCCTCCTGCTGTTTGGAGGTGCCTCGTTCTGTGCCCAGACAGAGCCAGGAGTTGGCAGGGACACAGGGCAGCTGCACAGCTGGGGACAGCCCGGAGTACACCATGGCCTGACTGTGCACAGGGATTTGCACAGAGTGAAGCCTGTGTTGGGGATGTACAGTCTGCCCCCAGAACAGTGGGAAAACTGACTTGATTCCACTGTAAAATATTTAATGGGGAGAGAGATGAAGGGAGGTGGGAACTCAGGGTAGATCTTGACTGACAAGATGGTTTTTAGTGTAAGGAGAGTTAGTGAGGGGTTTCTGCTGGGGAAGGCAAGAGGGGCAGAGCCCATCAGGATGAACCTCCTGGGGGGCTACAGATTCCTCCTGAGGGACAGCTCTGATCTCTGCTCTCTGTGAGCAGGGACAGGACCCATGGAAAGGGCTGGAGCTGTGTCAGGGGAGGGTCAGGCTGGAGATCAGGAAAAGGTTCTTCCCCCAGAGGCTGCTGGGCACTGCCCAGGCTCCCCAGGGAATGAATGGGCACAGCCCCGAGGCTGCCAGAGCTCCAGGAGCGTTTGGCCAAGGCTCTCCGGGTGCACAGGGTGGGATTGTTGGGGCGTCAGTGCAGGGCCAGGAGTTGGACTGGATGGTCCTGTGGGTCCCTTCCAGCTCAGGAGATTCTGTGATTCCACCAGCCTGCAGCCACACTCAGTAAGAAGCTGTGCCTCAGCAGAGCTGTGGGGTATGACTGAAGCTGTTCTTTGTGCCAGACTGCATGAAAACTGTGAGAAGTCATGTGCAGGGCTCAGCCCTGGGCTCGGTGACAGCTCAGGGTGCAGAGATTGCCAGTCCTAACAGTGAGGGCTCCTCTGCAGCCCAGCTTGCTTTGAAGCAGACAGTGTTGATGAGCTGCCTGTGTGGACACATTTATTTTGTAGTAAGGGCAGTATCCAGGGAGAAGTTGGGAATAGCTGTTCTGCTTTACTAAGCTCTTCCTAGCCCAAGTAAATCAGTCTGCCCAGGCACGTAAATACCCTCAGCAGGTGGAGCATCTGCACTGTCTGTGAGCTTCATCCCTACAGAGCTTCACCCCCTCTGCATCCCCAAGGCAATGCCCCAAACCTGTGGGAGGAGAAGTCAGGAGTTAGGGAATGTCTGATTGAACAGACAGGCTGGATCCATGGCCAAGGCCAGGAGTGGGAGGGTCAACAAGACCAATGCCAGGTTCTGCCCTTGGGTCACAACAGTCCCATGGAATGTTCCAAGCTGGGGCAGGAGTGGCTGGAAAGCTGGGAAAGAATCTGGGAGTGCTGGTGACAGTGGCTGGACGTGTGCCCAGGTGTGCCCAGGTGGGCAAGAGGCCAATGGCCCCTGGGCTGTCAGAGCCATGGTGTGTCCAGAGGCCCAGTGTGGTGCCCTGTGCTGGCACTGCTGGGGCACCTCCAGTCCTGGGATCAGTTCTGGGCCCCTCCTGACAAGAGACATTGAGGGGCTGGAGCGTGTCCAGGGCAGGGAACAGGGCTGGGGAAGGGTCTGGAGCCCCAGGAGTGGCTGAGGGAGCTGGAAAGGGGCTCAGGCTGGAGCAAAGGAGGCTCAGGGGGGACCTTGTGGCTCTGCACAAGTCCCTGACAGGAGGGGGCAGCCAGGGGGGGTCGGGCTCTGCTGCCAGGGAACAGGGACAGGAGGAGAGGGAACGGCCTCAGGCTGGGCCAGGGGAGGGGCAGGGTGGATACTGGGAACAATTTCTTCACTGAATGAGTTGTCCAGCACTGGCAGGGGCTGTCCAAGGCAGAGGTGGAGTCACCATCCCTGGAGGGATTTAGAAGCCGTGGATATGGCACTTGGGGACATGGTTTAGTGGTGGCCTTGGCAGTGCCAGAGGAACAGTTGGACTCGATCTTAGAGGGCTTTTCCAACTTAAATGATCCTATGAAACTCAGGTTGCTCCAGCCCCTCTCCTGCCATGTATTTAGCATTGCACCAGCAGGACACTGGGATGTGTGTCCACAACGAAATGGGAAGTCTCCGTGTTCTGTTCCCTTCCTGAGGTGAAAGCCCTGGTCTTAGGCACTGGTTTTAGTTGCATACACTTCATCTCTTTAAAGCTCCTCAGTTCAAGTTAAATTGTTGTGTAGACAACTCCTGAAATCAAACAGCCTTAAACACCAGTTTTTCTTCATTTCTGCCACCCCAGCACACACAAGCTTCACTCCTTAAACCACTTGGAGCACGGGAAAAACATCCTGGGGCAAGCCAACGGTCTAATCCTGTGTCCAGTCAGCAGCAGTGACTAATAGAAGGTGCTAAGAAGAATAAACAAGGCAAGAGGTACAGAAGTACTTCACATCTTGCTTATTTTCCTTTATATCTCAGAGAGTCAGAAAAATGAAGCGGACGTGGAGCTTCAGCAGAAAAATGACCTTGGATTCCCCTTAGTGACATCCTCTGATGCCCTTTTTCTCAGGTATGTGGAATGTGGTTGGTTGGTTGGTTGGTTTGTTTGCAGGGGAAAATCTGTTAGCTCAGAAATAAATTTAAGGCACTATGAATATTTAAATGTGAAAGGAAAAGTATATTCAGACTGACTGCTTGGAGTTGGGAATTACATACTCAGGCACATAACATTTATAACAGAGAATGTCATGCAAAATCTGCATTTCTCTTTCAAATTCCCAATTTACTCATACTAGAGATGGGATTGTGAAGTTACAGTCATTACTGCATTGCAGTCTTAAAATCATCATCAGATGGCAAACTTTATATTTAGCTTAAAAACAGGCACGAAATGGGGCAACTTGAATTCTGTCAATCTGTTCTTATTCACTACATCTCCTGTTAAACACCTTCACCTGCCACCAACCAGTTCCTCACAAGCAGCTGACCCTTCACCTCTGCAAGGCTGCAGTTGTCCATTCTGTGCAAGGGTGACCAGCTCTGATCTCTTGCAAGATTCACCCGCTTTGTTTCAACTTTTTTTCCTGCCATGAGACTTTCTAGTCTTGGTGCTTCCTCTTTCTTCCTTTTCTCTTCCTCCTTTCTTTCAGCCTCTCACACTCCAGGCCGTGCCTTTCTAAAACCTCTCTGTGCTGTACTTCCTTCTAATTTGTTTCAACATTATCCTGCTTTTCTCACATACAGATCTTTGCCTGGATGCCCTTGGATGTGTGCTCTCCATTATTTGCTCTTTACCGTTGTCCTCTTTCATACTGCATTTACGGTCTCCAATTTTAACTATGTTGAAACACTTTTTCTCCTCTTCTCTCCAGTGACCATCAGGAAACACTTTTTCCCAGTGAGGTTGACTGGCAGTGGTCATCCCAGGCTGCCCAGAAAGGTTGTGGTAGCTCCATCCTTGGGGTGTCATCCTGCACTACTGGCTCTGGTGGCCCTGCTTGAGCAGGGGGATGGCCCAAGTGACTTCCAGAGCTCCTTCCCCCCTCAGCAATTCTGGGATGCTGAAATATCTCTGGTTGTGTTTGAGGCTAGTAGCAAATTACTTCCCTTTTGCAGCAAGAGTAGGGAGGAGTTGCAGTTCTCTCTGTGTGGGCTCACCAGGGTGGCACAGCTGCACCTTCTTGCTCTTAGAGAACTGGGGTGAGGCACAGATTTGCTGTCAGGCTGGGATTTAGGGAACTGGACAGTGAGTACAGAGTCATCATTTCACTGCACTGCACGTGAATCTTTCCCTCCCACCTGTAAAACAGCAGCTGCTGGGAGTAACCCTTGCGTTTGAGGGTTGTGATTGGTAGCAGTGAGCTCAGATAGTTGAGAGCTCGTGAAGCCAGGCTGGATGGAGCTCAGCAGCCTGCTCTAGTGAAACTAACAGGCCCCTGCCCTGTTAATATTGGTATTGTTATTATTGGTATTACAATCCATGGGGAAGTTCTGATTCATTCTCCACAAAAGAAGTGGATTTATGTTCTCAAACCTCCATAGGTGATGTCTTCCAAAAGTTAACTTTACAGCATAGAATAAACAGATCTGAGCATTACTTCAGTTTTTATTTCATCCAAAATATGGGGTTTTTTTAATATTTTTACTGACATTTCATCCTAAACATTAATAAATTTAAAAAACAAACTAATTTTAAAAAGTTGTTGCAGAATGGCAAAGTCATTTTCTGTCCTACTCTGTGAGGTACCTCAGCACGGGCTTCTCCTTGGCAATACCCAAATCTAGAGAGGAGGGGAGGAAGAGCTGTGGGGAAATGGAGCTGTTTGCTCAACATGAACACAGTGAGCTCAGGAAACCCTCTGTGCTTTGAGAGAGCCCATCAGCACCTTGTGGAGACACAAGGAAATGAGTCTCTGAAACAGAGAAGACTCAGAGTGGAAAATAAAACCCATGTGTGTGCAACTAAAGGCTGGCAGGGTTAGATGGGATATTGGATATTCCTCCCTGGGAGGGTGGGCAGGCCCTGGCACAGGGTGCCCAGAGAAGCTGGGGCTGCCCCTGGATCCCTGGCAGTGCCCAAGGCCAGGCTGGACGGGGCTTGGAGCATCCTGGGATAGTGGAAGGTGTCCCTTCCCATGGCAGGGAGTGGAATGAGATGGGGTTTAAAGTTCCTTTCAGCCCTGGGACTCTATAACAGATGTCGAGTCACACAGCCTGACAGGGAGTAACTGAGGGCAGGTATTAAAGTAATTTGGGGTCATTTCCTCCATGTCTGTCCCGCTAGTTGTTAATGGCAGCTGGAGGCTCCACCACAGCCACCATCAGTCGCAGTGTCGGTGCAGGGACATGTTCTATGTCAGCTCACTCTGCTGACATGGTGTTGTGACACAAGGCTGAGAAGAAAATGGAGTCACTTACTCATAGTGACCCACTTGACCTTCTTCTGGCAGCAACAAATCCAAGCCATGTAGTAAAATGTCAGTACTGGTTTCTAATGATCCTCTAAGAATTTCAGAATTAACATTTCCTGATTTAATTCTGTTTATTTATGATTTCTTCTGTGAAGTCAGTGTTCACTTTGGGTTTGCAGGAGAGGACTGAAAGCAGTATCAAACTGCTCTATGGGAAGCAGCCTGCCTTAAGGAAAGCAAAACTTTTAGAGACCTCGTAGTAAAATCCTAGTAAACCTTTGAGAACTCTCAGTAAACCTTTGAGATCTCTCAGTAGACATTTGAGAACTCTTAGTAAACCTTTGCATTTGGTTCTTCACAGTGTTGGGAGGCAGAAGTCAGCCCTGAAATGTGGTGGTTCCAGGAAGGCCTCTCGTTCCTGCCCGTGGCTCTGGTTGTGTGGTCAGCAGCATCATTTGTGTTCTCCTACATTACTGCAATTGTCCTGCACCATGTGGACCCTTTGGTGCCCTACATCAGGTCAGTGATGTCCACCCTGTGT
Organism: Corvus hawaiiensis; assembly: GCF_020740725.1. Taxonomy (NCBI): domain Eukaryota; kingdom Metazoa; phylum Chordata; class Aves; order Passeriformes; family Corvidae; genus Corvus; species Corvus hawaiiensis. Next base: position 4,854,252 of record NC_063236.1, on the reverse strand, counting down.
CAGAGCACTGAACTGACACCACTCCTGTGAATTCTTCCCAACTCCAGACTTAAATAGCAGTTCCTACCCAACAGCTCCAATTCTGAAGTTACTGTTTATAGCCATTATATAGTTATAGGTGATAATAAACTGACAGAGGGGGAAATTCCTTCCCTGTGAGGGTGCTGAGGCCCTGGCACAGGTTGCCCAGAGAAGCTGGGGCTGCCCCATGCCTGGAAGTGTTCAAAGCCAGGTTGGACAGGGCTTGGAGCACCCTGGGATGGTGAAAGGTGTCCCTAGCTGGAATGAGATGAGCTTTAAGGTCCCTCCCAACCCAACCCATTCTGGGATTTCTGTGTTACTCTATTTAAAGGTGTCTGGTTTTGTGCAAAACTCTAAGCTTTGGCTCTGTGAACATACCTTTAAAATGATGATGAACAAGGGAACTGGGGTGCCTCACCACACCCCTGCTCCGAGTGAAGCCTCTCGCTGTCACCAGGTTTGTTGCACCAGTAAATCCATACTAAAATCTACATTGCCAACTTTATTCCATCAAAGCTGATATATATAACTCAAGCTTTGCTCTTTCAGTTTTCCATGTTCTTCATTTTTCTAATTTTAATCCTTTTTATTCACCTTTTATGGAATCCAGATCGATATGAAAGGAACAGTTACTCTGAGCATGATCATCCCGTGCTCCAAGGCTGCCTTGTCTTTATCATGGTGATTTCTACAGCTCTAAAACCAGCACAGCATAGTTTGAGTAATGAACAATTCAGTGAAAAACATCTGGGAGGGGTTTTTTTACCTTTCCTTTGTAGACTGAAATAAGTAAAGTTGTGTTGGAAGTATTTTTAATATAGATATAGATAATATAGGATATGTGTCACTCCATTTATCTTTTCCAGTGATACAGGGACAATACCACCTGAAAGATGCTTATTTGGGATCATGTTAAATGTTTCAACCTTCTTGGGTGAGTACATAAAGCTGTTCCTTGGTGAGCTGCAGGCAGTTCTGGAATGCAACAACTTTAAACAAGTTAATTTCCTTCTCCAGATCATTAAACAGCTCAGAATTCTCACTCAGAAATGAAACACTGAGTAATAAATCTCAATTCTCTTAAGCAATTCAAAGTGTGTGTCAGGGATGTTATCCATGAATTGCCAGTATGGCAATTGCAGATTCTGGAAGGGCAAGAAATGCATTTAAAAAGCTAACAGAAAAGTAAAAGCAATAAAAATGCAAATTCAAGGCAGTCACCTTACCTGTGCTGCAACAATGGAGGGGGGAAACAACTTAATATGGCTTTTAAATGAAATAGATCAGAAAAATCTATTAATTTGACTTGTTTGCCATTATATTATTTCAAGTTTCACTTCCAGCCTTTCAGCTTTCCTATTTCAGTGCGCTCTAAAAAAATTCTTGTATTTTAAGAGTTGCCTCTGTCACTCAGCATCTTCCCAGGTAAAGCAGGACACTGCTCCCCAGCAGGAATCTCACTGCCTGGGGCTCTCTTTGGCAGGGATGGCCACCATGTACGTCCGGTACAAACAAGTGTCTGCCCTGAGCCCGGAAAAACCCAGGATCCTCAGGCTGAATAAGCTGGGCCTCACGCTGGGATGGCTGAGCTGCTTTGGACTCTGCATTATTGCCAATTTCCAGGTTTGTGCTCTGCCTGCTCTGCTCAGCTCCTGCCAGAGCTGTGTCTGTTCTGAGATACCTGATAATCTGGGGATTTACAGAAAGCAGCTTTCCATGGCAAACTGCTTTTTTGTCAAATTCTCTACAGAGAACGGTTGGAAAATACAAGGTTTGGCTTATAATTTGTTAGTTATTCCTTATTTGCTGTGGGACTTGGGAGCAGCTGTTCATGACATTTCCAAACATTCATGACCCCCAAGCTTTGCAGAAGCCACACTTGGATCTCCTTCCAGGCTGGTTGGAAGCCTGAGATCCAGATTGAAAGCCCACAGCTGTGGCTCAGGAGAATCAGGTATCAAATAGTAAACACTTGTTACAACTAGAAGTAAAGCCAGCAAAACCACCCAACCCCACAAGCCCAGCTCTGGAAAACCTGCCCTCTCGGGTGCATTTTCCTTCAAACCTCCTCAAATTCTTGAAAATTCTGCAATGTTAATTCTTCTAATTTTCTCCATCCCAGAGTCACTTTTTATTTTTTTCCTTCCCAATACTTTCCACTCCAAAAAACCCAAATCTGATATTCTCACTCATCACACCATGAGCAGGTCCCCATCATTGGCTTTACTTGCCAGGTGGTTGTATAATTGCCAGCCTTGTTAGTTAATTACCTGATGGATTTTGGGGCTCTGTTGTGGTGCCTGTAGCCTCCACAGGCTGTGGTGTCACCTTGGGTTCCTGCTGGATTAGGGACAGGGAAAAGCAAAGAGGAAAAGCTCATGGAAAGCTCCACCTTTTCCCCAGCACAGCTCCCCAAGTGCTTCAGCAGCCCCTGTCTGAGAGACCTCAGCACTTCTCATTCTGGGCATTTTTTCATTTGGAGACCTCAATCTATTTACTATTTTCTAGACCCCTCAGAGGTCCCAGCCTCCCATTCCACACCCACCAAGGAGAATCCTCCAGGCTCTGCTCAACTCCATGATTTCCCTCCACTGCCCTCTAGAAAGGATTTTTCTACTTTCAGTGGATTTCACAACAATCAGAACCCAGGAGGTGCATGTTAATTTGGTAACAGTTTGTGTAACATGTAATCTTGAGCAAAACAGAAGTTGGAAGTGATGCACCTGCATATCCCAGGGATGCTAAGGACTGGTTTAAAGGCAAAAGGAGCTGAATCCCCCTGAAATCCACTGGTGACTGAAGACCCCAAAGTGTAAAACCAGAGAATTTCTCCCTGCTGACACATCCCTGCACTGCACATGATTTTGGAGCACACACCTTTGCAACCTGCTTATTTCATAAACAGAAATTCTCACTGTGGATGCAGCACTTAAAATTCATTTGTGCACAGAAAGTGCACAAGGAAAAGCTTGGTCTTAAGAGTTACTCAGTCAGATACACGGCCAGCCTCACGTTTTAGGGCAGAAACATCTGCATGATTGGGGTGCCAGGCCTTGCCTTGAGCAACAGGTCAGACAACACATTTTGTTCCCTGTGTCTGGGTCCTGTGCTGAGCTGGAGATGAGAAGAAAGGACTGAACACACATGGGTTTTCAAGGCATATATTTTAAGAATTAATTTTTAGTTGGGTTGGTTTTTTTGGAATATCTTCTTGTTTTAGTTATTTTTGCTATTTGACAGTTGGTTCTCCTGGTGGTGGTTTTAGTATTGAATTGATTGAACCTTGTTCCCTCAGAGTATTCCAAGATACTAATTTGACAAACAATCTTTATTCAAACCAGAGTTCATTCAGAGAAATGCAAAACCTCATTATTTTTAATCCAAAATTGGGTACTAGAATTGGGTTGTCTGTCCTGTATTCCAAAATCTTTCATAGATGCACAGGTTCCTGGGGTAGAAACTCCCATTCCCTGCCCAGCTGCAGGGATTCTCTCACCTGATTCTTGTGATATTGTCCATTTATGAAAAGAGCTCTCACAAATTCCTGTAGTGAAGGTACAGCTGTGACCTGTAACTTCACCACAAGAACAAAAGCAGAAATGTCAGAGGCTGGCAGGTTCTGGCCTCCAGACATCTCCCAATGGGGCTTCCAAGAAAAGTCTCCTGAGGACTGGCACAGTGCAGAGCTGCTTAGCTCGGGATGGGAGAAGGGCACTGAGGGGGTGGGTGCCAGCTTTTCACGGGCAGCGCCCTCTTTCCCTAGAAATGCATCCTGTACTACATCCACGTGCTGGGAGCCTGCCTGACCTTCGGGGTGGGGTCCATTTACATGCTGCTTCAGACCATCCTGTCCTACCTGATGCAGCCAGAACTTCACAGCAAAGACATCTTCTGGGCCCGCCTGGCCGTGTTCCTGTGGAGCTCTTCCAGCATCCTGAGCAGTATCCTTTGCCTGGGCAGTGGCACCAAACCCCAGCAGCCTCCCCAGGATTTACACCTGACCTGAACCACCACCATGTGCCACAAGAGGCCTGTCATTCTTGATTGTGTGCCCTGGTCTGTATTCCAACCTGGGAATTTCAGGGAAAAGGATTAATTCCTTTAATACTTTTAATATCCCCCCTGGATATTAAAAAAAACCATAAGAGGGATGGTTACCACCCTTTCTCCTCCCCTTTCCTACTGCACACCAGAGGCTGAAAACAGAAAAAAATAAGAGTTTATCCCCAACAGGTCTGACTAAATAAGGAAAGATGGGGCCAAAGGGAAATGTGCTTAAGGGATGGGTGGTTTCAATGGGGGAAAAAAACAGGTAAGAAATAAAAGTGTGTTCCTGAGGACAAGAACGGTGTAGCGTGTTAGAGTTGGATACAACTAAAAGAGAAACCCAGAAAGTAGCACAAGAGGAAATACTCTAACAGACCACGTGGAGCAGGGCTGCTGTGCCCGCTGGCTCTGGAGCAGGGATGAGGTACTGGCACTTTCCAGAGAGACAATTCTGGAGCACATTTCAAGGGTGTGTCGGGGGGACTTTGACCTCTGATCTCCTCCCTGCTCATCCTGCAGTTCAAAATACAAGGCATTTCTGACTGGCATTCCCTACCACCTTCCCTCGGCATCAGAACCCATCCTCCCCCTTTAGTTTTGAAGCTGGAAGTGGCTGTGGGGTTCAGAGAAAGGAAGAAACACAGAATGGTTTGGGTTGAAGGGACCTTCTAGTCCTGCCCTCTCACAGTGGGAATCCATTCCTGTTTGTCTGTGTATTTATATACCAAATGTGGGCCAACCTACCCAGAAATAGAGGCCTTTTTCTTCTCCAGACTCATTGAAAGAGTCAGGAAACTGCACCAGAACAGTTCTCATGCTCACCACAACAGACCTGAACATTGGATTTAAAAATCAAACTCAGTTTTTGTGTCAAACAGGACAACACCACCAAAGCTTCTGAATTCCAGAGATGCAAGTTGCAAAACCCATCGCTTAAACCCTGTCCCATCTGCAGCTGTATCCAGGCCACTGATTTAATCCCCACCAATCCCACTTATTTCCAGGCTGGCAGCCAATACCAACACTAAACCATAAGTCCCATTTCCCATGGTTGGAGCATCTCGCTGGGCTCCCATCCCTGCTGCTACAGGGTTATAGAATCTGCAGGAGTCAGAGGTGCAGGGACAGTGGGGCACAGGCTTGTTAACCATCATGAAGGACCCTCACCTGCTGAGGGGCTTGGCAAACAGCAAGGAAATCATCCAGGAAACTTGGAGAATTGTTGTCCCTAACAGAAATTTTTGGTATTGGCAAACAAGATTTTCAGCTTTGAATAGTGAGGAACCAAACTTGGGGGAAACTAAAATGGAACAATATGATCTGCTGCAAGTTAAGCTCCTCTTGCAGATGCCAGAAGCCCACAAACCTCAAATCTGTAGAGGTTTTTGTACCAATGTGGTCTAACCAAAATTATAGGGAAGTTGTAGAAATAATGATGTGTACATACATAACAATGAAAGGGGAAGGAAAATTATTGTTCTAAATGAACAGCTCATAATGTAATAAGGGAAAGATGGGGACAGGGAGAAGTCTGTGGCCTTGGGTGAAATGGTTGTAACAGGTACTGGAAGACAGAAGGAAATGTATTTTGTGTCAGCTCTGGGGTCACAGCAGGGCCAGGGCAGTGCCCATCCCCTGTGCTGGCACTGCTGGGGCACCTCCAGTCCTGGGATCAGTTCTGGGCCCCTCCTGACAAGAGACATTGAGGGGCTGGAGCGTGTCCAGGGCAGGGAACAGGGCTGGGGAAGGGTCTGGAGCCCCAGGAGTGGCTGAGGGAGCTGGAAAGGGGCTCAGGCTGGAGCAAAGGAGGCTCAGGGGGGACCTTGTGGCTCTGCACAAGTCCCTGACAGGAGGGGGCAGCCGGGGGGGTCGGGCTCTGCTGCCAGGGAACAGGGACAGGAGGAGAGGGAACGGCCTCAGGCTGGGCCAGGGGAGGCTCAGGGTGGATATTGGGGAAAATTTCTTCATGGGAAGGGTGGTCAGGCCCTGGCACAGCTGCCCACTCAAGGCCATGTTTGTGCCAGGAAGTCCAGGCTTGTTCACCACCAAAATTAATCTTTCATATCAGGAGGCTCTTGATGTTTAATCTCATTACCCAATGAAGAAGTTAATACCTTAATCCTATGAAAATCGGGTTATCTGTAAATTAATGATCCGAGTTTCATTTGTGGTGTTGCAGGAGCACTTTCTTGGGTACCTTCCCTCTGTAAGATGTTGAAAAAGTGACATCAACCACTCCAGAAAGATCCAGGTCTTGGATTAAATGGGGGATCATTGTCACGTGGGGTGAAATCCAAAGAAGTCTCAAACCTTGACTAAGAGGGAAACAGAAAAGCCAAAAACCCTCTTTGCTGCAGGTGATACAGAATTCCAACCTGTGGCTCACAGCAAGAATTCAGGGTGGTTGAGACATTGAAAAGCCATCAGAGAAAGAGATCTAGACTTTTATTAGGGTGGGAAATGCCAGTAAAATTAAATTTAAATGCTCTGTAAGTGCTCACATATGATCATAGCTTAAACACTTACATGAGAGTGCTGTACTTGATCAGAGGAATAACAAGAGGCAGCACACAGAGAACAGAAATAGTGGATTTAGGTTCAGATTAACCTTTTCACGTGACAATAACCAGGGATTGGGACAAGCTACAGGTTGATGGGCACGATGTGAACAGTCCATGGCACCATTAACTGCTCCTCAGGCTGAGACCTCACAGCCTCAGCTCAACACAGTCTGCAAGTTCCATGTCCTTCATTCTTGGCCTTGAATCTTCCTTAACCTCTTCCCTCAGTGTTTGTGTCCTCAGTTGTGTTGTACAGTGGCCTGTATGGCCAGAACCTGGTGCAGAAGCTGCACTGGGACCCCCAGGAAAGAGTAAGTGACTGGGGGAGAAATGGACACCAAATCCATCTGGGTTTGGAGGGACAGGTGGGAACTTCTGCAACTCACCACATGGACTGGGGTGGGAGAGGAGAGAGCTGTGCCAGCCAAACCAGCCAGCAGCTCCTTGGAATCACAGGATCCCAGGCTGGGGTGGGTTGGGAGGGAAGTTAAAGCCCATCCAGTTCCACCCCCTGCCCTGGCCAGGGACACCTTCCACCGGCCCAAGTTGCTCCAAGCCCTGTCCAACCTGGCCTTGGACATTTCCAGGGATAGGGCAGCCCCAGCTTCTCTGGGCAACCTGGACCAGCACTTGCTGAAGTTCTGATCTCACAAAACTTTGGATCTTCAAGTGTAGCTCTAAATTAATCCCTCCTGCATCTTGAGGAGGGCCTTGAAGCTCCCTGCTCTTTGTTAGTTGAGCTCTGGATTGAACCTTCAGGTTTTGCAGGTGGGTATTAAATTCCCAGTGGACATCATCCCAGTTGGAGCAGGTGCTTTCCTGGTCATTCTCATTCTTCAACACTTCCTTCTTGGACACTCCAGACACAAGAAGGGATTTTGGTCTCCAGTGGGAATAGGTGTGGATGCAAGATCTCACATAGTGTGCCACGAGTCACGAGCCATCCATGCACCACTGCAGGTTCCAGAGCAGTTTCCACACAGATTTTTTCCCCTCTTTAACACAGGGCTACACCCCCCACATCATCAGCACCGTCTCCGAGTGGTCGCTGGCATTCTCCTTCCTCAGCTTCTTCCTCACCTACATCCGTGACTTCCAGGTAAAATGAAGTTCATGTTCTCTTTTTCTGAATGGCCCGGGGTGGTGCAGCTGGGCAGCCTTAGATTTTGTGGAATCATGGAATCGTTTTGGTTGGAGAAGACCTTTAAGGTGGTGGAACCCAGCATGGATCAGGAGTCACCAGGGCTGGAGAGCCATGAGCAGCTCTAAGTGACCCCCATAGAATCTGTCCCTGCTGTGTCAGCACAGCTCCAGCACCAGGCTGGCCTTAACTGGCCAGACCTGTCACAGCCACAGGACAAGGCAAATGATGGAGCCAGTCCAGAGCACAGCAAGGAGCCAGGCACATGGTTCTGAGCTGATCTGTTGGCGTTTCCAAGAATCTTTAGTATTTCCTCTGGCCACTGAAGTTCCCAGTGCTGAGGCAGTGAGGAGCTGCTCACAGGGACTCCCTTTGCTTTCCCTCCACAGAAAATCTCCCTGCGAGCCGTGGTCAGCCTGCAGGGCCAAACCCTGCACGAGAGCCCACCGAGCTTCGGGGCAGAGGAGCAGGCGTTGCTTGTGGCAGGGAGCATCTGATGGATGGAGAGAACTCAGCAGAACTCAGGAATTCAATAGCAATAACAGCTGAAATTTCTAAACATCTATTTTATATTTTTAAAAAGTATGAAGTGATTGTCTTGTACTTGACATCAAGGGCTTTGCTATTAACCCACAGCAATGCAAATGTTACCAGTACTGTGAATGAGTCTGTGACATTTCTACATTTTCCAATGTAATGAAGGATTAAATGAAGATTATTAATGAGTTGTTGTCTCCTCATCTCTTCCTCCACATCCAGTTTGACCTCCCTCACCCTCCTCTCTCCAGTGCTCCTGGCCAAGTCCTTTTGGATGGCAGAGCCTCCAGCCTCACCTCTGCTCCCCTTGGGCCCAGGGGGCTGATCCATGCCCTGCACTTTGGCCCAGATGGGATGGACCCCAAAGCCACCCCATCCTTTGAGCAGCCCATAGGGAAAAATCTCTTCACCCCACAGCCTGCTCTGGAGGTCAAGAGGCAGCTGAGCAGCTCCCTCCTGCTGGCTCTGGAGAGGAGTGACAGGGAGCAGCAGGAACCACACAGCCATGGAATCCCAGAAGGGTTTGGCTTGGAAGGGACCTTAAAGCCCATCCCATTCCACCCCCTGCCATGGGCAAGGACACCTTCCACTAGACCAGCTGGTTCCAGGCCCTGTCCAACCTGGCCTTCTCTCCACCCCTCTCGTGGCCGTTGCTGGAGCTGACGGGCAGGTTGGCCCAGGAATTCTCATGCCAAGTGTCGCTGTTGCACAGGTGGAAGAGTTGGCCAAGGCAGCCCATGTCCTGCTCCCTCCAGAGCCAAGAGCTGTTCCTAAACACCCCAGAGGGCAACCCTTGTTCTCGTGTCCTTGACATCCCTGGTGCTCCCTGACAGCCTCCAACCCAAGCCAGCTGCTCCTTCCTCCAGCTGCTTCCAGCAGCTCCCAGAGTGCTGACAGCCCTTATTCCAGCCCTAAGGAGTGTCTGTGCTGCAGGGGCCGAGCTCCATGAGCCTCGCAGTGCCAGACACACCAGCTGGTTCCAGGGTCAGTCCATAGGGACAGCCTCCCACACTCCAGAGTCATGCCCAGACCGAGCCAGAAGCCTTAAAAACAAACATCTCGAATTCTACCAGAGTACAGCAGATTAAGGAGATATTTGATTGCACACAGACCTACCAAGTACATCCACAGCTGCCTCTGAGTCCTGCTTGGCAGGAATAGCTCAGCTCCCTTCCCAAGTTATTGCTCAAGGCTTGTACGTGAGCTCCAGCACATTTCCTCCCACACCAGAATCCCTTACATTGGCATCTTCCCTTCCTGGAGGGGCAGGCAAAGCACCAGGAGAGGAATTAATCTAAGCTGGAGGTCTCCTGGAAATCCTAGCAGTTCCCTGGGCAGCTTCTTTCTCCCAGATTTAAATGGAATGTCTCCATCCCTGTTACTCCATTTCCAGCCTGGTTCAGCCAGAGTTCAGACAATCCACAGGGTGTAAACAAACTTTGGGGGCAAAAGCTGCCAAACTACTGAGGGCAGTGGGGTGAGAGGACAGGTGGGTGAGATAAACATGGAGTCACAGAGAACCCTGGACTCTACAGCCTGGGAAGGTCTCCCAGAGTTGTATTTTAGCTGCTGATGAATCCTTAGGGATCCCAGCTGCCCTGGAGAGCTGCACACTTGGCCACACGCTTCCTAAGCAGGGAATAGGTAAACCCTGATTAACTGCTCCAGTGTAGAAAATGGGATGTTTCAGCCGAGAGAATCCTTTGCCTCCCTCAAGGCTCATTAGACAAATGGTTTAAGCAGGAAATGGTCCCAACAGCGATGGGATCCCTGTGGAGAGGGAGGGAGAGAACTCTTTGCCTGGTACGATGGGAGGAGAAGGAAAAACCCCAACTGATTAATTCATGTAGCTCTCAAGGAGGCTCTAGAAGACATCTGCCTGCTCACAGGGCTTTCCTCAGCTCCCCTTCACTGCTTTCTCCCTGGATCCCTGTGAAACATGGAGATGTCATTCCTGACAACGGCCATCTGATGTGCTGCTCCCAGAAGCGATTCCTGCCCCAGGGAGCAGGAGTTTCTCTGTCATTTAATGTCCCTGTGATGAGCCAGCCAGGGCAGACTGAGGTTTAGGTTGGACATTAGGAAAAATTTCTTCCCCAAAAGGGTTGTCCAGCCCTGGCACAGCTGCTCAGGGCAGTGTGGAGTCGCCATTCCTGGAGGGATTCAAAAAAACCCATGTGGATGTGGCACTTGGGGGACATGGTTAATGGTGGCCCTGGCAGTACTGGGGAACAGTTGGACTCCATGATCTCAGAGGGCTTTTCCAACCTCAAAGATTCTGATTTTACTGCCCAAACCAGTACATTCCTGGGTTTACAGTTAACACCCCAAAGCCCCCTCACTGCTTCCCCACCAGCCCAGCACCACATGCTGGGATTCCTGCTCATCTGCAGATCCATGGAAGTTCAGCCTTAGAGCATCCAACTCTTCTCTGTTTAACAACCTCCTCAATGCCCAGAAAACCCTTTTCTTGCTCTCTCACCCTTTGCCAGGAGACAGGGATGAGCAGCACCAAGGAGCAGCTGCCTGCTCCCAGCTGCTCCAGAGTTACACACCCCCATGAATCCCTGCCTTTTCCCCCTTCTCTGCAGCCCCACCCACAGTCATGATCCAGGGGCTGGGTTGGGTCCCTCCTCCCATAGAATCATGTCTGGAAAAGACCTTCAAGATCATCCATCCAAGTCCACCCCACACTGCCACTGTAGCCCCATAACCCCTAAATCTCATCACCCAGCAAGATCCAGACACCCTCTGAACAACTCCAGGGATGGTGCCTCCACCAGCTCCGTGGGCAGCCCCTTCCAGCCTGACCAGCCCAGCACTGAACAGACTGACAGGGTCCATTAACACACCTGATTGCCCTGACCAGCCCCCGGGGACCTCCTCACACACTCATGGCCCATGAGCTCCATCTGAGCCCAAGCTTGAGCACCCAGTCCTGGCCTGGGCTGTTGTGGGTGGCCCTGGCTCAGCTCTGCCCCGGGATTTATTCTGTGGACAGTCCTCAGATCTCAATTCACAGAATCCCAGAATGACTTGGGTGTGAAGGGACATTAAAGACCATCTCATTCGACCCCTGTGTCATGGGCAGGGACACCTTCCACTGTCCCAGGCTGCTCCAAGCCCCGCCCAACCTGGCCTTGGGCACTGCCAGGGATCCAGGGGCAGCCCCAGCTTCCTTGGGCACCCTGTGCCAGGGCCTGCCCACCCTCACGGGGAACAATTCCTTCCCAATATCCCATCTAACCCTGCCCTCTGGCAGTGGGAAGCCATTCCCTGTGTCCTGTCACTCAATTGCCCCAATTCCTTCACCAGCTCTCCTGGAGCCCCTTTAGGCCCTGGAAGGGGCTCTGAGGTGTCCCCAGAGCCTTTTCTTCTCCAGGTGAACACCCCCAGCTCTCCCAGCCTGGCTCCAGAGCAGAGGGGCTCCAGGCCTCAGAGCAGCTCCGTGGCCTCCTCTGAACTTTCTCCAGCACCTCAACATCCTTCTGCTGCTGTTGGGCCCCAGGGCTGGAGGCAGCTCTGCACTCAGGGGTCTCACCTGAGTGGAGCAGAGGGGCAGAACCTCCCCTCCCCCGCTGCCCATACTGGGGGATCAGCCAAGGGCCTGGGGGCATTCTGGACTGGGGCATGTCCAGCGCTCACCACAAACACCCCCAAGTCGTTCTCCCAGGGCTGCTCCATCTGTTCATCCCCAGCCTGGATTCATCCTGGGGTCACCCTGACCCAGGTGCAGCACTCAGAACTTGGCCTTGTTAAGCCTCCTGAGATTCCCATGAGCCACTTTTGAGCTTGTCCGGGTCCCTCTGGGTGACTCTGTCCCTCAGGAGTGTCCCTGCCCCCTCAGCTCAGTGTCACCTGCTCAGGGTGCCCTCAATCCCTTCATTTGTCATTAATAAAGATACTAAATAATGCTGGTCCCAGTACAGACCCCTGAGGGACACTACTGATCCCAGTATGGACCCGTGAGGGACACTACTGATCACTGATGTCTGTCAGGACTCTGAGCTGTTGACCACAAGCTCCTGGATGTGCCCATCCAACCCATTCCTTATGCACCTGACAGTCCACCCGTTAAATCCATCTCTCCAATGGAGAGAAGGATACTGGGGGGGAACCGTGGCAAATGGTTACAGAAGTCTAGAAAAATGACATCTGCAGGCCTTCCCTCATCACTGATGGAGTCCCTCCTGTGGAGCTTCTCATCCACCAATGCCCCCAGGTCCTTCTCTTCAGGGCTGATCTGTTCATCCCCAGCCTGGAGCTGTGCTCGGGGTTGCCCCGACCCAGGGGCAGGATCTCATCCTTGGCCTTGTTGAACTTCATGAGGTTCACACGATCCCATCTCTCCAGCCCATCCAGGTCCCTCTGGATGCCCCATCCCTTCCCTCCAGCATCTCACTGTCAGCATCGTGCTGAGGGTGCCTCAACCCCACTGTCACCGACAAAGACAGCGCTGGTCCCAACACTGACCCCTGGGGACACCACTTGTCACTGGGCTCCCCTTGTCTACAGCTGCAGCCCACAACCCTTTGAGTGCCACCATCCAGCCAATTCCTTATCCACTGAGTGTCCCACCCATCAGATCCACGTCTGTCCAGGTTTGAGACAAGGCTGTCCTGCAGGAGTGTCAAATGCTTTGCACAGTCCAGGTAATGATGTCAGTCGCTCTGCCCTCACCCACCAGCACTGTAACCTCATCATACAGGGCCACCAAATTTGTCAGGCATGATTTGCCTTCAGAGAAGCCATGTTGGCTGTCACCCATCACCTCCTTCTTTTCCATGTGCCTTAGCCTAGTTTCCAGAAGGATCTGCTCCATGATCTTGCCAGACACCAGTGTGACTGACTGGCCTGTAGTGCACTGCATCTGCCTTATTTCTCTTTTGAAAAATGGAGTCAAATTTCTCATTTTCCAGTCAGTGGGAACTTCACCAAACAGCCACAACTTCTCAGATATGATGGAGAGTGGCTTAGGAACTTCCTCTGCCAGTTCCCCCAGGATCCAGAGATGCATCTCATCAGGTTCCATGGACCTGTGCACCTTCATATTCCTTAAATACTCCTGAATCTGACCTTCTCAAGTCCAGAGAAGGGAGTAGAGCTGGTGGGAGGGTGTGGAGCACAAGTCCTATTAGGAGCGGCTGAGGGAGCTGGGAAAGGGGCTCAGCCTGGAGCAGAGGAGGCTCAGGGGGGACCTTGTGGCTCTGCACAAGTCCCTGACAGGAGGGGGCAGCCGGGGGGGGGGTCAGGCTCTGCTCGCAGGGAACAGGGACAGGAGGAGAGGAAATGGCCCCAAGCTGTGCCAGGAGGAATTTCTCCATGGAAAGGGTGGTCAGGCATTGGAAGGGGCTGCCAGGAAGGTGATGCAGTAACAATCCCTCGAGGTGTCCAAGGAATGCCTGGACACGGCACTCAGTCACAAGGTGGGGATTGGTCACAGGCTGGGCTCGATGACACAGGTTTGACTTGATCACCTTGGACGGCTTTTCCAACCTTAAAGGTTCTGGGATTCTCTGATTCTCCCACTGTGGACAGTTCCTCCTTCTCCCAGTCCCCGCCTTTGCCCCGCGACTCCAGAGGTGTGACTGGGTCACTTCCCAGTGAAGATGAGGCACAAACGTCGCTGAGAAGCTCAGCCTTCTCCATGGCCTGGGTAAGCAGGTGTCCTGTTTCCTTCTGGAGAGGGCCCACATTTTCCCCAGTCTTCCTTTTCTCACCAATGTACCTATAGAAGCTTTTCTGTTGCTCTTGATGTCCCTGGCCAGATTTAACTCTAGTAGGGCTCCAGGTTTCCTAACCTGATCCCTCGCTGCTTGGACAATCCCTCTGTATTCCTCCCAGGCTGCCTGTCCTTGCTTCCACACCCTGGAGGCTTCCTCTTTGAGTTTGTTCAGGAGCTCCTTGTTCACCCTCACAGGCCTCCTGGAGTTTCTGTCCTTGGGATGCGTTGCTCCTGAGCTTGGAGGTGATCCTTAAATATCAACCAGCCATCCTGGGCCCCTCCTCCCTCTTGGGCTTTATCCCATGGGACTCAACCAAGCAGATCCCTGAAGAGGAAAACAGCTTTCCTGAATCCCAGGGCTCACTGTGTGCCCTCCTGGCTGCCCTGAGGATCCTGAATCCACCATTCCATGTTCCCTCAGCCCAGGCTGCCCTTGAGCTTCTCATTCCCCACCAGGTGGTCCTTGTTGGTGAGCACAAGGTCCAGCACAGCTCCTCCCTTTGCTGGCTCCTCTCTCACTTGGAGAAGGAGTTTATCCTCAAGGCATTCCAGAACCTCCTGGATCAATTATGCTCCGTGTGTTGTCCCTCCAAGAGATACTGGCGTACTTGAAGCCCCTCATGAGGAGCAGCGTTGTGAACACGACACCGCTATTGTCTGTCCAGAGCTTCATCCGACGGCTGTTCCTGGTACAGACCCCCTGAAAGCCACCCCCACGTGGCTTCCTGGGCTGCACTCGGCAACGCCCAGGTCTGGGTCAGTGCTGGGCTCGACTACCTCAGGTTTAGGTCAGACTTGATGATCTTGAGGGTCTTTTCCAACCTAAAAATGATCCAACAATTCTACATCTGGGACAGAGCTCTGTGAAGATTTGTGCCTCACACAGAAGTGCTGGGGCTGTGGGGAATCTGCAGTACAGGAGACAGGCACAGGGGCAGTCCTGGCCAGGGACCCCAAGGCGCCAGGTTTGGCTGATGTTGGCAACTTGCCCAGCACCATCTCTGCTTCCTGATCTGTTCTGCCCAGCACTCACTGCTGCCTCTGCTCTTTGCACTCTGAAATTCCTAAAAGGTTCTTCCCAGGTATTTGCTTGGAGTAACAGTTTTAATGCATATCCTAAATCCATGGAGTTCGTATGTACTTAGCACAGCAATAATCCCAGTGTGTGACACCTTCCTGCCAGCCAGGCTGCACTCAGGGATGGCCACCAGTCACCTTCAGTCCTGGGGTGGCAGCCAGCATTCCCAGAACTCCAGTTCTTCATAGACTCTTCATAGATCATGGGAGTTCAAGGATGAACAGGGCAGCAAAATCCAATCCATGCTGCAGATGATGAGTCTGGACGAGGGGCAGCTCCAACAGCCTCAAGGTCCTTGGCTGTCAGAAACCCCTTTGCTCCTCCTGGCACAACTTTCCCCCATCAGCACATCAAGAGGCTTCTCTTGGCTCTCAGTGAGCCCTCCAACTTTGCACTGATGTTGTTCCAAGGAAGATCTCTCTCTTCCATACTTGGTTTCACTCTTTTTCTGAGCTGCACCAGGTGTTTTCCATCACTATATTGGACATAGCCCATTCACCTTCTTCCACCAAATCCTGGTCACATTTCTTCAAAATTTTGCAGTGAGGATTCTTCTCCCAATTTTGAGTATTTTATCATCTCTACAAAGAACCAGGCAAATGGACCACTTTGTTAGGGTAAAAGAGGTTCTGAGAGAAAGAAGATGGTGTATTGTAGAATGTCAGTGCTGGAATCCTCCAGTGCAATGAGAGGATAAGAGAACTTGGCTTCCTTATTTTTTTGAAGATCATTGGAAAATAGAGGAAAGACATTTGTTAGAGGACAGTAAGTGAGCAAAGCCTGTTGGAAGAGTATCCACCAGGTGACTGCAGCAGCAGACACAAGGTTGCCTCCATCTACTTCCTGATTCCCACCTCATCCTTTCAGGTGGGATGGAGTCAATGTCCTTCAAGCAGCCCCATGTCATGCTGTGTTTGGGATTTTGAGGAGACTGCAGATCACACCCCCATGGTTTGAGGAGAGTTCCCACAACATCCAGGTTTTCTCCTTCTCTCACTGTGCACCCCCCAGCAGGCTTGGGATGGACAGGACGTCGGGAATGGACAGGAAGTCGGGAATGGACAGGAAGCTGGGAACAGACACAGCCTGGACAGTCCTCCCAGACTGACCAAAGGGATATTCCATGGCACAGGAGGCCATGCTCAGCAAAGAAAAGCTTTATGGCAGCAGGAGGATGGAGGGACGTTTCTGGTCACAGTGTTTGTCTTCAAGCGAACGCTGCACACAGAGACCCCGGGAAGGGCCGATCTTCTGCACTGCCAGGACGTGGTGACCAAATCCTGATTCTGCTTTTTGCGCAAGCAGCTTTTGCTTGACCTGTTAAACTGCCTTGTTCTCCACCCGCGATGCCATCCTTCCACTTTCCCCCATCCCGCAGGAGGGCAGTGATTGGGTGGGTGGGTGTCTGGGACCTGGCCAAGGTCAATTCTGTCACAAAACACCCATTCCATACAAGGTGAGCCCATGGATACCCACAGTACCACCCTGACCTGCTTGTTCCACCACACTTCCCTCCTACCGAGCAATCTCAGTCACTGCAGAGTTTATTTCCATGATTCACCTTCTCTCCTCACCCACCTGCAGCTGGTCCATCACCTTGGTCTAGGCCAAGCTCTCCCCATCCCTGGCAGTGTCCAAGGCCAGGTTGGACAAGGCTTGGAGAAACCTGGGATAGTGGAAGGTGGCCCTGCCCCTGGCAGGGAGTGGAATGGGATGAGCTTTAAGGTCCCTTTACACCCCAATCCCTTCTCTGAATATGTGACTTTTCAGAGCAGGAATTTCCTTTTTCTTACCTTATAAAAACCCCTCCTGCCTCTTCAATCCCCTGGAATTTTTCACACTGTCAAAACTTACATAATTAAGGAATATGGGACTGAGACAGTCAAAGCTCCCCAAGAAACATCCATCCTCCACCAAAACCCTACAGATAAACTGGGCATCCATGGGATAATAAATGAAAACTCTGCAGATGAAAATTTGATTAAAATGAAACAAAATAAGAATAAAACCAGAAATAAGGACAGTAACAAACAACCTCCCATGAACACAAATCCCCAGCGGAGCTCTGCTGGGGCTGGTGATGTTTAACATAAACATCAACAAACAAGAACAAAACAATGTCAAACTCTGCTGGCAAAAAAAGTTATTAATTGGTGGAAGGGAAACTGAAAAACTGCAGAAGGAACCTGCAAGGATCAGAGACATGAACAACAGAGGGCAAGGAAAGGTGTCCCTACAGATACAACAGAGCATGGTGGGAAAACACACAAAAAGTTCTACAAAAATTAGGATGTAAAGACAGTCTGAGGGCACATCCCCTCCTACAAGGCAAACTAAGGTACCATCAACTGATGGTGGCAAGAGACATGTTCAAACAACAACAAATTAAAAGACACTCATTAAGGATTGTTAAAGATACCACCCAGGGATAAACAAGTCTTTTAGCTTCAAGAAATTATTATTAACAGAATTCTGTTTAAAAAAATACATCCCACCCTTCCAAAAGAACCCCACAACCACATTTCCACATTGCACAGCTGGCCATGGCCTTATAAAGGCTCACAATAATGACAGGGAGAGCCATGAATCCAAACTGTCACAGGGCTCCTCCTGCCTCTGTCCTCACATCTGCAAAAGGTTTCGTATAAATATCTGCATTGTTACTGCCTAAAGTCTAATTCCCAGATCCTTTAAATAGCATTTATTAACCACTGACTGTTGACCTTTTCTGAAAATTGACAGTTTTCAGGAATTCATCAAAATTCTCATGCACATGAGGAAAACAAACAAAAAAGTATCCACAGCTGGGGTTTGCAATTTGCATTCGGGTTCTAAGAGCCAGGCCATGGAATTCCAAAGGGGAAAGTTTATTTGCTAAGACTAATACAGAACCCCTCTATTCATCATATGGGGAATGTGCTGGTAAAAATGCCCTTGGTCTGTGCTCTTGGATCGTGTCCCAGAAGTAGAATTTGATGGTCCAAGTTTCTTATTTCTGGCATTTAACAAAAACCTAGAGTTCTCTAAATACACACATACTTAAACTTCACCTAGTTCTTCCATCTACCAGAAATATTCATTTAAGCAAGGGATTTCCTCTTGAAGTCACTGAAGAGGTGATGCACGAGGTTGGGATCCCCGGGGCGGGGTTCAGCTCTGCTGCATTTCCCGACGCATTTCCTCCAGCGCCGCCTCCCGCTCCCGCAGGAGCTGCTTCAGCCGCTTGATCTTTTCATCCCGTATTGTCTCATCCAGGTCCGGGGGAGCCACAGGGAAGGCATCATCTCGGAAAGAACCTTCCAGAACCGAAGTATCCTCTTCAGAAGTCACTAAAACTGAAATCCCTGGCTGGGTAGTGTCACTGTACCTGGGGAACGTGTCCTGCTCTGAGTCCCTCCCTCGGGATGCTCCAGCGGAGCTGGTGGGAACACTTGGCTCTGGTGAGGCTGGGGGAGGTGAAACACTCCTGTTAAGTGCACTGGAACCTGAGCTGGTGATCTCTAAACTGAGACTTGTGGCTGATTTGATCGAGGTTCTCCTTCTCTTGCCACTGTCCAACAACGGTGAGGATTTCCTTTTCCTAGTCAAATCCTCTTCCAGATCCACAATTATCTGCACAGTCAGAAACAGACAAAATTCACTTCTGTTAAACTGGGCATCAGCTACTTTATAACACCAAGTTCTCTAAGCACAAATTACGAGTTATTTGTTGCAAGCTTTTTAGAATTACTGCCCGGAAGAAGTTTCCTTCAGCAAAAGAACAAAGATATTTCTGCATTTGATATTTTTCTAGTAAAGATTCCCAGTTAACAATTCCAGAACACTGAATTCCCTCCTTAGTCAACACTGCATGTCTGCCTTTCCTGGGCATGTCCATCATCGCCTGTGGCTGTTTAAGTTAACACTACTGCAAGACAAAACCTTTCTAATTTGATGGGAAAATTCAGTGTAGAAGAATTCTTCATGTCTACATTTCCAAAAACATCAATCTGAGAAGTAATGTCCACTATCAGATTCAATTCCTCCCAGATGTTTTATTATTTGAATCATAGAATCACATCCTGGTTTGAGCTGGAAGGGACCTTAAATCCCATTCCATTCCACCCCCTGCCATGGGCAAGGACACCTCCCACAAGACCAGGTTGCTCCAAGCTCCATCCAACCTGGCCTTGGACACTTGGGATGGATGGGTTAAAGCTAATGTGAATGTCAACAGCAGCCATGGATCTGCCCAATTATTAGCACTGAATTAGTAAAACCTGAGAAAGTCTTTGACTGAGTTGAGTAGAATCACATAGAAGAAAATGTGGCTGAAAAGAAATACTTGGATGGATAAAATCCTTTCCATGCATTAACATGAAAGTTCTTCCTTCCAGAAGTACCCAACCAATGACAAAGTTCAAACCAACATTTGTAATTTTAAAGATTGGACAGATCTACAAGTAAATTTCTTTTAACAAACCCATTCCTCTGCCTGTACCCCCTGCACTGCTGGACAAACACAACCATCTGCAGAGGGTTAAATATAAATCAGGATACCAAGGTCTGGTCCCTATTCCAACTAGGACCATCACCACCAGCAGGGACAGTTTTCTCCAAAGAATTTGTTGTTCAAGTTTCCTCTAGAACCCAAAAATGAGGATAAAAACTCCTAGATGGTGCTCGAATCATACAGAAATCTCAAACAAGTTCTCACAGAGATCCCAACAGCTCCTGACTCTCCTGGTGAATCCAGAGGTGGGAGGCTCCAAACACCCCCAGCTCTGCACTGACTGAACATACACTGCTTTCTGAGTGTGTTTAGCACTGAAAAATCCCAGATACCTTTTCCTCTTTAACACATTCCTGATGATGATTCGTTAGTTCCACATCCAATGAGGATGAACTGCAAGAACCATTTTTCCTTTCCAAGCTCTCACTGGAACAAACCCTTTCTTCTGGATTCTCACAGACGGCCCTTAACGGTATTCTTGTAAGGTAAACTCTCTCCTCCTTAAAGAGACCAAATTTTTTCCTTAATTCCAAGTATTGTTTCCAGTGTGGGTGCTCTTGGTGTTTGATTTGAATAACCTTTCCCGGTGAATCCATCTTTTGACATTGGATCTGAAATACAGAAGCAGTGAGAGAGCCATCAATCACTCTCTCACTCTCTCTCTCTACATATAAATAGATAAAATATATTAATATACAAGAAATAGGTACTAGAAAGACAGGTGAACATTTATTTTGTCTGCCATTCTCCAAGAGCTACATTTAACACAGGTAACATTTAACACAGATAAGCCAATTGTGATAAATTATACACAAATTATCATAGGTCTAACACTCGTTATTTAACACTCCAAGTACATTGTGGAACATCCAGAAAATGTCCAGGCCAACCAGCAACCACAAAAATAAAAGAAGCAACAAGAGAATCATCTGTTCTACCCCTTCAAATAGCAAAGAAAGAGGAGGGAAGAGCAGGCAGTGTCCTTACTCTGCAATCCAGGGGTTTGCAAATTTAGGGACAAGAGCACCAAATTTGCTGAGCTATTTCTCACCAAGGTTAAAGCAAATGCAAATGCTGACACTTGGCATCACACAGCACTGAGGAAAATAAATGGTATTTCAACCATTTTTCAGGTGAGGAACAATAAAAAAGCTAAGTCTTACAGTCTGTTGCAATAATTAAATGTCTAAAATTTGCAAAAATACACTTGGCTGACATTTCTGTTCTGCCTGGACAACACAAACAAGTTTCAGAATTATTTTTTTTCTCTGGAAACAAATTCATCCTGGCCTCTGGAGCTACTAAAAACGTGACCACCAATCCTGCATGGGGAGTTTGTGGGATTGGAGGCCTACAACTTCTAACAGATTTTCAACATTATGATCTTAAAAGAATATGTCAATGCAGCCACTAAGGATCTCAAGAGTTCCCTCTGCCTGACGTGGAGCCAGGAGTGAAGGAGGTGGATCCCTCCCCACCAGGGCAGGGGAGGAAGGAAACACAGCTCCTGCCTGTGGCTGTCAGAGCAAGTGGAGTCTGGAGCCGACAGTGCTACACCAGAGTTGTCTCTGGAGGACAAACTCTGCTCTTCCAACTTACTCTCCTCTTGTGAGATGCAAACTTGACTTTCTCTACCCTACATCACCCCTACAGCCCTAAGGTTGTGCTGTGAGCGTGTGGCATCAACATCCAAGAGCCCAAACCATGAACAGCCTCCCTGGAGTTCAGTTATTGCTCATCATTTATCTCAGGAGGAAATCAAAAGCTACCTTACCTCTGCCCCTTTCTTTTCTATGCATTTCTCACTTGCACAGTGCAAAATTATTAGGAAATAGGCCATTTATTGACTAGAACCAACCTTAGAGCTGCATTTCCAGGATACCTGGTTACAAAAATGTGTGAACTCATCAAGAGCCATTTTATCCACCTAAAACCAGGACCACAGAACCACTGACCAGACACTGGGGTGGCATGTTTATGATTTATTACCTTTGGCCAGTCTTCTCTGACAGCACATTCCTGCTTAGCCTGAGGTGACACAGGCCCTGCTGCCCTCGGGGAATGACTCAGGTCTTTGCCACTTTGCCACACACCTTCCTGCACCCCTACTGCTGCAACTGGGGTCGCTCCACTGCAAGAAACGCTCTTGGTGAAGGGCAAACTCTGTCTCTGCAAACTGGAATCCTGCTGACTAGCACTTGGTGTCAGCAGAGCTGCAGGTGTGGATTTTAAGTCATTTCTTAAGCCAACTGGTGATGAATTTTTGGAGACTGTACACGGTTTTGGGTCTTTCTGAGACAGCACCACTCCTTTGCTTTTTGACAACACCAGATTGACCACTTTACTGGTTATTTTATTGACTTCAGCAGAACCAATTCGCTTGGGTGTCTCCTTTTTAAGTGAAGCATCAGAAGAGGAAGATGTTTGTTTGTCAGCCTGGGCTGACAGAACATCAGAGCCTCTTTTGGTCAATAAATAGACTTTCCCATTGTACATGACCAGAGCATTATCTTTTAAAGGTGTGATTTTGGTTTGGCTTCCACCAGGACCGTTAGAACAGAGTGGCAAAATATTTGCAGGATTAACTTCTACATTCTTTGTGTCTGACAAAGTTTTCAGGATCTTGGAAGCGACATTATTTGAAGACTTTACAGGGATGAGACAAGCTGCTGAGAGCGGGGCAGTTTCTTGCACGATCCATTTCATGGGAGTTTGCTGGCACTGCTGCCCCTCGGATGGGACTGGCTCGGGAGAAGAACCAGATCCCTTTTGGGCAGCTGTCACTATCAGTGTCTTTGAAACTTCCGTGGCAGGTTTGGGGCAAAAGCTCTGCAAGTGCGTGGGCAGGACTTGGGAGGTTTTCACTGTGTTCACGGGTGACACGTAAATCACCGTCGGCGTTTTTGTACTGTCAGCCCCTCCAGACACGTTGGTGGCTGCAGCTGCCAGGATTTTTTGCTGTATTGAAGGTGGCAAAAGAGAGGCTGGGACAGATTTCACTTCTGCATCAGCTGGAATCTGGAGGTGGTGTCCAGAGGGCAGTGCTGGAGACCTGACAGTCACTGGGACGGGTTTGGTGTTCACCACCATGTAGGTTGTGCTGCTCTGGTGAGAGGAGCTCGTGATGGCCACGTTCTGCAAGGACACTCCATCCACGGACACACAGCTGCTCTGGCCGTTGGCAGCTGCACTTGGAATCGAGCTTTCCTTTTCAGAATCTGTCCTAACACTCTCCTGCTTGTCTAATGTCCTCGTAAGAATAATCTTTCCAGGATTAGGAGGCTGGAAAATAGGTATCTTAACAGATGAAGGCGCAGCAGTATTGCCAAGCTGTGTCTTAAAAGTAAGATGGACTGGGCTAGAAACATTTGCGTTAGAATTATTTGGCATGGCTGGAGACTGAACTACTGGCACAAAGCTTCCAGAAGTTTTAGAAATGGGAAGCAATTTCAGAAGGTTTTTTCCATCTGGTCCCGTTGTCTGAACGACTCGGTACATACAGCCTGCAATGCTTAACAAAGAAAAGGGAAAAGAGAGAAAAATGAAAGGCAGTGTAAGTGAACGAGCACAGGTACTTTAATTCATGAGCATCAGTGAACTCTACACCCAGGGCTGAAGCAGATTAACTCCTGGAAAATGCCTGAGTTAATTTTCAGGAGCTTCCTACTGACCTACCCAGGTTTCCATTTCAGACCATCTCAGACTGTCTGAAAATAGTGTCCAGCTTCTACACCCCAGAGTAGCAAGAAATGACATCTTTTTCAGATTAAAAGTAAGTTAAAAGACCCCAGAAAACACCTCACATTACCCTCCTCTTCCCCTCACAGGGCCTTTCATTCTGAAAATGAAACCACTACCTCCCAATTTCCCAGAGAAGCCTTATTTTCCCCTTTCCCATCTCCCTGTTACTATTTCTAACCCTCCTGAGTGCTATGAACTATGAATTTCAGGAAGGCTTCAGGAGAATACGGGCAGAGTAGCTGCATGGCAAGAGAGAAGCAGAAACTACTTCAGACACAACAAAGGAATTTGGAAACAGGATGTGTTTATTTTGTGGAAGAGGTGGCTCCTGTGCCTCCCTGGCACCTGCCTGGCCATTCTTGAGGCAGATACAGACCACAGAGGTGGTTCATCCTCAAAGAGATGGAAAACTCTCAAACGATACTGGGTTATAAACATTTTTGAGAACAGAAGTCTAAGTCTAGGAAGGAAAAGGCTTCAAAACCAAGGAGGAACACATGGAAACAGCACCAGGGACATCTGGAGAGAAAACAGAGATTTCTTGCAGGTGAAGGTAAGAACTCACCAAGAGACAGACAGATCTTGTCAAAACACAAGTTAGTTGTGACTGCTCCAAATGCCAAGATTTTTCGAGTCCATGGCAGGACAAAGAACCTCTCCCACTCCAGGGGAGTCTGCCCAATGCAGGCTCTTCTGCAAAGAACTCCTGGACTCTGAGCAGAACAATCTACTGCCCAAAGCACTGCAGAGACACGTGTGGGCAAACAAAGCTGCCCTCACTGAGAAAGAAGAGACCAAATCACTGGAAGTTGTGACAGCAGATCCAGAGCGATTAAAAAGCAGAGCTGCCAACTCCAGCTGGAGTCACCAAGAGCACCACGTCCATCCCATCGACTTCCTGTGTCAGTAAATGCTGTGAGACCACGGACATGGGAGCAGTTCCCAGTCCCACCGCGATGACATCAGGGCTGTGTTCTGCTTTCTGTCAGGTAGCTTTGAAATGGGCATTTTTTCTGTCTTTTTTGGGCTTCTGACTCAGCTTGGAGCAGGGCCCGAGCGCTCAGTCCTGCGTCCCAGCCCTGTGGCTGCTCAGGGGTCAGCCAGCCTTCGCTTCTCCCACCTGCTGGGAAGTCACAGGAGTGCTCTTCACTCCCAAAGCTGGGCGGTTCCTGCTGGGAGTCACATCCTCTGGGGGCTGACACAAACACCCCACTACTGTCTGCCCAACACACAAAGCCATCAGATACACAGAGCCCTCCTTGCTGTGACCTTGGAATTAACTCCCACCCCCAGTGTTTTGGTACAATGCCTCATTTCTGGGCACAAGGTATGAAAATGGAGATTTTTACATGAGGTATCAGTGCAGTGGGCAGGAAATTCTGCAGTATTTTTGGTTTTAAGGTACTGAAAATTAAAATATGGGCATTATACCACATGGTTCCTAATGGAAGCTGTCACAGGAGGGCTTATGAGCAAAATGGGAGTTGGATGTTTTGGCATCAGAAACGAGAGTTGAGATGGACTAGCACTGACAGGCAACAGTCTGACAGAAAACAGTTTTGCTTAAATGAAGAGGAAGTAGAAATATTTGTGTGTTTGAACATAACTAAAGCAGAGAAAAAAGACTTTTGGAGCACTTTAAACCTCCCAGCACTACTGACAATGCAAATGAGGAACAGCAGCAGCTCCTGGACTGTGCTTTGAATCTCTCAATACTTCTTTAATAACTCCATGGTCTACAGCCTCAACTTTGCTTCTATATATAAGAAGTAAAAGCAAATCCAGAAGGAATTTTTCAGCAAGTCCCACAAATGTGGAGCTGCTGAACAGAGAAACAGGCACTTACCTGCGCCCCAACTAACTACGGCTGCAAATTGGCACCAAGGGGCAGAAGAAACCTCCAAAGAGGCTCGTTCCTCCACCTGTCAAAGCAAGGGAACACTTCTAACTTTTGGGCAAGAGGAGGGGGAGCAGATCACAGGGAAAGGAAGCAAGAAAAACAGGGAGAGATGAGCTGAAGATATATTTGCATCAATATTTTTCTCTGCCAGTTTCCAGCGCTCACGTCCTCGTTCCCACCTGGAACCACCATTCACCTCCATCTTGACAGACTTAAAAACTGGTTTTGACTGTGCTACAAACAGGAACTTTAAAGTAGATTGGGGGAAAAAAGCACCAGTAAAAAATCTCATTTGCCTGAACTTCAGATCATTCTGCTTTCCATGATTACAGAAGGCAACTGCAGCTTTTTATCTCCATGAAAAAGTGCAAGACACCCCAAAATCATCATCTTCTGGGAAATAACATTCTTTAACTTGAAACTAATATCAGGTATTTACACATTGGGAGAATGACAAAAAGCTAAAGGATAGGCAAGAGAGAAGGAAAAGTCCAATGAGATACCAAGAAGTGGAATTCACCCAAATTGACTCAAACATCTTCGACTGAGGAGAGAAAGGAGCACTGCACGTTTCCAGCACTGTGAGTTAAAAAGGCTTCATTGCAGCAATTTCACATAAAGCTTTTCCGGGGTGATACAAAGAAATAACCACGAGGAAGCTTCATGTTACCAGAATAAAATAAAGCACTGTCTCCATACGTTTTTGAGGGATGAAGAGGAGAGGTAGAAGTTGTTTTACTTCAGTCTTCAGGTCACTGCTCTTTGAATTAATGAATCTTTAAGAATCTCTTAATCAGAATGAAAAAAACTCCCTCAGTATCCCCTTTTTTAGGGTGTGAGATTAATTTGGTTAAAGAACAGGTTAATTTCTTTTCCTAAAAAAAAATGACAACAGGAAATCTGTATCCTGCCAGGTTGTCCTTGGGAATTTCTCCCATCGTTACTGAAGTAGAGTTTTCTTTCTCCTCTTCACCTTCCTTCACTTCCCAACTCCATAAGAATAAACCTCCTCAAATCTCATATATGAGTGCTCAGAAATAATTGTGTTGTTACAATACTTTAGAAAGGCCTAAGGCAGATCCATGAACAAAACTTGAGACAAATAAGTTAATGGAAGAATTAAAAAATGGTGGACTGGTAGAAACCTTATTTAATATCACCAGAGAAATGGCCAAATTCAATAAAAACAACCAAATAAAATTCTGTGACATTCATAGAGGGATCTGTCAACCAGATGACATTTTTTGGACCCAAAAAGGAGATTTCTTTCAGTGAACAGTCTGTGTGCAGCAACACCAACACCTCCCTATGGATGTGGCATTAAGGAAGGTAGGAAAGCAGAGAGAACAGAAAGAAACTGGGAGATTTATTTCTTTACTTACTTATTTCAAGACAGAAAAATAATAAGAATAATCTACATTTCCTTCAGTTCACCAGAATTCCTGTTTTCTTGACCAGACACAGCAGTTTTACTGTCTAAACTTCTCTCACTGTTCATTACTTTCAGTGAGCAGCACAAACCACAAAATACCGAGTATTTAAACATTCACCTTCTGTCCTTTATGCTTCCATTAACAAAAACACCCTTGGAATATTTTCAGAAAATAGGAATACTTTTTTCTGCCAAATAAATTCATTCACCAAATGCAGTGCAACCACCAGCACAATTCCCACAGAAATCCTGACTGTGCCATTAAAAACCGCATCAGCAGAGATCAAAGAGACAGACTGCTCAATTTCCCTGCAAAGTCGTCAGAAGGAACAATCCCCCTCGGAAGAAATGAGCTACTTTTCCATCTGCCTTCACTCCCAACTGTTCCTTTAGGCACAACTTTCACCTACAAATGTGAGGAAATCACTAGGGACTATGGGCCACTCCAGAGAAGCAACAGAATTTATTTTAATGGGTTCAGTTGGATCCAGGGAGTGGCAAAGTAACAACTTCTTGTCAATTGGAAATGTGCACCCAGGAACAAAGTAAAATTAATTGATTGTAGTTGAGATATATTTATTTTATATAGCTGCATTCATTCTATGGATCATCTGAAAATTGTAATAAAATAATAATAGTAATGACAATACTAAATATATAGTAACATATAATCTAAATAATATACAATGATCATTGTTATTATCATTACCATCATCTAAAGGAAATCAAGAAATTGATGTTGAATTTGGAGGAATCCTGACCAGTATTTCAGTTCAAGCCATCTCTAATGACCTGAGGTTTTACCCTAAACCAGAAGCTTTCAATAACGGCAGAAAAACCACTTTCTGTTTGACAGTAATTGTTTCTGGGAACTCTTTCATCCACTGTGGAATATTCCCTGCCGTACAGATAGCTGTGGATGTGCAAACTGCCAGGAAACGCTCGCTGTGCTCTGTTCTGAACCACAGCTCTCCTGATCCGTGACAGGATCCTCCTCCAGCCACAAAACCTCTGGTGGAATCTGCGACCATCAAAAACACCCAACGGGGACCAGAACCACCCAACGGGGGTCAGAAATCACCCAACGGGGGTCAGAAATCACCCAACGGGGATACCACGGCAGCCCCGGGAATCAGAAATCACCCAAAACTCATCCCTGAGCACGCAGAGCACCCTGAGAACTCCAGAGAGCCAAGGAAAGGCATCGGGAGCCAAACCACGGCTGGAGCCGCGGGGCCCGCTGAGCTCCCGGCGCAAACCGGGGCTGGAGGCACGGAGAGGCAGCAGCCGCAGAATTCCCGGTACCGTCCCAGAGGGAGATCCCAGCACAGCCACGCCCGCGCGGTGCGATCCTAACGAGGGACCTGATGGGTAAAGCTGCCCCAGAGAGCCCGGGGAAGGGAACAGGGCTGGGGAAGGGTCTGGAGCCCCAGGAGCGGCTGAGGGAGCTGGGAAAGGGGCTCAGGCTGGAGCAAAGGAGGCTCAGGGGGGACCTTGTGGCTCTGCACAAGTCCCTGACAGGAGGGGGCAGCCGGGGGGGTCGGGCTCTGCTGCCAGGGAACAGGGACAGGAGAAGAGGGAACGGCCTCAGGCTGGGCCAGGGGAGGCTCAGGGTGGATTTAGGGAAAATTCCTTCATGGAAAGGGTGGCCAAGCACCGGCAAAGGCTTCCCAGGACAGAGTGGAAGCCATCTGTGGAAGTGTTCAAAAAATGAGTGGATGTGGCACGGGTTAGTGGCGAACACGGCAGTGCTGGGGCAATGGTTGCACTCAGTGACTTTTAAGGGTTTTTCCAAGGGAAATAATTCCACGACTGTGAAAGGTTCAATTCCTCTGATATCCCCACTCCCCGTTTCCCGGCTGCCTCCAGCACACCCCACCCTCACCGCGATGTGGCCGCAGCGACAACGAACACCAAGAGCCCCTGACACCAAAACACAACCAAAATACAGCCAAAATACAACCAAAACACAGCCAAAACACAACTGGCATCGAGCCGGAGACGGCACCGCACGTGGAGCGGGGCTGGAACCGCCCCCAGCCTGCTCAGCACCGCCTGGGATGGGAAAGGGAACAGGAGAGGAAAGGAGGGAGGGAGGGAGGGAGGGAGGAAGGGAAGGAAGGGAAGGAAGGAAAGGGAAGAAAGGGAAGGAAAAGGTGAAAGGAAAGGTGAGGCGTGGAAGGGGAAGGGGCAGGGAAGGGAATGGAAAGGAAGAGAAGGAACAAGGAAAGGAAGGGCTAGAAAGGGATGAGTAAGAAAGGGATGGGAAAGGAAGGGATAAGAAAGAAACGGAAAGGAAGGGAAGGAACAGGACGACGCCCTCCCCGCCGCCCCCCCGCCCGTCCCGCCGGGGCCGCCGCCGCCGCCCCCGCCCTCCCGTTTCCGCGCACGGGTCCCGGCAGGACGGGGAGCGGCGGGACCGTACCTGGCGGGGCGTCCCTGCGCGGCCGAACCCCCGGGCCCGCCCGTACTCACAACTGCGGCCGCTGCTCAGCGCTCCGGGACATGGCGGGGCGGCCCCACCGCGGCCCCGCGCGTCACTTCCGCCCGCCCCGCCCCCGCCGCCGCCGCTTCCGGCACGCCGCTTCCGGGAAGTGGCGCCGCCCGGCGGCCGCGAGCGGCACAGCGGGGGCGGCGCTTCCGGTGCGGGCGGAAACGGGCGGGGAGGGGCGGGGGGGGCACCGGGGGCACGGGGGGCACCGGGGGCACCGGGGGCACCGGTATCGCCCACAGGCACCCGCACCGCCCTGCTCCTGTGTGTGTGAACCGCGGGCTGGCCGCGGGACAGCACCGCTGAGGGCGGGAGGATATTTAAATAGGAAATTTGCATATGCAAATACGTGTTATAATATGGGCAAGGACAGGTGTGTGTCAGAGTGGGGTGAACGCACACACTCAGTGAGCTTTATATATTATATATAATATATGTAAAATAAATAACGAAATGTAATATATCATCTAATATTATAATGATTTAATAATATAATTAATGGTGATAAAATAATACATTGAAATGAAAGTGATCAATAATGACATAATAAAAAATAATAACAATTTATAATTACTATGCTCTTATATATTATATAATTTGTATTATAGATTACATAAAGCATATATATACATATAAAATATAATTTTGTATTCTATTCCACAGAGGTTCTGAGAAGGGGTACGTCAGCCTGCACAGACTACAGATATACATGTGTACATAGAAGGACGCTGTGTGAGGCTGGGGTTTTTATACACATATATATAAAATGATAGATCACATTCCAGTGTAGCAGCATGTACCCAACAGGAGGCAACAGCATGACTCTGTGGGGTGTAATACTAAAAATAAATACAAATAATACTCTGCATAACACACAGAACATGGCAGATATAAGCTGTCCTGGGGATTTTGTTGTATGTTCTGTGTTATTATAGCTGCAGGGAGAAATGAAGGAGTGCCTGGCAGTGTGTGCATTTGTGGAGCATAAATAACACAAATCACATTCTCTACTGTTAAGTGCTCTGTGGTGTAACATTAGGATAAAGAGTCTGTACAAACACATGGACCTACAGGTGTGAATGTGTGTGTACACAAGTGTATAAATACATATATCAAAGGTGCTTATATATTATGGAAATATATAATATATAATATATTATATATGATAATTTTATATATTTTGTATTATGTATTATATATTATATTCTATGTAAAACTTATCAGGTTGATGAGGTGAGGGTTGGCCACAGGTTGGACTCAATGATCCTGGAGGGCTTTTCCAACCTCAAAAATTCCATGATTTGCACTGTTGGACTCCTTATTCCATGGAAGGGAAGAGTTTCAAAATCACCTGTTAAAATTTTGCTTTCACCAGCCATAAATTGCCAAAGTGGCACAAAATGCTGGGGACACGTTTGGCTGCTCCCCACGTGGGGAGGAGCAGCTTTGGAAGCTGTGTCTCTGCATCTGTGTCGCCAGGCTCGTTCTCCCTCTGCCTGGTGAGCCAGGACCATGTCAGCCCAAATCCCAACTTCCCAGAGCTGCAGAGCTTCCCCAGCCCAGAGCCAACACTCTGACAGTCACCAGTGTGGCCAAACACGGTGCTCAGTGTCGTGTTATCCATGAAGATTGGCCAGCTTGGATGGGCTTGGGGCAACTTGGGCTAGTGGAAGGTGTCCCTGCCCGTGGCAGGGGGTGGGACAGGATGAGCTTTAAAGTCCCTCCCAACCCAAACCAGGCTGGGATTCTGGGATTCTGAGATGTTACAAAACTGCCTGAGAGACTCTTGTCACTGATTTTCCTGTTGTTCCTTGGGAACAGACTGGAAGACCCTTTCATGTTCTGTCCTCTCTCTCTCTTGCTCCATGACCAGGATCACAGAATCCCAGGATCACTTAGGCTGATAAAGACTTCAAGACCATCCAGTCCAACCTGTGACCAGTCACCAGCTGGACCAGAGCTCTGAGTGCCACAGGCAGTCATTCCTTGAGCATGTCCAAGGACTCCACCATCAATGGATCCCCCATTACCCTCCTCCACCCCAATCAAGAGAATGAGTCAAAACTCTCCAGATTTGCGTATTACCGCAGGCCTGGGCCCTACGGTATATCACCGTGTCCTGCAGCCATAGGGAGGAGGAGGAGAGAAGATCCAGCAGGCAGGAATTGTGCAGCAAGATTGATTTATTTAATTATTTTACAAACTTTTTTATAGACTTTTTCTTCATAGTCTAATTGGACAAAGGATCAGCCACCCCTTGGGGGTGATTGGCTAAAATCCTAAAAGATCCATTGTCAAAATATTTTTCTACCATACCATAAACAAGACTTTTCAAGGTTGCAGGTGGCTTGGTTGTTTACATAACTCTGCTACCTCTTCTGTGAGAGAGAAAAGTTTCTCACAGACTTAGAAAATAGCAAGAAAATCCTCGCTAGCAGCATTTTTGTATCTACATTTGTGAATGTCCAGATTGTGGTGACGAAGGTGTGTCAGAGCAATACAGGAGAAGGTGGCTGTGTCCTGAAGAAACCACATCCATCTCACGGAGCACCCACACTGGAGCAGGAGAAATGCAAGGAAAAAGGAGCAGCAGAGAGGATTTTTTTATGGACTGACCACATCCCCTATTCCCCATTCCCCATCCCCGCTGCACTGCCCAGGCTGGAGGGAAAGAGAGATTAGGGGATGTGAAACTGAGCCTGGGGAAAAAGTGGTTTAAATCTTGTCTTTATTTCTCACCATCCAAATATATTTTAATTTGCAATAAACTAAATGAATGTTTCCAACACCAAGTGTTTGCCCATGACAATTATTGGTGTCACATGGAGATTATAGGAATTTGGCAGAAAATAATCCCCCTGTGTCCCAACTGGTCCTCAGAGGGGCTGGGAGCAGCTGGGTTGAATTTCTGATCACGACCAGTTGGGCACCACAAGTCTG
Source organism: Corvus hawaiiensis (assembly GCF_020740725.1). NCBI lineage: Eukaryota > Metazoa > Chordata > Aves > Passeriformes > Corvidae > Corvus > Corvus hawaiiensis. The sequence goes on along the minus strand of NC_063236.1, from coordinate 4,822,146 downwards.
GTCCTGCTCAATGAGGACTTTCATAATCACAAATTTACGAACAGTAAGAATTTTTGAAACAACAGAAATACAGGTTTGGACTTGCTGTAGATAAATGCACCAGCACCAATAGAGTGATGATGATGATGATCAACAACAATCATAATAATAATGATGGTGTGCTAACATGGGTAATAATAATTGTATGCAAAATGTCACCAAGAAGGCATTCCCAGCTGGGAGGGGGGTGAGCAGAGTCACCCACCCACTCTCCCCAAGGTCCACCTCTTCACTAGGGTAATTTACACCCAAACCAATCATCCTTCTCCTGTTTTATGCGCAGCATCATCCAGGCAAAGAGCTGAGTTGTGAAGTCATCCACAGAATCCTGGAATCATTCAGGTTGGAAAAGTCCCCCAAGACCATTGACTCCAACCTGTGAATGGTCTCCACCTTATCAGCCAGGAGGGAGCACTGAGTGCCACATCCAGGCATTCCTTGGACACCGCCAGGGATGGGCACTCCAAACCTCCCTGGGCAGCCCCTTCCAGTGCCTGATCACCCTTCCCATGGAGAAATTCCTCCTGATGTCCAACCTGATCCTCCACTGGCACAGCTTGAGGCTCAAGACACAAAGGTTTAGACCATCTTCTGATCTTTATGGCTCCTGATACACCTGAAACATTATCTTCAGAATTACTGTTTCTTTATAAACGAAGACTGAGTTTGGAACCTGCCATGAAACCAGTGGTGGGCTTACACAGACAGAGGTGTCACGGGGACACTCGAGGACAGTGTCTGGCACGTGACACCAGGCAAAGGCACCATGACTGGTCCCAGTCTGTCCATGCCACTGCTCTGAGATGATTCTGCACTAATCCAACCCTTGGGCTGCATCAGGAGGTTATCTGGAGGAACACCCCATCGTTTCAGCCCAGGAGGGAGCCTTCACAAGCTCTCGTGGGTACTTACTGGCCAGCAACTCATCAATGGGGTTGCTCATGCCCAAATTCATGCTTGTGAATCTCTTTCCATTTTTCTACACTACCTGTAATCCTGGTCACAGCCCAGAATCACCGAGTCATGGAATCATTTTGGTTGGAGAAGCCCTCTAAGATCATTAAGACCAATTGTTAACCCAACACTGACAAAGCCACCACTAAACCGTATCCCCTGAGCACTTCCAGGGATGGTGACTCCACTTGTGCCCTAGGCAGCTGTGCCAGGGCCTGACCACCCTTTCCAGGAAGAAATTTTTCCCAATATCCAAACTAAACCTCCCCTGGCCCAGCCTGAGGCCGTTCCCTCTCCTCCTGTCCCTGTTCCCTGCGAGCAGAGCCCGACCCCCCCGGCTGCCCCCTCCTGTCAGGGACTTGTGCAGAGCCACAAGGTCCCCCTGAGCCTCCTTTGCTCCAGGTCCTCCCCTGTGGAGGATCAGGCACAGGCGTGATTTGTCTCAGACATTGTGACTGTCACAACAGGAGAAGTGTGATCAGAGGAGAAGGTTCCGTGGAGCTGAGCCAACTCACTCCCTGCTGGTGGAGAGACTCGCGCTCAGTCCCCCCTCTCGAGGAGGACTCAAAGGATTGGCTGCGCATTCATGAACAAAACAGCACGAAAAATCTAATTTACATAAGAGGCTGCCCAGGTTTAACGACGAAAGGAAGTGGATTGGGCCCCCTGGTTCTCTTTTTCCTCTCTTTCACTTTCACTTTCTTTGTCTCACAAGCCGAGCTCCAGGAACGAGGTGGGATCTAAGGACTGGTGGTACTCTTTGCTCTTCTTCTCTCCTTCCCCCTTTTCTGTCTTTATTTCACAGAACCACAGAATGTCCTGAGTTGGAAGGGACCCACAGGGAGAGTCCAACTCCTGGCCCTTCACAGACACCCCAACAATCCCATCCTGTCCCTGAGAGTGTTGTCCAAACACTTCTGGATCTCTGGCAGCCTTGGGGCCGTGACCTGGGGAGCCTGGGCAGTGCCCAGCACCCTCTGGGGAAGAACCTTTCCCTGATAGCCAATCTAAACCTCCCCTGACACAGCTTCAGACCATTCCCTCAGGTCCTGTCCCTGCTCACAGAGAAGAGATCAGTGTCTGCCCCTCCTTTTCCCCTCACATTGAAATTGTAACTGTGATGAGTCTCCCCTCAGCCTCCTCCAGACCAAGTGCCCTCAGCTGCTCCTCCCACAGCTTCCCCTCAAGGCTCTTTACCATCTTTGTTGCCCTCCTTTGGATGCTCTCCAATGGCTTAATGTCTTTTTTATCTTGTGGTGCCCAAAACTGCCCGCAGCCCTTGAGGTCAGGCTGCCCCAGAGCAGAGTGGGGCAATCCGCTCCCTGCCCAGCCATCGGTGCTGGGCCTGATGCCCCTCAGGGCAGGGATGTCCCTCCTGGCTGCCAGGGCACTGCTGGCTCAGGTCCAACTGGCCACTGACCAGGACCCCTGGGTCCCTTTCCAGGCACTGCTTTCCAGCCTCTCGTTCCCCAGTCTGTCCGGACAGCCAAGTTTGCCCCATCCCAGGTGCAGAATCCAGCACCTTCCCCTGTTGAACTCCATAGGCTGGTGATTGCCCTGTCCTCTAATTGGTTGAGGTCTCTCTGCAGGGCCTCCCTGCCTTCAAGGGGGTCAACAGCTCCTCCCAGATTTGTATCATCTGTGAACTTGCTCAGTATCCCTTCCAGTCCTGGATCCAAGTCATTTATGAAGATGTTGAAGAGCACAGAGCTGCGGATGGAGCCCTGTGGAACCCCACTAGTGACAGGTCCCCAGTCTGATGTCTCCTCAGCCATTGTCACCCTTTGTGCCTGACCCGTGAGCCAGCTGCTCACCCTCCCATGATGTGTTCATCCAGCTGTGAGCTGGACATTTTGTCCAGAAGGATCCTGGGAGAGACAGCATCGAAAGGTTTACTGAAACCCACAAAGATTCCATCAGCTGGCTTTCCTGGATCAAGCAGGGTGGTGGGTCACCTTGTCATGACAGGAAATCAGGTTTGATGAAGCAGGACCTTCCTCTCATGAGGCTGTTCTGGTTGACCAATGACTGCGTTGTCCTTCAGGTGGTTTTCCATCATTCCCACAGTAACCTCCTCCACAGTTTTACCGGGCACTGAAGTGACACCGACAGGTCTGTAGTTCTCAGGGTCCTCTGGAGTTTAAATCTCCCTCAGCTGCTCCCTTGCTTTGCCTGGGCAAAACATGGTTTTCATATTCAATCCTGTGCTCTGCATGGAAGTTGGTTGTGGGAGTGGGGAGATGGAGTAGTGGCACCGTGGCTTGTGAGCCAGCTCCTCTGAGGAGTTTGTTGTGGGAGCTGAGGACCCATTGAAGTGAACTGCACAAAATTCAGGGCTTGTAGCCACCACTCCTGTGGAAGTGCACTGTAAAAATTCAAGAGCTTGTTGGCCCACACCTTTGGAGTCTATACTCTATATTCAGCTGGCTGGTTGCTGGAGTTGCTGGAGTACCACAAAAGCACAAATGCTCCCTGACCTTTGCTCAGCCTGATGAGGATTTACAATGAACCACCCATGGGTCCTGAGACCCCCCAGCTCCCTCAGCTGCTGCTGGTGCTCCACATCCTTCCCCAGCTCCATTCCCTCCCCTGGACATGCTCCAGCCCCTCGATGTTTCTCTTTCCAGGTGGAGCCCAGAACTGCACACAGCTCTCCAGGTGCCTCACCAGAGCACCTCATTCTACCCAGTCAAAAGCTTTTTCTCCTATTTCCCTCTTTTCCCACCTGGATCCTAATCCTAAAAAATGAACAAGGTTTGGTGTCTGCCTGAACTGGGAATACAGCATCTGGCATGTTCTGGGTGTCACCTGGCCAGGACAGATAGGTAAAGGCTTCGGGCATAAGTTTTTGCTATTTCCCAGGATCTCTGCCAGCAATATTTACTGCTGGTCCTTTTAGCAAGAGGATGCTGGCTGGGCTCCTGGAAAATTCAAATTCCTTCAGATTTGGGTAATTTTTCCAAGACTTTCAAGCTCCCTTTGAATTGGCAAAGTCCCCCAGCTTCTGGAGGTTGATCTTTGCCTTCCTCATTTATGAGATGCCAGGCTAAAAATTTCTCTCAGGTTTTTTTTTCACGGTCAGGACTTTTTCCTCATGTTGAATCCAAGCACATTGAGCAAGGTCTAACTCAGCTTCCTCTAAATTGCCAACCACAGCCACAGGTTTCAAACAAACATTTTGGGGAGAACACATTTCAGCTGTCTCCTCTCCTGCCTGCTCATTTGGCATCATTTGGGTTTGACTTTGAGGTCTGGTGTCAGCAGAGACTTGTGTGCAGAGATGATCATCTATTTATGTGTCAGATGTTGGTCCAGTCTGCTCTTCAAGAGAGTGGTTTGGCTCCTTGGTGTGACACTTCAGCTGGAAAGCAGCCGGACAGAGGCATCCACTGCCTGTCAAAAGGGATGTTGTGAGCACTTGCTCTTGTCAAACTTGCCACTGAGATATCATGAGATGTGACACTTTATTGTGCCATAAATCAAGTCTCTCCTGATGGGAGAGAATTTGCTGAAAGTCCTTGCAAGGCGTTTAAAAGACAAAGCGAGACGTCTTCTGTAGTTTCAATGCTTCCAGATAGTTGTTTATTATTATTAACATTCTAGATCGATTGTTTATTAAGTCTTATCAGAGGAACTCAGCCACCAGCGTGACCCAGGTACAGCATGGAAGGAGGAAAAGTAGGAGTGAGAGTGAGAAAGACTAATTATCAAGATTTACACAGCCTTTTAAAGACATTTTAACCAATAGTTACTAAAAACTTACATTATTTTCACTTTCCTACCAATTATTCAGTAACACAGACAGGAACTGTGGAATTCTCTATCCAATGAATCCAAACTACTTTTACTGCAGAATATGGAGTGGTAGAAGAAGGAGAATAAGGTTTAGAGAACAACAACAATCCTCCATTTTGATATTTTTTACTCTTATCTATGTACTTCAAAGAGAAGCCCAAAGCCTCTAAATTTTTCATCCTGTGACAATCTTACATAGTAGTCTATCACCTAATTCACACCACTGTATTTTCTAGTTGTTGTCTGACTGTTGGTAATTTTTTCCAAGGTTGGAGGCTAAAACAGTGTTGTTCAGGGGGGTAAGAACCCTTAAAAACAGGCAGAGAAATATTCTCGGCACTCTGAGTTCCTACAGAGATGGAAAATTGGTGCCAAAATTCATCTGGAGTCTTGAAAGCACCAAATGATGCTGAGGTAGACTTTACCATGGGCTCCTTATTCAATCCCTGCTACATCTGTTATAAACTGGTTTGCAGTTCTCAGTGCAGTATTTAGGATTGAGTCAGCAAAGCCACACCTGTCCTACAAGGGCAGGGCTCCACCTCTTTGGGGACACATCTGAATTGGTGTTTTCCACCATGTAAAGCTAATTTGTGTATATAAAATAGTAAGACTGGCTAAATTCACTGCCAGTTTTGCAGCTTGGAAAGGTAGAGTTGGCACTGGACATAGAAAAACCTCATTTAAGGTCTCTAAACCATAAAAACTGGCAGAGGAAAGGTTAGATGGGATATTGGGAAGGAATTCCTGGCTCTTAGGGTGCTGTGGCCCTGGACAGGGTGCCCAGAGAGGCTGTGGCTGCCCCATCCCTGGCAGTGTCCAAGGCCAGGTTGGACGGGGCTTGGAGCATCCTGGGACAGTGGAAGGTGCCCCTGCCCATGGCAGGGGGTGGAACTGGATGGGCTGAGATTCCATGATTCCATTATTTTAATTAAAATTGGACTTCATGAGAGTTCACAAGAATTTTACCTTCCACTTCTGATTTCTAGACATTAAGCAAACGAATGTTTGAAATTCTATTCAAGGCCCACCAAATCCTGGCTCATAGTGCTTATTTTGTTCAGGATATTTCTTTGTCCAATTCCACTCAACCACAAAGAATTAAAATTCAAAACTCATCCCAAGTCTGAAATGCCAATGGGCTGTTTGAGGATCCATCACCTTCATGCTTGAAGTTTCAGGATTAAGAAAAACCAGTTGAGTAAGAAAGTTGCAATTTTGACAGGACAATTTGGACCAGGAAAAAAATAAATCATGGGCAAAAGTCTTGTGCCTTGGCTCCACTGCCTCCCACCAGTGTTTACTGCACAGAGGAGGGTGATTATTGTTCCTGTTAATAAACCCAATAAAATAAGGAGTAAATGACCTGGAATTCAAAATCTCATTTGTTAAAGTGGTATCTCACTTAACAGTGTAATATTATGAAAAACATTAGGATACAGATTTCTGGGGTCTCAGAGTCTAGATCTGGGAAAGGATTTAGATTTAGCTCAGCCAGCACATTTTTTTTTAGATATAAAAACTCAGAAGATTTTATAAAAAAACCACCTTAAACTTATATCAAAGAGTAATACCCAGAACTTCTCCCATCAGCAGAAGCCTGAGAAAACATAGTTTAGTTATCCAGAAAAACCCAATCAGCCTAGAACTCAGCTATTTGTCCCATAAGCAACCATCCCAAACAAGACAGTGTTGAGTGGAGGACAGGCAGGTTGCCCTCCCCTCGCTGCAGCTGCTGATGGTTCAAGCACAGCACCAGGGGCACAGCACCAGGGGCACAGCACCAGGGGCACAGCCCTGCTCAGCTGGAGCTGTGGCTCAGCACATCGGGCTCCCAGTGATCAGGTGGGTTCCCAAAAGGATCACGGTGAGGTGGTTCCAGTTCAAGGGGCAGCTACGGCCTGGTGTCAGGCATCTCCCTGGCAGCCCTTTGCTGCATCCCCCCCAGCCAGGGAGGGCTGTTTGCCACCCTGCTCTGTGGAAGGGAAAGTGGTGGGACACAAGTGCCCCAGCACTGGAGGTACAGCACCACCAGGGTTGGTCAGGGCACAGCAGCCCCCGTGCCTTGGAGGGACTGTACTGAGGTGAGGGGGGATTTCCCTCTGCTGTCACTGCTGGCAAAGATCCGGCTGTCACTATCCAGGAGTGAGCCCTCTGGGATAAGGTTACATAGCTGTTCTTATTTTCAGCCCGTCACTGCAGTCCTTCAACACAACCAGTGGAATTGGCTGAACTGGTGATTGTTATTAATCACAGAATATCATCGTTGGAAGGGACCTGACGAGTCCAATTCCCGAGTCTGCACAGGACAACCCAAAGAATCCCAGCATGTGCCTGAGAGCACAGGGACTTCCAGCAAGGGGAGAGCAGTGGGGTGGAGATGCAGCTGTGGCAGAGGGAGCAGGGCCAGCATGGCATGTCCTGTGCTCAGGGACCCCGAGGTGCTGCAGAGCCAGTGCCGCTCCAAAAGCTCTGCTGTCACCATCACGTGTGACACGGCAGGATGCAGGGAGAGCCTGGCTGAGGCTGTCCTGGGAGCAGCTGCTTTGATCACCTTCCTCTGCCAAAGGAATTGGAGGAATAGAATCACAGAATCTCAAGGATCACAGATCCTTGTTGGACCCACAAGGATCATCCAGGCCAGCCCCTGGCCCTGCACAGACACCCCAACTATCCCACCCTGGGCATCCCGGAGAGCCTTGGCCAAACGCTCCTGGAGCTCTGGCAGCCTCGGGGCTGTGCCCATTCATTCCCTGGGGAGCCTGGGCAGTGCCCAGCAGCCTCTGGGGGAAGAACCTTTTCCTGAGCTCCAGCCTGACCCTCCCCTGGCACAGCTCCAGCCCTTCCCTGGCTCCTGTCCCTGCTCACAGAGAGCAGAGATCGGAGCTGTCCCTCAGGAGGAGCTGCAGTCCCCCAGGAGCTCTGCCCTGTTATGAGCAGTGAAACTTTCCTCAACATCCACAAGGGCAGATGGTTTATCAACTCCACTGCAAAACACTGCTGGCAAAACACTAAAGCAGCTCTGAAAATGCTGAGTTGGACAGGGCTTAGAGCAACCTGGTCCAGTGGGAGATGTCCCTGACCATGGCAGGGGGTGGAGCGGGGTGAGCTTTAAAGTTCCTTCCAACCCAAACCAGCCTGGGATTCCATGAAAGGCTCCCTGGAGCACAAGTGACCCACAACAGGTGACTTAATTTATGACCCACTCTCATTTCTGCCAACGATGACTCAAACCAAAGGAAACAAGATCAGAAAAGACACTTAAAGCCCTAATTCACAACCCCCAAATGAAAACTTTACAAGATAAGCCCCATAAAGAAGCAAAGATGAGAAAGAATATCACCTGGGCATGGAGAGAAGCTTTGGGCATGTTGGAGGGGGTGAGGAAGTCAAGGGAGTAGCAGGAGTGGTGAAAAAAAACAAAAATAAAAAAAAATCAACACCATCTGACACCTTTCCCCCTATAGTTAATGCACTTAAGGGGACCCAAATCCAGCCAGAGGGGCTTTGGATCGTGCCAGGAATGCCCAGCAAAGATGCCATCACTTGTCTCCACACCCCAGGACTCAGAGACCTGCATCAGGTGCATTTGATGGGTCAATATCTGAACAATTCCACATCAAATCCTGCTGCCTCCAAGCTCAGATCCCCTCAGCAAAAGATGCAGAGACAGATGCACTCTGCCAGTAATTCATTTTTACAGAGCAAGTGTCTTGGCCATGATGTCACAAACCAGCTCAGTCCTTCCACATGGCTCCAAAAGGACCTGGGGTGTTTGTTCTGGCCATGGTGTGTCCAGCAGGACCAACCAGTGACCGTCCCCCTGCACTGGGCACTGGTGAGGCCTCACCTCCCATCCTGGAGTCGGTTTGGAGCCCCTCACCCCAAGAAAGGCCTGGAGAGGCTGGAGCGTGTCCAGAGAAGGGAACAGGGCTGGGGAAGGGGCTGGAGCCCCAGGAGTGGCTGAGGGAGCTGGGAAAGGGGCTCAGCCTGGAGCAAAGGAGGCGCAGGGGGGACCTTGTGGCTCTGCACAAGTCCCTGACAGGAGGGGGCAGCCGGGGGGGGCTCTGCTGCCAGGGAACAGGGACAGGAGGAAAGAGTTCAGCACTGAAAATACAAGACTTTGCAAGTTGCTGCAGGGGAGGTTTAGGTTGGATATTATGAAAAATTTCTTCCTGGAAAGGGTGGTCGGCACGTGGCAAGGGCTACCTGGGGCGGTGGTGGAGTCACCACCCATTAAAGTGTTGAAAAATTGTGTGGATGTGGCATCTGGGAACATGGGTTATTGGTGTGGATGGCAGTGCTGGGGAAATATTTGGATTTGGTGATCTTAGAGGGCTTTTCCAACCTCAAGGATTCTCTGATTCCATGATTTTGCTTCTTTCAGTAACTTCTCCAATGCTACTTTGTCAGCCCAGAAACAAGGTCAGACTCCAGCTGCACTTGCTGTTTCTTGCTCAAAACCAGCTCCTTTGCAGGCCAAGTCCTGCTCCTTCCAACCACAGACCAGACCATGAGACTGCTTTGCAGTAACAGGAGTCCCAAAGAGGCCTTGAAAGGGTGGGGAGGCCCTGGCACAGGGTGCCCAGAGAGGCTGTGGCTGCCCCGTGCCTGGAAGTGTCCAAGGCCAGGTTGGATGAGGCTTGGAGCAACCTGGGACAGTGGGAGGTGTCCCTGCCCATGGCAGGGGGTGGGAATGGGTGGTCCTTGAGGTCCCTTCCACCCAAACCAGTCTGGGATTCCACAGTTCTGGTGTACTACACAGGCCCAGGACTCACTCAAGCTCAGGGAACACAAAACATTTCAAGGTAGAGACATTCCAGGAAACAAGACCAGCCCCTTTAGGATCTGAAGGCAAAGACTGTGCCTCAAAACAGAGGCAGGAGCCAGCTCTGCATTCCTGGAGCCCCTGCACTGGAGCTAGGCCACAGACACAGAATCACAGAATAAACTAGGCTGGAAAAGACCTTTGAGTCCAGCCTGTGACCTAACATTACCTTCTCAGCTAAACCATGGCACTGAGTGCCTCATCAAGTCTTTGTTTAAACACCTCCAGGGATGGTGAATCCACACCTGCCTGGGCAGATGATTCCAATGCTGAACCACTCTTTCTGTGAAGATTTTTTTTCTAATATCCAGGTTAAACTTCCCCTGGCACAGCTTGAGGCTGCAGCTTCTCATCCTATCACTGGTCACCTGGGAGAAGAGACTGACCCCCCCTTGGCTGCAGCCACTTTCAGGGAGTTGTAGAGAGTGATAAGGTCACCCTTGAGTCTCCTTTTCCCCAGGCTAAACAACCCCAGCTCCCTCAGTCGCTCCTCACAGGGCTTGTGCTCCAGGCCCCTCACCAGCCCTGTCTCCCTCCTCTGGACACGCTGGAGCATCTCCACGTCCTTCCTGAACTGAGGGGTCCAGAACTGGGCACAGCACTCGAGGTGTGGCCTCACCAGTGCCCAGTACAGGGGAAGAATGACCTCCCTGCTCCTGCTGGCCACTCCATTCCTGATCCAGGCCAGGAGCCATTGGCCTTCTCGGCCACCTGGGCACAGCTGGCTCATGTCCAGTCAGCTGTTAACCAGCACCCCCAGGTCCCTTTCTGCCTGGCCACTGTCCAGCCACTCTGTCCTCAGCCTGTAGCTCTGAAGGGGTTTTATGGCCAAAGTGCAGGACTCTACACTGGGACTTGTTAAACCTCACATTGGTGGACTTGACCCATCTATCCAGCCTGTCCAGGTCCCTCTGCAGAGCCCTCCTACCTCCAGCAGACCCACACTCGCTCCCAGTTCGGTGTCACCTGCAAATTTACTGATGGTGGACTCAATCTCCTCATCCATGTCATCAATAAAAGTATTGAACAGAACTGGCCCAGCACAGACCCCTGAGGGACACCACTGGTCACTGGCCACCTCTGGATGCAGCACCGTTCACGAGCACTCTGGGCCTGCCCATCCAGCCAGTTCCTGACCCAGCAAAGAGTGCTCCTGTCCAAGCCATGGGCTGCAGCTTTTCCAGGAGTTTGCTGTGGGAGACAGTGGCAAAGGCCTTGCTGAAGTCCAAACAAACATCCACAGCCTTCCCCTCACCCACCAGGCAGGTCACCTGGTCACAGAAGGAGATCAGGTTGGTCAGGCAGGACCTACCCCTCCTAAACCCATGCTGGCTGGGTCTGATCCCCCGGGCATCCTGTAGGTGCTGTGTGATGGCACCCAAGAGGATCTGTTCCATAATCTCACCAGGCACTGAGGTCAGGCTGACAGGCCTGGAGCTTCCCAGATCCTCCTTCCAGCCCGTCTTGTGGATGGGAGTAATCCCTTCAGGGATGCCATAAATCCCTTCAGGCACAGCAAGGAGCCCAGTGACAGAGGGGAGGGATGCTAAGAGGCTTCAGAGCAGCAGATCTCCCCAAAAAAACAAGCACCACCTTGAAATTCTACCTTCCCTAAAGGGGGAGCAGGAGGCCTTTCATTCTGGCCATCCCTGCAAGTCATTAGGTTTGCTGGAGGGCTGGAGTGTCAGGGAACATGGGCATCTCCAGGCTTGGAGCAGCAGGAGGGTCCTTGCAGCTTTGTATTTATACCTCACTGCCCTGCTGCCAGCGTGCTCTGCCCTGACAGGTCCTGCAGGCCTCCAGCAGCACTGAAAGGTCCTGCAGTTTGTGGCCTCCTCCTGGCGCTCGTGGTTCCCACGCTGCTCCTGCACTGGATCCCGGGATGCTTCCAAGGAGTTTGGATTGCTGCTGGGGCTGCTGTGCTGCCAGGTTTCCCAAGAGGACCAATGGATATCAATCGTGGTAACAGATTGCTCCAGAGCCCTTGCATTGTTCATGTCAGAAATGAGTTTTATTTCTCTCCAAAGCCAAAATACTGCCTGCACTCCCCCACCCCCAAACCCCCAACCATAACTGACTAATCCAGCCTTGTCAAACTTCACAACAACACATTGCAGTGGCAGGTAAAATTTTTCCATGTGGTACATGATAGAATTAACCTCTGCCCTGCACGTGTAGAGGAATTAGCCAAAGAGGAGAATTATGGTGATAGAGCTGTATATTAGTGAGATATTTAGTAATTTAGTGAGATATTTTTAACATTGCTCTTAAAATGCATAGTAATTCCTACTTATGACTTAAAAACTACACACAAAGTACAAGGGGCTGCACTCTGCTGTCTCCCCAAACTGGGGATTACAATCACAAACTGGGAATTTAAAATAAATAATCTGAACGTCCCTAAGTCTCTGTCTCTACAAGGCAAGCAAAACAAGGTCCTAATACCAATGTGCAACCACATTAATGTGCACGTGGTCTTCTGACGTTGAGATGAGTATTTATCACAAAATCTATTTAAACAGGTGCATGAAACACGTGGATTTGAAGGATGCTGCAGCAGCAGGCCCTGCCACAACCAGGCACCTCTTGCATTCACCCAACAGCTTCAAACAATGGCCCAGAAGCCACTCAAAGATAAACAATTCCATCCAAAATAACTGCACTAACACTACTCTAGATCCAACACTTCTCCTGAGGTCAGGTCACAAGCAAGAAGAACCATTAGCAGGGCAAAGAACAGAGGACAGTGCTTTGGCCAGCTCAGCTGGCCCCTGGCTCTCCCTTCTTGCCTTTTTCTGGTTCCCAGCAGGTGACACCTGAGGGAATTTCGGTTTATTCTGTCGTCCTGGCCACTTTTCCTTTCGAAATGCTTTCTTCAGAGTAGTCACATTTTACCTTTATTTCCATGGGGTCATCTGCATCATCTACAGTGAGAAGGGAAGAAGGATTAAAGTTTGGACATTCTTCTCTGACTTCAGCCAGGTGAAGACACAAAGTATCAGAAAATGCTTCTGTTCATAGGCAACAAGAACCATGGAATCTCAGGATGGATTGGGTTGGAATGGGCCCTAAAGCTCAGGCAGAGACACCTTGCAGACAGCTCCAAGCCCAATGCAACTCCTTGGCCCTTACTATATTCCAGTATCTGCTCACCTCTATGAGCTGGTTTTCATACGGAGTTGGGTGCTGGAGTCAGGGACTCTCAAGATTTTGGCTCTACCTATCCCCAGCAGCATGCTGGGAGCACCACTGAGTCCCTGGTACCACAGAACTGCTGGAAGAACTGCCAGCATGCAGTGGTTATAGCTGAACTATTCCAGTGTGCAACCTCCTGGACACATTCAGAGGTATCCATTCCAGGGTTTGGAACAATTAATGCCCTCAGACCAGAGCAGTGAAGGAAGGGATAGTTAAGGTTCCCCCCAGCTGCTGCATGTTGAGTTTCTATAAAATAAAGAGAGGCTGCTGTGGCCCACTGTTAAATAAAAAGGTATTTTGTCACTTAAATTCCATTATGGAGCCAGGTTGGGCGAGCTGGGAATGTTCAGCCTGGAGAAGGCTCCAGGGAGACCTTAGAGACCCTTCCAAAAGGAGCTCCAAGAGAGCTGGAGAGGGACTGGGGACAAGGGATGGAGGGACAGGACAAGGGGGAATGGCTTCCCAGTGCCAGAGGGCAGGGCTGGATGGGATATTGGGAAGGAATTCCTCCCTGTGAGGGTGGGCAGGCCCTGGCACAGGGTGCCCAGAGCAGCTGGGGCTGCCCCTGGATCCCTGGCAGTGTCCAAGGCCAGGTTGGACGGGGCTTGGAGCAGCCTGGGACAGTGGAAGGTGTCCCTGCCCAGGGCAGGGGTGGGACTGGATGGGCTTTAATGTCCCTTCCCACCCAAACCAGGCTGAGATTCCATGTTTTACTGTGAAGGACTCCTCTGAGCTCAGCACAGGCCCTGGGATCTCAATTTTAAGAGCACAGGTGCCAAAAGTGACACACCTGTGTGACTGGAAATACCTAATTAATTAATTACTTCAAGCTCAGCACAGTTTGAGTGTTCTAGCTTTGCCTGATAACTACCTGTTTGTTATCCATAGGGTTAAGCAATACAGAAAACCAGGCCAAAAGGTAAATTTCTTGGAACAACTCACCTCTCCAGAGCTTTGTGCTCAGTGGGAATCTCAATCTCTGCTATGGCTCAGGGCAGAGCATGGTACCAAGGACAAACAAGGATGTTCTGGCTCACAAGAGGCATGGGCAGAGCTGCACAGATCTCTGCACCTTGGAGACACACCCAGCCAGCCTGGGGCTGGGGAGTGGGGGCAGGTGGAGAAGATCTGGCTTTGGGAAGGATTTCTGCAGCAGGCAGAAGGATGCTCCAAGGGGAGAGGGAAGGTAGAAAAGGCTCAAACTCTTGTTCTCCCACTTGGGACAGTGTTTTAACAGTAACTGCAAGAGCTGTGCATGATGTTGGTATCCAAAGAGGAAAAGCACCCTGGAAAAGCACCCAAAGCCAAGCCCCAGAGCCCTGGGTTCCTGGGGACAGCCTGTGTGCCACAGCACAGGGAACATGGGTGCTGCAGCACCTCTCACCTCTTGTGAGCTGGGCTGTTCTGTGCTGCTCCTCTCTGACCTGTTTCATCAGCTGCAGGTTATGGTCACTGGCTTCCTTGTGGTTCACCATGGGGAAGGGGTAATCCTGACCTGGACAACATGGAGGCAGAGCCTTTACTGGGCTCAGCAAGGACATTTCCCCAAATTTAAAACACTTCCAGCTTTTCTTAAATGGAAGTGCCTAATCCTCTCCATCAAAGAGATGAGCTCCCACTTTGACATAAGAGCCTTCAAAGATGTGTTAGAGCAGGAGTAAAAGCACAAGATGTTCTGATACTATTTAAAGCAGCCAAGCATCCAAGATGGATAAATTCAAAGGCAAAAGCCTGGAGTGATCCAAGAGTTTTAGGACATAAAGTTGAGGCAAGAATATGTACTCTGAAATGAGACTCCAATAAAAAAATGTTAATGGAGAATGAACAGAAGGGAGGCTGTTAGATTCGTCCATTTTCAGAAGAGAAATGGTTTACATTGCAAGTGTGATGCTGCCATCTCAGACACATTTAATTTGGACAGTTAGCAGCAAGAAAATCCTTAGCAAGGAATGTGAACGAATTACCAATGATACACCCTGCTTGCTTCTGCTCTTCTTCAGATGCTGTCCAGGGCTCGTAGATGTACTTGGAGGGAAAGTTCTTTAGTATAGGCAAGTATTTCCTACAAAACAGGGATAATAGGGGGGTTTAGAATCCTGCAGGCAAATATTCATATATTCAGAGAAGTGTAAACCAACCTGTGCCATGTTAATATTGGTATTACAATCCATGGGAAAGTTCTGATTCATTCTCCACAAAAGAAGTGGATTTATGTTCTCAAACCTCCATAGGTGATGTCTTCCAAAAGTTAACTTTACAGCATAGAATAAATGGGGTGATTTAAACAGTACTTCAGCTTTGATTTCATCCAAAATGTATTTTTATCCAAAACCATTTCACTGACATTTAATCTTAAACATTAATAAATTTAAAGAACAAAAGTCATTTTCTGTCCTACTCTGTGAGGTACCTCAGCACGGGCTTCTCCTTGGCAATACCCAAATCTAGAGAGGAGGGGAGGAAGAGCTGTGGGGAAATGGAGCTGTTTGCTCAACATGAACACAGTGAGCTCAGGAAACCCTCTGTGCTTTGAGAGAGCCCATCAGCACCTTGTGGAGACACAAGGAAATGAGTCTCTGAAACAGAGAAGACTCAGAGTGGAAAATAAAACCCATGTGTGTGCAACTAAAGGCTGGCAGGGTTAGATGGGATATTGGATATTCCTCCCTGGGAGGGTGGGCAGGCCCTGGCACAGGGTGCCCAGAGAAACTGGGGCTGCCCCTGGATCCCTGGCAGCGTCCAAGGCCAGGCTTGGAGCAACCTGGGATAGTGGAAGGTGCCCTTGCCCACGGCAGGGGTGGAACTGTATGAGGTTTAAAGTCCCTTCCAAGCCAAACCATCCCAGAATTCTATGAAAAGCAAGAAACAAAGTGCTGACTGGAAACAGGGAAACTGTGGGAAGTTCTACTCAAATCCATTAGAAAGAGGAGCCAGCCTGGTGATCAAACACAGCGCTGGAGGCAACAAATGCTCACAAATGAACACAAGCCCTGCTCAGCCATCACTTGGAACCACAGGTACCTCTCTGCTTTCCACGCTTCAGTTTCCTCATGAGTTCAACAAGACCATTGCTATGAGTGCTGTTTAACAGGTGTGTGTGTGTGTGTGTGTGTTTCAAACTGATCCAGTTCATCAGCTCCTGCTGTCAGAGGAGCTTGAGAAGCTCTCAGGGAGATGGTGGGGTGGGGTGGGATGTCCCCTGACCTGATGTAGTTGCCCTGGGGGTCCGTGCGCTTCCCAAAGCGGACAGGGCAGAAGATCCGCGTGTACTGGTGGAAGAAGGCGCTGGCTGACAGCCACATCCAGTTCCCAGCGTTGATGCTGTAGTCAGCATCTAAAAGCAGCTCTTCAAACACCTGCACGTCAGGGAAGAGAGAGAAAAACATCCCTGAAATGGCTACATTGCAAAAACTAGACAAAAACAGGCTGGGAGGTGAAGGGGGGGTTGCTGCTGGAAGCACAGCACTGTGGGGCCTGGGCTGCCTGGGCATGCTCTCCACAAAGACGGAAGCCAGAGCAACCCAAAAACTCTGGGTTTGGGACCTGCTACAGACTGAGCACATCTCCACCAGTATCCTCATTATCCAAAAATCACGAGGATTTGGGGAAGGGACCACCACTGCACCGAGTGACAAACCAAGAGATTCCATAAACCCTGAGATCCACAGGAAGGCTCAGAACAAAGCCCTGCCCTGCAGAACCCTCCCGCTGCTAGACTCAGGCTGTGCAGGGTTTCTCAGGGCCAGGCAGAACAGAGGAAAATAAAAGCCAGCAGTGAACCTTCATTCCCTCTTCCCAGCTGATCCAGAGGTCCCCCCGTGTCAGGAAGCAGGCGACAGCATGCCGAGCCAGGTGATGGATCCAGCCTTCCTGGCGCAGCTGGGTCATAATGGCATCGATCCATGGGAACCCTGTCTGTGCCTGCAGCAGAACAGGAACATCAGCCCTCCCCTCATACACTGCCTTCACAGAATCACGGCCTGGTTTGGGTGGGAAGGGACATTAAAACTCATTTTACCCCCTGCCATGGGCAGGGACGCCTTCCACTGTCCCAGGCTGCTCCAAGCCCCGTCCAACCTGGCCTTGGACACTGCCAGGGATCCAGGGGCAGCCCCAGCTGCTCTGGGCACCCTGTGCCAGGGCCTGCCCACCCTCACAGGGAATAATTCCTTCCCAATATCCCATCTATCCCTGCCCTCTGGCACTGGGAAGCCATTCCCCCTTGTCCTGTCCCTCCATCTCTTGTCCCCAGTCCCTCTCCAGCTCTCTTGGAGCTCCTTTTGGAAGGGTCTCTAAGGTCTCCCTGGAGCCTTCTCTTCTCCAGGCTGAACATTCCCAGCTCTCACAGCTGGTCCCTCAAACTGCCAGCAGTGAAGGGAAGAGGAAAGCCCCGAGCTCCAATGCAGCTGCTGTGGCCGTGTGCCTCAGTTACCGTTTTCCATTTGTGGAGCCTCTCTGCATCCTTGTACCAGGAGATCTGGAGGCAGATGGGGTTCCCAGCCATTTGGGTGAAGTTGGGGGTTGCTGATGCTACTGTATAGAAGAATTCCCTCCACAACAGCTGCCCTTGGAGTGACAATGGGGGCAGAGAGTGGTGCTTTGCCTGCAAAAGACACAAGGTGACAGCTTCAGTTCATACTTATCATTGCAGCCTCACTCATTTTGTGACTGTCAGGCCCATAAAATAAAGATTAATCTGACTACAATACTGGTTTCAAGGCACTTCAACGTTCAAGTCAAGGCAGTCAAAGATCTGAGGCAACACTGTCTGGCCCAAAGCAAAGCCAAACTGCCAGACCTCAGTGTTACCTCAAACATTCTCCATCTACCTTCCAAACCAGTGTCACACTGGGATTTCTTACACCAAACATGTGTTTATTACCGTGTTAACTGAATTCAGGTGGCTCAGCCACGTCTCAAGAGATAATCTTAAGATGGAGGTTCAGGAGGGCCTTGGTTTTCTTGGGTTGGTTTCAAGCTCACTTTTTCTTAAGAATCAAACAAGTTTTCTGAACGTGGTTTTGGTTTATGCTACAATTTAAACTTGTCTAAGACAAAACCAGTTGATTTCCAGAAACAAAATTGCATAAACTGATCAAAACCTGCCCTTAACCACAGAATCACCAGCTTGGAAGAGACCTTCAAGATCACCGAGTCCAACCCATGCCGTAACACCACCTCAACTAAACCATGGCACTGAGTGCCACATCCAATCTTTTCTTAAGCACAGCCAGGGATGGTGACTCCACCACCTCCCTGGGCAGATGATTCCAGAACTTTATCACTCTTTCAGTAAAAAGTTTTTTCCTAACATCCAACCTAAATTTTCCTTGGTGCAGCTTGAGACTGTCTCCTTGGTTGCTGTCTGGAAAAAGAGACTGACCCCCACCTGGCTGCAGCCACTTTCAGGGAGTTGTAGAGAGTGATAAGGTCACCCTTGAGTCTCCTTTTCTCCAGGCTAAACAACCCCAGCTCCCTCAGTCGCTCCTCACAGGGCTTGTGCTCCAGGCCCCTCACCAGCCCTGTCTCCCTCCTCTGGACACGCTGGAGCATCTCCACGTCCTTCCTGAACTGGGGGGTCCAGAACTGGGCACAGCACTCGAGGTGTGGCCTCACCAGTGCCCAGTACAGGGGAAGAATGACCTCCCTGCTCCTGCTGGCCACTCCATTCCTGATCCAGGCCAGGAGCCATTGGCCTTCTCGGCCACCTGGGCACAGCTGGCTCATGTCCAGTCAGCTGTTAACCAGCACCCCCAGGTCCCTTTCTGCCTGGCCACTGTCCAGCCACTCTGTCCCCAGCCTGTACGGTTGCAGGGGGTTATTGTGGCCAAAGTGCAGGACTGCACACCTGGACTTGTACCACCAGACAAACAAACTAAAATCCTTGAATTTTAGGAAGGTTTTCCTGGGCTTCCATGCTGATCCCATGTCTGCTTGCTCCCTATTCATAGAACCATGGAATGATTTGGGTTGGAAGGGACCTTAAAGCCCATTTTTCTCCACCCTCTGGCAGGGACACCTTCCACTAGCCCAGGTTGCTCCAAGCTCTGTCCAGCCTGGCCTTGGAAACTTCCAGGGATCCAGGGGCAGCCACAGCTCCTCTGGGCACGCTGTGCCAGGGCCTCCCCACCCTCACAGGGAAGGAATTTCTTCCCAATATCCCATCTAACCCTACTCTTTCAGTTTGAAGCTTCCCCTTGTCCTGTCACTACAGCCCCTGATGAAAATATGAATTTAGAATATGAATATCCTGTTTCTAAAACTTAATTGGGAAGAGCCACAAACACTCACAGGTGTTTCACACAACATGAAGCCACTCCACAGATTTCATGAGACACTGTGAGAAGACATTAACAAAGCAGCATTTTTGATACACCAAGTCTCTACCAAGATGATCTGAGTGTTAAATCCTGCCTGCCGTGCCAGACATGTCACAGTTTTGGATTTGCTTACCTTGGAGCAATTATTTGCTTACCTGAGCATATATGTTTGACAACCTATAAAAAAAGGTCCGAACTGACAGACAGCCCATACTGAAATATGGGCTCAGGCCTGTGGTGCTTGGAAGAAGCGAGTTTGGGATTGTCCTTGGTTTAGTAAAACTTGTCACCCAGCCCTGAAATGAAAACAGCAATCTGGGTTCAGGCAGCACAAGATTACAAATGTCCAGTAATAAACAGAGGAAAGCTCTTGGAACTGGCTTCACTATCACAGGAGCTTGTTTGATGTAACGCCTGGAAAACACGCCCGCTTCCCAGAAATCAAGAACACAACCTGAGCCCAAGCTGCCACCCTCCTCCAAGCCAAGCTGGGCACTGACCTCAGCCCACCTGGAACCACCACCATCCCCCCTGTGTTCCACCAGGGCTGACCTGGTCAGTCAAGTGTTGCTCCAGGCGCTGCAGCCCTTCAGTCTCCCCTCCTCTCCAAGGGGAAAGGCTCTCTGAGGAAATCTTCAAATCCACAGGGAGAGGCACCCTGTAACACTCAGCCAGGCCCGGCTCAGGGGCCCTACATCTCCTGAGGTGAGAGAGAAAACTTTGAAAGGGGCAACAGGAGCCAGGAGAAGGAGGCAGCCCCTGTCCATGGCACACGCCAAGTCTCCTCTGTCACGGTCCAACCAGAGCACAGGGAATGAAAGCACAGCCAGAAATGCCAGGCTGTACTCTCCTGGGGAAGAGCAGCTCATCCTGCAATTGCTCCAGGGAATTCTAGCCTGAACTGGGGAAAGAGGAACAGTCCCACCAAGTTACAGTACTCAGGGCAGCTGCAGACCCACAGCTCAGACCCCTTTTAGTTCCCATCCCCTACACAAGGCTCGGAGACAGCTCCTCTCCAGTTGCTCCCAGCTGTCACATCCATCCCTAGGAGGGAACTAAGAGCCTCCTCAGAGCCTAAACACAATTCTGGTGCTGCCTCCAAAGGCCACTCCAGATCCTGTGCCTCTGAGGTCACTCCGGAGAGGTTTCACAGAATCCCAGACTGGTTTGGGTGGATGGGACCTTAAAGCTCACCCATTCCCACCCCTGCCATGGGCAGGGACACCTTCCACTGTCCCAGGTTGCTCCAAGCTCCAGCCGACCTGGCCTTGGACACTTCCAGGGATCCAGGGGCAGCCACAGCTTCTCTGGGCACCCTGTGCCAGGGCCTCCCCACCCTCACAGGGAGAATTTTTCCCAACATCTAATCCAAACCTGCTCTCTTTCAGTTTCATAGGGAAGGAGGCAGATCAGCTCCCTGGGCCACCCTGGCTGCTCGTTGCTAACCAAGGTGGGGGCTCCCCAAGCCTACACCCCTGAGCAGCCCCCCGACATCTCCTCAGCCTCAGCTGCTGAGGCTTCCCAAGGCCTCTGCCCCCCATAAGGCTGGAAGAGCATCAGTTTGGTTTTTCTTCCCCACCTTATAAACCAGATGAAGATGCCCAAGGAAGTGTTGGTGGTACAGAGATTTCTCACAACCCAGGAATGAGCTCAGACATCCACAGATCTTTGTACTTACCGGGACAAACCTGAGCTCAGCGCTGCTGCAGACACCTACAGAGCTGGAGCCAGTGCAGCTCTCAGAGCACTGACATAGCTCAGGCCTGCTGGGAAGTATGTGAACCACTTCTCTCTCATCAGCATTAATTTTAAAAGTCCAAACAAACAAATTAGGCAAGAAAGGGGAAAAAAAAGTGCTAGGAAAAAATATAGGAATTTATATATCCCAGTACTTACATGAGTCCTGTCATCAGACTGTCTGAGGACAATACTCAGGAGTTAACAGGACTCCCCCGAGATGGGAAGACCCAAGCCTGGGTTGAGGGCACTGAGCTGAGGCCATGCAGGAGGAATCTGATACTGAATCCCAAGGACCTGCAGTCCCATCCCAGCTCTCTCCTGCCCCAGTCTTACCTCCCTTTGGATCACTGACCTCTCCTCATGCAGAGCTAAACACAAGACATCCTTGACTCTGAGCTTCTTCTCAAGTCCTGGGAGACACGAGCTCAGTCCCTCTTTCCCATACAGCAGAGGGGAGGAGAGATTTAAAGCCAGGAGGGAACAGTAGGATTATTCCACCGAACTTCCTGCATAAAACAAACTATAGTGGTTCACCCAATTCCTGTCCAAAATCTTGAGAGGAATGTAGAGCATGCCTTTGAGTAAATTCCCCAGGCATTCCTCTGTAGGAGTTTGCCATCTCTTAAAAGCTTTTCTCAAGGTGCCTTGCAAAAGCTTAAGACTTTTATGGAATCACAAAATCATTAAGGTTGGAAAAGACCTTTAAATCATTGAATCCAACCATTATTTCATGAGGTGTCCCACATGGTGGGAAATCTGCTGCACAAATACCAAAAGAGCTGAGTATCAGACCATTCCACCATCTGCTCTCCCCGCCTAACAACAGTCACATCCCCTGTATATAGAATCTATAACCCTCCACACACAGAAATAAAACAAGAAAATGTCTAAAATGCATCATTATCATTTGGCCCTGGCTCTTCTTTTGGGCAGAGAAAGAGGCCCAGCAATTCCCACTCACTGGCTGATACTTACTGGAAGTCTTCAGCTGTGAGGTTTCGGACAGGCACCTCAGGGTCACCAAGCAGAGACAGAATGTGAAGGAACCTCTTGTAAGTTAATGGGGGACTCCCACCATTTAGGTCCAAAATGCTAAAAAAAAAACCAAGATCACTTTTCACACAACAGAAACCAAGGAAGAAGCTGGAGCTGCCAGTGGACAGGAAGGTGACATCACAGGCTGTAACAATTCCATCAGTGCAACTGAACGTGGAAATTACAGATTTTACAAGTAAAACTCCCCTGAGTGAATGCACATCCATCTCAAGAGCAGTTTCTCAAGACCTGAGACAACAAAACTGGGATCAGGATTCCAGCCATGGTTTCACCTGTACAGCCACACACAGGCAGGACACACAGGACAGGGTGTGGGATGCCTCTGGTGTCACAAAAACCAGGTTCAGGGCAGTAAATAACTGTTGTTTGTGAGCAATCACCTGTGCAAACAGCTTGAATTCAAGACTGCAAGTTACACACATCCATTCATTTCCGTAATTTTGGGGTTGTGCACAACTGCAGTGTTAGGGCTGCTTTAGTAACTCCTATTTTCCTTCTTAGTAATTTCAATACTTTCAGTCATTCAGCACTGAGTAACAGTTTGGATCCAAGTGTCTCCAGACACCAGTGAAAGCTGATTCGAAAGATTTTGAAAAAATCTGACGCCAAAAATTCTTTACCACATTTAACAGAACTTTTACGAGTCCTATTAAATGAGTTAGAGAATTTCTTCCACTCTGTTTAAAAGAGTAAGTTTTTAGGTGAATTAAACTGCCCAAAAGGAAAAAGTTAACCAGGTCTTTAGGCTGAAATCCTGAAACCTGTCACAATCTCTTCTGTTCCTTCCAACAGAGGAGCACACAAAGTTTCTCCAGCAAACAGCACCATGTTCACCTCAGCCAGTCCAACTTTCTCCAAATGAAAATCCAAGACACTTGGATTTTTCTCTTCTAAAATTACCCCCCTGGAGACATGTGTGGGTTTGGGGCAGCCACGTACCGCTGGGTGTTGTACAGGCTGTGGCCCACCAGGGAGAGCACCTCAAAGCCCAGCTCTGCCCCTAGGCGCCGGATGTTGGCCTCCATGTCCTTGTAGAACGGCTCCATCTCTGCATCCAGCGTCACTTGGGTGATGTTCCACTGCTGGACGTGATCCCTAAGAACGGTCTCATACTCCCCTTGAATAACCAGCAAGCAGGAGCCCAGCTGGCCCAGGTTTTTGTGAAGATCCTCAAGGGACTGGAGCAGGAAGTGCCAGCGCAGGGCCCCGATGTGCATGGAGGAGGTCAGGAATGCTCTGTCCAGGATGTACACGGGGTACAGGGCCTCTGAGGACTCCAGGGCAGCCAGCAGCACCGGGTTGTCGTGGAGCCGGAGCTCCTTCCGGAAAAGGTGAATGGTTCGATGCAGCATCCTGGCTACAGGAGGAAGGGAACTCCTGGAATTCAGGATACCCAATCCCTTGAGAGAACAAGGTCAATTAACAACTGGAAATAGAGCTCAAAAAAACTCCTCTGCAGTTTTTACCACAAACCTCTTGCTTTGATAAGTTTTCATGAGAGAGAAAAGCAGGAACAAGACCAAACCTCTCCTCTGGCCCCACCATTCAGCAGCAGGATCACCACCCAGCTCCACAGAGAGTGGTCTCTGCCCCAAATGAGTCACTCAAATCCTTAAATTAAATCCCTCAATGAAATTACATCCCAATAACACTCACCAGAAGGAAGGAATCAAAACAGATGGAGCTGCCAGAGCTCCATTTAGTGCACAAACACTTTTTAACCCCACAAATGTGGCTGTCAGCAAACCCTCTGGAAGTCATCAGCTGATTTCAAGGAAGTCCACAGGAGCAATCAGCTCATCAGAGACCTGGTACAATACTCCCTCTGCCAGGGGATTTTAGTAGGAGACATCTGAATTTATGGACTTCACAGAATCCCGGACTGGTTTGGGATGGAAGGGACCTTAAAGCCCATCCAGTTCCACCCTCTGCCATGGACAGGGACACCTTCCATGAGCCCAGGTTGCTCCAAGCCCTGTCCAACCTGGTCCTGGACACTGCCAGGGATCCAGGGGCAGCCCCAGCTGCTCTGGGCACCCTGTGCCAGGGCCTGCCACCCTCACAGGGAAGAATTTCTTCCAATATCCCATCTAACCCTGCCCTCTGGCAGTGGGAAGCCATTCGCCCTTGTCTTGTTCCTCTAGACCCTTATCAGAAGTCTCTCTCTAGCCCTCTTGGAGCCCCTTTAGGCCCTGGAAGGGGCTCTAAGGTCTCCCCTTTTCTTCTCTAGGCTGGACACCCCCAGCTCTCCCAGCCTGTCTCCAGAGCAGAGCTGGGTGTGATAATGACACAAAACTACTCTTGACTCATACATTTATTCCCCTTTGAACCCCTTCAGCTGAGTTCAGAGGGTTGGCAGGAGCGCTGACCTTGGGTCTCAGGAAGAAGTGGCTCAGGGTAGAGTGTGGGAAGCAGCTCCCAAACTCTGGCTGCCCTGTTCAGGACAATGGACTAAGCAGGTGCCGGGAAGCAAAGGAGGAGCCCAGCTGCCACCTCGTGTCTGCACTGAGCCCAGCAGCACCTCCCAATCTCGCTCTCCCGTGGAAAACCGGGAAAGTTCAATGCCCACCTCCCAGGTGCGTCCCCACCTGCTGCTAATTTCAAGTGTTACCCCCAGAGGAGAACTAAGAGATTAGGCACTGGCAAAGAACCAAACAGCAATCCCTAATCCAGCTCTGCTCTTCCAGCCAAACAGCTCCACTCACCCCCTCACCAATGGCTGCCCCAGGTGACTCAGCCCTTGTCCCGGCTCAACCCACAGCCAGCAGCTTTTGCAGAAATCTGATTTGCTCTATTCCCAAACACATGTACTGGCAGCAGCCAGACAAACCCACTGTGGTACAACCCCCCAAGTAAGGCCCCAAACTCACGAGCACGGGGTGCAGCCCAGTGAGGGCTGGGACGTGTGGGGTGCCCAGCTCGGCACGGCCCTGTACCCACTTCCTGGGAGAACCGGAAAAACAAGGTGACTCCCGCTGCTCAGAGGAGCACCCAGCTGGCATTTTTGGGTACTAAACCATGCAAAGCATGCTGGAAGAGTCCCCTGCACCCTATGCACCAGCTAGCCTCACTGAAGGACTGCCCCAGTCAGGGGTTCCAAGGCCCCCACAGCCTTTGGGGCTGTCCCAAGCCCTGTGGCTCCACATGGTCTGCAGGGTCACCTCAAATCCAGGGCCCCGCAACCCCATGAAGCCTGTGGGGTCACACTCACCCAGTGCCCCTTGGTCCCACACAGCTGGGACTGCTCTGAGCCCAGTGCCCCACACAGGCCATGGATGGCCCCAAGATGTGTCCCTGGGTTGGGGCCCATTCCATCCCTTCCAGGGGTGGCATCCCTGCAGGAGCAGTGGGGAGCAGGATTACACCATAACAGGGACTGGGCACAGAGCAGGTGGGCCCCAGGCCAGGGCCTGGGTGGGCTGCAGGGTCCGGGTCAAGGGTAGCTCTGGGGATTCTAAAGGGGACTGGGGGAATCAGAGCTGGGGCGACAGGGATTTCATTAAAAGGAGCTGGGAGGAGCAGGGGCTCCATTAAAAGGGGCTGGAACTCACTGGGGAGGGAGGGAGCCCAGAGACAAAGAGCTGTCAAGGCTGGGTGAGGAGCTGGGATCCCCTACTGGGTGGGAAGGAATGGGGAGGGGGATCACTTGTGCAGGCCATGGGTGGGGTCAGAAAGGAACTGCGCCCTTGGACACTCCTGTCCTGTCAGGAAGAAGGGAAAGATCCTCTGGGATGCTAGAGAAGGCAGAGCAGGTGCTGTCTGTCATTGACCTCACGTTGGGATTTATCCACTGCTACTCTTCCATTTCTCCATGAACCAGTGACTCGAGTCCATTCACCCAGCAAGGCTGGGCAGACTCCCTGCCACATCTGGATCACATCTGTTCCCCAAAAATCAACCAGGCAGGCAGAAAATACACCTCTCACTGGATTCATCCCTACACTTTGGGACAGGCACATCAAGACAGAAAGCAGGAAAAACTAAGCCTTACCTTGAGGGTTGCTCAGCTGACACGCCAGGATCTTCACAACACGTCACCCCAAAGAGACGAGGTCACACGGTCACTGATCCTGGCTCTCTCGCTGCTGAGCATTTCTCTCCCAGGCAGGGATGTGCTGAAGGGATGCAGGGGCTGTCAGTGGCACTATCCAAATCCCACTGTGGTGCTCCTGTTCCTACAGGCATCAAGAAATTAGTTGCCCAGGTTTAAAAACCCCTAAATACCATAAATATCTGCACTGAGGTGGATTCTGCATCAAAGATGGTCCAAGGCACTCAGGGTTTTCTATAATTCCCAAGAGAGAAGGAGGAGGGTTGCAGGCAGCTCCTCTCTGGTCCCACTGGTCCTTGGAGCCAGCAGAGCCACACGGGGCAGGGACAGACCAAGGCCTAGGAACTGGGAAGAGAAACTTTACAGTTTAATTTCCTCTGTGGGGCACTCTCCATTATCAAATCCAAACACAGATGCTCCTTGACTATATCCTGGCTGCTTCAGAAGCAATAGTAAAACACTTAAACACAGGTGCCGGACACCTGGACAGAGCAGCTCCACACCTGCTCTCTGAAACCACAGTCGGGCTTGGAAAGTGGAATAATTATCACCGTTGTTTAATGTTATTCTGATTTGACAGGCTTGAGAACAATTCTTCAATTATTAGTAATTCTGGGATCTAAGAAGGCATTTTTTGCACAAATCTGGTTCTATAATCCCACTCTCCACACTGAGCCAGACCTGAGGCTACTGTCGATTCCAACCTCTAGGTTCTTTTCCCTGCTTGAATACTCTCGGTGGTAAATACGGTGCTGGATACAGCTTTGATGCAAGAAAATGGCATTTTGAGTCAAAGTAGGAAATAAGTCCCAAGCCCACCCAAGTGTAGGGGCTTGACTGGGGCTTCTACTGCAGCGAGTTGAGAACCACCCCCGAGAGTCTCTATCCATGGGGAGGGAAGTGGGGTGCGGGTCTGGGGCCGGGGCTCCAGCATCCCCTGCCCGGGCCCCTCAGACGGGCGGGCAAGTGGCGAGGAGGGAAGGAGGGAGGGCGGCCCCTGCGCCAGTCCCGCAGCAGCTGGGGGCGAACGGCCCGGCCTGGTCCCCCACCTCCTCCCTGGGGTGGCTCCCAGAGCCGCCTTTACCTCCCTCCTGCGGGGCCGGCGGGCGCGGCGCCGGTGCCTCGCCCCACGGGGCCGGTTACACAACGCCGGGACGGGCGGGTTATGTAAGAACCGTTCCCAGCGGGGCCCTACCCCCTGTCCGCGGAGGTTTAACGCAGTTCAGGCTGGGAGGGTCCCAGGCCCGGAGTGTCCCAAAGCCGGGGGTCCGGAGGGTCGCGGAACGGCCCCGACCCCGCTCCCGCCTCCCCACCGCAACTCCGGGCCGCGCCCCCGAGCGGGTCCCAGCGAGGGGCGGGGCGAGGGTTCCCGCCCGCAGCGCTCACCCAATGACAGAGCTTCGATTCGGATGAGGGGGCGGGGCCGAGCGCCGGCACGCCCAATCAGCTCCCGAGCTGCGGGCCGGGGGGCGTGGCCGAGCGCCGGCACTGCCCAATCAGCTCCCGAGCTGCGGGCCGGGGGGCGGGGCTGTCCGCAGGCGTCCGCCGTTGCCAGGCGATAGCGGAAGTCCCGCCCCCGCCGCGCGCCGCCTCACGGGCCTGGGGGGCGGGAGCGCGGGGCTCGGTGGTTGTGGGTCGTTAGTTAATTAGAGTGAGGGGGTAATTAGTAAGTAGAGAGGGTGGAGGTCGTTCCGAAGGGATTGTGTAAGGGCTCTGGGAGGGGTGAGGCTCTGGGAGGTTGTTCCTATCTGTGGGAAGAGGGGCGCAGCTCTTGTCTGGGTGCGGGGGTAATTAAGCTGAGGGGTTAATTAATTAGGCTGATGAAGGGGGGTGAAGCGCTTCTTCAGTGGGGATAGTCGGGCTAGGGGTGCAGTGAAACTGAGGGGTGCTCGGGCGGGGGAGTCCGTGCTAGTGGTGCCTGAGGGAAACGATAATCCCTGGTGGGGGAAGTTAGGCCTAGGGGGCTCCCCCATCCTCAGCGTGGGTGGTAGGGCTGTAGTGTGTTATTGGGACAGGTTCCTCTCAGGGCGGGCTGGCGGGTGTCCCCATGGCCCTGGCCATGGGGGCTGGGGAGGCAGAGCAGACCCCTGCTTTGGGAGTTTGCTGTGGCCGGGAGTGGCCCATCCCTGGGCAGCTTTCGGATTCCCCCTGCACAGGAAGGGGGAGATGGGGCCTTGGGGTGGGAAGGGGCACTGATGGGTGGCTCCAGCAGGGCAGCGTGTACCCTAACCATGAAGGGACATGGCTGGTCCTGGGGCAGATGCTACAGTTCCATGAGGGGTTTAGAGCCTGGTCATGGCCTCCCAGTTCCTTAGGGTTTGGTAAACCCCAGGGTTTATTAGACTCAGCTGGGGACTGAGGAGATGGCATGGATTATAAAGAGTCTCATTCCGCTCCTCCAGCAGGTGCGAGAGCAGCTCCAGGAACGGGTTCAGCCTCTCTGTGACTGGTATCACATCAGGATAACAGCTCAAAATCCACATCTGTAGCCAAAAAAAATTCTCAGTATAAAGTGGTATTTTTAAAATCCGGGTTTGTCAGGAGTAGAATCCGGTGTCAGAGCTCCAGCACCATGCAGAGAGCCTCGCGGCTGACAAGGGAGCTCTCGCTCCTGGCTACGGAGCCACCTCCGGGCATCACCTGCTGGCAGAACGGGCAGCTCGATGACCTGCGGGCACGTACGTACCTTGGGGCTTCCCAAAGGCAGGGCTGGGCTGCAATTTGCTGCTAGGTCTGTGCTTGCTGTGTGCTCTGGCCTTTATAGGCTATGTGGAAGTGTTGGATTTTATTTTCCTTTAAACACAGCTTGGCCTGTGCCTTGGCTGGTCTGCCCTCAGTTTAGATGCTGTGGAGGGGAGCTGGTCTCACATAAGATGACATTTTTTATTCCTGGATTCTCCCCTGTGAGGGTGGTGAGGCCCTGGCACAGGTTGCTCACAGAAGCTGTGGCCGTCCCATCCCTGGGAGTGTCCAGGTTGGGTGAGGCTTGGAGCCTCATGGCTCCATGGGATGATGGAAGGTGTTCCTGGAACTGGGTGGTCTTTAAGGTCCCTCCCAACCCTTAACATTCTATGATTCTATCACCTGAGCTGCTCTTTAACTGTGGGAGGTATGTGGGGACTGCTGTCAACCAGATGATCTTGAAGGTCCTTTCCAACCCAAACCATTCTGTAATTCTGATTTTGGTGTAATTCTTGTATTTTCATCTTGCTCCTAAAGAAATTTTAGGAGGTGTGGACACACCATATGAGAAAGGAATATTCAACCTGGAAATCATAGTTCCTGAAAGGTAAGTGGGTACCTGTGTGAGGGTGGGGAGGCCCTGGCACAGGGTGCCCAGAGCAGCTGGGGCTGCCCCATCCCTGGCAGTGTCCAAGGCCAGGCTGGACGGGGCTTGGAACCACCTGGGACAGGGGGAGGTGTCCCTGCCCATGGCAGGGGTGGGACTGGATGGGCTTTGAGGTCCCTTCCAACCCAGAGCAGGCTGTTTGTCTGGTTAAGTAGTTGGTGTAGTCCTGCTTTCAAATGTGAGTAAACTGCTGTAATGTATTTGCTGTAAATGCTAACATGTGGGTTTTTCCTTTATCCTCCCAACAAGGAATGGGGTTGAGACCCTTTTTTTTAAGGAATGCGATTTTTCCAGTGGCTGATACACTTATTTTGCATTGAACATCAAAGATGTGTGATTAAAAACCTAAAAGTGCAATGATAAGACTTTTGCCTCCTCATACTGTCTCAAAGCTTTCTGGAAAGAGCTTGTTCATCAGTACAAAGTTTCTTATGTTGTTCCCTTGTGGAAGTCTATCCGGGGAAGTGCTGGTCAGACACAGCTGGAAGCAGCAAAGGCAGAGCACTGCCTCCAAAGATTTGTGGGGAAGGGTGTCATGTAGGGTGAGAGGAGGAAGCTATGGCGTTGCTTGGGTGGCAA
This sequence comes from Corvus hawaiiensis, assembly GCF_020740725.1. Classification (NCBI taxonomy): domain Eukaryota; kingdom Metazoa; phylum Chordata; class Aves; order Passeriformes; family Corvidae; genus Corvus; species Corvus hawaiiensis. Next base: position 4,792,237 of record NC_063236.1, on the reverse strand, counting down.
AACAACTGGCCTACAGATATAACAATAACTTCTGTTTCTTAATGCTTGTGCCTTCAGGTACCCATTTGAGCCACCAAAGATACGCTTCCTGACCCCCATCTACCATCCCAACATCGACTCTGCTGGGAGGATTTGCCTGGATGTTCTTAAGTTACCCCCGAAGGTAAGACAGTGCTTGGGTGTGGGTAAGTGAGCCTGGGCAGGATAATGACCTCCTTATCTGCTCCTTGTAAAAGCCTGATTGAATGTCTGTTTACTCCTGACTTATTTACAGGGAGCAGGGAGTGAAGTTTTTGAGTGGCATCTCATTTGTTTAGAGCCAGAACATGATGTTCTTTGTTCCATATGAGTTTCCAAGGTTTTAAGGATTGGAGTCAAAAGGCATTAGGTCTGAAAATGAGTTGCCCCAACACAGCAGAGATCCAGCCCACAGAATCATGGAATCTCCTGAGTTAGAAGGGACACGCAGGGATCATCGGGGCCATGAGTTGGATTTGCACAGGACAAGCCCAGAGTCCCACCGTGTGCCTGGGAGCTTTTTCCAAATGCCCTTTGAGCTCTGGCCGCCTTGGAGCCATGACCACTGCCCTGGCTGTCAGCTGGGCTTCCTTGGAGCCTTGTGTTGAGAGTGGGTCTGGTGTGTTCCATGGGGCAGTAGGTGCTGGAAGTCCAAGGCAGCTGTGGGCAGGTTGGGTTGAAGTGCTGTGGGTTCTGAGGTGTCTCTGGGCTGCCATGTGCTGGTTTCTCTCTCTGAGCTGCTGCTCTCCTCCCATTTCCTTACAGGGTGCATGGAGGCCTTCCCTGAACATCTCCACCCTGCTGACCTCCATCCAGCTGCTGATGGCAGAGCCCAACCCTGATGACCCTCTCATGGCTGACATTGTATGTGAGCTCCTCTCCCTCTCTCCTGGCCATGGACACAGGTGGGGAGGGAGTGGGGGGCTGGATTTAGGCTCAGCTTCTGCTTCACTTGCTCTGGATTGACACACTAGGGGTGTGGCCTGACCTGGATCAGCTGGGGTGTCCCTGGGCTTCCCTGAGGCAGCTGAGGCCAGAAGAGATGGTCAAGATTTTGTCTTCAAGCCATTCTCTTCAGTGCAAATGGCAGCCTGAGGTCTTCAAGCAAACTAAATGGATTTTACACTTTCTGCTTGTTGTGGTTTTAGTGTGGTTTAGGAGTCCTAAAGCCAGACTTGGTGCCAGCTTCTTGATGACAGGTATTCAATCAAATCTCTGTCTTTGTCTTGCTCTTCCCATTTAGTCCTCGGAGTACAAGTACAACAAGCAGCTGTTCCTGCTCAACGCCAGGGAGTGGACTGAGAAATACGCAGGGCAGCTGAGAGTAAGGACCACGCTTTGCTCACTGGGTGTAGCTCCCTCTTGGTCTACAGTCCTTTTGTCTCAGTTTCCTTTTCACAGTTGCTTTGTTCTGTCTTTCCTCCCCTTCTGCTCTGTGTTTTGGATCTGTATTTAATTTCATTATATTTTTTTAAGCTCATTACATTCTCTCCTTCCAATTAAATGCTCATTCACTAATAACTGCTGTGCTGCTCAAGGAGGAGGGGCAGATGGATAAACCTTTCCCAGGGATCCTGCAGCCCTGTTCTCCCTCATCTCTGTTCCCTGGTCTCCCTATTCCCTGGTGGAGTGCAGCCTTCCTCCCATCACCTTTCTTCTCTTCCTGCCTTCTTTCCTCTCCCTCACCTCATGAATGAGTTTCCTAAAAATAAATCACACTTAAGCAGATAAAAAACTCTGCCCAAAAATCAGTTACCTTTGGGCCTTCTGCCTTCCCTAGGTGCCTTCCCTCCCTGCACCTTGTTTGGATAACACCCTTTCTGGGATGAGGCTATCTTCCCTGCAGGAGCCCTGGCAGTCGTGCTCACTGCTCCAGCTCTGAACCCATTAACAAATTCACTGTGGTTGTCAGGAGGGCACAGAGTGAAGCCATCCCTGCACCAACACACAGAGCCCTGGAGCAACCCAGCTCCTCTGTGTGTGCCACTGCTCTGCTCAGTCATCCTGCTCTCCTGTCATCCCCCTTCCTAAAAACCCCAGCAGCGGGAGCAGAACAGCAAAGGCTCACTGCATGAGAGCCAGAGTACAGTCAGCTCTTACCTTGGTGGAGCACAGGGCACTCCAATGGCTGTAAAATTAAATTATTCACAGCTCTTTTATTTCTTGGGTCATCACAGGCTTCCAAGCCTTTGGAAGAGAAAATCATCCAAAGTGAAACAAGCGCCAGCAGTGAATCGACCGCGCAGAAAAGAAAAGGGGTTAACATCAGCAGGAAGGAGAAGAAATCCTGCCCAGATTCCTGAGGGGGGGTTTGTTCTCTTGGGGCTGTCACTGTCCCCTTCCCCTCACACAGGTACAAGGAAAGAGTCTGCCTTTAAAGGGCTGCACCAGCTTTGGGTTTCTGTTCCCTTGCATGGGGTGGTTTTTTTGGTGAAAAGTTCCATTATATTAATAAAATATAAAGCTTTTATATCTATTTTTCCATTTTGTTGAGTGGAGGTTTTGGAATATTCAAAAGAAAAGGAAAACTGGAAGCACCACTTCAGCTTCCAATTCCCAGCTTTCAGAGACATGGGAATAGCACCAAGTAGTTCAGTTTCTATTTTCACAACGGGCTGAGAGCAGGAGCTGAGCAGCAGACAGGTCAGAACCAGCTGCTGGGAGTCCTTTCCTGGGAAAGGCTTCGTTTGCCATGTAACCTCAAGGGGTGAAGTCATTAAACTCAACTCTTACAACCTGGCTCTCCAGAGCAGTCTGTTAGGTTCCAGTTGGACCATTTAGGATAACCTGGATGGTGTCTTGGCTCTGTTGTGACTCCAGGAGGTGGCCAGTGACAAGAACCAGCTCAGGGCAGGGGAGGAAGAGCCCAAAAGATTCCTGGCGATCTGGGAGTGGATGGATGTGGAAGAGAGCAGGATGTCAGCGCTGTGATGTGCAGGGTGAGGAGCACGAGAGGACTGGGCCAAGGAGGACAGTTCTCAGTACTTCCAGGGATGCAAAAATGAGGGCTGGCTGCAGCTCGCAGGGGGAGCAAGTGCGGTGCTCAGCCTCTTGCTCTGCAGGTTCCCTGCTGGGAATTTAACCCATGGCCTGTCCCTGCTCCCAGAAGGGTGAGCCAGGCCCACCTCTGGAGCAGAGACAGGACTCGGCAAGGTTCCCAGTGCCTGGGAAGTGATGGAGCTCAGTGATGAGCTGAGTCTGATGGGTGAGGAAAGGCTGTGTCCTCGGCTGCTCCCAGAGCCCTGAGCCTGTCCCTGTCCCACTCAGTCGAAGTTGTAGTAGAGGCAGAAGGCGAAGAACATTGCGAAGATCTGGAATGGCGGAGGCGGGAGAGGGTCAGCCCCACGGCAGGGCTGGGCCAGGCCAGGCCTGGCTGTGGTTGGAAGCAGAGAGGGGCTGGAGGGTCCCTGGCCTGGGACCATTGCTGTGCCCCTCAAGGGGCCTGGGCCAGCTGTCCTGGTGCTGCACAGGGACACCAGGGCAAGGAGACCCAGGGGGGGAGCAAAACAAAGCCTCCCCTGTCCCTTCACCTGCCCCATCTGCAGTGGAGAGTGGGCTCTGTACCCTGAGACAGACCTGAGCCCCTTTGTGCTCTCCTTGCCTGCTGAGCAACCCCCCTGCCACAAAGAGGGGACCCTCTGCCTGCCCTGTCCCCAGCCCCCCTCATTACCTCAATGCCCAGCACGGCCAAGCTGCAGGTCCCAGGGAGGGAGATGTACCTCTGCAGGGTCCTGCCGAAGGTGGAGAAGCAGCCCTGGGGCAGGGAGAGGAGGGAGGGGCTCTCTCGTGTTCCCCGTGGCCACGGGGAGCCCAGAGGGGGACTGGGGGGGGGGGGGGGGGGGGTCGGGTCTTCTCTGTGGCAGGACGAGCTGAGGACTTTGGGAGCCCCTGGACTGTGGAACCACACCCAGGCACTGTCCCAGGCTCCTGTCCCTCATGCTCTGCTCTGTGAGCCTGGGAAGGGCTGAGGCTGAGACAGGGACATGGGCACAGCAGAGCTGTGCTGTACCTGCTCGTGGATGTAGCCAGGGCTTCTGTCTTGGCACTGCTCCCAGCCCAGGAGCTCTCCTGCCTGCAGAAGCCCATTCCGGGCACAGCATGCCCGTGGCCATGGCGTCCCTGGGTGCAGCTCGTGGAAGCGGGAGCCGTTCCCAAAGTCTTCAGGTCCTAAAACGCCACAACACGAGAACTGGAACAGAAGGGAAACACCATCACCGTGCTCACCCTTGGTGGATCCTGTGTGTGCTCCACACACCCCCAGGAGCCTCCCAGGTGCTCACCGTGACCATGAGGGTGTTCCAGGCTGTGGAGAAGACCTCAGCACCCTCATCCCCACCATAGTTCCTCCTCAGCTCGGACAGGAAGTGCTCGGGTTGGACCTGTGGGATTGGTGCCAGGGCTGGGACTGTTCCACTCTGCTCAGCACCAGCTCCTTTGGAGGGGAGTTGGGCACCCAGTGGACCCCCCCCCTCCCCCCACCTGCTTTGAGGTTTGTGTTGTGGTGATGGAGGTGAGGGGAAGGGTGTCCCCACGCCAGCCCCAGTTGCCTGGTGGGCTCTGAGCCATGGCCATGGTGTGACAGAGGGAGGCTGGCGACCCTGGGGACGGTGCCAGTACCTTTTTCCAGTGCACCAGGAAGAGAACGGCCCCAGCAAGCTGCATGAGGAAGACGAGGCTGACGAGGATGAAGAACTGGAAGGCAGCAGGTGAAGGAGTCAGAGACCAGCCTGATCTCACAAGCAGCTTGCTCACATTATCCCTGCCCTCCTCTGCACCAGCCCTGCCTGTGCCCAGCATCTTCGAGATGAGGGATGTGTGTGCAGCTCCTGGGAACAGATTTCACGTCTCTGACCACTGTGGCTGCAAGGCAGGGGTCAAAAACAAGCACCATCTGCAAGGGACTGGGGATGCTGAAGAAATGGGGGTGTTGGTGCTCAAACAGGTGTTTCTGCCCCTCACCAGCAGTGGGGATATCTTGGAAATGCCATGTGGGGCAAGCCAGTGGCTTCAGAGAGAATTGACCCCACTTAGTGGCTTTATAAATCCTCTGGGCTCTAAATCGAGACTCACAAGATGGGGAGTGGATGGCAGGATGTATTGAGGATGAGGAACACCTGCATCCCCCACCACCCTCCAGCCCATGACTCCTGCCCCCAGTGCCTCTGCCCACATCCTGCAGCCCCTTCCCACCCATCTCCCTGCCTCACCAGCAGCAGGAGTGGGCGGCTCCGGCGCAGGGCCCCGCAGCAGCCCAGGAAGCCCAGCAGGGACAGGGCAATGCCCAGGGCCAGCAGCAGCCACGCGCCTGCACTCAGCACAGCCCTGGCAGCCACGATGTCCTGGAAACCAGCCGGGTCCACGGCCACCCAGACTCCCACGGCCACCAGGCATGTCCCCCCAGCCTGCAGGGGGAGGTCCGAAGATGATCATGGGGTCAGGGGATGTCCAAGGCTTGGTCCCCTCCCTGGGCTGGGCGTCACCCATCCGAGTCAGATGGAAATGGCAGCCCATGTGGATGGGGGATGTTTGAACCCTTGGTCCCCTCCCTGGGACCGGTGTCACCCACCCCTGAGCCAGCTGGAGATGTCGCTCCCCAGGCACAGGTTCTCTCCACCCCTGCACCCCACGGGGCCCAGGTGGACTCACAAACACCAGCACGTTGAAGATGAACATCAGGTACTTCATGCAGCTCAAGACACGCATGGGGACACCGGGAGGGGGGACACGGCGGTGTTTGTCCCTATGGAGGGGAGAGCAGAGCCCTGGCCACAGCCAGCCCTGACTTGTCCTGGACCCCATGGCTCCAGCAGAATGGGGGGGGATGCCGCCTCCCAAAATTCCTAGATCATTTTGTATCCCCACCATCTCCCATGACACCCCAAAAAACCTGTTTCCTCTCCAAATTTGTGTCCCCTCCCAACCCCATGTCCCCTTCAAACCCCATGTGCCCAGTCCTATGTCCCCTCCAAACCCTCTGTCCCCACCAAATCCCATGTTCCCTATAAATCCCGTGTCCCCTACAAATCCCATGTCCCCTCTAAATCTTGTGTTCCCTTCAGCCCCCACACCACTCACCCTGTGGGGACAGCGGGTGACCCAGGTACCTCCAACCTTCTCTGGTGCTGCCAGCACCTAGATAATATCACGAAGGTCAGAAAATCCCTCCCCCATTTCCACTCCAGCAGCCCCCAAGAAACCCCTTCCAGCGGCGAGGACATGAATGATTGATGGGGAACAGGATCCACCATTGTGCCAGCGGCAGCCGGGAGTCTCCGGCTCTTCTCAGCCAAGGAAATGAAACCTGTGGGCAGGGAAAGACGAGCCGCCCCACCAGGCCGGGGTGACCTCGGCCATCAATTATTGCTGTGGCCATTCGGGGAAGCCCTCAACAGCCACACACGGGGCTATTGGGACACAGGGACATCCCAGATGGATCACTGGGTCTGTTCCCTCTCGTTGCTGACTTTAGGAGCTCTCTAAACACAGAGTCATGTTAGAAAGGAGACCTTATTTATTCTGCATCAGGTGCAACGAGGAGGTTTCCACAAATCAAGCACACCAAGGGGTAAAAAGTTAAATCTTTTCTACAGTAAAATTTACATGAACCCGCCTATCTAAAGCATATTCTTCGCCTGCCTAATGCATATTTATTTTGGTGATGTGACTTTACCCAATGCTTGAAACACAAAGTTCCGGGGCAGATAATTCACCTCGAAGGCATCATCCCGGGGACGGTTCCGCTGTCACCGCAGCCCCGGGGCCCCGAGGGGCGGTCCCGCCGCTGTCCCGCCGCGCCAGCAGGGGGCAGCTGAGCGCGCGGCCACAAAGCTGCGCCGGGCGGCCAGAGCGCCTCCCGCCGGCCCTTCAGCCGGGCGGCTCGGCCAATCGCAGCGGGCGGCGGCGGGCGGGGCGGGAGAAGAGAGAGATAGACAGCGGCCTGGACCAATCACAGAGCGCCATTCCCAGGGCGGGGCCCTGCGGGAGCTTGGCCCCGAGGCCGGAAGCGGCGCTGCGCGTTCCCGTTCCCTCAGCGTTGCTTCCGGTGCTGCCGCCGCCGCCCGCGGGATGTAGCGGCCGGTGAGGGACGGGCGGGGGAGCGGGGGGTCCGGGCGCTGCCCGGGACGGGCGGGGCCGCTGCTTCCACACCACCGGGGAGAGCCCTGCCGCCGGTTCCCCCGGTTCCAGTAACTCTGTGCTTCTTCCCCCCCCCAGCGCGGCGGCAGAAGGACGCGGAGGGACCTTCACCGGCTGCCTCGGAGCCGCACGGAGCCGCCGCCCCGATGGCGTCCCGCAAGGCCCCCGCCGGGGCGGGCAGCGGGCTGGCGGCCGCCGGCCGGGACCGGGATCGGGAGCGGGAACGGGAACGGGAACGGGCGCATCTGGAGCTCGCCGAGCTGGGGCCGCTCCTAGAGGAGAAGGGGGACCAAGGAGGCACCGGCGCGGCCAGCGTGAGCCCCTCCGAGACCCCCGGGCGGCCGGGGATCCAGAGCCCGGCTCAGGCTCCTCGCTCCGCCCCCGCGGCTTATCCCGGGAATCTGCCCGTTATCCCATTAATAGCTGGGGGAGTACGGCTCCGTGTCGTTCCTGGGGCCGGTCCCTGCTCCGAGCCGCCCCAAACTCTGCTCCTGCCGAGCAAGCGTGGAGCTGGGATAGTCCGGGGGTCACCGGGATCGCGGTGTCTGTGCCGGGTGTTCCCAGGGTGTTTCCAGTGCCCCAGCATTTCCACAGGGCTGGGAATCTCCTTCCCGAACCCTTTTCCGTCTGGGCAGAGCTGGAGCTGTGCCGCGACCCAGAGCGTTCCCAGCTCGGAGCCGCTTTTGCTCGGCTGGGCCGGCTCGGGTTTCCCGTTCCAGCCTTGGTTGTAGGGATGAAAATCCCTGGCGGTAATCCCGCCTTTCGACAGGATAAATCTGGGATTAGCCCGCCCCGGGTGGGTCAAGCAGCAGCGTGTTGCATAAACGAGGGTGACCGGCGGGTCCTGCCCGTCCCCTCGGAGGGATGAAGCCCCAGGTGCTTTCAGAAGAGCAGGGATGATTCCTCTCCTGGGGGCTGGAACGGCTCCTTCCCGGCTCTTCTTCCCGCAGGCCGAGGACCCGCCGTGCCCGGCGGCCCGCGAGGAGGAGGAGGAGGTGGTGCGGGTGCTGACCCTGCCCCTGCAGGCTCACCATGCCATGGAGAAGATGGAAGAGTTCGTGTACAAGGTACTGGAGCCTGCGGCAATGCCCCGGTCCTGATTTTGGAGCAGATTCCCCAGTCCCAGGGCTCGGGGTGATGGGATGTGTCCAGATAAAGCTCCACGCGGCCGCAGTTGGCTCCAGCTCTGCTCCCAGCAGCGTTTCCCGGGAACGGTGTAGGATGGGGCTGGCCGGGATGGGGGCTGGCCCAGCCATGGTGGGCGAGGATCTGGGAGCAATCCCGCTGTTCCTGCGGGCCTGGGTGGGGCCCGGGAGCACCGCAGGGGTGTCACCCGGTGCCTGCAGTCACTGTGGCTGCTGTGCTTCTTCCCTGATCAAACGGGAATTACCGCAGGGAACAGACTGTGGGTGTGGAAGGGTTAAAGCTGAGGGTATGAATCGCCCCTGACTCCCTGGAATCACTCCCTGGGGCGAGCAGGAATCAGTCCCTGGGAGGACCTGGAATCACTCCTTGGGGGGCTGTGGGGAGCAAAGCGCAGGACGGCGGTGGCTCACAGGGTCCCACAGGACACCTCATGTCAGAGAAGCCAAACTTCCTCTCCCCAGGGAGCATCCCAGGGCTGGGCTGTTCCCCGTGCATTTGGGGCTCTGGGCTGCCCTGATCCCCTGGTGTGTTGCAGGTGTGGGAGGGGCGCTGGCGCGTGATCCCGTACGATGTCCTGCCCGACTGGCTCAAGGACAACGATTACCTTCTGCACGGGCACCGGCCGCCCATGCCCTCCTTCCGCGCCTGCTTCCGCAGCATCTTCCGGATACACACCGAGACGGGCAACATCTGGACACACCTGCTGGGTGACTGGGGCAAGGGGCAGCTCTGGGGCTGGAGGGGCTCAGACCCTGCATTAGGGTCAGGACGGGCTCGCTGCTGGGTCCTCTCCATGCCCAGGGCTCCCTGTGTGGATCCTGTGCATGCAGTAGGATCGGACATGGAGTGCCTGGAGCTCCTGGAGCCCCTTGGGAGAGAGGGACCAGGGCTGGGCTCAGCCACTGCAGGAGTGGGATGAGGAAATGTGTCCTGGACAAAACAGGGAAGCCTCAGAGGATGTTCCTCTGAAATGAGTCCGGAGGAGGCCAGAGAGATCCTCTGGGGGCTGGAGCTCTTCTGCTCTGGAGCCAGGCTGGGAATGCTGGGAATACTTAGCCTGGAGGCGAGAAGACTTCAGGGAGAACTTAGAGACCCTTCCAGTGCCTAAAGGGGCTCCAAGAGAGCTGAAGAGAAGCTTTGGACAAGGGCAGGGAATCACAGGACAAGGGGTAATGGCTTCCCACTGCCAGAGGGCAGGGTCAGATGGGATATTGGGAAGGAATTCTTCCCTGGGAGGGTGCGGAGGCCCTGGAACAGGGTGCCCAGAGCAGCTGTGGCTGCCCCTGGATCCCTGGAAGTGTTCAAGGCCAGGTTGAACGGGGCTTGGAGCAGCCTGGGACAGTGGAAGGCGTCCCTGCCCATGGCAGGGGATGGGAATGGGTGAGCTTTAAGGTCCCTTCCCACCCAAACCCGTCTGGGATTCCATGACCCTGTGAAACACAGGGATGCTCAGTAGCTCTTTGCCCTGTGCCTGCCCCTTCCCCTGACCCCAGCCCTGCTCGTTTGCACTAACAAAGGCCTCAGCCAAGGACCCACTGTGGGCCACTGAGCACCCCTGGGATACATCCAGGACCTCTTCTCATCGTGGCTCTGCTGAACTCTCCCACAGTCCCCCTGACTTCCCGCTCCGTGTGTTCCTGCAGGCTTTGTTCTGTTCCTCTGCCTCGGGATCCTGACCATGCTGCGGCCCAACATGTACTTCATGGCTCCTCTCCAAGAGAAGGTGGTGTTTGGGATGTTCTTCCTGGGAGCAGTGCTGTGCCTCAGCTTCTCCTGGCTTTTCCACACTGTCTACTGTCACTCGGAGAAGGTCTCACGGACTTTTTCGAAGTGAGTCAGCATGAGTGTGGTTGTGTGGTCTCCTGGGAGGTTTTTGGGTTCTTGCAGCACTTCCTCTTGGAAAGCACTGCATTCCCAAATGTTTTATCCTTGGGGGAAGGGAGCATCCACCCAATCCAGCGTGGAACTGAGGGGGAACCACAACAGGGTTCTGGAGGGCTCTGCCTGAGCACCTTAAATCTGCCAGGTCAGGGGTGTCAGGTGCATGATAAAGATCCTGGGGCCCTGCAGCTCCCAAGGGAACAGGACCCTGGCTCCCAAGGGAACAGGCTCTGTGCTCCCAATGGAACAGGCTCTGTGCTCCCAAGGGAACAGGCTCTGTGCTCCCAATGGAACAGGCTCTGTGCTCCCAAGGGAACAGGCTCTGTGCCCCTCGTAGGAGTGAAGTGAGGAGGAGTCTCGCTCTCACTGGGCAGCTGGGGGCCATGGCCAGTTTGGTAGGTCCCAGTTTACTGGATGCTTTTGAAAACCTCTGTTTTGGATCCAGTTTGGACTGAAACCAAATGGAAAGAAGGAATACAAACAGGATTCCCAGCAGAGTGGGAAGGCTGGTCAGTGGTTTGTGCCTCTTCCTGGGCTGCTCCAAGAGTCAAGCTCCCATCAGCCTTCGCAGTGAGGCTCTCAAGTGACATTCTGCTCCCACATGGCTATTAAAGGCATTCATTTGGGTGCTGCTTGCTGGGAATCTTGCCCATCCCCTTTGCACAACCCCCAGAGACCCCATGGGATCCTGTCTCCAGAACAAACCCAGCAGGAATGCCCTCGTGTTCCTGGGAAGGCAGTGGGGGAAGTGCAAGTGCTATGTTTTGGTGGTGAGATGAGTGGAGGATCACAGATCCACGTGCTCACGGATTTGTTCCTGGTGGTTTGAGCTCCAGCCCCCTCTTGCCCCTCCTCAGCATTCCTACATGCCCAGGCCCTTCCTCCTGTCGCACCTGGCCCTGATGGGACCCCAGCACACCCCTCCTGCCTGTGACTGCACTCAGGTGCAGGCTGGGGAGTTCCCACATATGGAGAGGGTGGATTTTGGGGCTCACCTGTGGCTCTCTGTCGTTGCATCCTGGCTGCAGGTTGGATTATTCAGGAATTGCACTGCTGATCATGGGGAGCTTCGTCCCATGGCTCTACTACTCATTCTACTGCTCCCCACAGCCAAGACTCATCTACCTCTCCATCGTCTGTGTCTTGGGTATCTCTGCCATCATCGTGGCACAGTGGGACCGATTTGCCACGCCCAAGCACAGGCAGACTAGAGCAGGTAGGAGCTCCCTCCTCCCCCGAGTCCTGGGAGGCACTTTGGGCAGATTCCATTTGGGAAAGACTCTGGGCATCTGGTGGGTTCATTCCCCCTGAGCAGCACAGCACTGCAGGGAGCGGCCTCCTGCCTTCTCTTGCTGTGCTGGGGATTCATCTCCTGAGCAGAGCCTGGGGTTTGGAGTTTAAGGATAGCCCTGGGCAGGCTGGGGCTGTGCCTTTTCCACCTTCCCTGGGAAGCAGTGGCAGCAGGAACCTGCAGCTAGGGCACAGGAGGAAGGCATCCCTGAGCTCTTCCCTGCCAGGGACACGCTGGCTGCTCCCTGCCTTCCTGGGGGTGGAGTGGGGGGCTGCCTCCAGCCCCACACCCCAATTTACCCCCACAGCAGGTCCGATCAGCCTCTCTGAACACCAGAAGACACGTCCCTCCCCAGCTCCCAGGGGTCCTGAAGCAAATGTCTGTTGGAGCACTGTCTTGGCTACATGAGTGAGGAGAGACCACGCTGAGCCAGAGGCCACCTGAGAGCCCTCAGATGAGGGCAGGGGACAGGCAGGACTCACATCCCCATGGCTCCTCCCCACTGCATCCTGTGCCCCCAGGACGAGCAAGATCCAGCTGGGTGCCACCCAGAGCCTCTCCAGGCCAGTGTCACTGTTGTGCCACTTGTTCTCTGCCAACTCAGCAGAGGCCAGAGTTGAACATTTCAGCTGCTGCTGAGCTCCTTCCTCAGGAGCTCCAAGAAATTGCTTTCCTGGAAGGGGTGGCTGTGTTCCTGGTGCAGTCCAAAGGGCTGGCACCTTCCAAAATGTCCATTCCCATAGCCAGGAGTGGGAGCTGCTGCAGCCCTGCATAAGAAATACTGGGTGGATTCACCCAGCAAGCAGAGGGGTGCTTTGCCTGGGATGTGGAGCTGTGGATCCCCCGTTTTGTGAAGGATAAGGGCCACGAGGATTGGAGAAGTTTAAGGAGTGTTTGGACAAAGCTTTCAGGCACAGGGTGGGATTGTTTGCGGGTCTCCTGTGCAGGGCCAGGAGTTGGACACAATGATCCTTATGGGTCCTTTCCAGCTCGGGATATTCTATGAATCCAATGAAGAAAAGCTGCTTCCTTAACACAGGATGAGGGATCAAGGGGAGTTGGTGGGAGGAGCAGCTCCCCCTCCACACTGAGCTCCTTTCCCTGACCTCCTCTCTGGGCCACAGGCGTGTTCCTGGGGCTGGGGCTGAGCGGCGTCGTGCCCACCATGCACTTCACCATCGCCGAGGGCTTTGTGAAGGCCACCACGGTGGGGCAGATGGGCTGGTTCTTCCTCATGGCCGTGATGTACATCACGGGCGCTGGGCTCTACGCCGCCCGCATCCCTGAGCGCTTCTTCCCGGGCAAGTTCGACATCTGGGTGAGTGTGGGGGTGAACGGGGTGTCTGGGGGCAGCTCTGGGGTCAGGAGAGGGGACACTGAGTGGCTGGAGGCTGGGGGTGTCCTGCTGTGCCTCAGCACATGCTGGCAGGCAGACCTTGAACAGGTGTTGGCATGGGCAGGGCAAAGTACAGGGTGGGAATCACTGCTGGGAGCGACAGAGCGGGGAGCAGAGGGCAGAGGACAGTCCTGGAGCAGCGAGGAAGAACAGGAGGAGGTGTTGACAGTGTTCCTGTCCTCTTTGGTCTTGTCTAAAGGCTTTTTTGCTTCCCTGCAGTTCCAGTCTCATCAGATCTTCCACGTGCTGGTGGTGGCTGCAGCCTTTGTCCACTTCTACGGGGTGTCCAACCTGCAGGAATTCCGCTACGGCCTGGAAGGGGGGTGCACAGACGACTCTCTCCTCTGAGAGCACCTGGTTTTAGTACAAGCTTCCTAAGTGCTTTTTAAACTCTTGTCTTTGCTAAAATCAAAGGAAGACTCAAAACCATTTGGGGTTCTTGGTTTTTTTTTTTTAAAGAAACAAAAAAATAAGAAACTGATAAATCCTTCAGCAAAGTTGTTGACCAAATCCTCACCCCCTTCCCCACGCACTGCGCTGGGGCTGCAGGGGGACTCCCGCCTCCTCCAGACAGTGTTTTAGCTGCACCGGGATCACCTGCTGCTCTGGCAGCACAGGGAACAGCTCCCTGCTCCTGCACAGCCGAGCACATCCTGCTCCTCACGCACCAGGAGTTCTGCATATCCCCCATGGCAGTGCCTGGCTGGGGCAGCCCCAGGCATGGGCACACACTCATGTAATTTAAAGTTTTAATTGTCCTGTTTTGTTTTGTTTTCCTTGACAAAGTAATGTAAACATAAATGAAAGAATATTTAATATTTAATACTAAGCTTTAAAATGATGCGCTGCCGCTGCAGTCCTCAGCTCCCTCACTGTCAGGAGGAGGGAGGAAGGACAGTGGTGTAGGGAATGTAGAGCTGCTGTAGCTGATTGAAATAAAAAGGTCAATAGTTCAGTGTCACCGCTGTGTCCGTGTCTGGTTTTGGGGAAGGGGGAGAGAGGGCTCTGGGCACCCCCAGGAGCAGGGCAGGAGCGCCCTGGGGCAGGGGGATCCCTCCAGCTGCGGTGGAGTCTGGACTGGGCTGGGATAAACGGGAAATTGGGGTGGTGTGGTGATGACAGGGCAGGAAACCCAGCCCTGGCTGGTGACAGCTCCGGGGCTGTGACTTCCCTTGGGGCTCAGCAGGGCAGGAGAGGTGTCACAGCCTGGCAGGACCATGCCAGAGGCTTCTCCTGGTGCACAGGGGACAGTGACTGTCAGGGTTTTAGAGGGGCAGAGGCCAGCACAGCAAAGCCCAGCTCAGGCAGCTGAAGGCCACTGCCTGACGTAGGGGTGAGGGAGCAGTGTGGGCAGAGCCACCACAGCCCCTGTGCCACCTGTTCCTGTCCTCCCCCACAGGTGGGGGCATCCTTTTGCTGAGCTGTTTGGATGTGGCCCAGCTTTGGAAACCCCCCAGGCTGGGGCTGGCGGGAGCCCCCAGCACAGGCAGCAGCAGGTCCTGCATCCCCCATCCCACCTGGGCAGAGCCTGACCAATCCTGTATCCCACCTCTCACCCAGGCTGAGCCTGCTCCCAGACACAGCACTGCTGGCAGAGGTCACCCCGTGCTCCAGGAGGTGACATGGATGAGTGTCCACCCCGTTCCAGCAAAGCTCCATGATGCACAGCCAGGCCTGGGACTGGCACCCTGGAGCTCCACATGGATCTGAACAACACCCGACTGCTCCTCCTCTGGAGGTTGGGAAAACACTAGGGATCTGAACACCCAGGTTTGGATACTCAGGGAATCTGCAAGTGTAATTGTCTCTCAGAGCACAGACACTCACCTGAAAACAGAAGAGACACCACCCGAGTGACACAAATAGAGAAAACTGCCTTCAAAATCTGCCCGAGGAACCAGGGAAGTGGCAAAGCAAGAAGAGCCTTTACACACACACACAACACAAACACACAAAAGGCACTTTTGTGTGTAAGGGTTTGAAAATTACAAACCAGTGGTAACTCTGAGGGATGAGACACAAGCCCTGGTAGTCCTGGGGTGATTCTGGGAGGCAGGGGGGTGGAAGATGTCCCTTCTAAGGACACAGGAGATGATCAGGCTCTCACACGTGCATGCACACCTCACGCAACTCTAATCTACCCCCCACGTGTCAACATTACTGTGAGCATTTCTGCTCGTTCCATCCTCTGCTTCCACTACACGGCTGACTTGGTTTCCTCCTCCCTGGGCAGAGGAAAAGCCAGGACTGGCTCAGATAACATTACTCAAGTCTTTCTGGATACTGTATCAGGAACTGCCAGCACACAATAGCATCGAGTTAATTAATGAGTTGCAACAGAAGACGCTGCTGGATGTTATTTTGTAACTGCTGGCAAGAAGGAAGGGGCCTCCACGGCTGCAGTTTAAGGACAAAACCGCAGAGCAGATGTGGTAACTCTGCTCAGGCCAGGATCCGAGATGAAAAGCAGGAGGCTGTGCTGGCAGCAGGTGCAATGCTTCCCCCTCCAGCCCCATAACCTAAATCCAACAGGGAAGAGGCTACCTTCCAGCTGTGTTCACTGCAGGTGCGACATCCCAGAGGAGACTCCAAGACTTTCACTCCAGTCTGTGTCCAAAGGATGACAAGACTCTCTTTGGTCCTTGTCTCAAACCTCCTTGTATTCTACCAGACATGTGTAACATTACAGCAACGGAATATATCAGGAATAAATA
Source organism: Corvus hawaiiensis (assembly GCF_020740725.1). Lineage (NCBI taxonomy): Eukaryota > Metazoa > Chordata > Aves > Passeriformes > Corvidae > Corvus > Corvus hawaiiensis. The sequence goes on along the minus strand of NC_063236.1, from coordinate 4,776,657 downwards.
GATTTTCTTTTCTAAAAGTTCTCCTGAGCAGTTTGACATTAAGAAATGCTGCAGGTCCTCCTGGCATGGTGTGTAAGGGACAACCACTGGTGTTAAGTACAAACCCCCTCCGCATCCTCCAGGTGGGACCGCTCAGGAACAGGGAAGGAAGTGGAAAAGGAGGAGGAAGAGGAGGAGGCGGTGGCTGGGAACCATCACTGGTACTGTCGGTAGTCGCTGAACGGGGGTGGCTGGAGCTGGGATGGATCCTCTGACAACTGTGGGCCTGGAGCAGGGACAGGGGAAAAGGCAAATGAATACCAAAAGACAAGAGTTTCTTCCTATTAACAGGATTCACAACTGGTTTGTTTATATAAATCCCTCTTAAAATTAATCATAAATCCCGGAATGGTTTTGGTTTCATAAAAAGTTTCAAAAATTGCATAGAATCCCAGACTGGCTTGGGCTGGAAGGGACCTTAAAGCTCATCCCATTCCCACCCCCTGCCATGGGCAGGGACACCTTTCACTATCCCAGGTGGCTCCAAGCCCCATCCAACCTGGCCTCAGGCACTGCCAGGGATCCAGGGGCAGCCACAGCTGCTCTGGGCACCCTGTGCCAGGGCCTGCCCACCCTCACAGGGAACAATTCCTTCCCAGTATCCCATCTAACCCTGCCCTCTGGCAGTGGGAAGCCATTACCCCTTGTTCTGTGACTCCTGGCCCTTGTCCAAAGACCCTCTTCAGCTCTCTTTTAGGAAAAGTACATTGTGCAAGCTGCTCCGAAGACAAACCACTTCTCTCCAAGTTTCACAGAATCATGGAATTGTGGAATGATTTGGGTTGGAAGGGACCTTAAAGCTCATCTTGTTCCATCCCTTGCCATGGGCAGGGACACTTTGCACTAGACAAGGTTTTCTAGCACGGAAATGAACTAGAGCAGGGAGAGGGAAATCTTTCCAGTCACACAAAGCAGCTGGAAACTTGCACGTTAGTGCCCTTGAGGTGACCTTGGCCCCTCTAGAAAGGTTTAACCACGGTGACTTGCCCAACAATAAAGCAACCAGTGAAACGGAACAAGTGTGGAGTCAGCTTCCTGATCCACTGCCTGCTGCTGGAGGGAGCAACACAGCTGTGGTGGGACAATCCAGAGAGAATTAATCATCATGGACAGATGATACACCTTCTCCAAGGCAGATGAACTTTAAAGCATCTTTAAAGAACAGAAATTGTCATAGTTTAGGTTGGATGAAGAATATTGGTGAACAAACCCAGAAGAGGATTCACTGGTTTGTGTTCTTCCCAAAATAAGGTGGAGCATTTATCCTACAATGAAATGCTGGGAGAAGCTACCAGTGTTAAGCCTGAAGAGCAGAAGGCTCCAGGGAGACCTTAGAGACCCTTCCAGTGCCTAAAGGGGCTCCAGGAGAGCTGGAGAGGGACTTGGGACAGGGGCCTGGAATCACAGGACAAGGAGGAATGGCTTCCCACTGGCAGAGGGCAGGGTTAGATGGGATACTGGGAAGAAATTCTTCCCTGTGAGGGTGGGGAGGACCTGGCACAGTTTGCCCAAAGAAGCTGTGGCTGCCCCGTGCCTGGAAGTTTCCAAGGTCAGGCTGGATGGGGCTTGGAGCAACCTGGGCTAGTGGAAACTGTTCCTGGCTATGGCAGGAGGTACAATGAGATAGGCTTTGAGGTCCCTGCCACCCCAAACCAGTCTGCGATTCTGTGACAGAGATATTTAGGATTTTCCACGGGAAGCATTCACACAACAGCTTCTGACTCAGTGAGAGCCCTGCTTGCATTTTACTTGGGAAAGAAGTCAGGGATGCAGATACTGAAGCAGTTTAGAAGAGAATCACCACCACGTTTTTTGGAAATCGGTGTATCTGTATCTCCCAGGTCTTTATCATCTCTTTTACCCCAGAGTTCCCCACACAGACCACGGCCTGCCAGAACCACCCCTCTTTTCCACAACTTGCTGCCTGCCATTCCCTCAAACCATTGTGCCCCACCCCTGAGTAAAACCTTTCTGCCACCATGTGCCAGGTGTGTGGCAGAAGCCAGGGACAGCAGGGACATCCCTGCTCTCAGCCATGCCACCTCCAGTCTCCCAGCAGGAAGCAGCTGGTGATAACCTCGTGTCATCAGCACCTGCAGCTCCTCCTTGGCTTTCCACAGCCTCAGGAGCTGGCAGGGCAGTGCAGATTCACTCTAGGATAAGAAGATGACTGCCAGGGGCACATCAGCAAAGCAAATCCTTATGACACATCCTCTGGCTCCTTACCGTTTGGGAACTGTGTGGAGGCAAATCTTGTCAGCAGAATTCCTGCTCCTTCGATCAAGGCCAGGAGAATTCCTCCCATCGCAGCAGATCCGACCATGGCAACAGGGCCATCTGGGAATGAAAAGCACAAACCAATGCTTTTCATTTCTTTGCTACATGTCAGAATCTACTGAATCCTAGGATGGTTTGGGCTGGAAGAGACCTTAAAGATCATTTTGTTCCACCCCCTGCCATGGGCAGGGACACCTTCCACTGTCCCAGGTTGCTCCAAGCCCCATCCAACCTGGCCTTGGGCACTGCCAGGGATCCAGGGGCAGCCCCAGCTGCTCTGGGCACCCTGTGCCAGGGCCTGCCCACCCTCTTCGTGCAGTCTTGATCTCTCCTAAAGCAGACTCAGAGCAGTAATTTTGCATCCATTAAGCTGCATTAAAGGATAATTACTGGGCAACTCCCTCCGCCCTCCCTTCAAGGAACACCAGGAACATTTGGGAGCCTGATTATTACTTTCCTAAGCAGAGGAGAAAAGCTTCAGATTATTTTTCAGCATCTGAGACAGCAAATTCCAATTTGGGTGCCACAGACTGTTGCTTTGCTATAACAATGAGAACTGTACATTTAGAGAGCACGAGGTTTTCAACTGATATCCCTAGTTTCTTACTTCTTGCAGCTAAAATGGCTCCAGTCAGGGCTCCGCTCGTGATGGAATTCCAGGGATCTTCCTTCCCTCTCATCCTGACCATACTGCAGTCAATCATGGAGAAGAGACCTCCCCAGACAGCAAAACTCCCTGTTCCAAATCAAACCAAAGCCACTTTGGAGAGAGCAGAGAAGCCAGTTGTGCTGCACAAGAGGTGCTGTGGCATTACTGTGCTCCCTTTCAGACATGAAGTAAATTCTAACTCATGAAGAACCAAATACAGGTTAAAATAAGTACAGGAAAATTTCCAACTTGTCATTATCCCCCTCTCCCCCCATTTTATATATCATCTCACTAATCTACAATTAACTACAGAAAGTTTATCAAACTGTGATTATAATGGAACTTTCATCCTAACAAAGTCAGATTAGTTAAGGGAACTTCCAGATGTATCCCTTTTTAATGTATTTCCTCACAGACAATGATGCAGAGTCATGTCACACCTCACACCACACCCAACCCTGCTCCTGGGGCCTCAGGAGCTCCTACAGCACATGAGGGACACCTCCAAGTTCTATTTTTGATCCAAGCTGGATCACTTCTTGTAATGAGTTAGTTTTATCTTAACCCCCTGCACACCATGAAGAGGCTCCAGGGAGCTCTGCTGTTCATGACCAGTTATTACTGCTGGCTTATCACTCCAAGAACACAGACTGTTTCCTCCCCAACCAAACTCATTTTGGATATATCAGAACTCTATTTACTCATTGCTTGGGCCAACAAACCTGCTGAGACCCAGCTCAGGTGTCAGTGCACCTCCACCATGTAACATTTCCAAACTCTGTTATCTGCCAACAGTCAATTCTGTGCAACAAAACCCCAAAATTCATTACCTCCCAGTTGTGGAGCTCTGGTTTTAATGGCTGTCAAACTGCCACGCAGCCGGTGGTTGACACCCTAAAATAAGAGAATTTAGTTAAAATAAAACAGTAAAATCTTACAGCCAAGCTGAGTCTGCATTGCAAAAACCTGCCAAAGGTCCAACACCCTTCTGAGCCCCTCAGCAGCTTGCGAGGAGCTGAGACAAAGTGTGCTTTACACCTATTTCACTATTTATCACTCCCTTACAATATTCCTGTCAGGTACATTTGGGAATTACAGTTACCAGGCAGGAAACAATTTGGGTTCACAGTCTGAGGGGCCCAGTGTGACTGAAGGAGGCATTACAGTAACATTTTAGCAGGATAAGCAGTGATTTTTCATATGTATCATTTTTTCTTCCTATCTGATGGGCAATCCCACTAGCTGTGCCACTTCAGTCATTCCTGCAGGTGGAATATACAGGCTTTGTAGCCAAGAGAAGCGAAGTCATGCTGAGCCTTCCAGAGTCCAATACTCAACATGTCACCCAGGACCTCACAGAACAATTACACATTTTCCCACACAGTTTAAAGAATATCCACCAAGTTTTATTTTTGTTACAATCACACAGAAGTGAGGATAGGTATATTTAGCAAGTCCAAAGCAATATTAAGAATCTAATTAAGCACACAGTCCTTTTCAAGTGAAGTGTCTGCAGGATCTGACTAGTTCGGAAAGTTAATTATTAAACCCACCTCAAACCAACAGCTAATTGTCAGAGTAACATCAAAAACACCTTTTATATGAAGTCAGAGAAATTTTAAAACAAATGTTCAAGTAGCAATTAGATCTTAATTTATCAAATATCTCTGCAATGGGTTTATAGCCAAAATTTTGCAGCAGAAGTCCTGAAAGTGAAAACCAACTTGCATCAGCAAACCTTCACTGCCGTGTTTACTCATTCCTGCATTGAAACCAAACCTGAGCACTGAAAAACTGAGTTAATAAAAAGGGCAATGATTAAATAAGAGATTAATTAAAGAAAACGATACCTTTTAATATAAATCTGAAGGAGAAAAAGACTCTTTCATTGAGTCATTCCATGTTTCAAAAGAAAGGAAGAGGCCAGGAAAGGAAGGAGAGCCCAGGCCTCATGTCCCTCCATGCAGACAGAACCACAAGCAGGAGATCAGCCAAGGTGGATGTTTCCTGCTGCACTTCCCCATCCCAAGGGAAATGTTCATCACTTAGGGAGGAACAAGCTACCAGTATCCCATTGTGGCCACCAGAGCAAACGGGGAAGCAGCAATTTTATCCCAAAAAATGAAGGACCCCACAGATCTTGAGCCAGGACAGATTCTCATGGTCTGGATTAACGATGTACAGGTCTTTAATCAGCCCTGCGCCCTGCACAGGGATTTCTTCTCCTTGCCCTTCACTGCCACGCTCCCTGGGGAAGGACAGTGGAGGCAAGAGTGCAGTCCATGCACCTTCAGAGCATTTTACTCACCACTGGGGAATTTCGGAAGCCTTTGATAGCCTGGAAAATGCCCCCTCCTATGGCCCCCATGGTGAAGGCCCCTCCGCAGTCATCCACTATCCTCCAGGGACTGGAAAGAAAAATAGAGATGAAAATATTAAATCCCATCATGTTAAACCGTGTAAGTGACTGGGATGGATCCAGCACTTCAGCACTGGTGTAACTGGGGTGAAGATAGAGCCTGGTGGCTTTTCTGTTTCACATCCAGCTCACTGAGCAGGCAGCAACAAAGAAAACAAGAATATTACAGCAAAACAAACTCAACCTTTGCCAGAGTCTCCTGGCCCACTTCCCTGGAGTGGGAAGTAGCAATTATACAGAAATGCCTGAACTCCTCACACAAGGCAGAGACATACTTCCATCATGGAAAACTCCTGCAGAATTCCAGCTCTGCCCTACTTACATACTGTAAATAGCTTTAAATTCCCTGATCTCATTCTTCTCTTGACCTACAGAGAACTGAGGTAGCAAATTCCATGAGACTCTGCTCCCAGTTGGCACAAGACACATTTTCTTGAATCATTCGCTCTTTTCATTAGTTCTGCTTATTTAAGTGAGACTTCAAAGTTACCTTTGCTGCGCTGGAAAGGTTTTTCCTCGTGCACTCTGGATCTTTGAAGTCCACCCAAACAAAACAGAGATCCCTTCAGAGGACTAGCAGCCACAATTCCTGCTCCAACATCACAGAGCAGCCAGGAAAACCCTGCACAGAAGCACCTTCCTGCAGCACAGGCTGTCAGCACCTGCCAGGGGAGCCTTCATTTGGCGTTCAGAACCTCTGCCAAGAACTGGAGCCTTGCAACCCTAAACCAAACTCCTAAACTAGGTGAGCTTTAAGATGCCATTAACTTCTGCTGTCACTGTGGGTAATTTCAGAGCAAAAAAAACCAAAGCTGTTTGGTTTCTTTCATCTTGTATTGAGATCTTCCAGCCAAGCACTCAGGTAATTTAACTCCTGCACTGCCAACAACCAGAAAATGCAAAAATCAGCCTAAAATAGCATGAAGGTCACAAATCTGAGCACCACGGCAAGCTCGGTGTTTATGTCAGGTAGGAACATCAATGAGTATTTCCTATTTCACTTGGAATGTCATGTTCCTGGTCCTGAGGACCCCCTACAGCTTCCAGCTCCTGCACATGAGGACACCATCCCTGACCTGCCACCTCCCCACCTTACAGACCTCCTCTAGCGAGGGGTGACAAACCTCCCTCACTGTGCTGCAGGCTTTGCCACAAAGTGTTTTGTTCCTGAACAAAGTATCTCTAATTTGCAGTCCCTCCTCCTGCATGTTCTCCCCGGCTCCTCACGTTCATGACCTACTTCCAAATCTCCTCCTGCACAGCCAGCCCTGCCCCCTTCCCAAGGGAACTCCTGTGTGCACAGGTCACACTCAGTGCTGCCTTCGCTTTTGTACCTTGGATCCATGGGTTGTTCCCAAGGCACCAGGAGCCCACCCAAGTGTCACCACTGAGTGTCCCCAGTGACAGCCACATCCAGCTCCCAAACCCACATGGCCTCAGGAAGCAAGGCAGTGTATTTTATCCTTCATCACCTCCTGTTTGTCTGCCCTGCCTGCACATGGTCTCGTCCTACCTCATTACAACCCCGTCAGCCCTGACTGCATTCAATAATTCAACAGTTTATTTTCCTTCTGCTCTTTCCTGCACCAGGTAAAGGTTCCAGGCACACTCTTGTCTGAGATGCCAAGATGAAAAGCAACTCAAGTCTTTCTTCTCAGGGATTTTTTGTTGTTTTGCTCTCACATCTCCTGTGCAGATTTTGATCTCCCCTGTTATGAATAACACATCTCATCCCAATTCTCTCCCTTTGTTAATTCTCAAAGAGTGATCTTGTTAAAAGGCTTTTTGGAAACTTAAATGGATTATGTAAAGCGGGCTTCCCTTATGCACAAAGTCAAGGAATTCCAATCTACAAATCATGGCTGCTTTTTCCCGAAGCCTCTTAATGAGACCCCAATCACAGAATGCTTCCCTCTTTAACCTCATTAGCTGTTACCTTTGGGCTTCCTAATTTTCCTTTTAAACTACTCTCCAAGATTTTCTGAGCAGCTTTTAAATGAGAAAACCTCTTTGATCCCAGCACAGCCAGCCTGTGTGTCAGCTCCTCCAAACTCCCTCAAAGCTGACACAAAATACGCCCAGCCCTGGCACTGCTTGACCTCATAAAGAATTGGAGGAGAAGAGATTATTCCATTGTTAATCTGGCACTTATCTACAAGCACGGTATTACTGTTAATTGTTTCCCTGACTCTGAGGGAAGCCCCAGCTGCAGGGAAATGACATGTGGATAAGGTCGGGTCCCTGATGGCACCAGAGATTTCTCAGAGATGAAAAGAGCAGAGGGCAAGACTTCACTTTTCCCAGGGCTCCGGGGCAGCCACAAACCAGCTCTGGATGCCTGAGAGAAGGGTGAGTCCTCCCTCCAAGCCCCACGGCATCCTGCAGTTCTCCTGACAGCTGGAAAACTACTGGAATCAGAGGCCACCACACTTTAAATGAACAAAGGGCACTTTTCTCTGTGCCAGTGGCTCATAGGTAACCCGCCTGACCCCAGGATAGCAGCTCCTGGGGGCTGGGTAACTGGGTGACCAGCAGCAAAGGGGTCAGAACAATGGAGGACACCAGCAGCCCCCCATGGCTTGGCAGTGAAACATCTCTATTGCACAGCATTAAGGACACAGGTTCAAGCTGTGCCTGGGGAGGGTCAGGTTGGATATCAGGAGGAATTTCTCCACAGAAAGGACTGTCAGGCATTGGAAGGGGCTGCCCAGGGAGGCAGTGGAATCTCTGTCCCTGGAGGTGTTCAAGGAATGACTGGATGTGGCACTCAGTGCTCTGGTCTGGTTGACAAGGTGGGGATAGGGCACAGGTTGGACTTGATGGTCTGAGAGGTCTTTTCCAGTCTCAGTAATTCTGGGATTTCCTGGAGCCCACAGCAATCTTTTAATAAATACAATTTACTCTGCTCATGACCAGACTTTATGCTGTAAAAAGGCAGGGGTGGCATTTATGGAGAAACTTAATACATGTCAGCAGAGCAACCTGCAAAGTCTGGGAAAAGCCTCATGCACAGTCACAGATCTCTGTCTGCAAAGGCAAGCAGAATCTCAGGACGATTTGGGCTGGAAGGGACCTTAAAGCTCAGACCATTTCACCCCCTGCCATGGGCAGGGACACCTTCCACTAGCCCAGGTTGCTCCAAGCCCCATCCAGCCTGGCCTTGGACACTTCCAAGCACAGGGCAGCCACAGCTTCTCTGGGCAACCTGGGCCAGGGCCTCCCCACCCTCACAGGGAAGAATTTTTTCCCAGCCTCCCATCTAACCCTGCCCTCTGGCAGTGGGAAGCCATTCCCCCTTGTTCTGTGATTCCAGGCCCTTGTCCCAAGTCCCTCTCCATGCTGAGAGAGAACTCTGCCCAGGATTCAGTAACCCTGCACCTGAGCTTGCATTTAATCCTTTTATTACTACAAATACAACCTTTGACTTGCAACCAATGTGTTTGTGCAGGTCTACAAAGACAGTGCTGAACCATGACAGGATTCAGACACTGCCAGTTTGCCATGGAGAGGGCCAGGGGGCTGGGCTAGGCTTATGGAAATAGGGAAGGAGAGGGGCAGGGCAACTGGGGGGTGAGGGGAGCCTGGGGAGGCCAAGGATGAGGGGGAACTTGGGGGCTGAGGGGAGTTTGAGGATGAATTAAGGGTGAGAGAAGGCTGAGGAGGGGGTGGGGGAGGCTGAGGATGGAGGAAACTGAGGATGAGGGAGAGAACTGAGAAAGAATTAAGGGTGAGAGAAGGCTGAGTGGGGCGTGGGGGAGGCTGAGAGTGAAGGGGGCTGTAGATGAAGGAAGGCTGAGATGAGGTGCTGAAAATGGTGGCACTGAGGATCGGGGGGCTGTGGATAAGAGGAAAGAATGAGGGCGGGGGACTGAGATGGTGGCTGAGGGGGGACTGAGAACTGGAGGGGCTGTAGGTCGGGGAGAGACATAAGGCGAGCTGAGAATGAGGGGGGATTGAGGATGGATAGTCTGAGAATGACGAAAGGACTGAGGATGAGGAGGGGAGCTGAGAATGAGGAGCCTGTGAATGAGGGAGAGACTGAGAATGTGAGCAGCTGAGGATGAGGGGGGATTGAGGATAGGGAGGCCGATGACGGGGGCTGAGGCCGAAGGGGGTTGAGGATAAGGAGGCACTAAGGATAAGGGAAGGCTGGAAGGGAAGCTGAGCATGAGGGACAGAGGTGGGGCTGCGAATAAAGGGGTGCTGAAGGACCGAAGCACTGCCCGACGTGGGACCGTCACTGCAGCGCCCTCCGCCCCCGGAGCCGCACGAGCGGCGCAAGCCGCAGGGCCCCGTCGGCTCCTGGCCGCTCCGGGAGGCCGCGCGGGGCTCGGCAGCGGCGAGGTTCGGCTGCCCCGGCCCCGAGCGGGCCCCGCGGAGCGGCCTCCGCCGCTTCCCTCAGGGGGCCCCACCAAGGTCAACCCCGCCCCTCCGACGGGGAGCGGCCCCGGGCGCGCCCGCAGCGCTCCCCCGCCCTTTCCCGGCGCTCGCGGATCCCGATCCCGATCCCGATCCCGATCCCGATCCCGATCCCGATCCCGATCCCGATCCCGATCCCGGCCCAGGCCCGCTCCGCTCCCCTCACCAGGGCTCGCGCGCGTACTCCTCCATCTTGCGGGGCCCCACCACCTCCCCGCGCGCGATTGGCTGCGGCGGCCGCACGCCGGCCAATGGCAGGGGAGGGCGGGACGAAGAGCGAGGCAGGGCGGTGTCTGCGCGTGCGCCATGCCCGGCCCCGCCCCCTGCGCTGATTGACAGGCGCCGTGATGGTGGGCGTGTCGCCGGGCCGTGAGGGGAGAAATCCCGGAGCGGGGGATGCATTGGGTGGGACGGACCTTAAATCTCATCCAGCGCCACGCCCCGCCCCGGGCAAGGATACTTCCGCTATCCCAGGGTGCTCCAAGCCCCGTCCAGCCTGGCCTTGGACACTACCAGGGATGGGGCAGTCACAGCTTCTCTGGGCAACCTGGGCCAGGGCCTCCCCACCCTCACAGGGAGAGGAATTCCTTCCCAATATCCCATCTAAGCCTTTGTCCTGCCATTCTAGGCCCTTGTCCAAAGTTCCTCTCCTAAAAGTTCTCTTTTAGGAACAGTACCTGTGCAAGCTGCTCCAAGGACAAACCACTCTGCTCCAAGTTTCATGAAATCATGGAGTGGTTTGGCTTTGAAGGGACCTCAAAGCTCATCCTGTTCCATCCCCTGCCATGGGCAGGGACATCTTCCACTGTCCCAGGTTGCTCCGAGCCCTGTCAGTCTGGAATGTCAGGGCCCAAGCCCACACCATTCCCGATGCTGCTGCAGGAGCTGGGCTGACCTCGCATGTCCCAGGGGATGCTCCTGTGGCTCTGTGTACAGCTGGAAGCGGGGACTTGACATCCCTTCCACCAGGGCAGTTCCCTGGGCAGGCAGAGCTGGAATGCAGAGAACAGTGTCCGTGATGGCAGGAGATTCCCGGGCAGCTTGCAAAGCTCTTGGCACAAGATGAGGCTGTTCCCTCTTGTCCCATCGCTTGTTCCCTGGAAGCAGAGCCCTACCCCCACCTGGCTCCACCCTCCTGTCAGGGAGTTGTGGAGTGCAAGAAGTTCCCCTCCCAGCCTTCTTTTCTGCCCTGGAGCCTTGCCTCGTCCAGTGGTTTGCAGCCACTCGAAGTTCTAAATTGCTTATTCTTTTCTACTCCTAATTTAACATTACACGCTCTGCTGTCCTGTAAGGGCAGCAAATCATTCGGTAGCAAAAACTGAGTGCAAAACAGGTTGTTCTCCAACAACTTAATTGTTTTAATATGGCTGAAGCACCAGGAAGGAGCTAGAATGCTCCACCTGCTGTGTTGGGTTTTGATGTTTTAAAAGACTCCTCGGGTTTCACGAACAGGTGTGTTTGACCTCATTTAAGGTGGGGGGTGGGAGTCATGCAATTTTGGAGATTCCTGGGAGGTGCTATTGTGGCTTCTGCTTTGGCCAAGAAGGGGAGATGGGAAAAGTAGGAAATCGTGGCCTCTCTCAGCCACCAGAGCAGCTCTCCCCACTCCTGTGTCCTCTGGTACTGCTGTGGTTTCATCCCCCTGTGCGTGGCAGTGGTGCGGCAACACCTCCAATCCTGGGGTCAGTTCTAGGCCCCTCAATTCCAGAAGGACACTGAGGGGCTGGAGCACGTCCAAAGAAGGGAACGGAGCCGGGGAAGGGTCTGGAGCACCAGGAGTGGCTGAGGGGCTCAGCCTGGAGAAGAGGAGGCTCAGGGAGGACCTGCTCACTCTCCAAAGCTCCCTGAGAGGAGGGTGCAGCCAGGGCAGGGGGGGAGGGGATGTCAGGCTCTACTCCCAGGGAACAAGGGACAGGACAAGAGGAAATGGCCTCAAGCTGTGCCAGGGGAGGTTCAGTTTGGATACTGGGGAAAATTTCTTCCCGGAAAGGTTGATCAGGCCCTGGCACAGCTGCCCAGGGCAGTGGTGTAATCACCATCCCTGAAGGGATTTACAAAACATGTGGATGTGGCACCTGGGGACATGGGTCAGTGGTGGCCTTGGCAGTGCTGGGGGAACTTAGAGGGCTTTTCCAAACTCAACAATTCCATTATTTTGTGACTCCTCCCATACTGGTCTGACCCTGTTGCCTAATGAGTGGTATGTTCATTAAATCAGGCTGAATGGTCACTCTGGTCCTGCCTTTCACAAGCTGTGGGAGAGCTGGTGAAACACGGTGACTCCATGAGGTGCAGGAGCTTCAGCATCACCCAAAGGACCGGGTGGCACCCGTGGGACAGGCTCAGGGAAGATGTTCAAGGGCTTTCTGGGATTTCTGAGTTTCCCCAGGATTTGGTTCATTTCCCAAAATATATAGTCTTCTCCACTCTTGCTGTCGTGTGAGCATGTGTCTGAAGAGGAGGTTTGGATAAAGATGCATTTGGTTTGGGAGAGATGTGACTTCTCTCACTGGCCACAAGACACCCACTGCCTGTTGTGGCCAGGCAGGGAAATGTCACTCTTCAGCAAACAGCTTAAGAAATGATAAAAAGATCAGTTTTCAACCTCTCCTCCTGTGGGCTCTGAAGGAAAGAGAAAGAAAACAGACTAGAGGAATCCATTTAAAGTTCAGCTGTCCTTTATCAGCTAATAGGGAAAAATAAAGGCAGATGGATGGTCCCAGGTGGCAATGAGAGAGGTGGGGGCACGGAAGGCTTTCTCAGCTCTGCCAGAGTTTGTAAATATGCCTGGAAAAGCTGCTTAATCTGCCTCTGTCTCTGTCCCTCCTCTCTAATGGCTTGTTGTGGCGCTTCAAAGCGAGTGGTTTGGAAATATTCATTAGTGCCCTCGAGGTGTTGGTTGCTATGGAGATGGGAACCCGATAAATCCAAGACTGACAGATTCAGAGCTGCCAGGAGCTCCTGTGTGCCAAACTACACCGTATCCCACTGCTCTGAACCACACAGGGCCTGGACCATTTCTCTGATGAGGAGAGACTGCAGGAGCTGAGCCTGGTTAGTCCTGAAAACACTGAGAGGGGATCCCATCAATCCAGACAAATATCTCCAAGGGGTGTCAGAGGATAGTGCCAGACTCTTTTCAGTGGTGCCCAGTGACACGATGAGAAGCAATGGCCATAAACTAAATCACAAGAAGTTTCACCTCAGCATGAGGAAGAGCTTCTTTCCATGGAGGAGGGCAGAGCACTGGAACAGCTGCCCAGGGGCAGTGGGGAGTCTCCTTCTCTGGAGATACTCCAAGCCCACCTGGAAGTGTTCCTGTGTCACCAGGTAACCCTTCCTGGGCAAGGGGGTCAGACTGGGTGATCTCCAGAGGCCCCTTCCAACCCCAACAATTCTGGGGTTCTGGGATTCTGTACTTCACTAGTCCACACTGTGGTGGCTGGAACCAGCTCTGGAGCGTGGCCCAAGGGTCCCCAAACATATCCCCAGTCCCAGTTGTTGGTAGCCCATGAAGAACCAGTCAGTGCAGACATATCCAGAGCTCCTCTTATTCGGGGGTGAAAATACAAAATTTCTTTCTGGTGTTTTCTTTCTACAGCCTCAAGAACCCTGTGGAATATGGTCTGACAGAACTGTGCCCATATCCCAGTTAAAAACAGCTGTGTGATGGTAAAGATAAATCACACTGAGACCATCCACTCTAAACTGTGACAAGTTTAGGATGTCCCCTGCTTCTCTCTCAGATCTTCTGCTAATGTAGGAATATTCCACCACAAAAGGATGCTCTGTGCTACCTCTGCCCAGCTCTGTGGTGCAGGGGAGGAGTGCGCAGCAGGTGTGGACTCCTGGATCAGGAAAGGATGGGTGATACTTCAGGAGAGACTTGGAGTCTCCCAGGCCACATTCACAGCTTCTTAGGGAATTTGGCACATGGTACTTCTCATCACAAGAACTGAGGTTCAGGAATGACAAAATAGAGATTTTATCAAGGTGTTGATAGTGATTTTATTCTGTTGAAAACCAATTTACAATATGGGATAGTTTGCAGTGATTTACTATGAAGGAAAGGCAGCCAGAGAAAATTCCAGATTTCCCTTTTAAGTAGAAGGATTCTTTCTCTGACTTAGCATTGCAGATTGTCCCTGGGGCTGTCTGCATGTCCTGTCCCTGGAGCCAGGGTTGGCACACCTGGGAATGCTTGGATTGTTCCAAGAAGAGGCAGACACAAAGACATGATTCCTCACTGCCTTTTTGTTGTGCACTTTCCAGTTGGGAAATGAGCTTCCAGTTTGTTGCTCATCTCTTATAAATACTTGATGACTGAGCACAACAATGCCCTAGAAATACTGGAGGGTTGGACATCTATAGAATAGCATAATGGACTTGTTTAGGTTGGAAAAGATCATCAAGTCCAGCTATTCCCCCAGAACTACCACTAACCCAGTAAATTCCTCCAGGGATGTGGATTCCACCACTGCTCTGGGCAGCTGTGCTAGGACTGGGCAATCCTTTCAGAGAAGGAATTTTCCCAATATCCAACCTAAACTTCCCCTGATGCAACTTGAGGCCATTTCCTTTTGTCCTGTCTCTTGCTCCCTGGGAGCAGAGCCTGACACCCACCTAGGTTCACCCTCCTGTCAGTTAATTTCTTCCATCCCCAGACTCTGTAACTCAAATGTCTCTTCCAAAACACACAGTGTTAAAACATTTCCAGCCTTGTATCCTGAAAAGTGACTAGACAGGATCTTAGAGAGGTCCAGGGCTGTATTAAGGTGGAACAAACAAGACACTCATTTGGCTTCTTCAGGCAAAGACAGCACCAAATGGGCACCAAACACTAAATTCACTGTGGTTTCTGTTGCCCTCAGCACTGTCACAGCTGTGGCAGTGTTGGGGAAGGAGAGTCAAAGAGGAAAGAGAGGGACTTCTCATCAGGAACTGGAGTGACAGGACAAAGGGGAATGGCTTCCCAGTGCCAGAGGGCAGGGATAGATGGGATATTGGGAAGAGATTCCTCCCTGTGAGGGTGGGGAGGCCCTGGCACAGGGTGCCCAGAGCAGCTGTGGCTGCCCCATCCCTGGCAGGCCAGGCTGGACGGGGCTTGGAGCAACCTGGGCTAGTGGAAGGTGTCCCTGCCCACAGTAGGGGGTAGAACGTGGTGAGCTTTAAGGTCCTTTCCAACCCAGACCATCCCATGATTCTCTCTCTGAGGCCAGCTGGGGAAGAGAATGGCTGTGTCCTCCCAGTGCAAGTGAGCACCAAGACCAGGGCTGCAGAGTCAGGGAAACAGAAGTGATAGGGATGGAATCCACCACAGCAATGTTTAAGTTTGTCCACTTGGAAACTAAACCAAACAGTTTCTACTACAATCTGGAAAAAATCTCAGCCGTGCTGGTGAATCATAGGAAGGATATGAGCAGGACCTGGGCACTGCAGCACTGGAGATAAGGGAAATCCTGGAATGCACCAAGAATGTACATTTCCTGTCGGGATGGGGAATGTCTCGTTTGTTACACGCGGCACTTGGAGACTCACCTGAAGCACCCAGTGCCTGTGGATGGGATCTGGCCAGGATGGGATCTGGTCAGGAAGACAGACAGAGGAGGTGATTAGGCTGAGGAAAATCCTAGAGGAGCTTGTTTTGTCAAAAAAGACCAAAGGGCTCCTTGCTTGGATAAGCAGAGAGAGGCCTGAGAGCAGGCAGTAAATATTAGGAGGATGATAAAGGATGAAGAAAACCAGGATGGAGCTGGCAGGATAACAAATGGGTACAAAATGCTGGACATGGGGTAAAGCTGCCTGGAAACTTGGAGAGAAGAGCCTGTCTCCTGTCCCTGTGGGAGAACTCCCAGGTGCCAGTAGAGCTTCTATATGGATTAGGGAGATGGAAAGTTGGTGCCGCCAGCCAAAGCCCAGGCTTAGGGCACTGCCTGGACCAGGAGCAGGGGAGACTCAGGAATTCCATCTGTGCAGAAGGAGGGATGTCTTTGGGGCTTGGTAAGGGGAAGTGGGAGTGTGTGAGGAAGAGCAGCTGCAGGAACAGCCCCTCAGTGTCTGCGGGTCGGAGGGAGCTCTGACAATCCTCGGGGGGTCAGATCTGCAGAGCCGGGAGCGCTCACTACCTGCTGCCTCCATCCCCCGACGGAACCGGTCTGCATCGGCACCACCAACCCCACCCCTTTGCGAGGGGCTGAGCGCTTCGGCTGACGGCACCAGTCCAGACTGCAGCGGCATAAAGAGGGAAACTTCCTCTGGAGTGGATGCTTCCTTACCGATTTCAGCCAAGAGCTGTCACTGTCACAGCAGAGCCTCCCCCCATCCCTTCGTAGCTACGCTGCCCACTTTAGTAGCCCCCCAGCCCCCATGGCCCAGGCTGGGGCTGCCTCCTCCACCCACCATCCCCGGCCTGCCGGCTGGTGCATTTTTCCCTGTTTTCTCACTGGGTTGGCCCATTGCCTTTAAAAGGCGAAATGCTTCGGACTAAATTTGGTCATGTAGCTCTGCATGGTTCCCTGGAATGTCCTCGGGTTTCAGACTCCTCTGATAGCACCATTCCCCGCCTCCCGCCGGGCTCCATTGGCTTCCCAGCACCCGAACCGCCGCTGGATCCTGTTATTGGCCAACTCTTGGACCGAGGGGTGTCCCCTCTGGATAACCACCGTATCCCGGGCTGCAGAGCTGCTGAGATTTAACACTTCAGCACCTGCTGCCGCTCGGGAAGCAGCCTTGGAGCTTCGGCTTCAGTTTTTTTCTCCTGCTTTGGGTACCACACAACCGCCACCGTGTCTCGCCAGCGAGCCAAGATGTCCAAAGTGGCCAAATACCGGCGACAAGTTAGTGAAGATCCAGATATAGACAATTTATTGTCTACTTTGTCTCCAGAGGAGATGGAGGAGCTGGAAAAGGAGCTGGATGTGGTGGATGCGGACGGGAGCATCCCTGTGGAGCGCAGTCAGAAAAACCAATCGGAAAACTCCTCACCCGGCCCACAAAACTGTGACACGGCTCTCAACCACCACGACAAGGACACCAGGAGGGTCCTGCAGCGGGAGCACTCGATAGACGTAAGTCACATCCCCCACTGCTGCTGAGGGAAAGGTGGGAACACACCTCAGCCCTCCCCCCGCCCCGGGCTGAGTGAGGGACGAGATGGAAAACACAAAACCCGAGAAAGGCGTGCCCTTGCTGAGGAGGAAGAGCTGTCCCGGAGAGATCAGGGAGCTGGTGCAGGCACTCCGCGAGGGAACAGGGTGTCCCATAAAATCCCGGTGATACTAGTAAAGCCCAAACCTGTGCTGGTGCCAGGGATCTTCTCCCTGCCCCTGCTCTTAACATCCCTGGGCAGGGCTGGGAGCGGAGCTGGCATTCCCAGGAGGCTGCTGGAGGGGCCGGTGCAGTGACAGCGATCCCACAGGCTGCATTTCCTCCTTTTTTTTTTTTTTTTCCCCTCCTTTGGAGATCTCTGGGCTCTTGGTCCTTTCAGTTCTTCTTGTGCAAAAGCTTAAACAGTCTCTGGTTCTCGTGGAATAAAAAAGTTTGCTGCTTTGTGGAAATCATGTCGAGAAGCAGGTGTTACCCCATGCCGTTTGTTTTGCATTTATTGTTCACTTCAAATTCCGTCTTTTGCTTTGTTTTGGGTATATTTATCTCCCTCTCTGCACCTGGCAAATCCTTTAAGAGTTTGCTTGGAGCTCGAGAGCTTCATGTCAGTCCCTCTCCTCTTTTTATGCCGTGCCTTAGTGGAAGCCAGTCCGGCTTTTCTGTAACATTTATTAACCTCAGTACTAAGAATATTTGGGATTCATGCATGGAAGCCTGGGAAGCATCTGGTTTCCCTAGTTTTTCATGACGGGCTGAGCCAGAAAGTGAAAGACAGCGACTCTTCAGCGACTGATCCGTGTGGTCACGGGCTGGTTTCATGTCCCAGGCGGGATTCGCATCTGCTGTGCCGGGGCAGGGCTGGGGAGTGTTGGCAGCACAAGCAGAGCCAAGGATTATGTGGATACCCCTCTGCCCTGGCTCTGATTCCAGATCTATTCCAGGTCACCCAGCTGTACCCTGGGTCTTCCAGCTGGGTAATCAATCTGTAACTACACCAGAACACTTGGAAATTTCTCTTTTGGGATATTTAGGGAGTTTATATAGGAGTCTCTTGACTGTGGCCTGGGCACCCTTATTACATTCTAAATATTGGAATGAAAATTGCACCTATAGGAGAAATAACTGAAGGTTGATTTTGAAGAGCTGAATAAGGGGTTAAATTGTTCCCCCCCACACCCCTGTCCTGGGCAGCCTGGGAGCTCCCTCTGGGTCTGAGGACAAGGCACAGCTTTCACCTTCTATATGTGGCGCTTGGCATGGGCTGGGGGACGGTGAGTGCCGTGCCCCTCACCACAAGGGCTCTGACTGATTTCCTCACCAGCGGAAAATTTCGCTGTGGTGGGGAAGTGCAGGTGCTGCAGGACAAACCTGCATGGAGAGGGAAATGCTCTTATGTGGGACCAGTCATCCCAGTGACCGCTGGTTTGCAGGTGATCCTAAGAGGTGACACTGGAAAATCTTTTTCAGGTGGGGGCACCCTTGGGTTTGACATCACTTGTGTTGCTATTTCAGTTTTAACTGTTGGAACATGAGGGGCTGACTGGAAATTGGCATAGGGAAGTGTCCATGATCAGGAGGAAGGGAGAAAATTTGTGGGTTTTGTTAAAAAGAGACCTGGTTAAACGTGATGTTGTTTGGAAATGCCTGAGTGTGTGTGTGCAGTGGGAGAGGATTTGGGATGTGGAAAGGCCCGGGGAGGAGAGACACCTGGGAGACAGTGTAGGGCTCTGGCTGGCGGGGAGAGCAGCACGGAGATCCTGGGAAAGCTCCTGCTCCTCTCTGAGGAGCTTCAGGCTGTGAAGACAAAGCACACTGGCCACAGGTCAAGTTTGTCAGTGCAAGTGGCCCAGTTCGATTGCAGTGCAGTAACTGGATAGCGCAGAACTGACTTTCTTCTATTTCAATCCCTGGAGGCCAAGAAAAAAATACATCCTCCACCCCTTCCTCCCTGGCATTGTTAGGATATGGGATTAGCACCTAGAAAATGCCAGCTTGCATTGCTGGCACATCAGATCATGTTGGTGGTGGAGCAGGGCTGTGCTCTGCCATGGGGCCTGGGGACGGCGTGGGATGGGATCATCAGACCACAGGAACAGTCACAAAAACCAGTGCAGGAAGCCAATGGTCCCTTCTGTCTGAGGAAGCCCCAGGGCTGTGTTTTGTTTCAGGATGGAATGAGAACATGGAGCCATCCAGAGCACTCCAGGCAGGTGCCGAGCTCTCCCCCAGCTGCTCAGTGCTCTGAGGCCTCCAATGACAAATCCCTCTCATGTGTCAGCAGATTTCATGTTGTGCCAGCCAGCACAGGCATGGTGGCCACACTCCCACAGGGTTGGCATTTCCCCAGGGTGTGCAGGCATTGCCCTGTACATGTCTATCCCAGCC
This sequence comes from Corvus hawaiiensis, assembly GCF_020740725.1. NCBI lineage: Eukaryota > Metazoa > Chordata > Aves > Passeriformes > Corvidae > Corvus > Corvus hawaiiensis. Next base: position 4,757,365 of record NC_063236.1, on the reverse strand, counting down.
TCTCTCCATCAACAGCTCCCAGGATTCTGAAGCAAGTCCAGAGGAGGCCACAGAGATGCTCTGAGGGCTGGAGCCCCTCTGCTCTGGAGACAGACTGGGAGAGCTGGGGGTGTCCAGCCTGGACAAGAGAAGGCTCCAGGGAGAGCTCAGAGCCCCTTCCAGGGCCTAAAGGGGCTCCAAGAGAGCTGGAGAGGGACTGAGGACAAGGGCCTGGAGTGACAGAACAAGGGGGAATGGCTTCCCACTGCCGGAGGGCAGGGATAGATGGGATATTGGGAAGGAATTGTTCCCCATGAGAGTGGGGAGGCCCTGGACAGGGTGCCCAGAGAAGCTGTGGCTGGATCCCTGGCAGTGTCCAAGGCCAGGTTGGACAGAGCTTGGAGCAACTTGGGCTAGTGGAAGGTGTCCCTGCCTGTGGAGGGGGTGGAATGAGATGATCTTTAAGGTCCCTTCCCACCCAAACCATTCCATGATTCCAAGAAGTACAGACAGAGAAACTCTCTGTAGTTCAAGGACAAGAATCTGCCCTCCTGTCCCTCCCTATTGAAGAGATGTAACAGACACAGGATAACATCTTCCAGATGTTCACAGGGCCAGTTCCATTGGAATTACCTCCCATTCCTTCCCTGCCCTTGTTTCTGTGCTTTTCTCCCCCCCACCCCCGCCCCACTCACACATCTACTTCTGGCTTGCAAAGGTTTCTCTCGATGCCTTAAATCAGGAATGCCAGGCACCGTGTCTGCAATGTCTCTTCAATAGGGAGGGACAGGAGGGCAGATTCTTGTCCTTGAACTACAGAGAGTTTCTCTGTCTGTACTTCTTGGAATCATGGAATGGTTTGGGTGGGAAGGGACCTTAAAGATCATCTCATTCCACCCCCTCCACAGGCAGGGACACCTTCCACTAGCCCAAGTTGCTCCAAGCCCAGTCCAACCTGGCCTTGGACACTTCCAGCCACAGCTGCTCTGGGCACCCTGTGCCAGGGCCTGCCCACCCTCACAGGGAACAATTCCTTCCCAATATCCCATCTATCCCTGCCCTCTGGCAGTGGGAAGCCATTCCCCCTTGTCCTGTCACTCCAGGCCCTTGTCCCCAGTCCCTCTCCAGCTCTCTTGGAGCCCCTTTAGGCCCTGGAAGGGGCTCTGAGGTCTCCCTGGAGCCTTCTCTTCTCCAGGTGAACACCCCCAGCTCTCCCAGTCTGTCTCCAGAGCAGAGGGGCTCCAGCCCTCAGAGCATCTCTGTGGCCTCCTCTGGACTTTCTTCAGAAGCTCCATGTCCTTATGTCCTCCCTGCTGCTCTTCCATGCCTCGTAATGAGAATCTGTGTATGGGACTGTCTGTTAGCTGGGATGTGCAGGAATTCCTCCAAAGTGCAAAATAAGGTATTTTGTAGGGAAAGATTGAGTTTCTGCCCATCTCACTGTTCTTGCACTCACTGCCCTGTTCTTGGACCGGCTCCAGGCACCTCCATTTCCACCTAAATATTGGGAGAAGTGGGTATATTTAGAAATATTGTAAGTACATAATAACACATCTTCTTAGTGATGAAAAGGGTAAACTTGGGTAACTAGGAAGCAGATTATAAACATCCCAAAATAGACATGAGCTTTGCCCCAACCTTTCCACACTGGGCAGCCAAATTCCCATCTTGGTGATGCAGTAATAAATTAATCTTAATTTTGTGTTGCTAAGGAGTGGAAGTACCCAGCTCAAGGGTGGGGCTTGGGCCAGTGCCCCTCTCTGGATGTACTCAACAAGGTCCATGTGTCACAGTAGCTGGAATTAAATGAATATTCATGAGTAGATAAATGAAGAGATGATTTCTATTAGCTCATGGCTCTTTACTGTCACAGGCAAAGACGTAATGAGAGAAATTCCAGTTACAAACATGCTGCGAAGTTGATGCTGTGGTGCTAAACAGCCAGAGGGCAGGGTTAGATGGGATACTGGGAGGGAATTGCTCCCTGTGAGGGTGGGCAGGCCCTGGCACAGGGTGCCCAGAGCAGCTGGGGCTGCCCCTGGATCCCTGGCAGTGCCCAAGGCCAGGTTGGACATTGGGGCTTGGAGCAGCCTGGGACAGTGGAAGGTGTCCCTGCCCATGGCAGGGGGTGGAACTGGATGGAACTTAAGGTCCCTTCCAATCCAAACCACTCTGGGATTCCATGAGTTACCTGGAGCACAACTGACTTGCTGTCACTTGAAATCCTCTTATCATGCCTGGGATTTCTGTCCAGAAGAGGAAAAGCTGCGTGTGCCAGGGCACAGGGGCTCTGTGCAGCTGTCCCTGTGGGATGGGTTTCTCTGAGAGCTGAGCTGTGTGAGGAGATGGGGTCTGTGGGAGCTGGTCCAGTTCCTCCTTTGTTGGTGACATCTACAAAAACCACGTGTCTATGCAGAGAGCACAGTCATACCCACCCTGGGAACACCCCATCCATGGGGTCTCTTCCATGGTGATCTTTAAGGGAATGATCTTTAAGGTCCCTTCCAAGCACAACCATTCTATAATTCCATTATCTTTTCCACTGGCATTTGGTCAGCCCTAAACACTCTCAGGAAACCTTTGCCAGATGGGACCTGGATGTGAAGAGCCCGTGGGAAGGATCTCCATGTGAAGCACACATGCCATGGTCTGGTGCTTTGCTGGACGGGTCCTCCTTAGCAGTTGCCAAATCCACAGCAGGAGGTTTTACTTTTCAAAGCATTCCACAAAATCCACCTGCAGCTGTTCTTGGGTCTCCTTGGATTCCCAGCTGGCCTCACCACAGTGCCCTGGTGGCTCCCAAAACACCGAGCACCTGGTGACAGAGGCAGCCCCTCCTTGTGCTTTCCCTTCTCCAGCACCACTATCTTCCCTGGGAATGCATGGAGCCTCCTTCCCTCAGCTCACAGAGTCATGGAACATCCTGAGTTGGAAGGGGACCCACAAGGATCACTGAGTGCAGCTCCTAGACCTGCACAGGACAACCCCAAAATCCCACCGTGTGCTTCAGAGAGTTGTCCAAATGCTCTTTGAAGCTCACCTGTAAGGGGAGGATACCTGGATGTCCCAATCCCATGAGTTCCCGGCCCTGCCTCCCAACAGGTCTGGTTTTGATTTGATTTCATGCAGCTTCAAGCACGGAGGGCTGGGAAGTGCAGGGAAGTTGCATGAGGGAGCATTATCCTGCTTATGGAGGGGAGTCATTTCAGGGCCACAAACCCACTTCTTTCAGGAAGATACTCATGTTGTGGGTGTCTCTTTCCATGGAAGCCCAGGAACCAGTTTCCTGGAGGAGAAGACTCTGAACAGGGGATGCTGGATGCCAGGGCAATTGTGCACAGCCAGAGCCAGATGTGCACAGCCAGGGCCAGATGTGCAGAGTACAGATGGTCCCTGTGTTTTTGTCTCATGAAGGCTGAACTCCCTTCCCAAAGGAGAAGCTGAGGTGGTTCAGTTATCGCCCAGCATCTTTTCCCTTCCTCTCAGATATCCCACTCCCCAAGCGCACTCCTCTGCAGGCAAGACCCCCTCCTGTTCCAGGTCCACGCATCCTTATCCCTGCAGGCTCCTGGGAATGTCTCCATGTCCCCAAGCTCTTCTCGTGGAGGCTGGAACGGCTCTTCATGGCCCAGTTTGGATGCAGAAGGAAAAGCAGTGACCTCAGAGGGTTTATTTAATCCAAATTCTGCATATCTGAAGGATGCCGGTGCCAGAGGACAGCAGGTCCTATTGCCATGGAGAAGGTTTTCTTTTTACAAGACCTGGGGAAGGTCTTGTAAAAAGTCCTGCCTTCCTTTCTAACTGTCTCAGGCTTGGAACTTGCTGCTGGGTGGTTTTTAATCCAGTGGCTTGATTTCCCTCCATGGAAAGTAGGGATCCTCAGCAGTGAGCCCTTCTTCAACACCACAGGCAAACAAGCCGGGATTTATATTTCTTATTAATGCTCAAAGCTTGTCATCTTGAAAATATCTGGAGGGAAAACAAGCTCCACATTTAACTCACTGGTTCAGACTCGAGGGAATTTGCAAACAAGGGTATAGCAGGGATTATATCGTTCCTTGAACATCTTCCCAGTTTGTCCCTAACACATGTGTACTGAAACTCTGCTCTTCTGTTTATCAGCTGGTTCTGTCAACTGCCAAGACCGTTCCTCCTCCCTTCCAAGAATCTTCACTAATTCCCAGCCCTTGCCTCTCTTTTAGCCATGTCCTGACCTGGTCTCTTTTCCCTCATCAGAGAATCTTTATGATTGGAAAAGACCGCTAAGGTCATCAAGTCCAAAGAATCCCAGAATCCCAGACTGGTTTGGGTGGGAAGGGACATTGAAGCCCATCCCATTCCCACCCCCTGCCATGGGCAGGGACACCTTCCACTGTCCCAGGGTGATCCAGCCTGGCCTTGGACACTTCCAGGGATGGGGCAGCCCCAGCTGCTCTGGGCACCCTGTGCCAGGGCCTCACCACCCTCACAGGAGAGAACGGACCAGAATATGTTGTTCTGAACAGCTTCTGGCCTCCAGAAGAGGTGAAAGGGGGTGGGTGACACCAGGACATCCACCCAGAGGCTGCTCCAGTGGCTTCTGGCTCATGGAATGGGCAGTGGGCAAAGATGTGGATCCTTCCACCAGCACACAGAGGGGACTAGAGCTGGCAGCTTCCTGGACTTTGCGTTCCTCCATGGATGAAAGCCAGGGATATCCAAACTAGTCACACATTTGGAAAGAAACCAAAGGTATTGAGCCATTCCTATTTGGTCCTTAAAGGAGGTCACAGATGGTGCCTCCAGCTGCACAAGTCACTCTCCAACTCCCTGACAGGAGGGAGCAGCCAGGTGGGGGTCGGGCTCTGCTCCCAGGGAACAGGGACAGGACAAGAGGAAAACGGCCTCAAGCTGCACCAGGGGAGGTTCAGGTTGGACATCAGGAGGAATTTCTCCATTGAAAGGGTGGTAAGCTTTGGAAGGGGCTGCCCAGGGAGGTGGTGGAGTCCCCATTCCTGGAGGTGTCCAAGGAATGCCCGGACATGGCCCTGAGTGCTCTGGACTGGATGACAAGGTGGGGGTCAGGCACAGGTTGGACTCGATGATCTCAGAGGTCTTTTCTGACCAAATTGATTCTGTAATTCTGTGGAGTCCAGGAGATCCCTTTTATTTGTCACCTTTCATTGCTCAGAAATGAAAACTGTTTTCTGTGCTCTGGTGTTTTGTTCTGAGTTTCTAAAAAAGTCCCAACCCTGTCACAAGAGGGACAAGCAGCACAAGCAGGAGCTGTTCCCTGCAGCAGATGATAAAACAACCCTCCAAGGTAAACACAGAAGCAAGAACAATCCCATGACAGCTCCCAGAAGGATCTGCAGTGTGGAGAACAACTGAAAAAACTGAAGTGAGAGCACAGGCATCTTTGAGCTGCATTCCTGAAAAAATGGTGTGAGAAAGACCTTCACGGCTGGATTGGTGTTTTTGTAATGCCCTTGGGGTCAGAAGCCTTGCTCTCCTTGTTTTTCCTCTTGTGACCAGGGCAAGTGGCAGCACAAAGTGTTCCCGGTGACACGGAGGTCACGCCAAAGGCACACACAAGTCTGGGAGATCCACAGTCCATCTAAGGGCACAAGCAGGGAAAAAATGTGGATTTCTAGTCAACTGGAAAAAAAAAGAGTAAAAATCTGAGTTCTATATTTACATAAAGCACAACTCGGATGCAGATAAATCCATGGAAATGTTTGGAGTGTTTAGCTTACATGGGCTGAGCTGCCCGGGAAGTTTAGGACGTGTTTATGTTGAGCTGATAAATAGACATGGAGGAGGAGAAGAGCGGGGTCCGTTATGTGTCCCTCTCTTTCGCAGCACTGTGACATCACTTGTGTGCTAAAACCATCTCAGTGACTCAGCTCCCAGCAGGATGCTGGGATTAACCGGTCATATTGCTCCATCCCACCCTTTGCTGTGTGGGAATCGTGGCAGGATGGAGCAAGAGGATCTCAGTGTCAGGGCACATGTTTTGAAGTCAAGATGTGACTGACAGGATGGCAGGGGACAGACACACCGTGGAGGGTCAAGAGTTCTGCTCTGTCCTTTCCTCTGCCCAGAATGTGGAGTAAACAGGGATGAAAACAGAAAGGAAATAAAACCAAACAGAAAGCTGTGGAAACAAGAGCCTGTGCCAGCCATGGTGTGGCAGCAGGACCAGGGCAGTGCCCATCCCCTGTGCTGGGCACTGGTGGGGGTCACACCTTCAATCCTTTGAACAGTTTTGGGCTGCTCAGTGCAAGAAAGTCATTGAGAGGCTGGAGCATGCCCAGAGAAGGGAACAGGGCTGAGGAAGGGTCTGGAGCCCCAGGAGCAGCTGAGGGAGCTGGGAAAGGGGCTCAGGCTGGAGCAAAGGAGGCTCAGGGGGGACCTTGTGGCTCTGCACAAGTCCCTGACAGGAGGGGGAAGCCGGGGGGGTCGGGCTCTGCTCGCAGGGAACAGGGACAGGAGGAGAGGGAACGGCCTCAGGTTGGGCCAGGGGAAGCTCAGGTTGGATCTTGGGGAAAATTCCTGCATGGAAAGGATTGCGAAGACCTGGCATAGGCTGTCCAGGGCAGAGGTGGAGTCACCTTCCCTGAAGGGATTTAAGAGCTGTGTGGATGTGGCTCTTGTGGATTTGGGTGGTGAACATGGCAGTGCTGGGGGAATGGTTGGACTTGATGACCTTAGAGGGCTTTTCCAACCACAGTGATGCCATGATTCAGTGATTTGCTGAAACACAGCTGGAGAGGCACCAGCCCAGGTCACAGAGGTGTCCTGTGGAGCCCTTTTACCATGTGCTGAGCTTACACACAGTATTTGGGTCAGGATTTATGCTGCATGCTGCTGAGGGCTCCAAGGGGTTCCTCCTGCTGACAGGGGCACCATGGCATATGTTGGACATGCCTGGCACAGGAATGAGCACGTGCACAGCCATGGGAGCCTCTGCTGAGGAGAGTGAGCTGCTGTTTGCCTCCTTACAGGGAATTCCCCAGTTCCCAAGAACCAGAGATGGTGACCCCTGGCATGCCCGGCTCTCTCCCACTAAGTGCTCTGTCCTGGGATGCAGCTCCCATGTGGTGCCAGAGCCTGAGGAGCCGGTGCTCCTGTTTCCCACAAACTATTTAAGGGAATCACCAGCAAGCCAATGACCAGCAAAACTGGTTTGATTTTGCAGGGAGGCACCTGGAGCTTGGCTCTTCTCACCTGCTTCAAGGACCTGGAATCATCTTCCAACACCAGGTGCCCACGGGCAGGGAGGGGTCTGTGACAATCCCATGGGCTGCTGGATGGGATCCATTGGACACCTGCACCAGCAAGGGGCCTGGAGATGTGTCCCCACGAGGCTGGGAACAGTGTCCTGCTCCTTGAGCATCCAGCCTTTACGACACAGAGGATGGAGATAGGATTAAGACTTGCTAGGGCTGAATTGCAGTTCTCCTGTTCCTAAAAATCCGAGGAATGCTTTTTGTGGGCTTCCCACAAAGTGCACTGGGCAGAAATCCAGCCCAGAGGTGCTTGTGGTGTGAATCGCTGGCATTCTCTGCCCTTTTTAACCCCTGATGAAGAGACAACCAGGGAAAAGGTCTCATTTTGGGAATATCCAGTTCAGCCATGGCAGTGCCAGGAGAAGGGCTGGGAATACAGCAAATAGAAGAGAAAAACCTAGACTTCTAAAACCAGATTTTGTTAGAGGAGCAAAAGTTTCCATTTGCAGAGTATACAGTGGCTTTACAGCTTTCTGGAAAATGGCTGTGTCTCCATGGAAGGGCTGGAGCTCTTCTGTTAAAGGAAACCAAGTTGAAATATTTATCGGCCTTAATTCAGGAAAAAAATGCAAAATCAGGGCCAGAAGCTGCCCAGTCTCTGGAGAACAGCTCTGCATCTCAGAAAGGGGACTTCTTAAAAACACTGGCCTGAGACATGCAAAGACACAGTGATATTTGGGGTCAGAGAGGTCTGGCCAGAAGGGAAGGGGAAAAGCTGAGCTCCTTATTAAAATGACAGGATAATATGTGAGGCAGGACAGGGCAGGGAGTTGCTTACATCTCTCTGGGCTTTGGCACACAGAGCATGGCTAGGGGTCATGTGTGTCCCAGTGCTGGAAGCTGAGGTCCTTTCACCCTTCCTTCATGCCAAGAGTCCAAACATACCAAGAGAGAAGCTCTTTGCAGCCTGATCCTCTCAAGGAGCCCTGAGGATGTGAGCAGGGTCTCCCACAAAGCTCTCCATGGTATTTGCTCTCAGCTGAGGAGCAGAAGGGTTGTCCGGGGTGTTCCGGGGTCAGCAGAAGTCTTGCGGTCCTGCTTCCTCTGCGGGTCTCTGGCAATCCAGGCTCAGCAGCTCCCAGGACTCAGCCAAGGACACAGCATTCTTTCTGGGAAAGTCCTTGGCTCTGAGTTGTCCCTAGGTTACTCAAAACTGGCTGAAGAATGGAGGGAAAGAGCTTGGGCAGCTTGTTGTGGTTTGGCTTGACTCTAGCAGCCCTCTCCAGGAGCAAGTACCCAAATACCAGGATCATCAAACAACCTGCAACCCCCCTGCCTTTGCCCCGGCCACCTTGACGGCCTCTCCGTGCAGTGGGACAGTCTTGGAGGACATCCCCATCCCTGAGGAGCTCTCACAGGGCTCATGCTCAGCCTCCTCAGCCTGCAGGGTCACACTGAGGGGTGGAGGGGTGCTGGTGCCTCATTCATGGGCTCTGGCTGGGGTTTGGGATAGCTGGGTGGGACACAGGGAACGTGGGGGTCCTCAGAGTCTGGCAGGTAGGGAGGTGTCTCCAGAGGGTGATCCCCAAAGTTAGAGCTGTGGATTCAATCCCAGAGTCTTGTGGTGGCTCTGGAGACTTTATAGGGCTTGGCAGCATGTGTAGGACAGACTGAAACCCCCCAGGCAGTGAAAGCAGATTGGCTTGTTGGTCTTGGATCCATAATTATCCCTAAACCTGCTCCTTCAAGTAACCCAACCCAGCTCCCTTCCCTCACCAGTCTGGTCTGGGACCCCCACAGCTGACCAAGAGATTTTGGTGAATTGTCTCTCTGTGTCTCAGAGGTCTGCCCTCATCCCTGGGCTTCCCCATTTTTCCACCTCCAAAAGCCAGTCAGGATTTGTGTGGGACCGACGGAGTTGTGCTGGTGTTGTCTAAGCCATGCCCTGCCAAGAGATGAACTGGAAAAAGTCCCATAGGCTGCAGGAGGAATTTCTCATCCCAGCAGAGGCTGGGAGAGAGGAACAACCCCTTGGCCTGGGCGTTATTCCCAAGTCTGCAGCTCTGGAGGGATTCTGGTTGCTTTGCAAGGAGCACAGTTCTGGGGGGACAGTCTTTGTTGGTGGCCAAATCCATGTGCCAGACAGCCAGCATGGCCCTGCCAGGGGAGCTGCCAGACAAGAGGGAGGCAGTGGGTCCCCAGAGAAGGGTTGTGGTGGGCTCCAGTGCAGACGCAGAAACCACCATCAGCCACCTTGGAGCTGACCCTGGATTTCCCAGCAGTATGGCTTATTGGGATGGGCCTGATCCTGGCTCATGTTTCCCCTGTTGTGCTCCTGAGGTTCTCATATCATCACAGGGTGATGTCTCACACTCAGCTTCCAGAGGCCCCCAGAGCTGCAGGTGATATTAGAGACAGAGCCAGTGTCATGCTGAGTTCACTGTTCCTGGAGCCACTTCCACAGGAGCTGCACGTGCAGGTTTGGCCTGAGATCTTTTGCTGACACGTCCCTTTCCTCATGGGGACCAGCATGGCCCGTGTCCCCAGCAGTCACCCGCACAGAGGAGTGTCCTGAATCATGGAATGGTTTGGGTGGGAAGGGACCTTAAAGATCATCTCATTCCACCCCCTCCACAGGCAGGGACACCTTCCACTAGCCCAAGTTGCTCCAAGCTCTGTCCAACCTGGCCTTGGACGCTTCCAGCCACAGCTGCTCTGGGCACCCTGTGCCAGGGCCTGCCCACCCTCACAGGGAACAATTCCTTCCCAGTATCCCATCTAACCCCGCCCTCCAGCAGTGGGAAGCCATTCCCCCTTGTTCTGTCACTCCACGCCCTTGTCCCAAGTCCCTCTCCAGCTCTCTTGGAGCCCCTTTAGGCCCTGGAAGGGGCTCTGAGGTCTCCTTGGAGCCTTCTCTTCTCCAGGCTGGACACCCCCAGCTCTCCCAGTCTGTCTCCAGAGCAGAGGGGCTCCAGGCCTCAGAGCATCTCTGTGGCCTCCTCTGGACTTGCTTCAGAAGCTCCATGCCCTTCTGATGTTGGAGGCCTTCTGGCTTCCCCCTTTCAGCCAAGCCCTCCTTGAACCCCAGTGGGGTACTCCTCCCTGGAGCCAGCACAGAGCTGCTCATGCCCCTGAGATTCCATCCTCACATCTTCTTCTTTGGCTGAGCCAAGCACATCCTGCCGTGATGTCCATGAGGGACATACCCAGGACATACCTCTGAAAATAACTGCAGGCTGGGGAAAGTTGGCCCCTTCCAAAGACAAAACTTCTGCAAACGTATTTCCATATGTCCCCTCTGCCAGGGACTGATCTAACAGCAGCTGCCAGGTCACCAAGTGCCCCTTCCCTCATCTTGGCTACAGGATTTGTGAATCCCTGGGTAACACCTCCTCTCCTCTCCTCTCTCCTCTCCTCTCCTCTCTCCTCTCCTCTCCTCTCCTCCTCTCCCCTCTCCTCTCCTCCTCTCTCCTCTCCTCTCCTCTCCTCTCCTCTCCTCTCCTCTCCTCTCCTCTCCTCTCCTCTCCTCTCCTCTCCTCTCCTCTCCTCTCCTCTCCTCTCCTCTCCTCTCCTCTCCTCTCCTCTCCTCTCCTCTCCTCTCCTCTCCTCTCCTCTCCTCTCCTCTCCTCTCCTCTCCTCTCCTCTCCTCTCCTCTCCTCTCCTCTCCTCTCCTCTCCTCCCCTTTCCCTTTCCCTTTCCCTTTCCCTTTCCCTTTCCCTTTCCCTTTCCCTTTCCCTTGGAAATCTGCTCTGGGCACAGCAGGGTGACTGTGCCCACATTCTGCCTGCTGAACAAACAGCCAGCTCAATAACTACCATTAAACCAGCAGTTTTCTACCCCAAAATGAGCTGTGGGGTTTTCGGGGCAGGAAGTGAGACCCTCACTCCGCCTCCAGATTCACTCTCCCCATCCCCAGCTCTATCCCCAGCCCCATCCCTTGTTCAGTGCTGGAGCGAGTGCTTGGATTCCAGACGAGAAGTTCCCAGTCTCCTTTGCCTTTTAAGGCAACATCTGAGTGGGTTTGAGGGTTACAAATGCTAACAAGCCATGGCAATGCTCATTTTAGTCTATTTAGAGGAAATGGGAAGGCATTTCAGTTCATCAAAACACTGGTGATTAATCAACCGAGTACCAGGCTGTTTTCATTAGGCTTATTTTTAAAGGTCTGACACGCTGTGTAAAAATATTCCCCTAATAACTGTGCTTGTGGCAGAGGGAATGGCACAGAGGGGGTGCAGCTGCACTGGTTCCCAGGTACCCAAGGTAAATATGCCAGTGGGCAGAGAGGAGTGAGCAGGCAGGACTTGGGATGGCCATGAGGAGGGGAGAGCTGGCCCTGGGCTGCAGGAGAAGCTGTGCTGGTGGCCACAGGGACAGCCAGGGTTTCCAGAGCAGGGGAAAGTTGCTTTTCTCTCTCCTCTTCTCCATCCCCTGCCATGCAGCTCTGCCACCAAGCTCCACTTCCAGCTGCACTTCCAGCCTGGAGGTGAGGACTTTGGCATGGTCACCAGCCAAAGTGACACCTGAGGCTGGCACCTGCAGCAGGGCTGGGCCAGTGGGCCACGCTGAGAGCCCAGGGATGGGTGGGAAGTCAGGAGGGGACAAGGACACGTTCCCTCCTGGGCACACATGTGGCCTCAGGCAGGGCCCAGAGCAGACCTGCTTTGGAGATGTCCCCAGGCTCCAGCAGGGGATGGAGATGGGCTGCAGTGACCCTTGGCTTTAGAAACACACATCTGGTTTCTTGCCTGAACTTTTTTCCTCCTGATTCCTCCCCCTCTGCTGCCACTGGAGCTGGGCGCCTGCCAAGGACTCTCCCAAGGCAGCTCTGCAGGAGATGGAGCAGCTTGAACTCTCACCCCCTGTGACCATCCAGCACTTCTTCCAGTAACCTGCAGTTCTTTGATGGGATCCTTCTGATGCATCCCAACTTTGCTGGATGCAAATGATGCCACAAGTGCTACCAACAGCGGCACAAACACCCATGATGGTCACTGCATATCTGCTGCATTCCCTTTTTCCCATTCTTGGGGCCACACCTGGCTCCTTTTCCCCTGGCTTATTTTCCCTGACTTCTCTCAACTCCTTTTCTCTGGATTCATTTCCCCCCCCCCCAGTTTTCCCACATCCCATTCTCTGGCTCCAGGTCTCTCCTCCCCCAGACCTGCCCCACAGCACAGCACGTGGACATGTGGACCCACATCCATGGATGGAAGCTTTAATGAGATACCAGGACATTCCCAGCATGTGCTGCAGCAGCCTTCCCAAGCAGGGAGCTTGGACTAAACCATCACCTTCTCCGAGCATGGGAGATGTTGCTGGTCATTCTCACCAGGGTTTTTATCCCTTTCTCCAAGATCTGCTCATTCCTGGCCAAAGCCTTTGCTCTGCTTGGTCTTGGATGTGCCCAGGGTGCTCAGGGGAGACTCAGGGGTCCCCAGTGTCAGGCTGGGTGAGCTTGGGCTGGGAGGGAGAAGATTTTTGGAGCAGTTGGCATGGAGATGAGGCTGCTGGCTCTGACTCAAGGGGTGCTCAGCCTGTGGTCACCAAAGGGTCTCAGAGCCCTGAGGACGATGGATGTCCTTTCTCACAGGAACCTGCAACCTGGGCACTGGAGAGGCCCTGTTGGGCACCAGCAGTGGAACAACAGTGTCCTCATCCCACAGTCCTCCTGCCAGGGCTCTTGCTCCACCGAGGTGCTTCAGGATGTCACTGAGCATCCGGGCACCATCCTGGGAACAGGCCACAGCTTGGTGAGAAGGACCTCCAGCTCAGCGCCAGAGGAGGTGGCATCACCTGCTCCCTGCAATCCCCAGGATACCTCTGGGAGCCCTGTCCCTGGTCCCTGGGGTGGCAGCAGTGGGGACTGTGTGGACACCAGGCCAGGCTCTGTAGGGGTCTGGCACGAGCCCTCCTGTCCCTGTTCAGCCTTGCGCCAGGGAGCCAAGAAACCTCTTAACTAAATAAACAGCTTTCTCGTCCCCGATGGCATCTGTTTATACACCAGGTACAAACAGTCCCCAGGGCTGCCCATGCACAGCCAGTTCTTTCCACAAAACATCTGTCCCTGAGGGCTGGCAGTGCTGCGCGTGGGGAAAGCTCAGCCACATGCTGCCCCAGCACGGACACCATGGAGTCCCAGGATGGACAAGAGGAGGAGGTCAGCTTGACTGCAGACTGGGGTGTCTGGATTCAGATTTGGGGGTTCCAGGCACCGGGTGAAGCCACAGTGCTGTCCTAATTGTGAGAGGGTCCAGGGAGACTGTAAAGGCATCACAGCTGCATCTCCCAGAGGCATCTTCCTTCCTGCTTTCCCTGGAGTCCTAAAATCCCCCCAGCAAAGATGATGAGCCAGGCCAGTGGTGAGGACCTGTGCGTTCCCTAGCTGTGGAGGAGGGAGAAGGAGGTTTAAATTGCCAACCTTGATGTGAAATTTATGGTAGGATCCTCCACTGTGCAGCAAACTTGGTCCCAGTGTCAAGTTCATCTGCCTTCAGCCACCTGAAGCGTCGGCTCCTCTCCCTTGGGATGTGTTTCATGTCATGGAGTCCCACATTTGTTTAGGTTGGAAGGAACCCTAAAGTTCATCCAGTTCCACCCCCTGCCATGGGCAGGGATACCTTCCACTAGCCCAGGGTGCTCCAAGCTCTGTCCAGCCTGGCCTTGGACACTTCCAGGGATCCAGGTGTAGCCCCAGCTTCTCTGGGCACCCTGTGCCAGGGCCTGCCCACCCTCACAGGGAAGAATTCCTTTCCAATATCCCATCTATCCCTGCCCTCTGGCAGTTTAGAGAGAAGGATGGGAACCATATCAAAGGTCATACCAATGCTGATGGAGACCCCTCCTACCCCCTCAGCCTTGGGTGAAGGCTGCAACAAAACATTGGCTGTGTCCCCAAGCTGCTGGAGCTGGTTGTGGCCAGCAGCAGTGCCCAGGACAGGCTGTGCCAAGGGCAAGGGTCGAGTGCTTGTAAAAATGACCAAAACTTCCTTCTGACCTTCCCCCAGACTCTCCAAGTTAAGCTCTTCCCTCTTATGATGTCTTTGGACACTGGAGCAGATGTGCTGGGAGAACCTCATGCATGAGAAAGCAATAAATGCCATGCTTCCATTTCCTCGGTTTTCTGCTCAAAAGTGCAAGCTGCTGTTGAAAGGAGAATGGTTTCGGAGAGCCCAGGGTTGGAGTGACTGCTGGGTCAGCAGTGCTGTGGGTGCTCCCCTCCTTGCACACACATCCAGGACAGCATGGGAAGTGTTGGGCTGCAGACTGTGAAAAGCCACTAAGCATCCAGCTGGAAACCATTTAGGAAAGGAGGGAAAGCACCTGGGGCTCACAGGGAGACAGGCGCTACCTCCATCCCCAGTTAGAACAAGGATTAAAAAATAATAACTTGTAATGGGTATGAGAGGAGGTGCCTCCCGCAGCTTGTTAGTTCATGGCCTGTTAGGGAGGGTGTCCTGCAGACCTCCGAGCCCTTTGGGAAGGGGTTGGAGGCAGAAGGAGAGCAGAGCTGCCTTGGAGAGCTGCAGCAGGATCTCATCACACCTGGGTCCTGCAGGCTCTGCCTACATTCAAGGCACTCAGATGCTGAACCCTTTCCTGGAGCTGGGACCTCAGCTGGGCCAAACATTCCTCTTCCAAAGGCCAGCCACAGGCTGCAGGATGTTCCCATGTGACAGAAGTCGGTGAAAGTGAGACTGGGGTGGTGAGTCTGTAGGTCAGAGGCACCTGTCTCTGTAATTCCCAGGTGTTTTTCTCTCACTAGGAAAGCAGGTTGAGCAAGAATAAGAGAGACAAAAATGAAGAAGGAAAAGGAAAGGAATCTCCTTCCAAAGACCTGGCCCAGAAACGAGATACTAAAGTGGGGAAAGACTCTAAAAAGGAAGAAAGTGTTCAGAAAACAGACCTGAAAGGTAAAGCTGAGACTGAGACCAAGAGCAAAGAGAACAAAGCCATGAACGATAAAGTCAAGGCCATGGAGAAAAAGCTGATGGGGAAGGACAAGAAGGAGGAAGAGAAGGGTTCAGTGTTGAAGAAGGGAACAGGGAAGGACAAAAAGGAGGAAGAGAAGAGCTCAGAGTTGCAGAAGGATGCAGGGAAGGATAAAAAGGAGGAAGAGAAGGGCTCAGATTTAAAAAAGAAGGATGCAGGAAAGGATAAAAAGGAAGAAGAGAAGGTCTCAGCAGCAAAGAAGGAGACAGAGAAGGAAAAAAAGCAAGAAGAAAAGGATTCAGCATCAAAGGACACAGGGAAGGACAAAAAGGAGAAGAAGAGTTCAGAATCAAAGAAACAGGCAGAAGAAGACATAGGAGGAGAAGGTAAGAAAGAAAAAGATAAAAAAAAAGAGGTAAAGGGTTCAGCTGTGAAAAAACCCGAGGCAGATGAGAAGAATAAATCCCAGACAGAGCCAGAAAAGGCAGAAAAGGTGGAGGAGAAACAGGAGGCCAAGGCAGGAGCTGGGAGCAGCCCTTCCAAGCCTTCCTCCAGCAGCTCTGCAGATCAAGCCAAGGATGATGAAGCCTCCAGCATCTTTGACGAGCTCATCGAGAAGGTGAAGAACAACGACGCTGAGGTGACTGAGGTCAACGTGAACAACTCCGACTGCATCAACAACGAGACCCTGGTGCGCTTCACTGAGGCCCTGGAGTTCAACACTGTGGTCAAGGTGTTCGCCCTGGCTAACACCCGCGCTGACGACCACGTGGCCTTCGCCATCGCCATAATGCTCAAGTCCAACAAGGTGCTGACAAGCATCAATTTGGACTCCAACCACATCACGGGCAAGGGTATCCTGGCCATTTTCCGGGCACTGCTGCAGAACAACACGCTGACAGAGCTACGTTTCCACAACCAGCGGCACATCTGCGGGGGAAAGACCGAGATGGAGATCGCCAAGCTCCTGAAGGAGAACACCACACTCCTGAAGCTGGGCTACCACTTCGAGCTGGCTGGGCCACGCATGACCGTCACCAACCTGCTGAGCCGAAACATGGACAGGCAGAGACAGAAACGACTCCAGGAGCAGAAACTGGCACAGGAACGGGGGGAGAAGAAAGACCTTCTGGAGGTGCCCAAGCCTGGAGCGCTGCCGAAGGGGTCCCCCAAGGCATCCCCGCAGCCATCCCCCAAGGCTTCTCCCAAAAGCTCTCCCAAGAAAGGTGGGGCACCCACCACACCACCCCCACCTCCTCCCCCGCTCGCCCCACCGCTGATGATTAACGAGAACCTGAAGAACTCACTCTCGCCGGCCACGCAGAGGAAGTTGGGGGACCGGGCGCTGCCAGTCCAGGAGAAGAACTCTCGGGACCAGCTCCTGGCAGCCATTCGTTCCAGCAACCTCAAACAGCTCAAGAAGGCAAGTGCAAGGCCAGGTGGGGCCCACCCACGGGGTGGGGCTGGGAGCTGGGGGCTGGGGGCTGAGGTCCTTGCCACTGTCACTTTGGCAGTGTCCTCTGGAGCGGGGTGTCCATGCTCCCAACCCCTGCACAGATCCAGCCTTTTGCCAAGCACATGGGGAAGGAAGATCCATCCTTTAACACCATCCCTGCAGAGCAGATGGGGTCAGCAGATCCATCCCTTGGCAGAGCTCCTGTGTTTGGCAGATCTGCCAGGATCCAGGGGTTGGGACACGAGGAAGAAGCCATCCGTAACTTATTACTCACTGCGCCCTTGATATCTCATTGTTGTGGCTGAGCCCACGCCCCTGGGGTGGGAGGTGGCCCCAGGATGGCTGGAGGGGCTGCATCTCCAATGCTGGTCCCAGCATGGAGCCTTGAAACCTCTCACACGCTCCGGGTGGTTTGTGTCCCTGCTGGGCTGTCCATGGGCTGGAGTGTGGGGACAGCCAGAGGTCATTGAAAGGTTTGGGTTGGAAGAGACCTTAGAGACCATCCCTTTCCTGCCATGGGCAGGGATACCTTCCACTAGCCCAGGTTGCTCCAAGCCCAGTCCAACCTGGCCTTGGACACTGCCAGGGATCCAGGGGCAGCCCCAGCTTCTCTGGGCACCCTGTGCCAGGGCCTGCCCACCCTCACAGGGAACAATTCCTTCCCAATACCCCATCTAACCCTGCCCTAGATGTCTCTGGACCACATCAGGGACATTCCTGCAGCCCCTCCCATTGTTCTCCCAGTAATGGGGTGTCCTTCCCTGCAGGTGGAGTTGCCGAAGCTGCTGCAGTAGGGAGCGGGAGGATTTTTCCCCTGCAGCCCATGGCAGACCCCCAGACACTCACCTTTCTCGTGACTGTTTCCATGACAAGCCCTTTGGAACCTGCAGTGACCGATGCCAAGGAGCAGGGATCTCTCTGGGACACGGAGGATGAGCCGGGCCCAGCAGGACATGATGGAGGACATTGTATTTATTTTTTGATGGTTGTGAAGCCTTCAAGCTCACTCTTCTGCCAGCACCGTGCCCCGCCGGCGATGCCAAGAACAGAGCAGGGGTCTGCAGAGCTGATCCTTATGGAAATCCCCCCCTCAGAGAGCAATGAAGGGGTTTGGCACCCTCTATCCAGGGTCCAGCCTGGGGTGAGCGGGAGTAGCCCCAACCTTGGGGGGGCAGCAGGGGACACCCAGACCATCATCACATCACCACAAGGTCTCTGGGTGGCCAGCAGAGTTTTGGGATTCAGGCACAGCAGTGGCTGCAGAGTCGGGGGTTCAGACTAGATGTCAGGAGGAATGGGAGGGTCGGAGAAGGGAGCAGCCAGGGAGAGAGGAGGCATGGAAGTGGTGGGACATGGGGAGCCAGGCTGAGGCCAGGAGCTCCGGGCATCTTTTACACACCCACAGCACTGCTGGGGGAGCCCCAGAACCCTCAGAGCATGGAAGCCAAATCCGTCCCAGGGAAAGTAGGGAAAGCACCGACTCAAGGAGGGTAGTGGGTTTTGGGGTTATGGGATGCCCATCCTTCCTATCGTGATGCCTTGATCACGATTTGTTTGACTGCGGCCACTGCATCAGCAATAAAGCTCACCCGACGCTTCCCGTGCCTCCGGACAGCTCCACTCCCCCAGACCCCAGACTGGGAATGGGCTCAGCAACCTCGGCCAGGGGCAGCTCTTCCCTCTTCCACACCCACAGCCCACCCTGAACTAGGCACCCTGGGACCACGTGGACACCCCAACCTGCGTGTCCCTGGTCACCCACCCACCCAGAACCGCCCCCGGATGGGGCACTCGGGACCCCCCAAATGGGACACCCAAACCCTCCCAAATGAGGCACCCTGCTGCTGCTGGACACAACCAGGCACCCAGAGCCATGCAGACACCCCAAAAGCCTGGAGTCACCCAGACCTGGGCACCCCAGGACCACCCCACAGTCACTCCCAACCCTTTGAGGCCACCCAGAACTGGGCACCCTGGGGCTGCCTCAGGGTCACTCCAAAACCCCGGCGTGACCCCAAAACTGGGCACCCCAACCCCCGGGCTCACCCATAACTGCTCCGCCCCCTGGCACCACGGGGCCGGGGCCGGTTTGGGGGTGCAGCAGCTCCCGGGCGTCCCCTGGGAGGCTCCCCCTGTCCCGGGTCATCCACGTGCGTGGTTGAGAGGCGGCTCCCGGTACCAGCGAAACGCCGGTTTTGGGGCATTTCCGCAGCCGCGCAGCGCCGTGGGCCCAGCGGGAGGAGTGGTATCGGTACCGGGGGGTCCCCACGCCCCTTGCCCCCGCGCTCCTGCCCCTTGGGTCGGCCCCCGCTAAGGCGGGACCTCAACCGGGCACCGCGGGGCCATTGGGACATCCCACACCGAGCATCCGGCCGGCCGCGGGGTGGGAGCACCGGGGCATCACCCAAACATCGGCGGTGTCCCCTAAACCCACGGGGGCGGGGCGGAGCGGGGCAGCGCAGCTCCCGGGGGGGGGCGGGGGCCGGCAGGGGGCGCCCTTAGCGCACCGGGGCCGCCGGTAACGAACCGGGGGCGGAGCGGCGCGCGGCGGGGCCGGTAGGGGGCGCGCTGCAGCCCCGGCCCGTCCGCTCCGTCCCGGCCCCAGCCCCGGCCCCGGCCCCGGCAGCGGCAGCGCCCGACGGGGGCTATCGGGGGCTATCGGGGGCGTCTGGCCCCGCTCCCCCCGCTCCGCACCGGGGAACCGGCGCAGGGCACGAGGCCGCGGCGATGGACGGCGGGGCGGCGGCATGAGGCGGCGGCGGCGGCGGGGAGCATGGCGGCGGCGGGCGGCGGCGGCGGGGCGCGGCGGGGGCTGCTGAAGCGGAAGCCGAACTTCACGCTGCAGGAGCTGGAGGTGCTGATGAGCGAAGTGCTCCGGTACGAGCCGCTGCTGTTCGGCGCCGCCGCCGGTACCGTGAACGCGTACGAGAAGCAGAAGATCTGGTGGCGGATCACGCACAAGGTGAACGCCGCCGGCCGCCACCAGCGCGACATCGGCGAGGTGAAGAACCGCTGGCGGGGGCTGCGCCGCCGCGCCGGGGACAAGATCAGCCGGCACCGGCTGGAGCGGCAGGGCCCGGCCGGCAGGGCCGCCGCCAGGAACGGGAGCACCGGGAATAACGGCAGCAACGGGAACGGTGCGGCCGAGCCCGGCCCAGGGCCCGCCCCCGCGCCCGGCTGGGGACCTCGCGGCGCCGCCGGAACCGACCCTCCGGTGCGCAGCGCCGAGGGGTCTGCACAGCACGGTGAGTGCGCGGGGACGGGGCACGGACACGGGGAGGCTGGGGCCGGGACAGAGGAGTGGAGAGACGGACATGGAGGACCGGGACACGGACATGGGAGGACCGGGACTGGGACTGGGACAGGGGAGAACGGGGCAGGGTCACGGGAATGCTGGGAGCGGGATGCGGGAGGACCGGCACACAGACACAGGCACTGGGACTGGGACAGGTGTATGGTGGGACAGGGACATGGAGGACCAGGACACAGACATGGGAGACCAGGGCAGGGACTTGCTGGGGGGACCGGGATGGGACATGGGGGACCGAAAAGGGGCCACGGATGAGCTGGAATGGGACAAGGAGAAATGGGATCAGGAAGTGGGGGCAAGCGACAGGTACATGAGGACACTGGGACCGGGACAGATGCATGGAGGGACAGGGTCACGAGGGACAAGGACCAGGACATGTGGGACCAGGACATGGACATGGGAAACCAGGACACAGACACAGGGCCACTGAGATTAGGAGAGGATTGGGAGGAACAGGGACACAGGGGACCAGGACTAGGATGTGAGGGGATCAGGATACAGGAGACCAGGACAGTGACATGGGGATACTGCGACCAGGATGTGGGGGTCCAGGAGACAGACATGGGGGACTGGGACTGGGATGCAAGAGAACTGAGACTGAAACAGGTCGCTGGGACCAGGACAGGTGCATGCAGGGACACAGGAGACCAGGACCAGGGTGGGGGGGATCAGGAAAGGGACACAGCCAGACCCGGACACAGGGGCAGGTGCATGGAGAGATGGGGATGGGGACTAGGGGGACCTGGACCAGCACCTGGGGAACCAGGACACAGGGCATCAGGACAGGAACATGGGGAACTGGAACAGGGACACAGAGGCACTGGGATCAGTACAGGGACATGGTGTAACCAGGACATGGACCTGGACTGAGAGCAGGGAACCAGGACCAAGAAACTTGGAAACAGGACAGGTGTGTAGAGGGACCAGGACAGAGACACGGGAGATTAAGGCCAGAACAGGGACACTGGGACCATGCTGTGGGGAACTGGGACATGGATACAGGGGACAATGGGGACAGGGACATGAGGGATATGGGGGCACTAGGCCTTGGAGAGGTACATGGAAGGATTGGCACACAGATCCAGGGAAACAGGGCAGGGATGTGAGAGGACTAGAACAGACACAGACGTGAGGGGACTGGGACCAAGATGTGGGAAATACCAGGACTAGGACACTGGGACCGGTACAGGTGCATGGAGGGAACTGGGGCAGGAACAGTGGGGCAGGGTCACAGGTGACAGGGATGTGGGAGGACCAGGACAGGGACATAGAAGACACAGAGAATAACAGGGGCACCTGGACCAGGACAGAAGGGTACCAGGATCAGGACAAGGATATGGGTGACTGGGATTAGGACAGGGACAAAAGGCAGGCGGTACTGGGACTGGACAGGGATAAGAAGGGGCTGGGAACAGGGCAAAGACATGGTGGGATTGGGACAGTGACATGGGGCAGGACCAGGACAGAGACAAGGAACATGTGGATACTGGGACAAGAACAGGGATGTGGGGGTACCAGGACCATGCAGACACATGGGGACACCACATTCAGGACAGGGGTATGGGAGTACTGGGACCAGGAGAGGGACAAGGGACACGGGATGGATTTGAACCACCATGAGGGACACAGGACTAGGGAGATATGTATAGATGGAACCAGGACTGGGGGCAGGAGAGGGCATGTGGGAGCACAGGGATGGAGACAAGAGGGTCTGTCACTTGGTCCGTGGGGCACTGGAGACACTGGAGATCCCTCCAGCTGCCCTGTGCTCCCCGTCCCTCCCACAGGTGTCAAGGAGGAGCCGGTGAAGGAGGAGCCGGTGGAGGTGAAGACTGAGCCCTTCCACGGCCCCGCTGCCGACGGCATTCCCGGCCGCGGCTCAGAGCGCCGGCTGCCCCGCACTGGCATCTGCCCGCCCAGGGAGCTGTGCGAGGGCTGGAGCCAGAGCCCCCCGCGCCCCGCAGCCCCCGAACTCTCCCTCGGCGACCTAGGCGGGCAGCAGGAGCCGCTGGGCTCCGACTTCCCGAGCCTGCTATTGGAGCAGGAGGCCGAGCAGCTCAGTCACTGCGGCGCGGGAGAGGCGGGGCCCCCCGGGGCGGCGGGGCTGGACGGGACCCCCGAGTGCCCCCAGCTCAGCCTCGTGCAGTCCAGTGAGCGGCTGGTGCAGGAGATGCGGGCGTTCCGCCGGGAGTACGCCGAGAGCCGTCGGGAGACCACGGCGGTGCTGCGCAGCATCGCCCAGGCCCTGGGCACGCTCAGCCGCAGCCTGGCCGAAATCCGTGACCTCTACCTCCGGGAGCGGGGGGTCCCCAGATCCTGAGCCCCCCACGCAGCTGGCTGTGTACACACACCCCCACCCCTCCCCCCCGCACCCACCTCGCTGCTTTTATTATTATTTTTATTATTATTTCTTTTCCTCTCCATCCCACTTCAATAAAACTTGGAGCTGCACCCCCTCAGCTCCCCCCACCCCGGGCTCCTCAGAGGGGTTTGGGGGGTGATGGGATGCAAGGGCCTGGGAGATGGGACAGGAGTTTGTCCCTCCAGGCAGGTCTGCCTGGCTTTGCTCCTGGACTGATGGACTCTGGTCCCAAATTTAGCCACCGACGGTGGGGGGGATGAATCCCACCAGGAACAACCATCGGGGTGACACCACCCACCCACCCTCCCCCATTTATTTCTGTCCAGGGGAGGGAGCGTGGATAGAAGAATCGTCCCTGCGCCTACAGTCCCCATCCTGGCGCTGAATTTGCTGTTTTCTCACCCAGAAGATGTCCAAGGGTGGTTTCACGCCCCCGTTTTGAGTGAGAGGGGCTGGGTAGGCTGCAGCACTCCGGGCTGGCTCATCCAAGCGGCTGATTTGGTAGGAAAGACCCATCCCAACAAAATTTTGGGATGGAGAAGTCTCGGGAGCAGAAGGAGCAGGGCGGAATTCATGTTCCCCCATCTTAAAGCTGGCGGGAAGGGGTTGGAGGTGTTGCCCTCCCCTTCTTTCCCCATTACAGAGTCACCGAGACGACACCAGGGTGTGGGCACAAGACGTGGTTTAATGCCAACCCCGGGGGTGAATCCTGAAGTGTGCGTGCAGGGTGACAGCGGTGCACGGCCCTCGGGGGACCCCCCTGGGGACCCTGCCGCGGGTGCTCGGGGCTGCTGGCACCCAGAGCCGCAGGGGTAGGCACCCACAAAGGGCCCAGTGTGCGGCACAAGGGACGCCCTGTTCTGCTGGCACCGGATCACCCCAGGATGGCCGAGAAGAGCCCGATCCAGCCCCGGCTGGGGCACCCCTCCAGCGGCATGGGGGGTCCCGGGGGTCCCCAGCCCGGCCCCGCTGGCCGGCAGTGGGTGCGGGGGTCCCGGCGGGGGCCTATGCTCCGGGGTAGCTGGGCTGTGCCGGGGTGTAGGGCGGTGGTGCTGCGGGGGGAGCAGACGGGGTGTCACCGGGCCACCGGGCCCCCCCGGGAATAGGGAGGGACCCCGTTCCCCCCGCGGTGCTCACCTGTGGGGTTGTAGGCAGGGGGGCCGGAGGGGTACATGGGGTACTGGACGGCAGGGCTGGGCGAGGGGTACATGGCCATGGGGGTGAAGCCAGGCTGGGGAGGCATAGGGCCGGCTTTGGGGTCCATGGGGAAGGGAGCTGGAGGAGCTGCGGGGGGGTAGCTGCACAAGGGGATTTCCGGGCCTGCGGGAGAGATTGGGGAGGTCTGCGGCACCCCGGCACTGGGACAGGGATGGTGCCTCGGGGTGGTGGGCACCAGGGTAGTATCAGCAGCCCCCAATCCAGTGCCCAATATTCCCCCCACATCCCTTCAGGTCCCACCACCTCACCACCCCACAACCTCTCCACCCTGTACCTCAGGACCTCTCCTGTTCTCCCCATCCGTGTACCCCATGCCGCCTCCTACACCTCCATCCCTGAAGTCCGCCCCCCCCCCGCATTCCAACAGCCCCCCTTCTCCTTGCCTCCCCCATCCCCCCCCCCCACGCACTTACAGGACTCTTCTGCTCCCCCTCATCCCTTCAGCTTCCACCCTGCACCACAACCCCGCCGCACCTCTCCAGCCCCCCGCCGACCCCTTCACCCCGTACCTACAGGATCCTGCACACCCCCATCCCTGCAGCTCCCCCCTTCCACCCCCAGGCCTCTCTGCATTCCTCGAGGCCCCCTCAATATCCACCACCCTGTACCTCAGGAACCCTTCTGCACTCCCCCCCATCCCTGCTGCCCAACCCCCACACTCGGATCCCCCCCTGCATCCCTCCAGATCCCCCCTCCTTGCCTCTTCCCGAACTCCTCCACTCTACCTACAGGACCCTCCTGCACCTCCCATCCCTGTAGCCCACACACACCCCAGTTCCCACAGGCATCCATCCAGGCTCCCCCAGTCACTCATCCTGTACCTACAGCACCCCCCATCTGTGCATCCCCCATCCCTGCACCCTCCCATTCCCCCAGGTCCCCTCAACCCCTGCACCCCCGTTACCTGCAGGACCCTCTTGACCCCCCTCCTCCTGCACACCCCCATCCCTTCTGCCCCCCACCAGACTCCTGTTCCCCCTGAATTCCTCTAGGCCCCCTCAATCCTCCTCCACCCCCTTTACCTACAGGACCCTCCTGCACCCCCTTCTCCTGCACCCCTGTCCCTGCCCCCAGCCCCGCACCTTGCAGGGGGGTGGGGGGGTGCCGCCGGCGCTGGTACAAGTAGCAGCAGGAGCACATGAAGCAGCAGACGATGGTGGTGACGATGGCGATGAAAAGCACCACGGCTGAGGCGATGCCCGCGATGGTCTTGGGGCTGTGGGACCCCCGGGCGTGGGGAGCAGGGCCTGGGGGGCATCCGGGGCACACACCCCCGGCCAGCACCCACTGATACTGCCCACTGCCCAGTGCCCAGCACCCAGTGGCACTGTCCAGTACCACTGCCCAGCACCCAGTGTGACGCTGCCCAGTGCCCAGTACCAATGCCCAGTGACACTGTCCAGAACCGCTACCAGCACCCAGTACCAGTGACCACTGCCCAGCACCCAGTAGCATTGCCCACCCAGTAGCAGTGCCCAGTACCCAGTGCCAGTGCCCTGTACGAGTGCCCACTGCCCAGTGACCAGCATCCAGTAGCAGTAACCAGTGCCCAGCACCAGCACCGCTGCCCAGCACCCAGTGCAAATTCTCAGTACCAGCGTCCAGCACCCAGTGCCAACCCCCAGTACCAGTGACCAGTCCACGGCATCCATCCCCCTCAATGCGCAGTGCCCAGTACCAGTGTCCAGCACCCAGAACCCAATACCAGCCCCCAGTACCAGTACCCAGTGCACAGCACCCAGTAGCAGTGCTCAGCACTCACTGCAAAGCACCAATGCCCAATACCAGTGCCCAGGGCCCAACAACCCAGTACCAGTATCCAAAACCCAGCACCACTGCCCAGTGCCCAGTACCCAGTGTCAGTATCCAGCACCCAGAGCCAACAGCCTGGCAACCCAACAGCACTGCCAGCACCCAGTACCACTCCCCAGTGCCCAGAACCAGTGCACAGCACCCACATTCAGCGTCCAATAACAGCGCCCAGTGCCCAACACCCGGTGCCCCTGCCAAGTACCAGTGCAGAGCACCCAGCATCCAGCACCCGGTGCCACTGCTCAGTACCAGTGTCCAACACCCAGTACCACTGGCCAGCATCCAGAACCAGTGCCTAGTACCCAATACCAGTGCACAGCCCCCAGAATCCAGCACCCAATGCCCAATACCCAGTAAAAGGGCCCAGATAACACTGCCCAGCACCCAATACCAGTGCCCAGCACCCAGCACCTCTGCCCAATGCACAGCACACAATGACCAGCACCCAGTACTAATGCCCAGCACTCAGTCCCAGCACCCAGCCTGCCCAGGGGAGTCCCCAGCCCCATCAGCCCTGGCTGTGGCACCTGAAGGCAAGGCAGTGGCGCTGCTGGCGCTCGGTGAGCAGGCGCAGAGGGTCTCGGCAGCAGTACCGCTGGTGGCACGTGCCACAGCAGAAGGTGAAGAACTCGCAGTCGAAGCCAGGGTGCCATGACCCGTTTCTGTCCACGTACCACAGGCAGTCCTCGCCCCCGGCCACTGTGGACAGCCACCCATCACCAGGGCCTTGGGGCACCTGGCCATCACCACCCTCGGGGGCATCGGCAGCACCCCATGCCCTCCATCCCCCACATGAGCACAGCCTGTACCCCACTGTGTCCTATTCCCTCGTCCTGGTCCATCCTGCCCCATGGACCCCCCAAACCCCTGCTCTGCCCCATCCTGCCCCATATCCCTTAAAACCCTGCTCGATCCTGCACCTATGGACCCCCACACCCTACTCCATCCAACCCTACACCCTTGCAGACCCCCCTGCAGCTTGTGCTGGAGCCCTCCAGGATGCGTCCCCCACACCCTTGCAGACCCAGCTCCCCGACCCCTCCAGATGCCCCCAGATCCGCCCAGCTTCCCCCCTTCCGCGTGTTCCAGTGGCACTTCCCGCTCTATTTCTGGCCGGTGCCACCTGTCTTCCCAGAAATAGCCGCGGGCCGAGGCCCGGGGGCGGCCGGAGGCGCGGGGGCAGCGTGCCGGGAGCCACGGAGATGGGCTTTGCGGGGGTCTCACACGGCATTCACACCCCCCAAAATGGGACCACGGCAGCTCAGGGGCAAGTGGGGAAACTGAGGCACGGGGTTCGTGCGTGGGAAGCCCCCAGATTCCCCGGGGCTGGACATCCCGGCTCGGTCAGCCACCGTCTCCCTGCCTGCTGTTCCCGGGGGTCAGCGGCTACCGGGGACACCCCGAAACCAGCACATGGGAGGTGGGGTTGCGGGGGGGGGGGGGGAGGGGGGTGGACAGAGTGCCCAGGGGGACACTTCGGTGCAAGCAACCCCCGGTCAAAGGGGCCCTGTGTGGCACGACTCACAGTGACGGCTGGCGGCACCGAGTCCCACCCAGCGGGATCCCCGTGTCACGGACGGTGGCACCGTGTCCAGGCGCAGGGTGGCACCGGATCCCCCGGCCCTCCCCGCTCCCCGTATGTCTCTTACCCATCGAGGCGGCCACGGCCACCAGCAGGGTCCCGGCCAGGGGCCAGCCGCTCCCGGCGCCGCCGGGCCCCATCCCGGGGCCGGGCCCGGTGTCCCCGCTCAGCGCTGCCCGGGACAGGGGCGGCGGCTGCGCGGCGGCGCCGGGACCGGAGCCGCTTCCGGGGCCGGTGCTGCCCGGGGCCGGTGCCGCGGTGCCGCTCCCTCTGCCGGCGTCTCCCGGTGCCGGAGCGGGGCCGGCGCAGGCCCGCAGTGACGCCGCAGCCCGGCGGCGCTCGGTTGCTGCCCGGTGTCCCCCCTCCC
The DNA here is from genome assembly GCF_020740725.1 of Corvus hawaiiensis. Taxonomy (NCBI): domain Eukaryota; kingdom Metazoa; phylum Chordata; class Aves; order Passeriformes; family Corvidae; genus Corvus; species Corvus hawaiiensis. The sequence goes on along the minus strand of NC_063236.1, from coordinate 4,730,136 downwards.
GTCCCGCCCCCCCCCGACACCGCCTCCCGCCGCAGCCACCGGCCCCCGCCCGCCCCCACCGGGAGGAGCGGCACTGGCAGGGCCGCCCGGGGATGCGGGGACTGGAGTGGCCTCGCTGGCACTGCCCCCCTGGCACCCGTTATTTCCCCTCTTCCTGCACCCCATCCTTTCGCTCGTCCTTGCACTGCTCCCCCGCACCCCATCCCCTACATCAAATCCCTTCCCTACCCCCTGCTCCCCAGCATTTCCCCTCTCAGCACCTCTTCTCCCACCTCATCCCACCCCTGCACTCCTTATTTCCCTCCCCTGCACCCCATCACTTTGGTTCACAACACCCTTTCTCCAACCCCATCCTTTCCCTGAACACCTTATTTCCCCCGCCCCCCCCGCACCCCATCCCTTCACCCATCCTTGCACCCCTCCACTGCACCTTTCCTTTCCACCCTCCTGCACCCCAGCCCTGCACCACTCACCTCCATTCCATCCTTCCCTTCTACTCCTTGCCCCTTTCCCAGCCCGGGTCACTGGGATCCACAGCTGGATCTGGGGCACCCTCTTGGCACTGGGGTCACCCCACTACTGCCCCGAGCACAGCCAGACCCCAAATCCGCAGAGTCTCATCCTGGCAATGCCAACTGGACCCAGGGATGGGGGACCTCAGAGGGGGCACGGAGGTGACACATCCTGAGGGTGACGTATCCCAAAAAGCACCTTTATTAGAGACCAGAACCTCAAATTCAGGATCGTGGTGACACCAAGGTCACCGCAAGCATCGGGGTCACAGTGTCCCTATCAGCATCGCAGTGCCAGTGAGGGAACACAGGGTGGGGGCCAGCCCCTGCCACCCTGCCGTGGCTCCCACCCGTGCCCCCACGCCGGGGTGGGGAGGCGTGAGACATCCCCGCCGTGCCTGGGCCAGCCAGGATGTGCCCCCTGCCCCAGGCTGGGGGTGTGGGCACTCACACTTGTGTGACGATCTCACCGTTCTCGGGCACGTAGACCTGCACAGGCACGCCGGCTGCTGAGCGTCGCAGCACCTGCACCGGGGGGCCCTGGGGGGACAAAGACCCTGTGGGTGTTGGCCCCCACCCTGTTTGGGCACACCACCGGGGGCACATCCCGGTACCGGCGTTGAGCTGGGGCAGTTGAGGGGGCATGGCCGCAGGTCCCCACTTGCCCAGCATTTGTCCCAGCAAGACCTCCAGGAGGAGAGAGGAAGCTGGCCCCTTCAGTGTCTGCAGGGACCCTTCCCTGCTCAAGGCCACCCCAGTGCTGCCCCAGGGACCCACATGAATCCTGCTTGTGGCAAACTGGGTGTGACAGGAGGGACTCACATAGGTCCTGCCCTAGAGACCCCCTTGAAGTCCTGATCCTTCCCATGGGACTCTTGTGAGACCCCAATCTTGCTCTAGTAACCCCCTTAAGGTCCTGGTCTTTCCCATGGGACCCCAGTTCTTCCACAGGAACCCCCATAGGGTCCTGGCCTTGCCCTTGGGACCTTCAACAGAAAGTAGGGACCTACATGGAACCCCAGCCCTGCTCCAGAGAGCCCCTTAAAGTCCTGACAGACTCACATGGGACCCCAGTCCTGCCCCAGGGGTCCTGGTTCTGCCCCTGGGACCCAGATGGGACTCCAAACCTGCCCATGGGACCCTTAGCAGGTCCTCATACTGCCCTGAAGGACCTTAAAGGACCTTATTTCTGTTTCCAAGACCCTCACAAGACCCTGGTCCTGGCCACTGAATCTCCTCAGGAACCCAGTTCTGCCCCAGAGACTCCTCTGGGACCTGAATTCTTCCCCTGCGATTCCCTCAGGACCCTAATCTTCCCATGAGGACCCACTCAGGATCGTGGTCCTGCCCCAGGGACCATCAGGGACCCTCCAGACTCAACCTATGGGACCTTGGACCTGCTCAGAGGACCCTTAGAGGGTCCCGATCTTGCCCCAAAGGATCTTAAAGGACCTTGATCGTCTCCTCGGGATCCTCCTGAGACCATGGTCCTGCCCCAGGGTCCCTTCTGGGATCCCAGTCCTGCCCCAACAACCCTCACAGGACCCCATGGACCCCCTCAGGACTTCACTCCTGCTCCAGAAATCCTCATGGAACCCCACCAGAGCCACATGTCCCTACACTACTCACTCAGGGTGACAACTCATGTCACCTGCAGGACAGCACCCAGGGGGTCTCCTTTCTCCCACATGACCACTCCCATTCAAACCCCAGCCAGACACCGTGTCCTACCTGAACCAGTGACAGGACTCCACGAGCAATGGGCCCCTCCCTAGTGGTCCCACCATGGGGTCTCCGGAAAGCCCCTTGCCGGTCAAGGGAGTGGGGCCGGGCACCCCTCAGCTGGGCACGTTGGTGCCACGACTTGAGCTCCTCAGTGACGGCAGCCTTGGAGAGCCCCCGGGCCCCAGCGGGCGCGTAGTCCTTGAGCGAGGGCGTGCGCACAATGCGGCTGCGGGAGGGCACCAGGCGCTGGTACCGCAGCGGGGCCAGATCCTGCTCGTACAGGAAAGTCGGGGGGCCAGCGGACGGCAGGAACTGGAGGGCACCTCGCGGGTGGTAACCAGGCTCGGTAAGGGGCAGCGGAACTGCAAAGGACACGTCAGGGCTGCTGCTGCCCGGGGAGGTGGCGTGGGAGATGCTGGAGAGGTCGGAGATGCTGTCATCGGAGCCAGAGCGGCACGCGGGGCCGGGGCTCAGGATGCAGGAGGTGGGCACGGTGACCGTGTAGTAGGTGGGGCGCCGGCGGGGTGCGACGCTGCGGCCCCGCGGCTCGGCTGGCTGCCAGCACGGGTCCACCCTGCAGGCAAGACACTGTGGCTGTGGGAGGACCCTTCCCCTTGCCCCAAAGCCAGGGCGAGCCCTGGGAAAGGTGCGCCCATGGGTGTGGGGTGCAGCCACCTAGTGGGGACACATCCAGCCTCCTCCCATGGCATTAGCTCCAGTTTCCCGGGGGGGCAGTCTCCAGCCTCCTCCCAAGGGATTAGTTCATCCTCCCCATGGGGCTGACCTCCATCATCTCCATAGGGTTACTTCCATCCTCTCCATGGAATTATCTCCAACCTCCTCCCAATGGATTTCTGTCCATCCTCCCCACAGGGTTTTCTCCCACATCCCCCCCACAGGATTATCTTCATCCTGGCTCTGGGATTATCTCCATCCTCCCCGATAATATTGTCTCCATCCTCCCCATGACTCAGCTCCACCATCTCCATGGGGTTAGATCCATCCCCTCCCTATGGGATTATATCTGTCCTCCCCATAAGATTTTCTCCATCCTCCCCATAAGATTTTCTCCATCCTCCCCATACAGTTAGGTCCACCCTTCCCTTGGTGTTCTCTCCATTATCCTCTCCATGGGATTATCTCCATCCTCCTCCCCATGGCTTTAGCACCATCATCTCCACGAGGTTCTCTTCATCCTCTTCCACAGGATTACTTCCATCCTCCTTCCCACAGGGTTAGCTCCAGGGTTACTCCCATCCTCTTTCCCACAAGGTTAGCTCCATCTTATTCCCAGTGGGACTATCTCCATCCTCCTTCCCATGGATTGAGCTCCATCGTCCACATGGGATTATCTCCATCCTCCCTTGCAGGAACCCTTGCCTATCCTCCCCCTGCTCAGGACATACCTCAGGGACTGGGTCTGTGCCCGCCGTCCTGATGGCTGTGGGGTGCTGGGAGCGCTGGAACCCGCCTGCTGGCACAGCACCAGGGTCCGGATGGGGATGAACCGGTAGGGAGGGTCCCCTGTCCTGGATGCTGGGGAGCCTGTGGGGTCAGGGCTGCCGGGGGCCAAGGAGCTGGCGGGGGCAGCCATCAGGGACCCAAGATAGCACTGGGAGCTCTGGGTTTCCCCATCCTCAGGGTCCACACTGGCATTTTTGGCCCTCTCATAGGGTCTGTCCAGGCTGGTCTCCTGCCAGGGAGTGGGGGGGGCCGTCAGAAGCCCTGACTCCTCCTCCTCCTCGGCGGGGTCCTTTGGAGATGGGGACCTCCGTGGGGTGGCAGGTCCTGGTGGCCGTGTGTCCTCTGTAGGAGAGATGGAGGGTTGGGATGGAGGGGACACAAAGAGAGGGTTGGGATGGAGGGAACAGGTGGATGGTTGGCATGGAGGGGACATGTGGGGGGTTGGGATGGAAGGGACACACAGGAGAATGGCACAGAGGGGACATGTGGGGGGTTGGAAGGGACACACAGGAATGGCATAGAGGGAACACATGGCAGTGGAGTGGGATGGAGGGGACCTGTGTGGGTTGGGATGGAGAGGACACAGGGAGAGTTGGAATAGAGGGGACACAGGAAGGGTTGGAATGGAGGGAACATACAAGGGGTACCCTGGTGTCCCCCCTGCTCCCAACAGCCCCCTCACCCTCCTCCAGCAGGCCGGCGTCAGACATGGAGCTCTCGTCGGAGGCACTGAGCTCTGTGGGGCAGGGCCCTGTGAGAACAGAGCCGGGGCCGCCTCCGGGTGCCAAAGCGCTCCCACGGCCCCGCCACCACCCAGCGCATCCCCGCGGGCCTCCGCTCCCCTCTCCCACGCTGCCTGTCCCAACATGCCCCAGGATGGCGGCGGTACCGGCCAGGCCGGCTCCACCAAGCCGCATGCAGTTCCCAGCCTGCCTGGGATGGGCAGGCTGGGGGTACCAGCAGGGAAGGCGCCGCCAGCGCTGCTGTGGCCCTGGTCCTTGGAGGGGACGGGGACAGAGAGAATGGGGACAGCCTTGGATGGCCGCCACTGGGATGGGGACACGGCAGCTGGGCCACATCCTGCCCCCCTTTGGGTGCACGTGCTGAGGATGGGTGATCGGGGAGAGTTATGGGGTGCAAGCGGCAAGGGTGAAGTATTGGGGTACATTCAGGGGAGTGCAATGAATGCAGGTGAAGTACTGGGGTGGATTCACTGGGTACCGCTGGGGATGGTTTATCGGGGTGCATGCACTAGGGATGGAGTTCTGGGGTGCATGAAGGGGGTACATACGCAAGGGCTGGTGTGTTGGGGTGCATGCACTGGGGACAAAGTTTTGGGGTGCGCTCACGAGGGTACAACCACCAGAGATGAAGTATTGGGGTACCTTCAACAGGGTGCATTGACAGTGAGAGCGTACTGAGGTGCATGTACCAGGGACAGCCTTCCAGAGGGCATCCAAGGGGTGCATTCAGCAGGGATAGGGAACTGGGGTGCATTCACCAAGGATGGTATGTTGGGGGCATTTGGGGGGGGGGTGCATTCATTGGGGGTGTAGAACTGGGTTGTATTCACAGGGGATGGAAGGTTGGGGTGCATCCAGGGAGGTGCATTCACCAGGGATGGGGAACTGGGGTGCAGGCATTGTGGATGGCATATTGGGGTGCATCCAGAGGGGTGCATGCACTTGGGATGAAGGACTGGGCTGCATCCAGTGGGGTGCACAGGGAATGTGGAATTCAGGTGCATTCCCCAGGGACACCCAACCAAGCAGCACCCCATTCTGCCTCCCTGCCCTCCAGCATCCCCCCACCAGCTGGGGGGCTCGGGGGGCTCACCCTCGGCAGTGCTTGTGTCCCGCTGCCCTGCCAGGAGCCGCCGCTGGATCAGGACCTGCTCCAGGTCCCGCAGCTTCTGCTCCTCCCGGAGCGCCGCCGTCTGCCGCCTCTTCCGCACCCGCCGGCCAATGTTCTCCTCGTGGCAGAGCCGGCGGGAGGCCTCGGCAATCTGCAGCTGCAGTGCCCGCTCCCGTTCCAGAGGGTCCTGGGGGCGGGGGACATGCTCAGAACCACACCTCGACACCCCAAGCCACCCATTGTGCTTAACACTCCAACACCACCCACAGCACTTGGGATCCCAACCCCTCCCAGCATCTCATCTGGAATCCCGACACCCAGCACCACTCTTGGATCCCAACACCACCCGTCATGCTCAAACCCCACCACTACCCATAACAGTTGGAACCCACCTCCTCCCATAATTCTGGCACCCTGATACCACTCATCACACCTGGTACCCCTCCTCCACCCATCACCTTGGCACCCCAACTCCACACATTATGTTTAGGACCCCATGACAACCCATTAACACCCCAACACCACCCATCATGCTTGGAACCCCACTTTGTCCCATCCCCTGGGGACCCCAACACCAAACATCACATTCAGAACCCAAACACCTCCCTTCACTGGGGTATCTCAGCCCCCCAACACCATCCATCACGCTTGGAAGTACCCCCCTGCCCCTCCCACTCACAGCACTCGGCACCCAACCACCACCCATGGGATGGGGATGGTGACATTTCCAGGTGTCCCTCAGGCACCCAGGGGAGGGGAGGGGAGGGGATGGGGTCCCCACCACCTTTTCACCCCAGGGACCCCCTCACCACCCCACGCAGAACGACAATCTCATCCAGCTTGAAGGCAGCCCCGATCCTGCGCCGGACTTTGGGGGGCTTCTCGCCGGCTTTCAGGGGGTACTCGCGGGGCAGGGTCCCTGTCAGCTCCTGAGGACGGCACAGGGACACTGAGCAGAGCCATGGCAGCATGTGAGGGCAGGCAAGGGGTCCTCGTGCCCTGCTCACCGCCTCCCGCAGGCACAGCCGCCGCAGCTCCTGGACGCAGCCGTCGAGCCGCGCCTCCAGCGCCTGCTGCTGCCGCCGCCCCGCCTGCACCCGCTCCTTCGGCGGGGACACCGGGCTGTCGGGGCCTGGAACGGACACACGGATGTCTGGAGGGATGGGAGCACCCACGTACCATCCCCCGCCACCCCACAGCCTCCCTGCCTTAGTTTCCCTCCACCGCAAGGGGAGGAAAAAGCAGCCGTGACCCTCCTAGCAGCACCCATGGGTGCTCCGGCTGCCCCAAAGCAGCTGTGCCTCCCTTCCCCCCCGGCAGCACCCGTGGGTGTTCTGACTCCCCTGGGACACCGGTTTCCCCCACCCAGCAGCACCCATTGGTGTTCCAACCCCCCCAGGGTATCCAGAACCGCCCCCCGCCCCCCCCCCAGCAGCACCCATGGGGGTCCTCCAATCCGCCAGGGTATGCATGAATTGCCCCAGCAGCACCATGGGCGCTCCAGCCCCCCCGGGACAGGCGTGACGTCCCTGCTGGGGAAGGGGGGGGGCACAGGAGGAAGGTTTCAGTCTGACTCAGCCATCCCAAGCCAAACCCGTCTGAGTCAAATCCTGTCCAGAGCACCCCCCACCACACTGGGGGTGCCTCCCCAAACCCAGGGGAAGCCCCCATTCCTCTACCCCTTCATTTCCCCAAAGCTTTTCCCAAGCAGCTCTTGTATGTCCCCAGAGTGTCCCCATGCACCCAAGTCCTCGGTTCTCTGCCTGGGAAGGAGGGGCACGTCTATCAGAGCACCCATGGGCGACAGGGGCACCCCAAACCTCCCTCACCCCCAACCCCCCTTCTCACCCGAGTGCAGCATGATCCCGCTGTCCGTGTCACTTGCCTCCCCCATGCCGCGCCGGGACCCCTGCGGGCAACAGGGGGGACACAGCTCGTCCCCACGCCCCTAGCCGGGCTGCACCCATGGGTGCCCCCCACCCCGCACCCCCAAAACGCCTCATGTCACACCGGGTGTGCCGCGATGGCGCCGGCGGGGAGGCGAGGCTGTGTTTGCTTTGCCTTCTTGTAGGTCCTACCATAAATAAAGGGTGCGGACAACGCGGGGCGGGGGAAGGGTGACACTCTTGAAGGGCTCAAAGGTGGTAGGGGTGCGGCGGGGGGGGGCGCGGGGGCCCCTCGCTCCCGCCCCAGCTGGTTTCACTGCGCACCTCTGCCAGTTTTCCTTTCTTTTCCGTCTGGGCTGGCGGCAGATCCTGGGGTGGGAGCGACCGCCGGCCTGGGAAAAGGGGGTCCCCAGCACCCCAAGACCCCCAAACTCTTGGGGAGGGAGTGAAAGGGGGGCAGTGGGGCGGGGGGGGGGAGGGGGTTCACACCCCTTTTCCAGCGCCGTCACCTCGCTGTGCCTCAGTTTCCCCAACCCGCTCCATGTCGCACTGGGCGGCCAGAGGCAGAGCAAACATCCCGGGGGTCCCGACGGGGTGGGAGAATCCCTTACCTGGGCCCGCCGCCGCTGCCGGCTCTGCTGCGCCGGGGCACGGACGGGTCTGGGCTTGAGCGGAGGGAGGAGCGGGGGGAGCAACACCTGCCCCAGTCCCCGCCCCGCTCCGCTGCACCGCACGGCACGGAATGGAATGACACGGCACGGCACGGTACGGTACGGCACGGTACGGCACTGTGTGGCATGGAATGGCACTGCATGGCACTGTATGGTATGGGGTGGGTGGCACGGGAACGTACAGTGTGGCGTGGCTCTTGGTGGCATAGCATGACATGGCATGGTGTGAGATGTTTTACCATGGTTTGGTTCATGTTGATATGGCATGGCATGGCATGGTATGGTGTGGTTCAGCCTGGTACAGTGTGGCACAGCATGGCATAGAACTGTGTGGTGTGGGATGGAACTGTGGCCTGGCATGGAATGTCATGGCACGGTATAGGTGTGTCACAGCATGGCCTGGCACAGTGCAGCATGGGGTGCTGCAATTTGGTGTGGTGTGGCACTGCAGCCTGGCACAGCCTCATGTGGTGCTTATTGGAGGCTCCATCCTTAGTGCCGTGTAGGCATGGGCCAAGCACAGGGACCACTGTCCCCATCCTTGCCCTGGCCATGCACAGCAGGACAGTGCCAGGATGGTGCCAAGGCTCTCCCAGGCCGTGACAAGATAATGCCACAGCAACTGTGGCCCCTCTGAGCTGGATTGGGGTGAGTTGGGCACATCCTGCATTGCTGCACCTGGCAGGGTGGGGAAGAGGCTCATCCTCGTGGGATGGGCTGGACAGGATGGGGTGAAAAGGCAGGGAACTGGCAGGGTGCAGGCAGGGGGATGCAGGGAGCAGTGTGGAGGGGGCTGCAGGCTCCCCAGAACAATGGCCTGTTCCCCTCCTTGGTGCCCAGGGCGGTGCTGCCAGCCTGGGGCTGCTGATGTGAGATCAGTGCCTCCTTCCCTCCCAGCGGGCTCCAGCTGCAGGTGGAAGGGGCAGGGGTGAAACACGTTTAACTGTGGAAATGGAAAGAAACACCAGGAGAAGACAGAGGAGAAAGGAGAGGGAGACTGAATGAGTGAGGAAGGCTCTGTGCCACCAGGGGATGGCTGAAGGCCTTGGATGGACACCAGCTGCAGCTGGGCTGGTGGCACCACCAGCAAAATGAGCCAGTGGCCACCATGGCCACCCTTCATCCCCACCATGCACCATCAGCCCATGGCAATACCGCCCCATTCCTGTCTCTGTCCCATTTCAATCAAGAAAAACAAATAAAAGACTTTATTTGATGTTTTCTGGTTCATGGAGCCAGGGCAGGTGCAGGTCAGGGGGAGAGTGTTGCCTGCATCCTCCACATCACCCGTGGCACTGCCCTGGCTTTATCAGCTCCTTCCAGCCCTGGCACCCTGGTTGTCACTGGCATGGGGACACCAAGGCTCCAGTACTCATCCCTGACCACAAGCTCACCCAGAATGGCAGCGCTGGGTGCCGTTCCCAGTCCCAGGATGTGCTGGGGACGGGGGCAGCCCAGTGTGTGCCGGGGGCCTCAGGGAGCTCTGCTGGGCTGGCTTCCGCTCAAGTCTGCCGGGCACCCGCCTCCTCCAGCTTCATCTTCCGCAGGCTGTCCCTCACCAGCAGGAACTCGGGGCGAGGGTCCGGCTCTGGCCCAGCCACCTCCCGCTCGTGCTGCAGGAGGGGCAGCCATGGGGCCTGGTTGGGATCCCCCCAGCCCTCCCCATGACCCGGCTGTCTCCTGAGCCAGGTATTTCCTCAGCTGTCACCATGACCTGGTCACTGTTGGCCATCCCTTGACCTGTGTCCACTCCGTCCAACTTCCCTCAGCCACCCACCAAGTTGCCTGGATATTACTCAGCCCAACTGCCCCAACAGCCTGATCAGCACCTGGCTGTGCCCAGGGAAAGACATGGATAGGTAGCTGGATGGGCATGGGGAGGATGGATGGATGGATGGATGGATGGATGGAGGGATGGATGGAGGGATGGATGGAGGGATGGATGGAGGGATGGACGGATGGATGGATGCGTGGATGGATGGACGGATGGATGGATGCGTGGATGGATGGATGGATGGATGGATGGATGGATGGATGGATGGACGGATGGAGGAATGGATGGATGGATGGATGGACGGATGGATGGATGGACGGATGGAGGAATGGATGGATGGATGGATGGACGGATGGACGGATGGATGGACGGATGGATGGACAGATGGATGGATGGGCACATGGATGGATGCGTGGATGGATGGATGGAGGGATGGATGGACGGATGGAGGAATGGATGGATGGATGGATGGATGGATGGATGGATACATGGGTGCATGGAGGTTGGATGGGAGGATGAATTCATGGGTACATGGATGGATGGTGGATGGATACATGGGTGGATGAATGGATGGATGATGGTGAGGTGAAGGCAGGAGGGTTGGCCTGGATGCAGGGATGGAGGCTGGGACAGAAGGACAAGGACAAAGAGACATCACAGACCTCTTCAAGTCTCTGGTGGCGCTTCCTCAGCTGCTGCTCCAGGTCGGACGGGGGCCCCCGCAGCTCCTCCCGCAGCTGCCTCAGCCGGAGGCTCTCCAGCACCCGCGGGAGCTCGGCCCTGTGCCGGGGCAGGATCCCCCTGTGGGGATGACAGACTTCAACCGGCCACCCCACCCGGCCACCCAGCTGGAGGCAGGCCCGTCCCTATGCCCACCTGCTGTGGCTGAAGAGCAGTTCCCGGTGCAGGTCCCGGTGGCTCCGGGACTCCCGCATCGGGTTTGGCACCTTCTTAGGCTGAATGAGGCCCCTGTGGCCATCAGGGGCCAGGTCCAGGGAGAGAACATCGCTCCTGTCACCTTCTGGAGGGGTAGGGGGATCAGTGGGGGATGGGAGCACCAGGGGATGGGTCACCGAAAAATGAAGTCACCAGTGGGAAAGGGTCACCAGGGAGGGGGTCATGGGGGGATGGGGTCACCACAAGGGGTAGGACAACCTGGGATAGGGTCACCGGCGGGTGGGGAGGAGCCACATGCCAGCACAGGGTGAGATCCTGGACACCAGCCCTGTGTCCCCCAGCCCCTGGAGTCTTGTGGTGACATAGCCTGGAGTCCTCACATGCTGCCCCCAGCACCCCAAGGGTCCCTGTGTACAAGTGTCCCTGTCCCAGGCCACCCTGTGGTCCTCATATCCTCCCATCACCCCTTAGGGTCCTCATTATCCCTGGTGTACCCACCACCCATCAGGTGCCCATCACCTCTCAGGTTCCTGTTGTCCCTTGGGGTCCTCATTGTCCCTGGGGTCCCCATCACCCCTGGGGTGTTAGTCATCCCTCAGGGTCTTCATTAGTCCTTGGGGTCTCTATCACCTTCAGTGTCCCCATTGTCCCTGGAAATCTGTTCCCCATTGCTCCTGAGGACCCCAAGTTCCCATCACCCTTTGGATTCCCACCACTCCCTGGTCCCCATAACATCCAGGTTCCCATTGCCCCTGTGTCTCCATCACCCCTGGCATCCCCATTTGCCTTGGGGTATCCGTCACTCCCCACCCCCATTCCCCTGGGTCCCACAGCCCCATGCCCTAGTCCCAGCACCCACCCAGCACCGCGCTGCTCCTCGAGGCTTTGTCATCATCCTGAAAAAGGCAAAGACAAAGTTGTCACTAGTGGGGACCAAATCAACCCCTGATGTCCCTCCCGCTGCGAGCTGCAGCTGGCCTTGGTGGGAGCAGGAGAATGGAAATTCTCCATGTTAGATCCGAACAGAACATGTTAGAACCTAAGGAGGGTGAGGGGTCCCCAGGCTAAACACCAGAGGACAGGCAGACGTTGGCCCTGGGGATGTGTCTTGGCATGACCCCTGTTGTCCCCTGCCACCCCCAGCACGGGTGTCCTTGTCCCCCTGGCATCCTACTCACCTTCTCGCTCTGTGAAAGGCTCCATGTCCTCAGTGCCAGCTCTCCTTGTCCCTGCACCCTGGGGGCTGGGGGTGCAGGAGCACAGCCGGGGCCAGCCCCACAGAACCAGCGGATCATCGCTGTGCCCTGCCAGTGCCAGTGACAGTGCCAGTGACGGTGGCAGTGACGGTGGCAGTGACGGTGGTCCTTCTCCTATCAGCAAGAGGCACTAAGCCCTGGGATTAGCCCTGACTGGGTTGAGGGGATGGTGACAGATGTCCTGCGCTGGGCTGCTGGCACTGTGCCCGTGGCTGCTCCTGGGGGCACTGGGGTCACCAGTCCCACTCTGGACACTGGAGTCTGCTGGGGGCACTGGAAGCACTGAGGGGAACTGGGACCACTATGGGTGCACTGGATGTGCTGGGGGCACCAGACTCAGTGGTGGCACTGGGAACACTGATGCTGGGTACATTGGGAACACTGGGAGTACTGGGAACACTGGGTTTGTAGGGGTACTGGGACCACTGGGGGCACTGGAGTCTGCCGGGGGCACTGGGAGCACCAGACCCTCTGGGGGAGCACTAGGTTGACTGAGGGCACTGGGAGCACTAGGGACATTAGGAACACTGGGTGTACTAGGAGCACTGGGCTTGCTGGGGGCACAGGGAGTACTGGGAGCACTGGGACTGCTGGGGGCACTGGGGGCCCTGGGAACACTGGGAGCCTTAGGTTTGCTGGGGGCCCTGGGAACACTGGGAGCACTGGGGACTTCTGGGAGCACCGGGACCACTGTGGGAACTTTTGGGCCACTGGAGGCACTGGGAACCCTGTGGGTACTGGGGTCACTGGGAAAACTGGGACAACTTGGGGCACTGAGGCTTGCTGGGGGCACTGGGACTGCTGGGGGCACTGGAAACACAGGGACCATGGGGGCCACTGGTGGGCACTGAGAACCCTGGGGGCACTGGGGATTGCTGTGAACACTAGCAGCACTGGGAACGCTGGTGCTGGGTGCACTGGGACTGCTGGATTGTGTGGGTTACTGTGGGAGCTGAGGGTTACTGGAGGAACTGAGCTGGGGACTGGGTGTGCTGGGAATTATGGGGGGTGCAGGGAGTTACTGGGTGCACTGGGGGTCAACTGGGAGGCTTACAGGGGATACTGGGATGGTGATTGGGTGACATATGATGTTACTGGGAGACTGGGGTTACTGGAAGTACTGGGATACTGGAGGCACTGGGGTTTATTGGGGGACCTGGGATTACTGGGGGGCCTGGCAGTTACTGGAAGGGCTGGGAGGGGGACTGGTGCTTGGAGAGGGGCCTTAGGTTTAGACTGGGAATTACAGGGGAACCTGGGGGTCAGATTGCACTGGGGGGTTACTGGGAGGACTGGAACTCACTGAGGGCTGGAATGGAGACCAATTGCACTTGGGTGGTACCGGGATACTGGGAGGATGGAGGGTTACTGGGAGGACTGGGGCTTACTGTGGGCTGGGATGAGCACTGGATGCTGGGGGGTTATGGGGAGATTGAGTTACTGGGGAATCCGGGTTTCACTGGAGTCTGGTTGCATTGGGGGGGCGGTTACTGGAAGGACTGGGGATTACTCGGAGTACTTGTGGGTTACTGGGAGGACTGGAATGGGGTCTGGGTGCACTGTGGGGTTACTGGGAATACCGAGGCGTCTCTGGAGCACTGAAATGGGGACTGGTCACACACGGCTGAGCTCACCAGCAGCTCCTGCGCGGACGGGGCGGCGGCAGCGCTGGGGCTCATCGCTGCTGCTGGGCGGGCACTGGGCCGGCACCGGGCCATACTGGGCCATACTGGGGCTGCACACGCACCTCCCCCAATAGGCGCTCGATTGAGGCCGCCTGCTCCTCAGGGTCCGCGTCGGGCGGGTCGGCGCTCGGCTGGCCGTGCCTGTCGGCCGCTTCCGCTGTCGCGTTGGCGCCGCGGGGGCCCGGGGGGGTCCGGGGCCGCCATGACCAACGGTGGGAACGGGGCCCGGGACAACCGAGGGGCAACCGAGGGGGCCCTGGGGAGAGCCGGGGGCCGGCATAGCCCATGCTGGGAACGCGGGAGCGAGGGGCTGTGGGGCGACGGGAGGGCCGGGGGGCCGCCATGACCAACGGTGGGAACTGGGGAACGGAGGGGCCCGGGGAGTCCGGGCGGATCCGAGTGGGTCCGGGGCCTCAAAGACTAACGGGGGAGGGAGGGGGGGGGGAACGGGGCTTTGGGGGTTCCGAAGGCGGGGGGGCTGACGGGGCGCCGTGGGGAGAGCGCTGAGGTGCCGGGGGGGGAGGGGGGGGGCTGGATGGGGCTGAGGTGGGGGAGGACTGGGAGGAACTTTTGGGATGCGATTGGAGACCGTGTCCCTTTGGGGGCGGGGTACGGGGCGGCCTGAGTGTCTTCGGGAGGGACACTGGGAAGTCTGTGTCCCTTTCCGGGGGCATCCTGGGAAGTCTGCATCCCCCCATAGGGGCAGAGCTGGGAGGTTGTTCCCATGGAGTGTGGGGGTCCCCTTGGAGGGGGCTGAGCAGGGACCCGCAGTGCCCCCTGACCCCCCCCGACCTCCCTTCCCGCAGTTTACTCACTGGACGGGCTCCTGGTGTTCGGGCTGCTACTGGTTTGCACTTGTGCGTACCTGCGGAAGGTGCCCCGACTGCGCACCTGGCTCCTGTCCGAGCGCAGGGGGGTCTGGGGAGTCTGCCACAAGGGTGAGGGACACTGGGGACACTGGGGACACTGGGATTTGGCGCAGGGGTGCTGGGAAGACTGGGATGGGGGCACTTGGAACACTGTGAGCGCTGAGAACGCTGGGGCACAGGGTGGGGGCACTGGGAACACTGGGATGAAGACATTGGGAATACTGGGAGTTGGGATGGGATCCTGGGGTCTGGGATGGGGTACTGGGAACACTGGGGTACAGGATGGGGATGCTGTGATCACTGAGTTCGGGTCTGGGACGGGGGCATTGGGTCCAGGATGGGAGCATTGGCTTCTGGGATGGGGACACAGGGGTCTGGGATGGGGACACAGGGATTGGGAATAGGAACAGTGGGTCTGGGATGGCTTCACAGGGAATCTGGGATGGGAACATGGAGTCTGGGATGGGCTCACGGGGATTCAGGATGGATCTGGGATGGGGACACGGGGTCTCACCCCACTCCGTCCTACCTGCAGCTGCTGTGATTGGGACCCGCCTGCACGTGGCTGTGTCTGTGTCCTGTCTTCTCATGGCCTTCTACGTCCTTGTGGGGAAGTGACCACTTGGAGGCCTGCTGGTGACCTGAGAGAGACCCTGGGACTGACAAGAGATCCTATGACTGATTCCAGAGACCCCAGTATGGACCAGAGACCCCGGTACTGACCCCAGTGTCCCAGTACCAACCAGAGACCCCACTGCTGACCCTGGAGACCCTGATACCGACCCTGGAGACCCCAGTACTGACCCTGAACCACCCCAGGTCCTGCCCCTGGCAGCAGCCTGTATCCTGCGTGTGGCAGCCTGGGGACCATCATGGCCCATCACCCTCCTCGAACCCACCGTGGGCAACTGTGGGGGCCACCAGGGCACCTTTAGACTGTTGGAAAAGGATTTCCTGTTAATCCTGTGGAGAAGTGGGTGAAGGGACCCCTGTGGCTGGGGGACCCAGCTCTGCCCCGTGAGCCCCTTCTCTTGATGCCGAGCAGGGTCCTGGTGGTGGGACCATGGCAGACTGTGGGGCCTACACAGGGCCCCCCGCATCAGTGGGATCTTCCCACGCCCCTGCAGCATGAGGGCCCTTAGGGGGGTCTCCCTCTGCAGTGGGGGGCTGTGACCCCCCCCGGGTTGTAAATACTGGACCGCCACATGCAAATAAAGTGGGGGTTCCTCTGTGGCAGCACTGGCTTGGGGGTGCTGTGGGGCGGGGCAGGCCTCCTGGGGGGTTTTGGAGGGGTCCTGTGGGGCTGGTGCCGTGCCAGGGAGGTGCTGTGGGGATGTTTCCTGCAGGGTGGGGGTTCCTCTGGGAAAGGGGGGTTCTGTGAGGCTGCTGCCCTGTCCGAGGGTGCTGTGGTGTGGGTCCCATTGTGTGTGTGTGTGTGTGTGTGAGGAGGTCCTTGGAGGCTGGCTCCTGTGGGTTGGAGGGCTCCCATGGTTATGGGCGTCCTGGGGTGGGGAGGATTTGTGCAAATAAAGCGTGGACTCCCCTGTGGGTGCCCTGGCGGGGCTGTGGGGTGCGAAATTACTGAGTGGAGCCTCCTGGCCCGGCGGTGCCGTCCCCGGTGCGGGTGCCCTGTGGGGGTTCCCGGCGGTGCCGTCCCCGGTGGGGGTGCCCTGTGGGGGTTCCCGGCGGTGCCGTTCCCGGTGGGGGTGCCCGGTGCGGGTGCCCGGTGGGGGTTCCCGGCGGTGCCGTTCCCGGTGCGGGTTCCCGGCGGTGCCCGTGGGGCGCGGGGAGAGTGCAGGGCGCTCCTCCGGCCGGCGGGGGCGCCACGGCGCCGCCTCGCCTTCCCGTCGTGCTCCGCGGCCGCGCTGTGCAAAGGGCAGGACCGGAAGTGGCGGCGGTGGCGCGGGTGCAGGCGCGCGTGTGTGTCGGGTGTGCGCGCGTGTGTGTCGGGTGCGTGTCTGTGTGCGCGCTTGTGCGTGTGTTTGCGTGTGTTTGCGTGTGTTTGTGTGTGTTTGTGTGGGGTGTGCGTGGCTCAGGCGCCCCCTCCCCTCCCCCTACACGTTGATCTTATTCGATCGGCCGGGCCCCGCCGGGCCGAGGTGAGAAGAAGACGCCGCGAAGCCCCCGGGCGCTGTGCGGCAGGGCCGGGCGGGATGAGTCGATCAGATAGGCGAGGCCGCGGCCGCTGAGCGCCCTGCGATTCTGACCCGCGCCCTCGTCCGCAGCCCCGGGGCCGCCACAGTCCCGGCCCGGGCCGTGTGGGGAGGCGGCAAGTGCGCCCGGTACCAGGCTCCGTGCGGGCTTTGCAGGGGCTGCTGCAGCCCGGCGGGCCTTGCACGCTCCGTGCCACGCTGGGAGTCGTTCGCCGGGCTTTGCAGTTGTGTGCGGCACAAAGGCTCTGGACGGGGCTCTGCTGGCACCTTGCCAAGTGTGTGAGTTGGGCACGGGCCCTGCTAGTCCCGCAGGGCACTGGGGACTCTGACGAGACCTGTGAGTCCCGTGCAACACGTTGTGTGTGACACCACAAGCGTGGCCTCTCTGTTTTATTGGGTGTGTGGTGATGGGCACAGCCGTGGTGGTGACAAGACGATGGCCACAAGGGGACAACCACGGTGATGACTGGGGGATGGCCGTGGTAACAAGAAGGACAGCCGTGGTGCTGACAAAGCTGTGATGGTAACCACGGGACAGCCACGGTGGAGACGAGGACCATGCTGGTAATAAGAGGACAGCCGTGGTGATAACAGGAGGACAACTGTGGTAGTAGCAAGAGGATGTCCATGGTGGTGACAAGGGGACAGTGGGGTGGTGACCAAGGGGTGACACAGTGGTGACAAGAGGATACCCACAGAGGTGAAAAGGGGACAGCTGGGGTGGTGGCAAGGCCATGGTGGTGATGAGGGGACAACAGTAATTCTGGCACTACTGGGAGAAGCAGCTGTGGTGGCTGCTGATGGTGGCTGCTGATGGTGGCCCTACTGTGAGGACACTCAGAGAGGGGGCTCACCAGCTTAATGGTGCCTGGCAGGCTTCATCTGCTAAGGTGACACTGCAGATGCTGTGGGGCACGGCCACCCCATGCCACTGTCTCCAGCTGTGGCCCAGTACACCTGGGGTTGTGCCCATGCTGCCATGGGGACAGGCATGACCCCTCCCTGTGGCTGTGTCCCCCATGCCCATGGTACCTGCTGGCATCCCTGTGCCAGCACAGATGGACAGGTGTCACTTGTGTTCCCTAACCCACAGGGTGTGCCACCAGAGTTGGGACCTCTGTGTCACCTTAGCAACTCTGTTCCCCATGTCCTCCTGTATTCCCCTTTGTCCCCTTGTGACTGTGACCCCCATGTGCCCGCCTTCCCCATCTCTATCAGCTATGTCCCTCATGTTCCCATATTGCCTGTATCCTTCATGTCCCCATATGTCCCCCATCTTCCTGTGTTCCCATATCAGCTGTGTACCCAGTGTCCCTCTGTAGCCCCATATCAGTTGTGTTCCTCTGTGTCCCCCACGTCCCTCATGTTCCAATATCACCTCTATCCCCTGTGTCCCCCATGTTCCCATGTCTCCTGTATTCCCCTTGTCCTGTGTCCCTGTATCAGCTCTGTACCCAGTGTCCCTGTGCCCCCGATGTTCTTGTGTCCCTCGTGTTCCTATATCCCCTGTACCCGCTATGTCCCTCGTGTCCCCCATGTCCAGCCCACGCAGCTGCGTGTGTCCCTGTCCTGTACCCAGTGCACTGGGGCTGGCCCAGCTCTGGGAGGACGTGCCCTGCGGGGCACACGGGTGGGACACAGTCCCCCAGGGGTGGAGGCAGCTCCGGGGTGCGACCCCTCCCCTGCCATGTCCCAGTCCTTCCCCAGAGCCGGGGGAGCGGGAAGCGGGGCTGTTCCCGGGGGCGAGATGCCCCGAGACGGTCCCAGTGCTGTTCCTGGAATAACATTCCCAATTCTGTTCCCAGGGATAAATTCCCGATGCCGTCCCCGGGAGCACGTTCCGGGATTACATTCCCAGTCCTGTTTCCGGGGATACACTCCCAAGGATGATGGGGTTCCCGGTGCCGTCCTCATGGATAGCGCTCCCAGTGCCGATGCCCGGCGCCATTCCCGGGATACCATTCCCGGGATCCTGTTCCCGGTTCCATCCCCGGGTATAACCCTGCCGGTGCCGTTCCCGTTCCCGTGTGTCTATTTCCGATACCGATCCGCGGTGCCATTCCCGTGAATAACATTCCCGGTGCCGATTCCCAGTGCCGTTCTCATGGCAAGCGTTCCCGGAGGCGATGCCGGCTGCCATTCCAAGGGGTTCTATTCGCGATCCACTGCCCGTTCCCGTTCCCTGGGGCGATGCCCCGTGCCGTTCCCGGGGGTTCCGTTCCCGGGGGTTCCGTTGCCAGGGGTTCCGTTCCCGGTGCCGTTCCCGGGGGCGGGGGCAGGTGGCGGCAGGTGCGCGGGGGCCGGGCCGTTGGCGGGGGCGGGGCCGCGGCTCCGGTGCTCGCACCGGCCGTTGCCGCCGCCGTTGCCGCCGCCGTTGCCGCAGTCGTTGCCGCCGCCATGGCCGGTATCGGAGCCCGGTGGATGCCGCTGGTGCTGTGTCTGGCTGTCACCGTGTCACCGGCACGCACCGGGGAGCAGCTACACGTCTGCAAGGAGGTACAGGCACCGGGAATGGCGGGGGGGAGGGCAACCGGTAACACACCATCACCCCCAAATTCCCCACACACACCCCGGGGATGAAACGGCGTCCCGGAGCACGGGGAGGCCGGTCCCTATGGGATGGGTGGGACAAGGAGGGGACAGGTAGGAGTCGGGGATCCCGGTGGCACCGGGGGTGGGGTGTCTCCTGTAGCGGAGAGGGACTGGCCGACCCGCTGGGGGCCCGGGGAGGGGTCTTCGCTCCCAGGGGCTCGGCCAGTCCCTGAGCGTCTCCTTGGGGACCCCAACTGGCGTCGTCCCATCATTGTCCCCAAGTCCCTCTCCCTCAGACCCATTGGGGTCTCCCCAAACCCTCCCTGAGTGCTGCTGGGGCGGGCGACAAGGAGCGGAGGGACAATCCCACGTGCCATTCCCAGCCCAGCACACGGTGGCCAAAGTATCCTGTGAAGAAAAACTAGGGGGAATATGTCACTCAGCAGGATCTGTTTGCCTTGGGGACAGTGGGTGAACCCCCAAATGCCCTCCGTGGGTCGTCCCCCCACCCCCCCCATTTTCCTCCCCCCTCCTCAGAGCTGCGGCTGCTTTTAATCTGGGCCAGGAATTTTTTTTTGCCGTGATCCAATTATTTTTTTATCTTGTTCCATGATCCGGAGCTGGAAACAATAGACTGGGGCTGGCACCTGCCCCAGGAGGGATCAGTCCCCCAGAGGGGGTGTCCCCTGTCCTTCACTAGGGACAGCCCTTTTCCCTCCCCTGGCCAGAGCAGAGTGACAGTGGCAGTTTGGGGTGCCCTCTGCCTTCAGAGCCACCCTGGGGCTGAATTAGGTCAATTTACCTAGATTAAATAAAAACCTGGAAAAGTTTGGGAAGAGAGAAAAAATACCCTCTCCCCAAGGGAACCCCTAGGGACTGAGAGCAGTGTGGTAGTTCGGGGCTGCTGAAAGTTGGGGTCACCCTTTAGGTACCCCCAGGGTGGTGGGGACCTTCCTCTGTGTCCCCATCCCAGGGCCGGGGGGGCTCCGTGCTGCCTGTACATGGGCAGGGAGTGCTGCAGGCACACCCTGTCCCCCCTTTTCCTTCTCCACCCCCCTTTTCCCTCTCCAATCCCTCTTTCCCCTCCACACACCCCCCACCCCCTCTTTCCCCCCCATTGCTGCGTTTCCAGCTGATGGGAACATCAAAGCAGTTGTTTTCTCATCAACCTGCCACGCTCCAGCAGCCGCTGGGAGCATGAAGCCACAGCACCGGCTCTGACACCCCAGAGCTGCTGTGAGAGGTGGAGAGCTCCCACTGTACCCCAAACCCCAGCACCACCGCCAGATGTGGCCTTCACCCTGCCCACACTGTCTGTCCCTGGCATCACCCTCGCCAGCCTTCAGCCAGCCCCAGCCTGGTGCAGCTGGCAGGATGGAGGGGGTCACGGTGCCCCTGGTGTCCCCAGCACTTCCCAGTTCCCCCTACACCCCCCTGTGCTGGCCCCCCATGCCTGGGGTGCTCCCACACCGTATCTGGGTTGCACCGCAGCTGTTTGACAGGCGAAGGGTGTCACAGCCATGCCAAGGCACACCGAGGGGTGTGACAGTGCCATGTGCTGCCAGGAACATGGGGGGCCCCGGG
Source organism: Corvus hawaiiensis (assembly GCF_020740725.1). Taxonomy (NCBI): domain Eukaryota; kingdom Metazoa; phylum Chordata; class Aves; order Passeriformes; family Corvidae; genus Corvus; species Corvus hawaiiensis. The sequence continues at coordinate 4,709,274 of NC_063236.1, read as the reverse complement.
GGTTCACCCCGGGAGGGGGTGCGGGGCTGTCGCTGCTCTGAGGCTATCTTGTGCTGTGGGCTGTTGGGGAGATCCTGGGTGACCCCACAGCGCTCTCTGAGGGAACACGTCCTGGGGTGGGGGGGTCGTTACCTGAAGTGCTGCCTGCAGCAGTCCCCCAGACCCCCCCAGCCAGGCAGCCCCCCACCTCCAGCATCCCTATGGCCCAGAGTCCCCCACCCTGGGCGACCCCACCCTGAGCACCCCCTGCCACAGCATCCCCGCACCCAAATCGTCCCCCCCACCCACAGCACCCACATTTCCCAGCATGCCCCCATACTGACCCCCTCGCCACAATACTCCCCCACTCGGAGCACCCTCCCAAGCCCCTTTTACCAGGCCCTGGGCACTGCGGGATGTTGCCACACCTTAACTCAAAACCATCCCTTCAAGGCACAGCTGGGCCCAGGTGCCAGGCCCAGCCCCTCTCGGGGGGCACAGGGTGTGGGGGCAGCCCGGGGGTCTCGGAGTGCAGCTCCCCACCACGTTCCCTCTCTGTCTCCTGCAGTCCGAGTACCACTACGAGTACACAGCATGTGACAGCTCAGGCTCGCGCTGGAGGGTGGCTGTGCCACACACGCCTGGACTCTGCACCGGCCTGCCCGACCCCGTCAGGGGCACTGCGTGCTGTGAGATTTCCACCAGGAATGGGACAGGGTCAGGTTTGGGGGGTGGGAATGACAGGAGTGGGAAATGAGGGCAAGGGGAGGGAGAGAGAGGGGAGACAAGCACAGCCATTGTCAGCTCCAGTGCAGGCAGCAACAGGAGGGATGGAATGGGATCAGTGGGATGGGAATCCCCCTGGGATGGATGGCAGACGAACTACAAACACTGAGATGGCATGGGGTAGGAATCACACACACACGGAGTCCCTGGGATGGGATGAGAAGGATGGAAATCACACGCAGGCATTGGGATGGGATGAGCCAGATGGGAATCGCATGCACACATGGATAGGATGGGATGGGAATCACACATACAGTCATGGAATGGGATGAGAGGGATGGGAATCACACAGACACTGGGGTGGAAATCCCCTCACCCCACACGCACACCAGGACAGGATGAGTGAGATGAGAATCCCCCTCACACAAACTCACTCACCAGAATGGGATGAGAGAGATGGAAATCCCGCTCTCATAACGGGATAGGATGGGATGGGAATCCCACACATACAAGTACTAGGATGGGATAAGAGGGATGGAAATCACACACACACTTGCACAAGGATGGGATGGGAATCATACACACAGTCACCAAATGGAATGAGAGCCATGGGAATCCCACCACATACACTGGGATGGAAATCTCCACTGGGATAGGTTGAGTGAGATGAGAATTCCCCTCACACAAACTCACTCAGCAGGGTGGGGTGAGCAGGATGAGAATCCCAAACACACCCCCCCAAACCTTGGGGATGCCCCAGCTCCATGGCAGAGGGTTACATCCTGCCTGGATTGGGCAGAGCTGGGCGTCAGGTGCCAAAACTCATGGATGGGGGGGGTTGCCTTTGTGGAGTGGTCAGAATGGAGGATCCCAACACCTCCACCAGCTGGGAGCTCTTGGAAATGTGGAGCTGAGGGTGATGAGGCTGTAGCAGCACCAAGGGGGGCCGGGGGGTGACCCTCCAGGCCCCATGCCCCCCTGTCTCCATTGGCAGCATTCTCCTGCAAGGCGGGTGAGTTCCTGGAGATGCAGGCACAGATGTGCCGGCCCTGCGCTGCGGGCACTTACTCACTGGGCACTGGCGTCCGCTTCGATGAGTGGGACGAGGTGCCCCATGGCTTCGCCAACGTGGCCACCAACCTGGAGGTGGATGACGGCTTTGGCGATGCGGCAGGGAACTGCACAGCGTGAGTCATTGTGTCACTGGCTGTGACACCAGCACGTGGGCACTCAGCATGTTAGGACTGGGTGCAGGGCACAGCAAGCAGGATGGGTGCTGTGACGCCCCTGTGCATCCATAGCACCCTGTTGCCCTTCTGTCCATCCTGCCTGGGAGGTGACACTAGCAGGACACCCTGATCACAGCAAGGGAACACCCAGCAGCGTCACCCCCACAGCACTGGCAGGATCCCAACCCCATGGGACCCCCATATCAACACTCCTCAGAGACAGAGCACCTGTGGAGGTCCCCACAGCACCCATGGGGGTCTCCACACCCCTGTGCCACCAGCCAGTGCCTTTATTTACCACCACAGCCCTTTGATCCTCACTGGCAACCTCTGAGCTCTTTCAGTTGTGCTGGCAGTCACCAGACCCTCCCAGTTGTTCCACAGCCATTAAACCTCCTACCAGCTGGTTGTACCAGCAGCCTCTAAACCTTCCTAGTTTTACCACAGCCTCTGAACCCTCCCAGTTGTACCAGCAGCTGTTGAGCCCTCCCAGTTGTACCAGCAATCCTCTGATGAAACCCTCCCAGATGTCTCGATAGCCACCAAACCCTCCCAGTTGTACCACACCAGTGAGCCCTCCCAGTTGTACCAACAGCCACCAAACCCCCCTGGTTATACCAACGACCACCAAACTATCCCATTTGTACTGGAAGCCCCTGAACCCTCCTCATGGTACCAACAACCTTGAAACCCTCCCAGTTGTACCAACAACCACCCAAACCCTTGGTTTTACTGGCACCACTTCACTGCCCCATCGATGCCCCTCTCAGCCATTCCCTACTCCCAGCAGCATGTTCCTCATCCAGCCACATTCCCAGAACGGGGCGACCCCACTCTACTCTCCTTGCAGTCCCCATAGCTCTCAGCAGGGCAGGGGATTCTCCCCAGGGATACGTGTCTAGCCACCACACCTTGCCATGTCCCCAAGCTGTCCCCAAGCCCCTGTGCCCCCCATTTCCCTCCTGCTTCCTGGGGACCCTGCCAGCTGTCCCTACAATCCCTGTCCTGCCTCCCATGGGGTTGAGAGTGGTGACAGAGTCCCCGGGGCCATGTCACTCGCCCCAGGTCAACATGGGTGCCACTGGGGGACTACGTGGCCTCCAACACGGATGAATGCACGGCCACCCTCATGTATGCTGTGAGCCTCAAGCAGTCGGGGACTGTCACCTTCGAGTACATCTACCCTGACAGCAGCATCGTCTTCGAGTTCTTCGTGGGTGACAGGGGGCAGGGGTGGAGGGTGTGGGTCCTTGGGGACATGAAAGGAGTCTCTTGGGACATGGAGGGGTCCATGGGGATATGGGAGGGGGTCCTTGATGGCATGAAGGGGTCTCTAGGGACATGGGAAGAGTCCCTTGTGACCTGAGTGGGCCCCTGGGCACTCCTTAGGGGTCCCTGGGGACAGGATGTTTATCCCTAGGGACATGGGAGGAGTCCCTCAGAGCATGATGTGCCTCCCTGGGGACATGGCAGGGGACCCTGGAGACGTGGGAGGAGTCCCTGAGGGGATCTCTGGTGACGTGACAGGGGTCTCTGGGAACATGGGGAAAGGGACCCTGGGTATATGGGAGGGGTCCCTGGGGATATGCTGGGGGTCCTTGCAGACATGGAGGGGTCCCTGGGAACATGAGAGTGGACCCTGGTGACATGAGGGGAGCCCCTGGGGACATGGCAGTGGTTCATGGAGACATGAGGGGGGGTCCCTGGGAGCATGAGGGGTGTCCCTGGGGACATGCGGGGTCCCTGTGAACATGGGGTCCCTGGCACTCTCCCTGCAGGTGCAGAATGACCAGTGCCAGCCCACGGTGGAGGAGTCCCGTTGGATGCGGACGACAGAGAAAGGCTGGGAATTCCACAGCGTGAGTGTCCGGAGGGAGGTGACGGGGGGGGGGGAGAGGTGACACAGGGGGGGAGGTGACACGGGGGGGAGGTCCCTCGGTGTTCCCCCGGCGTCTCTTGCCCCGCCCCTGGGAAGTAGATGCTCCACGAGGCTGCAGAGGGGGCGGTGGGTGGTGGCAGACGGGGGTGCCACACACCCCCCTTCACTGGTTCCAGCCCCCTCCTCGGCAGCGGGACCCCCACCCATGGTGCCAAACCCATCCCTGGCAGTGGGATTACCCAGCCCCGTGGGATCCCTCTCCCAGGTGGAGCTGAGTCGCGGGAACAACGTGCTGTACTGGCGGACCACCGCCTTCTCCGTCTGGTCCAAGGTGCCTAAACCGGTGCTGGTGAGGAACATCGGCATTACAGGTGGGTGGGGGCAGGAAGGGGAGTCTCAGGGGTCGCGCACCCCCCTCTACACTACCTGAACCCCCTCCTGCTCCCAGGGGTGGCCTTCACCTCCGAGTGCTTCCCCTGCAAACCCGGCACCTTCGCCCCCACCGCCGGCTCAACCGCCTGCCAGCCCTGTCCCGCCGACACCTTCTCTGGCAAAGGGGCCACCGCCTGCCAGCCCTGTGACCCCGATACCTACGCCGGTGAGAAGGGACACCCGGGGGTACCCCGTCCCAGAGCTGTCCCTCTAGTATGTGCCCCTGAGAAAGGGAGGGATGATGTGGGGAGTAGGGGTGACCTGACATCCTCTGGTGGGGACAGTGTTGGGACCCCTCACAAACCTGACACCTATGCTGGTGAGAGGGGACACCCTTAAGGGTCTCTTTGTTCCCGCACTCTGTGCTGCAGAGGTGGCCCTGGGGGAGGGAGAGGTGATGTGGGGAGCAGGGAGGACCTGTTTTCCCATAGTGAGTCAGGGACATGGATACCCCCACAAAGTGGGGACAGTGTTGGAGTCCGTTCACGAATCTGACACCTCCACCGGTGAGAGAAGACACCCAAGTGTCCCTCACCCAGAGCTGCTACCCTTAGGGGTCCTCCTGTTCCCCCAGTGCGGGGGTGCCCCTGGGGAAGGTGGTGCGGGAGACAGGGATGACCTGCTATCCCTTGGTTGGGAGTGGGGACATGGACACCCCATGTGGCAGCACTGGGGTCCCCTTGTGAGCCTGATGCCTACTCCAGTGAGAGAAGATCAGGACGTCCCTACCCACGAGCCTTGGGCTTCCTCTTGTTCCCCCCACTTTGCACTGCAGGGGTTGCCCTGCGGGAGGGAGAGGTGATGGTAGGGACAGGGAGGACAAGGACACTCCGCAAGGTGGGGACAGTGTTAGAATACCCTTGGAGCCTTATGCCTCCACTGGGGGGTCCTCCCACCCAGGGCTGACACCCTTAGGGGTCCCTAGGTCCCTCCACTCTTCCCTGTCTGGGTGTCCTTGGAGCAGGTAGGGGTGATGTGGGGAGTAGGGAGCACCCACTACCCCTTGGCTGGGAGGGAAGACGAGGATGCCCCGCGTGGTGGGAGCAGCGCTGGGATCCCCGGGCCGTGCTGGCTCACCCGCCGTGTGCCCCCTCGGCAGAGCCCGGCTCGGGGTCCTGCAAGCCCCGCCCCCCCTGCACGGACAAGGATTTCTTCTACACCCACACGGCCTGTGACGCCGGCGGGGAGGTAATGCGGGGGCACCCCGGGGTGGTCCCCCTGTCCTCCGGTGTCCCCCCCGGCTCACCCGCTCCCGCGGCAGACCCAGCTGATGTACAAGTGGGCAGAGCCGAAGATCTGCAGTGAGGAGCTGCCGCAGGCGGCCCGGCTGCCACCCTCGGGAGTCAAGACCCGGTGCCCACCCTGCAACCCTGGCTTTGCCAAAGGCAATGGCAGCACCTGCCAGCCCTGTCCCTATGGCTCCTACTCCAACGGCTCCGGTAAGGCGGCCCTGTCATTGTCCCCAAAGTGTGACTGGGGCACCCCGAGCTGCCAGGGGAAGGTGGGTGCCACTCTGGTGCAGGGTTGTCCCCTCTCGTCCCCATGGCTCCAATAAGGACACCTCCATCATTGTCCCCAAAGACTAACTGGGGTCCCCAGGGCTGCCAGGGGGAGGTGAGTGCCACCTCAGTGCAGGGTTGTCTCATCCTGTCCCCATCATTGCTCCTAAGGGGTGACCATGGCACCCCAAGCTGACAGAGAGGAAGGTGGTACCACCCTAGTGCAAGCGCTGTCCCTATGTATCCGGTGAGAACATCCCAGTTATTGGCCCCAAGAGGTACCTGGGGTCCCTGGAGCTGCCAAGGGAAGCTGGGTGCCACCTCAGTACAAAGCTGTCCTCTCCTGTCTCCATCATTGTCCCCAAGGGGTGGTGACCAGGACACCCCAAGCTGCAGGGAGGGGAATGTGGTACCACCCTAGTGCCGGGCTGCCCCCCTCTTGTCCCCATCACTGGCCTCAAGGGGCAAGCAGGGCACCTCAAGCTGACAGAGGGGGAGGTGGCTGCCACCCTTGTGCAGGGCTGTTGCCTCCTGTCCCCAGCCTGCCTCAGCTGCCCAGCGGGCACTGAGCCGGCGCTGGGCTTGGAGTACAAGTGGTGGAACGTGCTGCCCCCCAACATGGAGACCACTGTGCTCAGCGGCATCAACTTCGAGTACAAGGGCATCGCAGGTAGTGGCAGAGGGTTGTCCCTTCCCTGTCCCCTGCCAGGGGACTGCCAGAGACCCCTCTGAGCGTCACTCCATCCCTGCAGGCTGGGAGGTAGCCGGGGACTACATTTACACGGCAGCTGGAGCGTCTGACAGCGACTTCATGATCCTCACGCTGGTGGTCCCTGGCTTCAGGTGAGGTGGGGACCACCACCAGGGTGTCCCCAGGGAACAGGGGGGACACAGCCATAGGGCAGAGCTAGCAGTGTCCCCATGCTGTCCCCAGCCCTCCGAGCCCAGTGCTGGAGGACACAGAGAGCAGGGAGGTGGCCAGGATCACCTTCGTCTTTGAGACGCTGTGCAGCGTTGGCTGTGAACTCTACTTTATGGTGGTGAGTGGGGGGACACAGCAGTTTGGGGGGGACACAGTGAATTTGGGTGCCACCATCCCCCTGTCGCTGCAGGGTGTCAACTCCCGCACCAACACTCCGGTGGAGACGTGGACAGGCTCCACAGGGAAACAATCCTACACCTACGTGGTGGAGAAGAACGCGACCATGAGCTTCACCTGGGCCTTCCAGCGCACCCCCTACCATGAAGCGGTGAGGGGCGGGGGGCCCTGCTTTGGGAGGGCTGGAGGGCCCCCAATTTGGGGGGCCAGTGGGGGTCGGGAGGTTGATGGTGATGGTGCTCTCGGTGCCAGGGCCGGCGGTTCACCAGTGATGTGGCCAAGCTGTACAGTGTCAACGTCACCAACGTGCAGGGGGGGGTGGCCTCCTTCTGCCGCCCCTGTGCCCCCCAGCCCGCTGGGTCCTGCACCCCATGTTCCCCTGGCAGTGCTGTGGACCCCGGCTCAGGCACCTGCCAGCCCTGCCCGCCTGGCACCTACCTGCGGGGTCACCCCTCCGACGGGACACCCACCTGCCAGCCCTGCGGCCCTGGCACACACAGCAATCAGGTGACTGGGAGTGGCAGGGGGTCCAAGTGTCCCTAAGTGTCCCCATGGGTGATGCCAATGGGCCCCAGAGGAATGACACCAGCCTCCCCACACCCAGGATGTCCCAGATGGTAGCACTGGCCAGCACCAGGAGGGTGATACCATTACGGGTGGGTGACACCAGCCCCCCCAGTCATCCTGGGTGCATGACACTGTGTCCCCAGGGAGGTGACACCAGGCCCTTACAGCCATTCTGGATGGGTGACAAGATGGGTGGCAGTATGGATGACAGTGTCTGACCCTGGCTGGGTGATGCCTGCCCTTGGCCATCTCCAGGGAGGTGACACCAGCCCTGTGGCCATCCTGGGTGGGTGACAGGGTGGGTGACAGTGTCTAATACTGGGTGGGTAATGCCAGCCCCCCAGCTGTCCCCAGTGAGATGACACCAGCCCCTCCCAGCCACCCCAGATGGGTGACACTATCTGACACTGGTGGGTGGCAGTGAGTGACCCTGGTGGGTGCCACCATGGCCCTGCTGTCTCTGAGGGGTGGTGCCAGCTCTCCACAGTCCCCACAAGGGTGTCCCCAGTGGGTGCCGTGGCCATCGCTGAGCCCCCGTCCCTGTCCCTGTTCCCAGCTGCGGTCGCTATGCTACAACAACTGCAGTCTGGCACTGGCGCTGCCAGGCCAGATGCTGCACTTTGAGTTCCCGGCTCTGGGCATGGGTGCTGGGGTGGGCACCGGGCCCAGCTTCACCCCCAAGGGGCTGCGCTACAGCCACCACTTCCGCCTCAGCCCCTGCGGGCACCAGGTGAGACCCGCGCGGGCAAACACGTGTGCACACATGGGAACGTGCCCGGACATGCAGGATGTGGGCATGGGCACACAAGTGCAACCGTGGGCACATGGGTGGGCACTCAGGAGAGTGGGCACACGTGGGCAGGAGGCCATGGAAACATACATGCAGACATGGGAACACACCTGGGAAGGCAGGTCCCACCTGGGCACGGGCGCACAGGTACAAACACAGGCACAGGAACGCAGGTGCACACATGGGCACACACAGACAGGAGGGCACAGGAACACGCATGCATGTATGGGAACACACCTGGGCACATGGGTGGGTGGTTACGGGTGCACAAGTGCGAACGTGAGCACACATGGGGGTGCGTGTGCACACACGGGCACGTGAGTACAAATATGGGCACATGGGTGGGCACTCAGGAGGGTGGGCACAGAAGCACAGGTGGGCACACTTGGGCACGCATGGGCAGGAGGACTCGGGAACACACATGTACACATGGGCGTGTGCATGGGTGAACACGGGCACACACCTGTGCACGTGGATGGGACAGGGGCATGCAGGTGGGCAGACATGGGCACACATGCATATGTGCTCATAGGCATGCAAGCACAAGGACATGTATGCAAACACACACACACACAGGTGTGCAAACACGGGTGTACATGCAGCCATACCTGCACACACACACGCTCTTGTGCAGTCACATGTGCACAGTCACACACACGCCTGCACAGTTGTGCAGACACACGTGAACACTCGTGCAGACACATGTGGACACTTGTGCAGCCACACCTGCACACACAAACACCTGTCCCTTGCACACACATTGCCACCCCACACACGTGTGTCATGTGTGTCCCCACAGGGCAGGAAGATGGCCTCGTGTGCTGACAATGTGACGGCTGGTCGGGGGGACGCTGCCCGTGTGGTCACCTCTTACGTGTGCCAGAGCATTCTGGTGCCCCCCTGACATCACCGGTGCCCGCACAGCTGTGTCTTCTCAGCCTGTCAGCCTGGGCGACCGCCTGCTGGGTGAGGGGGCCACTCAGGGTCACTGAGACACATGGCGAGACAGACAATGGAACACCTTGGTGGCACTGGGACACTACCACTGGGACACTCCGTTGGGACTGGGACACGTGTGGGACAGGGACTGGGACACCCTGGTGGCACTGAGAGTGGGACACCTGGTTGAGGTGCGACACCCTGGCAGGACAGGGGCCAGGACATCTCAGTGGCACTGGGATACATGGGTGGACAGGGAGTAGCCTACTCCAGTAGCACTGGGATGCCCTGGTGGGACTCAGACACATGGGTGGGACAGGGAGCAGCACACCCTGGTGGGACTGGGACACCCCAGTGGCACTGGGAGTGGAGTACCCTGGTGGGGATTGGGACGCTCTGCTGGGACTGGGACACTGGCACTAGGATATTTCAGCAGCACTGGGATACCTGGTGGCACAGGGACACCCCAATGGGACTGAAATACACCCTGGTGGAACTGGGACGCTACAGGGGCACCTTGTTTGGGATTGGGACATTGTCACCGGTATACCTCAGTGGGATTGGGATACACTGCAGAAGGAATGGGACACACTGGTGGGACTGGGACACCCCGGTGGGACTGGGACTCCTCAGTGGGACTGGAAGACCTTGGTGTGACTTGAGGCACCCTAGTAGGACTGGGACTCTCTGGTGGGACTGGGACACCCTTGTAGGACAGGGTCACTCTGGTGGCACTAGGACACTGGGACACACCCCAGTGGGACTGGAGACATCCCTCTCTCCCCGCAGGTGTCACCACCAGCTCCGTGCTGGACGGCATTGTGTCTCCCCCAGAGCTCTTCCCCCCCAGCCACCCTGACCTGCCTGACATCATCTTCTTCTTCAGGTGCAGGCAGGTGACAGGGAGGTGACACCCACACAGTGCCCCCACTGTCCTGACCCACCATGTTCCCTGGCAGGTCCAACGACATGACACAGCCCTGCAGTGGTGGCCGGGCCACCACCATCCGCCTGCGCTGTGACCCCCTGCGCCTTGGCACTGGCACCCTGGCTGTCCCCAGGTGGGGAGGGAACACTGGGGACCCCAAGGAGTGATTTGGGTGACCCAAACATCTCTTGCTGTCATGGGTGGGCATGTCCCTGAGGTGCTTCGCTTTGGGGACGCCACTGACACAGTGTCAGAGTCCCTCACCCTGAGGCGTCATCCTGGCTGTGTCATTGGCATCCTGCGTGTACTCAGGTTGGCAGTGGAACAAAGGAGACCCCGGGGGAAGTTATGGGACCCCCAAGGTCTCCTGCTGTCATGGGTAGGCACTTCCTTGGGGTGCTTCACTTTGGGGATACTGCTGTCATGGTGTCCCCACCCTGGGTTGTCACCTTGGCTGTATTCCCCACTTTGGGGTGTCACCTTTTTGAGCCCCTCCTTTTTGCCCCTCCCCAGCAAATGCCCTGAGGGCACCTGCGACGGCTGCACCTTCCATTTCCTGTGGGTGACGGCCGAGGGATGCCCCCGCTGCTCCAGCTTCCACCACCGCCCCATCGTCGGCGCCTGTATCGGCGGCGTTCAGGTACCGCCCCGTGCCCTGGGCTGGGCTGCGGCTCCCGCGGCCCCTGACCCCCCTTTCCCCCCACCAGAAAACCACCTACGTGTGGCGGGAGCCCCGGCTGTGCCACGGCGGGGACGCGCTGCCGCCACAGGTGATCCAGGCGTGCCGGAGCGTGGATTTTTGGCTAAACTGGGAATTTCCACTGGGACATGCATGGCTGTCTTGCTGGCCGCGCTCGCCGCTTATTTCTGGAAAAAGACTCAAAAGTGAGCAATTGGCGGCGGGCTTTGGGGACACGGGGGCTAGCACTGTCACGGGGGGGTGATGGCACCGCCTGCATTCCCAGGTTGGAATACAAATATTCCAAGCTGGTGATGACGCGGCGGCCCGGGAGAGCGAGGCGACGTCTCCCGACAGCTGCGCCATCATGGAGGGGGAGGACGCGGAGGACGAGCTGCTCTTTGCCACCGAAATGTCACTTTTGGAAAACTTAAAGCCCTGACGGCCAAGGTGAGCGGGGCGGGCCGGGGGGGGGGGGGGGGGGGGGGGGGGGGGGGGGTGGTGCACAACTCTGGAGTGGCCACCAGAGAAGCCATGGGGGTGGGATTTGAGGATGGTCAGTGCCTCAGTTCCCCCAGCCCGGGGGGCTCTGTGCCTCAGTTTCGCCACCCCGAGGGGGCTCCAGCCCTCAGTTTCCCCACCCCGGGGGCTCCGGGCCTCAGTTTCCCCACCACAGGAGGGCTCCGGGCCTCAGTTTCCCCACCCCACAGCGGATGCCGGATGGATTCGACTCGGTCCCGCTCAAGACCTCATCCAGCAGCACCGATCGGGAGCTGTAAGAGGACGGGGGACACACTCGCATCCCCCAGCCCTCCCGGGAGCTGTGACGGGGCAGGGGGCACCCACAGACGCCCTGCCCCCAGGCAGCTGTGAAGGGAAGGCGGGGTACCCACGACCCACCCCCCGTCCCCCTCAAAGTGGCCTTAGGGACCCGCTTCGGACCGGAGCTTCGTTACGGCTTTTGTACGTGTGGCCCCACCCGTGCCCCCCCCGTGTCCTCCCCATACCGAGCACCCCAAAAATACCAAATACAGGAGTGGGGTTTGTACAAGGGCTTCGTGTGTGTGGGCATACGGGGCTGGAGGGGGGGCACGCGTAGGGGGTGCGGGGAGCGGAGCGTGGGCACCCAAAATGGGTGGAGGGAGGGTGTGGGAGTGTGCGCGGGGTGTCACACACGTGGGAGTGGGTACCTCGGGCTGGGGTAGGGGTGCACACGTGGCGGGGCCAGCGGAACTTTGACTTCCACCTCCATGCCCCCTCGGGGGGCGAAGGGGGATAGGGTCCCCCACATGGGTGGAGGCACCAAGACCCCGCCGGGACCCCCAGGGAGGGGACGGTGAGGTGACATGGGGTGACATGCGGTACCATGGACAGCTACAGTCGTGCCATGGTAGAGGGGCGTAGAGCAGCCTTTGGGACTCCCGTGCGCAACTGGGGTGCGGGGCGTCCTCGGCTAGGAGGTCCCCACTGCCCACCAGTATCCCCGGGATGTGGCTGAGGAACCCCGGAGGTGCTCGGGGTGCGCGGGCAGACCCGCGGAGATCCCTCGCGGGGGGTGGGGGGGGGGGAGGGGGGGAGCTCAAGGACTGCTCAGGCCCCTCCAGACCCCTACATCCTCCCCAAACCCTCTCATACCCTCCCCATACCCCAGTCCTCCCGCCCTGCCAGGGCCTCCAGACCCACTGGAACGCCCCTTTGGCGGGGGTCAGGGATGCTCGGACCGCTCGGGCCCCCCAGCGCCCCCATATCACCCCCGTACTTCCCCCGCCCCCCATTCCCCCCGTCCCCCCCATTCCCCCGCCCCCCCATTCCCCTGCCCCCCCATTCCCCGGTCCCCCCATTCCCCCTCTCCCCCATTCTCCCGTCCCCCATTCCCCGGTCCCCCATTCCCCCCCCATTCCCCCGTCCCCCCATTCCCCCCCCATTCCCCTGCCCCCTCATCCCCCGCCCCCCATTCCCCCGCCCCCCCTTCCCCGTCCCCCCCTTCCCCGCCCCCCATTCCCCCGCCCCCCGTTCCCCGCCCCCCATTCTCCCCGTTCCCCCCCGTCCTGCTGCGCCACCTCCAGCCCACCAGGGGGCGCTGCTGCCCCCGCCCGCACCGCCCCGGCCGCGCCCCTTGTGCGCACGCGCGCGGAGCCGCTGTCCCCGCCGCAGTTCCCGGTGCCGCCGCCGCCATCGCCGGTCATGGTGCTGGACCTGGACCTGTTCCGCGCCGACAAGGGCGGAGATCCCGCCATGGTGCGGGACATGCAGCGCAAGCGCTTCAAGGACCCCCGCGCTGGTGGATGCGCTGGTGCGAGCGGACGGCGCCTGGCGGAGGTGTACGTGGGCGGGGGGAACCGCCGGGCTGGGGGCTGGGGACCCCGGAGGGCTCGTGACCCCCTTGTCACACGCGAGCATGTCCCCCTCCCTGTGCCTTTCCCCGTCAGCCTGGTGACCGGGCCGCAGGTGATGGGACCCCCCCACACTGCCCCTCCTCGGGGGATCCCCTCCCCCTCTCCCGCTCTCCCTGCTCCCTGAGGACCTGGAGCCGGCCCGCACACTGATCCCCGAGCCGCCTCCTGAGATGGGGTCACCTTTAGGGGGCTCTTTCCCACCCTCCCCAGCTGTTTGGTGGTCCCTCCCCCAGCCCTTGGGGATCACCTCGGTGGATCATCCCCCTCTGGACTGGACCCTGTGGGTAGATCGCAGCGGAGACCGAGGGTTTGTCCCTGGGTGGATCCCCCTCGTCCCTAATCCCAGGGATTGAGGTGGAGTTCTCCCACTAGACGCGCCTTCCCTCCTCCCAGGCTGGGGGGCAGATCCCAGGTTCCCCTTAAACGGCACATGGATCCCGTCCCATTGCGATCCCCAGGGATCCGCTCCCTGCACTGCCGCAGGATCCATCCTAAGAAGTGCTACGCACAGATTTGGGGTACACCTACACCTGGGCGGCTCGGGGGGGGCAGGAGCCGCCTCCCCGTGGCTCCCGGCGGGATATGAGGCAGCGGGATCCGCATCCAGCTCCGTCCATGGGTGCCGGATGTGGAGAGGGGTGTGGAGGGCGGCGGGAGGGGTGGGTACCCCCAAACCCCCGCCGTTCCCAGGGCACCCAGCATTCCACTGCTGCGGGATGAAAGCGGCGCTCGGAGCTGCCCTTTAATGCGTGCGCCTTGATGTCCTTGTGGGATCTTGCCTGGGCGTCCCTGGCTCCAGCCGTGCCCTCGTTTTACCCCTGAGCGCTTCATCCCACGGGATCGCCCGCTTCCCAGCCCGTTCCCGCGGGCTCTGTGTCCTCGGGACGGCGGTGCTGGAGGATGGCGGGGGCTGCAGGAGGTGACAGGGTGACACGGGCGGAGGGCTGCAGGAGGTGACAGGGTGACGCGGGCTGCCGGGACGCGCTGGCTGATGCAATCCCGCGGCGCGGTGCCGTGGAGCCCGTGCTGTGCTGTATCCTGTTGCGTGTTCCCTGGCTCTGGATCATCCCCTGCGGACTGACCCCTCCCGCTGATGGGGTGGCACGTTCTCGGCGTTGGGTGTCCCCAGTTTGAACTGCCCCGGGTCCTGGGCTCTGCCCCTCCCGGCCCTGGGGTCACAAAGGGGATACATCCATGCTCCCCTCATCCAACAGCCCCTGAATCTCGTCACCGTGGCCCCAGATCCCAGGATCTGCTCTCTCCTTAGCACTGCCATCCCCGCTGAAGGAGGGGTTTCATCACAATGTGGGATCCCAGCGCAATATGGGGGTCCCATCTTGGCATGGGGGAGTCCCATCCTGGCAGGGGGGTCCCAACCTGATGTAGGGGTCCCAGCACAGGGGGGCTCCGAGCCCGTGGAGGGGGGTGGCCCATCCTGGCATGGGGGTCCCAGTGCAGCATGGGAGTCCCATGCTTTTGGGGGGTCCCATCCTGGTGTGAGTGTCCTAGCCCAGCATTGGGAGGGCTCCCAGTGCAGTATGGGGGTCCTACACTGATGTGGGGGGTCCCATCTTGGCATGGGGATCCCAGCCCAATGTGGGGGGTCATAGCGTGGGGCGGGGATCCCATTCCAGTTTATGGTTCCCAGCCTGGCATGGGACATTCAGCCCAGTGTGGGGGATCCCATCTTGGTGTTGGGGTCCCATCCCCTCATGGGGGTCCCAATGTGGAGGTCCTATCCCAGTGTGGGGGTCCCAGCCCAGCATGGGGAATCCCAGTGTGGGGTTCTCGTCTTAGAGTTGGGGTGTCCCATCCCCGCATCAGGAGGTCCCAGCACTTCATGAGGGTTTCCAGCCTGGCATGGGGGTCCCAGTGCAATGTCACTCCAGGGGTTTTCCAATGCCATCCCTACTCCCTGCGGCTCTCCTTGCAAAAACCCCAGGGCTGGTGCCTGTGGGTATTCCTGGAGCTGCCACCCCCACTCCTGCTCCCATGTCACCTCTCTGCACCAGATGGGCACCCCAGCCCCTCTCCCACTCCAGCTGACAGCCCCTGCCTTCCTTTCCAGGCAGGTTTCGTGCCGACAACCTGAACAAGCTGAAGAACCTGTGCAGCAAAACCATCGGGGACAAGATGAAGGTGGGGCACAAGGGCCCTGGGTCACCTCATGGTGGGACATCACCAACTGGTGACATCTGCCCTTCTCCCAGCCCTCCAGCCTCTCCCTTGTGTCACTGAGGGATGTTTTCCCCCTGGAATTCTACTCTTCAATTCTCCCAGGGTTACTTTTTCCTCCCTCTGCAGAAAAAGGAGCCAGTAGGGACAGATGAATCAGTACCAGAGAGTGCACAGAACCTGGATGAACTCACAGCTGATGTCCTGGGGGTGAGTGAGACCCCAACTTTCCCCACTGTGCCTACAGTTTGGCCAGAGCTTTGCCTGGAATTGCCCAAACTGGTGCCTGAAGTGCCCACCAAATGAGGGGGGACTGCCTGAAGCCCCAGCTGGGAGGATCCTTTATCTCCCAGTCCCACACCAGCAATAACCGACTCTTCCTCGTGTCCTTGATCTCCCCAGCATCGCTCTGTGTCAGTCAAGGGCTCATCCCTGGGAATTGGAGCAGCCTCAGTCCTTCTGTGTCCTCAGTGTGTCCCTCCCTGCCTGCTTCCACCCCAGTTTGGTAGTCACCCTGGTTAATGAGTGCAGTGCTGGGCTGCCATGTGATCAGCTCAGGCCTTCCAGAGCCCAGCTTGTCACCCCCTTTGTCCCCTCAGGCTGTTGTTGAGTGTGTCCAGCCCAGGGGCTCACTCCAAAATCTGTGGGGGTCTGGAATTCACCATGCTGGGTCCAGGATTCCCTTTGCTGGGCGAGCAGGGCTCCCATTCCCGGTGGTCTTCTCCTCCCCCACCTCATCTGGAGGTCTTTCTGCAGTGTCTCCAGGTATCCAGATAAAAAAAATCCGGCTGCTCATTGATGAGGCCATCCTGGAGTGCGACTCTGAGCGTCTGCGGCTGGAGGCTGAACGCTTTGAGAGCCTCGGGAGATTGGGAACCTTCTCCACCCCTCGGTGCCCATTAGCAACGATGAGGTGGGACACGGGGTCAGCAGAGCTGGGAAGCTCACAGTGGGAAGCAGGGGGCTCCCAGCGGGGTATCCCCCAAGCCTGGCTGGTGGGCGGGTGAGGGAAATCTGCATGACAAGCTGGCATTTCCCGCCGGGATCAGACAAAGAGCAGCTCAGACGACTCTGGGCACACCATTGTTGGGGGAATTCATGGGAAAGGCGCTTCCTGTGGTGGGGATGGGGTCTCCCTCTGCTGCCTCCATTCATCCACGGGAATATTTTGCCGTGGGAGCACAACTGGGCCAGGCTCGCTGCCAAGTGGCTGCACAATAAGCTATGGGCTGGAGTTTGAGCTCCCAAAGTGGGCTCAGTGTGGTTCAGGGACTGGTGTCACAGAGTTCCAGGGCACTGAGGAGGTGATGGGCTCCCGCTCCTCTTTTCTCTGGGTTCCTGCAGGATGTGGACAACAAGGTGGAGCGGGTGTGGGGTGACTGCAGCTGCAGGAAGAAGTATTCCCACGTGGATCTGGTGGTGATGGTGGATGGCTATGAGGGGGAAAAGGGCGCCGTGGTGGCTGGCAGCCGCGGCTACTTCCTTAAGGTGAGAGCTGTGACCCCAGGATGATCGGGATCAGAGGGGAACAAGGAGGGTCAGGGGCCTTTGGTTTGCCTCTCCTGGGATGGATGATGGGAGCCTTCATGGTGGGGGTGTGGGATGGACTCTGACCACAGTGGTGCATTGGGATCTGTTCCTGCCGAGGTCTGGGGTGACGCTGAGCCTGGCAGCCATTGCAGCTCCGTGGACTCCGTGTCTCCTGGGCCCACTGAGCAAGGAGGAGTAGTCCAGCGGGGTGTGTGGTGACAGGCAGTGTGTCCCTTGTTCCCAGGGCCCGCTGGTGTTCCTGGAGCAGGCACTGATCCAGTACGCGCTGCAGAGCCTCCGTGCCCGGGGGTACACCCCGGTGTACACCCCCTTCTTCATGCGCAAGGAGGTGATGCAGGAGGTGGCCCAGCTCAGCCAGTTTGATGAGGAGCTTTACAAGGTGAGGGATTGCTCCAGATTTGGGACTGAACTTGGGAGCAAGCCACCCCATGGGGTTGTGGGGAGGGAGGCAGCGAGGTCCCCTCTGCCCTGGCAAGGCTGTGGTGGTGGCAGTGCTGATGGCAGCAGTGGTTCCTTCCCCTCTCCTTGGGATCCGTTTCCACATTGTGATGGTGCGGATGTGGCAGGGAGGTGGCTTGTCTTTGGGGTCCATCCCCATGGGAAACACTTCATGGTGACACTGCAGTGACAAGGAGGTGGCTCATCTCGGGTCCATCTCCATGGGTGACACACTGTGATGGCCATGAGGTGAGGAGCTGGCTGGTCTCCGGAGTCCATCTCCATTGGTGACATGTGGTGACAAGGAGGTGGCTTATCTCTGAGGTCCAGGTTTATCAGTGCCACAAGACGGTGATGAGGTGACAAGGAGGTGGCTCATCTTCGGTGTCCATTTGCACGGGTGAGACATGATGGCAGTGCAGTGACAAGGAGGTGACTTGCTCTGGGGTCCATCTCCATGGGTGACATGGGTGACAAGGAGGTGGCTTTGTGATGGTGATGAGGTGACAAGGGGTCCATCTCCACGGGTGATACAGGTGACTTGTCCCTGCCATCAGCCCCTTTGAAGGACCAACAAACTCCTGTGATGAACTCCCAAACCATCCAGCCCTGGAAAAACTCCCTGCTGGTCCCTGGAGGTGTGGGAGCAGCTAGAAGAGAGCCAGTGGCTCGTGTCCCTTGCAGGTGATCGGGAAGGGCAGTGAGCGGGCAGAGGACAGCTCCATCGATGAGAAGTACCTGATTGCCACGTCAGAGCAGCCCATCGCCGCCCTGCACCGCGACGAGTGGCTGCGGCCCGAGGACCTGCCCCTCAAATATGCGGGGCTCAGCACCTGCTTCCGCCAGGAGGTGGGATCCCACGGCCGGGACACGCGCGGCATCTTCCGCGTCCACCAGTTCGAGAAGGTGAAGGAGCAGGGAGTGTCCCGGTAGGAATTCGGGTTGTACTGAGGGCTGCTGTGAGGTTCCAGTGGGAATTCAGGGTGTACCCAGCATCGGTGTGGGGTTCCAGTAGGAATTCAGCGTGTTCTGGTGGGAATTCATGGTGTATCTGGCATCACTGCAGCGTACCCAGCAGGAATTCAGAGTGTTCCTATTGTCACTGGGGTGTTCCAGCAGGAATTCAGGGTGGGCAGGGGGTTACCATGGGGTGAACCTGCTGGGAATTTGGGGTGAACTTGGTGTCAACTGCAGCATTCCCAGTGGGAATTCAGGGTGTACCCAATGTCACTGCGATGTTCCAGTAGCGATTCAAGGTGTACCAGATGTCACTGTGGTATTCTGATGGGAATTGGGGTGTACCTGGTGTCACCACAGGTTTTCAGTGGGAATTTAGGGTGTACTGGGTGTCACTGTGGGGTTCCAGTTGGAATTTGGGGCTGTATCCAGTGTCACCGTGGGGTTCCAGAGGGAAGGGGGGCTGTACCAGATGTCACTGTGGAATTCCGTCTCCCACAGATTGAGCAGTTTGTCTACTCCTCCCCCCATGACAACAAATCCTGGGAGATGTTTGAGGAGATGATGGCCACAGCTGAGGAATTCTACCAGTCCCTCGGGATTCCCTACCACATCGTCAACATCGTCTCGGGTAGGGGCTCCTGTGCCACGGGGGGTCGAGGGGGGCCCTGACCTGCTTCCCAGCATGGCAGTTCCTTGTCCCTGGCTCATTGCTGTCCCCAGCCTGAGGAGGAGGAAGGGAAGGGGACATTTTGTTTTCTGTGGAATCCTCAGCCTTGCTCTGGGCCCATGGCAGCGGGTGTGGGCACTGCTGTGATGGATTGTCCCTGCTGTCCCTTCCAGAAGGACAGTTGGAGTGTCCCAGCTCCTCCTGGAAATGCTCACCAGAAAATGATCTGGTTTAAAAGCTCCTGTGGCTGACTGAGACCCCTTTATCCCCTTGGCAGATCAAGAACCCCACATCCCCACAGCTGAGCAGGAATCCCTCATCCCTGTGGCTGATCCCAGATCCCCATGGCACAGTCCCATCTCCCCACAGTCAAGTGGGAAGCCCATGTCCATGTGGCTGAGAAAGAGCCTCATGTCCCCATAGCTGAGTGGGAATCTCACATCCACATAGCTGAGAGGATGGTCATTCCTGTGACCAAGCAGGACCCCATATCCCCATGACACAGCAGGGACCCCATGTCCCTGTGGTCAGGCAGGAACCTGATGTCCTGTGGTTGAGCAGGAGTCCTGCATCCCCATGTCCAGGCAGGACTCCCACACCCCCACGTCCCCATGACCAAGCAGCAGCCCTGTGGCCGAGCAGGGACCCTACATCTCCATGGCTGAGAGGTAACCCCACATCACTATGGCAGAGCAGGAATCCATGTCGGATTGGCACCAAGTTGTGGGAGTCACTTTGGAGGCTTCACCCTGCATTCTACCCCAGGATAGGCAAATTCAGGATGGCAGTGGGACCCCCCGCTCAGCACTGTCCCCCCTCCAGGCTCCTTGAACCACGCAGCCAGCAAAAAGCTGGATCTGGAGGCCTGGTTCCCCGGCTCTGGCGCCTTCCGCGAGCTCGTCTCCTGTTCCAACTGCACGGACTACCAGGCCCGGCGCCTGCGCATCCGCTATGGCCAGACCAAGAAGATGATGGACAAGGTGAGGCTGGTGGGCATGGGGGGGTTCTTCCTGTGCTCCCTTTGCTTTCCCCGTGTCACATATGTCTCCCGTGTCCCCCTGCCACAGGTAGAGTTTGTGCACATGCTGAATGCCACCATGTGTGCTACCACCCGCACCATCTGCGCCATCCTGGAGAACCACCAGACCGCTGAGGGCATCCGCATCCCTGAGAAGCTCCAGAACTTCATGCCCCCAGGTAACATCCCCCTGTGCCCCCCTGTTCCCTGCTCCTTGGCAGGGGGGGGTGACAGGGGTTCCTTGTTCCCCCAGACCTGCGGGAGCTCATACCATTTGTCAAGCCAGCACCCATCGAGCAGGAGCTCTCCAAGAAGCAGAAGAAGCAGCAGGAAGGAGGGGGCAAGAAGAAGGCAGGGGGAGGACGTGACCAGGTGCTGGAGGAGCAGATGAAGAACATGGGGGTCTGAGGGTGTCCCCCCGCACCCCAAGGACTTTGGGGGCCTCCCGAGTCATCTCACCTGCATCGCCAGGCTGTGCCCTTCACCATCGTCTTCGCTTCGGAGGGGAGTCACCGTCCGTCCCCCCCGTGGTGCAAAGAACTGACACTGTCAGGGCACTGCCCCTCTCCCTGTGTGTCCCCCCCTACCCCGCTGAGTGGAGCCGGGATCCGCCATGTGTCCGTCCCCCTCACGCTGAGTGGTGCCGGGGACACCCGTGCCCATGGAACATGTCCCTCCTCCATCCAAAATAAAGCCAAGACCTGCTGAGCGGTGTGTTCTTGGGTTCCGAGGAGGGAAGGGGGGGGGGGGGGGGGGGCAGCTCGGGGTGGGAGGAATCCAGCCCGGGGAGGTGTCTCCGTTGTACACCACCCTTCCCTCCCCGCCCTCCCCCCCTCCCGTCCCCTTCTCTCTCCCCCCTGCCAGCCCCAGACAAAGCCCCTTTGTGATGCAAAGTGGGGCCGAGGGCCCCCAGCCTCAGCCCCAGCTGCCGCCCGCCCCCCACCTCCGGGGTGGGGTGACACACGGGAGGGTTGCCCCCTTCCATCCCCATGCGGGGGGACTTGGCTGCGCCCCGCTGCGTGTGCGTGGGAAACCCCCGGCTGCGCCGCGGGTGTCGGGTGGAACCGGCGGGGAGCGGCCCCGTGAGTCACCGGAGCCCTCGGCGGAGGCGGGGGGGTCTCGGCGCTCCAAGTGCCGCCCCGGCGCGGGGGGGCCCCTCCCCGGTACCCGTCCGACCCGTTCTGCCGGGGGGGGGGCTCGACTCCGCGCCGCCTGCCCGCACCCACGCCCCGGGAACGGCGCCGGCTTGGGGGATGGCAGCACCCACGGACCGCGGGGATCCGCCCCCGTCTAGCTTCCCCAGTCCCTCCCAGTCTGGCCCAGCGCCCGCCAACATCCCCTGTCCCCCCCAGTTTTCCCCAGTGCCCCCCAGCATCCCCAGTTCCTCCCAGCCTGGTCCAGTCGCTCCCAGTCTGTTCTATTGCCCCCGGATCGGGGGGGGTGCCACGGCGTGAGGGGACACGGACTCCCGTGTGTTGAGTCACGGCTGGCGGTGGGGACACGGGGGTTGGGGGGGCGTGGGTGTGTCATAAGGGCTGTGTGTGTCACACATGTGCTGTGTGTTTACACACATGATCTCTGTGCCGTGTCACACACGTGCTCTGTCTCACGTGTGTGCTCCATGTATGTCACACATGTGCCGTGTGTTTCACATGTCCTCTGTGTGTCACATGCGTGGTTCCCGTGTCATATGTGCTCGCTGACGCCTGTGTGCCCTGCGTGTGCGACGCGCCTGTTCCCTGCAATGCACAGGTGCGTGCAAGGCCCTTCGCGTGTGCGTGTACATGTGTTACATGTGTGCGCGCAGGGCGCACACGTGCACCTCACATGTGTGTGCGCAACCTGCGCGCGGGTGCGCGCTCGCTGCCCCCGCGCTGCCGCTGCCGGTGCGGGTGCCCGTGCGGGTGCCGGTGCCCGTGCGGGTGCCGGGGGCGGCGGCTCCTTTAAGCGCGGCCGGGCCGGTGAAGTGGCGGCTCCGCCCCAGCGGGCGCGCGCGGGCGAGGGCGGGGCGCAGGCGGCGGCGCGGGTCGCTGCGGGCACCGGCACCGGCACCGGGGGCACCGGGGGGCAGCGGCTATGGGCCCTCCGCCCGCCCGCCGGGCCGCGCTCCCGCTGCTGCCGCTGCTGCTGCTGCTGCTGCCGCTGCCCGCACCGGGACCCGCCACCGCCATCGGCTCCGGCACCCCCACCGGCATCGGCACCGGCATCGGCACCGGCACCGGCACCCGCACCCGTCCGTCCAGCACGCTCCCGGCGCCACTCCAGCTCCGCGGCGGCAGCGGGGGCAGCGGCGGCTCCGGCGGCACCGGGGACAGCGGCGGCGCGCGGCCCCCGCCGAGCACCGGGGACAGCGGCGACAGCGCTGGGCCCGCACTGGCCGCGGGCGGCAGCGATGGGACCGCACCGGGCACCGGCTCTGCCGGTGGGGACAGCGGCGGCGGCGTTACGGGGTCCCGAGGTATCAGCGGCACCGGGGTTACCAGGGACACTGGAGGCACCGTGAATGCTGGAAGCACCTGGAAGCCTGGAGGCACTGGGGGCGCTGGAAGCACCAGGGACGCTGGAGGCGCCCGGGATACTGGAGGCACCGGGGTTACTGGAGGAACTGGAGACACTGGGAGCACCCATATCCTCAGGGGCACCAGAAGCACCAGGAATACTGGACACACCGGGGACACCAACATCCCCACGGACACCAGGAGCACTGGGAACATGCTGAGCACTGGGGATGTTGGGAGCACTGGGAGCACTCCAGTCCCCAGGGGCACCAGGAATTCTGAACTTACTGGGGAGACTGGGAGAGTCTCCAGAGACGCTGGAAGCACTAGGAAAGTCCCCAGGGATACTGGGAGCACCAGGGATACTGAACATAATGGGGAGATTGAGAAAGTCCCCAGCAACCCCAGGAACACTGTGGACACTGCACATGCTGGGAACACCAACATCCCCAGGGAGACCAGAGGCACTGGGGATGCTATGAACACTGGGGATGTTGGGGAGTCCCAGACCACAGTGGTCCCCAGGCCCCCCATACCTCATCACCGCCCCCGCCGCAGCCCCAACACAGCACCTCAGTTCCAGCCCTCCAGCTACCAGGCCACGGTGGAGGAGAACCGGCCAGCAGGCACACCGGTGACACAGGTGACAGCGCAGGACCCTGATGAGGGGGAAGCAGGCCGGCTGCGCTACGCCATGGCTGCACTCTTCGACAGCCGCTCCGATGCCCTCTTCACCGTGGACGCTGTCACTGGTGCCATCAGCACTGCTGCACCGCTGGACCGTGAGAGCAAGAGCACCCACGTGTTCCGCGTGACAGCAGTGGACCATGGGACACCCCGGCGCAGTGCCATGGCCACACTGACGGTGACGGTGAGCGACGCCAATGACCACGACCCAGCTTTTGAGCAGCCAGAATACCGGGAGAGTGTGCGAGAGAATCTGGAGGTGGGCTATGAGGTGCTGACAGTGCGGGCCACCGATGGCGACAGTGGTCCCAATGCCAACATCCTCTACCACCTTCTCAATGCCGGTGATGCCAACGAAGTCTTTGAGATTGACTCCCGCTCAGGCGTCATCCGCACCCGTGGCCCCGTGGACCGGGAAGCGGTGGATGCCTTCGAGCTGTTGGTGGAGGCCACAGACCAGGGCCAAGATCCAGGTCCCCGGAGCGCCACGGCCACTGTCCGCATCACTGTGGAGGACGACAATGACAACGCGCCGCAGTTCAGTGAGCGGCGTTACGTGGCGCAGGTCCCCGAGGACGTGGTGCCCAATGCAGCAGTTCTGCGGGTGACGGCCACTGACCGTGACAAAGGCAGCAATGCACTGGTGCACTACAGCATTGTCAGTGGCAACACCCGTGGGCACTTCTACATTGATGCACAGACAGGCACTCTGGATGTTGTTACCCCCCTGGACTACGAGGTCACCAAGGAGTTCACCCTGCGGATCCGGGCGCAGGATGGTGGCCGCCCACCTCTCTCCAACATCAGCGGTTTGGTTACCATCCAGGTGTTGGATGTCAATGACAACGCACCCATCTTTGTCAGCACGCCCTTCCAGGCCACCGTGCTGGAGAATGTCCCCGTGGGCTACTCTGTCATCCATGTACAAGCCATTGATGCCGATTCGGGTGACAACAGCCGGTTGGTTTACACCCTGCTGGAGACCGGCACCGGCTTCCCCTTCACCATCAACAACAGCACCGGGTGGATCGTGGTGGCCTCTGAGCTGGATCGGGAGGTGGTTGATTTCTACAGTTTCGGGGTGGAGGCACAGGACCAGGGCACCCCCCCAATGGCCTCCACAGCCAGCGTCAGTGTCACCGTCCTGGATGTCAATGACAACAGCCCTGAGTTCACCCAGCGGGAGTATGGCGCCCGCCTGAACGAGGACGCAGCAGTGGGCACCAGTGTCCTGACCGTCTCTGCCGTCGACCGCGATGCCAACAGCGTCATCACATACCAGATCTCCAGTGGCAACACCCGCAACCGGTTCTCCATCACCAGCCAGAGCGGTGGTGGGCTCCTCTCCCTTGCCCTGCCCCTGGACTACAAGCTGGAGCGGCAGTACCTGCTCACCATTGCTGCCTCAGATGGCACCCGCCAGGACACTGCCCAGGTGATTGTCAATGTCACCGATGCCAACACCCACCGCCCCGTCTTCCAGAGCTCCCACTACACCGTCAACATCAACGAGGACCGGCCAGTGGGCACAACAGTGGTGGTCATCAGCGCCACAGATGAGGACACGGGGGAGAATGCCCGCATCACCTATGTGATGGAGGACAGCATTCCCCAGTTCCGCATTGCTGCTGAGACTGGTGCCGTCACCACCCAGATGGAGCTGGACTATGAAGACCAGGTGTCCTACACCTTGGCCATCACGGCACGGGACAATGGTATCCCGCAGAAATCCGACACAACTTACCTGGAGATCCTGGTGAGTGATGTCAATGACAACGCACCCCAGTTCCTCCGCCATTCCTACCAGGGATCCATCTACGAGGATGTCCCCCCCTTCACCAGCGTCCTCCAGGTCTCTGCAACTGACCGTGACTCAGGGCTCAACGGCAGGGTCTTCTACACCTTCCAAGGGGGTGATGATGGTGATGGTGACTTCATCATTGAGTCCACCTCGGGCATTGTCCGCACCTTGCGCCGTCTGGACCGGGAGAACGTGCCGCTGTACTCCCTGCGGGCATTCGCCATGGATAAGGGGGTCCCGGCCCGGCGGACGCCAGTGGAGATCCAGGTGACAGTGTTGGATGTCAATGACAACCCACCTGTGTTTGAGCAGGATGAGTTTGACATCTTTGTGGAGGAGAACAGCCCCATTGGGCTGGTGGTGGCCCGAATCACTGCCACGGACCCCGACGAGGGCACCAATGCCCAGATCATGTACCAGATTGTGGAAGGCAACATCCCCGAGGTCTTCCAGCTGGATATCTTCTCTGGAGAGCTCACCGCCCTTGCTGACCTGGACTATGAGGCCAAGGCCGAATACATCATGGTGGTCCAGGCAACCTCGGCACCACTGGTCAGTCGGGCCACTGTCCACGTGCGGCTGCGTGACGCCAATGACAACAGCCCCCAGCTCAAGAACTTCGAGATCCTCTTCAACAACTACATCACCAACCGCTCTGGCAGCTTCCCCGGGGGTGTCATCGGTCGCATCCCTGCCCATGACCCCGACGTCTCCGACCACCTCACTTACGCGTTTGAGCAGGGCAATGAGCTCAACCTCGTGCTGCTGGACCCACACAGTGGGGACCTGCGCCTCAGCCCGGCCCTGGACAACAACCGCCCACTTGAGGCCGTCATGAGGGTGTCTGTCTCTGGTAAGATCCCCACCTGTGAATGGGGCTTTGTGGAGGGAGGTGCATGAGGTTTGTGTCCACCCCTATTTCTGCATGGGGGCGAGGTATTATGGGGGTCTCAGTACCCTGTTTTGGCTGCCCCCACCCTCCAGATCAGAAGGATCTGGATGATGTGTTGTGGGGTCCCATCATCCCACTGAGGTGTTTTGGAGTTGCACCACGTGGTTGCCTCCACCCTCCAGATCTAGGGGAGGGGGGGATAATGGGATGCTCTGCCCCCCTCACAGCCCAGACATCCAATCTGGAGGCAGTTGGGGTGCCTAGCACCCCCTTTGCTTTCCCCAGCCCCTGGGCTGTCCAGAGGTGGTCCTGGCACTTCTCTGTGTGTCACTGAGCAGGGTGGGGCAGGACCCACTGCATGTACTGGGGGAGCAGAGGCTGGTGTGTGCCAGCGGGGTCCTGATACCCCTGGGGGCTTGCTATGGGGGCCTGATGGGTGAATCTGGGAAGGCTCAGGGTGCAGTGCAGGATTGGGGGAGTCCTAGCATCATAATGTTTGTGTTTCCAGGAGACTCCACTGCTTGAATTCAGGGCAGGAGACACAGGGCCTGGTCTGTGTATTTGGGGGGGGGCACCCTGACCTCCACTGAGAGGCCCCCAAACCCAGTGGGGGTGGTCGCAAGATAAGGGGGGTTGTGCTATCAGTTGTCACCACCGTTTGGGCTGGGGGGTGTCCAGGAGGTGCTTCTGGGGGATGGGGGTCACCCCAAGGTGGGGGAACATCTCCTTGGCCACCCCCAGGTCAGGGGGGGAAACTGGGTCACAGGCCATGCCTGATGTCCATTGTCCCCAGCCACATGGCCCCCATCAACCCCCAGCTTCCCCTAGCTGGGGTCCCTGCTCTGGCCACACAAAGCAGGGGGCCCAGGGCACAAAGGGTGGGGGCAGGGAGCCCCCCGTGCCCCCCCCCCCAAGCGCAGGGGCAGTCGGGAGGGGAACAAAAGGTCCAGCCATAGCTGGGCCCCCGCAGCTGCAGCCATGGCAACCTTCCCCCCGCTGGCCACTGGCCACCAGTCACTGGCCACAGGCCACTGGACAGCCCTGGCCCCTGCCACCCCTGTGGCACCCCCTTCTGCCTGCTTGGCCTTCCAGCTGTCCCCATGCTCCCTTCATCCATCTGTCTGCCCACTCCCCATCTGTCCTGCGTCTCGCTGCCCTTGGCCAGGGGGAGGACAAAGAGAAGGAGGAGGAGAAAGGTGGGTGCCCCAGTGCTGAGCAGAGATTTTGCTCCCCCAGCCCCACAACCAGCACCAACCCCATAACCAGCACCAACCCCTTAACCAGTGCTGGCTCCCTAACCAGCCTCAGCCTCATAGACAAAACCAGCCCCATAACCAGCCCCAGCCCCATAACCAACCACCATCCCCATTCAGATGCCCCCATCCCACAGTGTCCAAGCAGGTCAGGTCCCCCACAGCCAACACCATCCCCATCCCACTGTCCCCATCCTGTGGTGGCCAAGCAGGATGGGTATCCCATCCTGCCAGTGTTGTCCCCATTCCACAGGTCCAGGTGGGACAGGAGCCCCGTGACCAGTGCCAGCTCCATTGCTAACACCAGCCCCATCCCGCTGATCCCACCCTGCACTGGCCAAGTGGGATGGGTACCCCAAAACCAGCACCAGCCCCATAACAAGCACCAGCCCCATTCCACTGTCTCCACCCCAGTGGAGTGGGATGGGTACCCCAAAAGCAGTGCTGTCCCCATTACATAGGGGTCAAGCACATCAGGTCCCCGATAGCCACTGTTGTCCCCATCCTGCTGTCCCCATTCCATGGCGACCAATCAGGATGGGTGCCCCATAACCAGCATCAGCCCCGTAGCTGGCATAGTCCCCATTCCAGAGTGGTTGACTGGGACAGTGGCCCCATAACCAGTGCCATCCCCATGACCACCTACAGTGCTATTGCCAACACTGTCCCCATCCCATGGTGACCAAATGGAATGGGCACCAACAGCCAGCACCAGCCCCATAACCAGCACTGTCCCCATTCAACAGTGGCCAGGTGGGACAGGAGCCTTGTAACCAGTTCCAGCCCCATTGCCAACACCGTCCCCATCCCGCTGTCCCTACCCTGTGATGGCCAGGTGGGATGGGCACCCCAAAAACAGCACCAGCCCCATAACCAGCACCAACCATATAACCATCGCTGTCTCCATTCCTTGGTGGCTGAGTAGGAAAGGTCCCCCATAGCCTGCACTGTCCCCACCTGACAGTCCCCTTCCTTGGTGGCCAAGTGGGATGGGCACCTCGTAGCCAGTATTGTCACCATTCCACAGTGGCTACATGGGCCAGGTGTTTCATGGTCAGTGCTGTCCTCATTCTATGGGGACCAAGCAGGTCAAGCCCCCATAGCACCATCCCCATCCAACAGCAGCTGATTGGGTTGGTTGTCCCATATCTAGCACAATTCCCATCCCAGAGTTGTCCATTGCTGTCACTGACCCCCTCCTGTGTCCCCCCTTTGTCCCAGATGGTGTTCACAGCGCGACAGCGCAGTGCACGCTGCGAGTGACAGTGATCACAGATGAGATGCTCAGCAACAGCATCACCTTGCGCTTGGCCGACATGTCCCAGGAACGCTTCCTGTCCCCCCTGCTCAGCCGCTTCCTGGAGGGGGTGGCCGCTGTCCTGGCCACCCCCCGCCACCGCGTTGTCCTCTTCAACATCCAGACGGACACAGACGTGGGGCCGGCGCGGATCCTCAATGTCAGCCTCTCAGCGCTGCTGCCAGCCGTGGTGCCGGGCGCGTCGCGGTTCTTCTCATCGGAGGAGCTGCAGGAGCGGCTGTACCTGAACCGCTCGCTGCTGGCGGTCACCACGGCCCAGCACGTCCTGCCCTTTGATGACAACGTGTGTCTGCGCGAGCCCTGCGAGAATTACATGCGCTGTGTCTCCGTCCTGCAGTTCGACAGCTCCGCGCCCTTCCTCGCCTCCGACACCATCCTTTTCCGCCCCATCCACCCCGTCACGGGCC
The DNA here is from genome assembly GCF_020740725.1 of Corvus hawaiiensis. Lineage (NCBI taxonomy): Eukaryota > Metazoa > Chordata > Aves > Passeriformes > Corvidae > Corvus > Corvus hawaiiensis. The sequence continues at coordinate 4,680,467 of NC_063236.1, read as the reverse complement.
TGCGCTGCCGCTGCCCGCCGGGCTTCACCGGTGACTACTGCGAGACCGAGATCGACCTCTGCTACTCCAGCCCCTGCGGCAGCAACGGGCGGTGCCGGAGCCGCGAGGGCGGATACACCTGCGAGTGCCACGAGGACTTCACTGGTTAGGGCCACTGGCCAGCCCTTCCTCATAGTGTCCATCCTCATCTTTCCTCATCCGGCTGCTCTTCAGCCCTCCCTCCCTCCCTCCCTCCCCTCGTAGACTGGTGCCACTGGGGCCATACCCCCTACCCCCACCCTGGGACTCCAGCCCCCACGGGACCCCCTGGTGGGGGGTGCCAGTCAGGTGGGGGAGGGGATGTGAGGGGAGGAGGTGTCTCTGGGTTTCCATGGCAATGGGAAGTGGTTGCCATGGTGATAGAGCTGGGGATAAAGATGCTGGGGGGGGAGGGAGAGGGGATCCCCACCCTCCCACCCCCCAATTTAGGGTGCTTGGTGTCACATTGGGGAGCCCTGTAAATGCCTGGGGGAGAACTTGGAGGTTATTGGGGGGTGGGGAGGGGAGAGGACCCTCACCCCCCATTTTTGGGGTGCTGGTGCCATTGGGGTGTCACACAGGGGAGCCCTGCAAGCTGAGCACCTGGGGGGGCCACTCTGGGGTTAATGGGGAGGTGAGGGGGGGAGATGGAACTCCTCACCCTAGTTTTGGGGTTCTGGATGTCACACAGGAGAGCACTGTGAACTGAGTGCCCGGGGGGGCCGCTGCACCCCGGGGGTCTGCCGAAATGGGGGCACCTGCCTGAACCTGCTGGTGGGGGGATTCCGGTGCCAGTGCCCCCCTGGGCACTATGAGAAGCCCTTCTGCACCATGAGCACCCGCAGCTTCCCCCCACGCTCCTTCCTCACCTTTCGTGGCCTCCGCCAGCGCTTCCACTTCACCCTCGGCCTCACGTGAGCCTGGGGGAATCTGGGGAGGTGGGAGGTGATGTGTGCCCTCGTGGGTGTCACAAGGAGTGTGGGGTAGATGATGATGGGTGCCCTGTTGGCATGAGATGAGGTGATGGGATGTGAGGTGATGGGTATCTTGTGGGCACTGGGTGGGTGGGGGTGATAGGTGCCCCCATTGGCATCATTTGGGGTGTGGGGTGGTGGGTGTCTCAAGGGTGTCAGATGGGGTGGGGGTGCCCCATTGGCATCATCTGGGATGGGTAGTGATTGGTGCCCCACTGGCGTCATACGGGCTGTGGGGTGATTGGGTGTGGGGTGATGGGCACCCTGAGGGCACAGGGTGGGAGCAAAGGGTGTGGGTGACCCCTTGGCATGGGGGACATGCCAGTGGGGTGGGGGGCACCTTGTGGGGCAGGGGCTGATGGGTACCAGCATCTCACAGTGGGTACAAGGTCAGGGGGCAGGGGGTGAGAGGTGTGCCTCAGGGGCACGGCAGGGTCAGGGGGTGCTGGGGAGTGCCTGAGAGGCATAGTGGGTTTGGGGAGTATTGGGGCACCCCTGGCACTTGTGCCCCCCAGGTTTGCCACACGGGAGCGGGACGGGCTTCTGCTGTACAATGGGCGCTTCAACGAGCGGCACGACTTTGTGGCACTGGAGATTGTGGATGAGCAGCTGCAGCTCACCTTCTCAGCAGGTACGCGCTGCTCCTGCCACGCCCTGGCACCGCACCCTGGCACCCTTGTGGGCACTGTATCCTTCACTGCATTCCTTACTTCATCCCAGACATCCCATCCTGGCACTGCCTGGCACTGCATCCTGGGCATCCCATTCCCGGCACTGCATCTCTCACTGCATTCCTCACTGCACTCCTGGCATGCCATTCTTGGCACTGCCTGACACTGCATCCCGGGCATCCCATCCCTGACACTGCATCCCTGGCACTGAATCCTGGACATCCCATTGCTAGCACTGCATCCCCTGCATCATGTCCCCAACACTGCATCCTTGGCACTGCAACCTGGGCATGCCATCCCTGGCACTGCCACCCCTCCTTCCCGCTGGCTGTGTCCCCCTGACGCTGTGCCTGCAGGTGAGACCACCACCACAGTGTCACCCTTCGTGCCTGGAGGTGTCAGCGATGGGCAGTGGCACCGGGTGCAGCTGCACTACTACAACAAGGTGGGGGAGCGGGGGGCATGAGGGGCACAGTGGTGGGGAGTGTTTGGGGACAGAAAGAGGAAGGGGAGATGGAGGGGAAGGGTGGGGGACTGGAGAGATGGGAGGGAGCAGGTAGGGGGTTTGGGGGACCTAAAGGACCCCTAAGGGATGTGCCCACCCATGAGTGTCCCGAGGGATGGGGATGGGAGATAGAGGAAGAGGAGAGGGGGGAGGGGGGGGGACAGGGGTGTTGGAGGGGTGAAGAGAGTAGAGAGGAGATTTAGGGGACTCCAAGGGACCCTCAAAAGATGCCCTCATCCATGGGGACCCCACCCCCTTCCCCACCCATTGGACCCCCGAGAAACCCCACCTATCTCCCTCACCTGTGGGGACCGCCAAGGAATTGGAATGGGGGGATGGAGGAAGAGGAGGTCAAAAGGATGGGGGCTTGGGGGGATGAAGAGGACCATTGAAGGGTTTAGGGGGGCTGAAGGGTGGGTGGCAGGCGGGCTGGAGGGACGTGGGAGCTCGGTGAGGGTTGAGGGGCCAGAGGGCAGGAGGAGGATGAGGAGTGGGAGGAAGGCTGCGGGATGGGGGTCCTGGGCCCCCCGCCTGATGTGGGGCCCCCCAGCCGGTGGTGGGGCGCTCGGGGGTCCCGCAGGGCCCCTCAGAGCAGAAGGTGGCTGTGGTGACTGTGGATGACTGTGACACGGCCATGGCCCTGCGCTTCGGCCCCCGCCTCGGCAACTACTCCTGCGCTGCCCAGGGCACCCAGACTGGCAGCAAGAAGTGAGGGGGGGCCTGGGGATCCCATGGGTGGGGGTCCCTTGAGGTACCCTTAGAGGGGTCCCTTGGAGATGAATGGTCCCTGTGGGTGAGGTACCTTTGGAATCCTCACTGGTGAGAGGTCCCTGGAGGATCACGGGTCCCTATGGATGGGGGGTCACTGGAGGTCCCCATGGGTTGAGGTGGGTTCTCTTGGGGTCCCCATGCGTTGGTGGGGGCAGGGAGTCCCTTGAGGGCCTGTTGAGTTCCCCATGAGGGAGCATCCTTTGGGCGGTCCCTCAGGTCCCCATGGGTTTTGGGGTGAGTTGGTGTTCTTCGGGGTTCCCTTGTGACTCCCTTGGGACGGGGGGTGGCTGGGTGTCCCTTGGGGTTCCCTCAGGGTCCCTGTAGGTTGTGGGGTCCCTCGGGGGTCTCTTGAGCCCCTGAGGTGATTGTGGGTTCTGCAGGTCACTGGACCTGACGGGGCCACTGCTGCTGGGGGGGGTCCCAACGCTGCCCGAGAGTTTCCCGATCCGCAGCCGGCACTTCGTGGGGTGCATGCGGCACCTCCACATTGACCAGCGGCCCGTGGACATGGCAGCCTTCATTGCCAACAACGGCACCCTGCCCGGTGGGCACCACCGCTGGGAGACTGGGCAGAGGCCGGGGGGGCTGTGCTCCTCCAAGCAGAGCGAGATGGGGTGTAGGGTTAAGGGGTACCTGAGCAGTGGGGCCATGTCCCCTGAATGTGGGGAGGGGGTGCCAGGCTCATGGGGCTGGATGGGGGTCCAGGGACACGGTGGTAGGGCATTCTGTGCCCTGGCTGTGGGGTGGGGGGTGAGGGACTGCCACAGCTGTTGAGCTGGAGTGGGTGGCACGGACAAGGCTATGTCCCTGGGGGTGGGGTAGGGAGATGCCAGGATGGGGGGGCTGGATGGGGCTGTACCCACTTCGGGGTAGGGTTGGGATACAGGGTGGGGGGTCAGGGGGTACCAGGACTGTGGGGTTGGATAGGGGTTTAAGGATGGGTGGGTGTCTGTGCCCCATGGGGCCAGGGGTCCTGGGTCATGTGTGGCATGTGACCGCTGTACCCCCTCCCAGGTTGTCCCCCCAAGAAGACCCTATGTGACACCAACACATGCCACAACGGTGGCACCTGCGTGCATGAGTGGGGAGGATTCAGCTGCCGCTGCCCACTGGGCTTTGGGGGCAAAACCTGCCAGGAGGGTACTGGGGGGCCCAGGGGGACAGTGTGGTGGGGCTATGTGGAGTCCATAGGCTTGTTGGGGGGGGGCATAGGGAGGGGTTCTGGGTGCGTGTGAGGGGTGTGGGAAGGGGGTGAGGGGCCTTCCTGCATGTGTTTGGGGGTCCATGGAGTTGTGGGTTCGTGAGGGGGTATGGGGGGTCCATGGGTGGGTGCAGGAGATCTGTGGGAGGGTGTGTTGGCATCTGTGGGATGTGCATGGGGTCCCCGGGTGGGTGCTGGGAGCCCAAGGGTGGGTATGTGAGAGGCCGTGTGGGGTTGTGGGGGGCCCGGGTGGGGTGCAGGGAGTCCGTGGGTGGGTGTGGGTGGTCTGTAAGGGGGGGCACGCCACCACCTCACAGCACAGGGGCCCCTGAAGTGGGCTTGGGGGGGTCTGTGGGGGTTGCCCCCATCCCACATGCATGCCCCGTAGAGATGGCGGGCCCGCAGCGGTTCGTGGGCAGCAGCCGCGTGGCGTGGAACGGGCTGGCGCTGCCCCTCTCCCTGCCCTGGCCTCTCCGCATCATGTTCCGCACCCGCCACCCCCGTGGGGTCCTGCTGAGGGCGGGGGCCGGAGGCCGCCTGACCCTCACCCTGCAGGTGGGCATGGGGGGGACATGGGGAGGGCACGGGGGAGGCAGACAGGGGAGTTTTCCTGAGGAAAGTGCCAGGGGGGTGTCGTTGCCCTGGGGGGGTTATTGATTTGGGTGGGCGTCATTGGCACAGGAGGCATTGTTTTTGGGGCCATTGGCATACAGGTATTGCTTTGGAGGGAGGTCATTGGCATAGGGGGCATTGCCCTGGGAGGGTATTGACTTGAGCGGGAGTACAGGGGGGGTTGGCACTGGGGCAGTGCTAGGGGTTATTGCTCTGAGGGTAGGGGGGTTATTGGCACTATTGGCATTGGGGGGTTGTTGGCACATCGTTTATTACCCTGGGGGGGTCATTGCCCTGAGGGGGTCATTGGCACAGGAGGTATTGCCTAGGGGGGATATTTGGCTATGGGGAGGTAGTGGTATGGGGGGTGTATTGCTGGGGGGGGCAGTGCAAGGGGTGCCCCCCACTTGGGGGGCATTGCCCGGGGGATGTGTTATTGTCCCGGGGGAAATTGTATTTCCCGGTGGGCAGTCCCCAGTGCCCACCAGGTTTACGGGGTCCTTGACGTGTCTACCCCTCACAGCTGAGCGAGGGGCAGGTGGAGGCTGGTGCCTGGCAAGGCGGGGCCCGTTTGGCCACCCTGCGTCTGGCCCAGGCCAAAGTCAATGACGGTGCCTGGCACCACGTGGAGCTGGAGCTGCGGGGGGGCCCTGGCCACGACCCCTCTGCCACCCTCCTCCTCCTCACCCTCGACTATGGCCGCCACCAGGTACAGGGAAACTGAGGCACGGGGGGGCATCCACTCTGATGATCCCCAGGTGCCACCGTGGCACCCCCTGTGGCATCCCAAGGCACCCACGGGGGTCCCTGTGCCCCTCCAGGTGGTGGGCGATGTCCCCGGAGAGCTGCAGGGACTGCGGCTGCGCACGCTGAGCCTCGGGGGGCTGCTGGGGGACAGTGGCACCGTGGAGGAGGGGTTCCAGGGGTGCCTGCAGGTATGGAGGCGCAGGCACGGAGGGTGTGGGGAGCATGAGGCGGTGGGTGTAGGGCTGGGGGGTGGGCGTGGGGATGTGGAAGAGGACATGTAAGGGTAAGGACATGGGCACAATGAGAGGGGGGCACAGGGATATGGACAAAGGGACATGGCACGGGGTTTGGGGAAATGGACACAGGGATGTGGGCACAGAGCTTGGGGATGTGGCACAGGGTGAGGACAGGGCACAATGAAGCAGGGCCTTGGCTTGGGGATGGGGACATGGGCACGGTGAAGGGGGCACAGGGACATGGGTACAGTGCTTGGGGACCTGGCACAGGGCTTGGGGACATGGGTATGATGAAGGGAGGCACAGCGACATGGGCACAGTGGGAGGGGGGCACAGGGATATGGCACAGGGCTTGGGGACACGGCATGGGAAGTGGGGATGTGGGCACAATGAAGGGCGGCACAGGGACTTTGGGACATGGGCACAGGGATGGGGGCGGGGGCTTGGGGACGTGGCACAGAGAAGTGGGGACGTGGGCAGGATGGTGGGGGCACAGGGACATGCACAAGGACATGGGGACATGGGCAGAATGGGTGTGAGGCACAGGGACATGTCACAGGGCTTGGGGACACGAAGTGGGGACATGGCACAGGACATGGGGACATGGGCAGGATGGAGAGGGGCACAGGAATGTGGGCACAGGGACATGGCACAGGACAAGGAGACATGGGCTGTGTGGGCAGGGGGACATCGGGGATGCACTGGGTACTCATGGGCACAGTGGCACGGGGTGCAGGGCCGTCATCCCAGGACCTGGGCAGGATGGGGACATGGCCATGGGGAAGCAAATGTGACTGGGGGGGTCCTGGGTGGTACAGGGGGTACCAGCTGGTGTTGGGGCCACTGAAGCACAGAGAGGTGACATGGCTGGGGAGGGGGGCTGGGGTGACATCGTGGGTCCTGGTGTGAGGTTCGGGGTGTCACATGTTGTAGGGAGGGGCTGAACAGGGTGACACAAAAGGTCCTGGGTGGTAGCAAGGGACATTGAGGCTGGACTTGGCACTGGGGCAGGAGGGGTCATAGGGGCTGGGGCATCACTGGGGTCACTGACAGGTGACCCCACACAGGGAAGTTGGGGTGGGGTGGGGGGGTGTCCCAGATCAATGAGGGGACACTGCGGGTGACACGGGGGTGTCACCAGGTGGTGCTGAGTTTGGTGCTGAGGTACAATGACAGGTGACACGATGCAGGGGGTTCAGGGTGGCACAGTGGGCCCAGTGTCATGGTGGGGGGCACTGAGGAGGTGGTGACACGGCAGGGTGGTCCAGGTTGTCCTGGGGTGTCCTGTGTTGTGGCAGGGGACACTGAGGTGGGGGTGACAGTTGGGCAGGGGGTTTCAGGGTGACATAGTGGGTCCCGTGTGGTGGTGAGATCACACAGATGGTGACACCGGGCAGGGGGCTCTTGGGGGATTTTGGGAATGGTGAGGGAAACTGAGGCATGGAGTGGAGCGTGTCGGGGGGTCCAGGGTGGCTTGGGGGGCTCTCAGTGAGGACATTGATGGGTGACCCTGCAGGGCCTGCGCGTTGGGGACCCTGTGGTGACTGCAGGCGCCCTGAGCCTGGCACAGGCGGTACAGGTGAACGTGGAGGGGGGCTGTGCCCTGCCTGATCCCTGCGACTCGGGGCCCTGCCCCTCCCACAGCTACTGCAGTGACGACTGGGACAGTTTTTCATGCCGCTGCCACCCCGGTGAGCAGGGACCCCCCAGACCCCTGACCCCTCAACACACCCCAGACATGCCCCGATAGCCCCATGGACACTGACACCCCTGTGACACCCCCCTCTGCCAAACCAGTGAGCAGGGACACCCTGAGACCCCCTGAGCCCCCCTGACATCCCCCAACACTTCCTGACACTGCCCCTGACACAGCCTGGTACCCCCCAGGATGCTGACATCCCCATGACACACCTGTGACACTTCTCAGTGCTACGCCTTTGAATGGGGACCCCCTGACAACCCCTGACATCCCCTACACCCCCTGGGACACTGACACCACTGACAACCCCTGTGACACTCCCCACTGCTACCCCGGTGAGCAGAGACCCCCTGAAGCCCCCAGCAAGCCCCAACACCCCCTGGGACGCTGCCACCCCTGTGACAACCCCACTGCCACCCCCATGAGTGGAGACCCGCCAGCACCTCCTGACAGCCCTGAGACGCTGCCATCCCCTGCACTGCCACCCCTGTGACATTTTCCCCCAACAACCCTGGCACTGCTACCCTTTCTGGGCACCAGCGCTCCATCCCTGTCACCAGGGCAGTGCCACCCCCCTGTCACTGTCACCTGGACACTGCCACTCTTGTCAGTGTTCCTAAGGCACTGCCAGCCTCCCTGGGCACTGCCAGCCTTGTCACTGTCCCCAGGTACTGCCTCCCCTCATCCCTGTCCCCTGAGCACTGCCACCCCCTCTCACTGTCCCCAGGGCACTTGCACCCCCGTCACTGTCCCCAAGGCACTGCCATCCTCCCTGGGCACTGCCACCCCGTTGTCACACACCCCAGGGCATTCCCACCCTCCCTTATCACTGTCACCCCTGGGCACTGCCCCTCACCCCCATCCCTGTCCCTCATCACTGTCCCCTGTTGTTGTCCCCAATCCTGTCCCGTGCCCAGGGTACTTCGGTGACAGCTGTGTCAGTGCCTGTGCCCTGGACCCCTGCGAGCCTCCAGGCACCTGCACCCGCCGCCCGGGCACGGCCTCTGGCTATGCCTGTCACTGTCCCCCGGGCACCTTCGGGGCCCTCTGCCAGCACCGGTTGGTGACACTTGCGGGGCACACGCGTGTGCCAGGGGGGCACAGAGCACTCGGGGGGAAAGGGGGTGGTGCTGCGAGGGACACCAGGGGCGGGGGTGGGGTGAGAGGAGGGTGGGCATATGGGCAAGGTGAGTGTGCAAGGGGCATGATGTGCTTGCAAGAGCTGTGGTGGGTGTGCAAACGGCAGGGGGAGCCTGGAAAGGGCACGGTGGCTGTGCAAGAGCTGGGGTGAGTGTGCAGGGGTCACTGTGGATAGAAAGTGGCACAGGGGGGGTGCAAGGGGCACTGTGTGGGTACAGGTGGTACTGTGAGGGTACAAGTGGCCATGTGGGTGTGCAAGGGGCAGTGTGGGTGTACAAGGGACCACGTGAGTGTACAAGTGGCACTGTGCGGGTACCCTGGCATGGTGCCCGAGTGCCAGCCCCCGTGTCCCAGGGAGGCGCAGCCGTGCCCGCGGGGGTGGTGGGGACACCCCACGTGCGGCCCCTGCAGCTGTGACGTCACCCACGGCTTCGACCCAGACTGCAACAAGACCACGGGAGAGTGTCGCTGCAAGGTGGGACCTGCCAGCCCTTGTCACCTCCCCTGCCAACCCCGCCATCCTCCTGTCACCCCTCTGTTGCCCCCGTCACCCCATCACCTCCCTGTTACCCCCCATCACGCCCCTGGCACCCCCCCTGGCACCCCCTGTCACCCCACCCCCGTGCCTTCAGTAACCCTGTGTCCCCCCAGGACAACCACTACCGCCCTCCTGGAGGGGACACATGCCACCCCTGTGAGTGTTACCCCACTGGGTCACTGTCACGCCGCTGCGACGCCACCACCGGACAGTGTCCCTGCAAAGCTGGTGTCATCGGCCGCCACTGTGACCGCTGTGACAACCCCTTCGCTGAGGTGACAGCCAGCGGCTGTGAAGGTGGGGGACTGTCAACTTGTGTCACCCTGTGCTACCCTGAGCGCCCACCGTCACCCTGCTGTCACCCTCCATTACTCTCTGTCACCTTGTGTCACCTTGCATCACCCTGTGTCACCATCAGTGCCAGTGACCAGGTACTGCTGTCATCTGCCGTCACCTTGTCGCCCTGCATCACACCATTGTCACATTGCATCCCCTTGTGTCAACCCACTGTCACCCTGTGTCACGCTGCTGTCACCCTATTTTCACCCTGTGTGATCCTTTTGTCACCCTGCTCTGCCACTGCTGTTACCTGCTGTGTCACCCTGCTGTTACCCTGTGTCACTCTTTTTCACCCGGGGTTCCAGTGACCAGGTGCCACTGCCACCCTACTGTCACACTGTGTCACCCTGCATCCCCCATTTTGATGCCCCATTGTGCCCTGCAGTGAACTACGACAGCTGTCCCCGGGCCATCGAGGCCAGCATCTGGTGGCCCCGCACACGGTTTGGGCTGCCAGCCACAGCCCCCTGCCCCAAGGGCTCTGTGGGTACGTGGGGACATGGGGACAGGGTGGGAGTGGCACTGGGCACACTGCCAGAATGGGGCTGTGTGACACAGCAGTGACATCACTGGGATGGGGCTGAGAGGGGGTGACACCACCGTGGCATCGCTGGGGTGGTACAGGGAGGTGACACCATGGTGGCACTGCTGGGATGGGATGGTGACACCAGTGTGTCATGGTGGTGGCACCAGTTGGATGGAGCTGAGGTGGGGTGGCACCATGGGGCATCACTGGGACAGGGCAGGGAGGTGATACTGTAGTGGCATTATTGGGTTGGTACAGGGAGGTGACACTGTGGTGGCACTGCTAGGATGGGTTAGGGGTGGTGACACCTTGGTGGCACCACCGAGATGGAGTGGGGGTGACACAAGTGTGGACTTGTGGAGATGAGGCTGGGGCTGCCGCTCTGGTGTCACTGCAGAGACTGTGACACTGGTGGCATCACTGGGACAGGACTTGGGGCTGCCATGGTGGTGTCACGGGGGGGTGGCACAGGAGTGTGACACTGTGATGGCACAGCTGGGAGAGGGCTGGGAGCACCCCTCTGGTGTCACTGCGGGGTGGAGTAGGAGTGTGACACTGGTGGCACTGCTGGCATGCTGTGAGTCGAGGCTGCCCCATTGTCCCCGTGGTGCCACTCAATGTCCCCATCCCACAGGCACAGCACTGCGCCACTGTGATGAGCACAAGGGCTGGCTGCCCCCCAACCTCTTCAACTGTAGCGCACTGGCCTTTGCCGCCCTGCGCCCCTGGGTGAGCCGGGGGGACACCAGGGACAGCCACAGGACGGTGCCACTGGGGCCCTCCTGACTCTGTGTGTGTCCCCCCCCAAGGCAGAGCAGCTGGTGGGCAACGAGTCCCGGTGGGATGCAGGGCAGTCCCGGCGCGTGGCGCTGGCACTGCGCGAGGCGATGCGTGGGGCCCGCGGGTACTTTGGCAGCGACGTGCACCTGGCGTACCGGCTGGCAGGGGCCCTGCTGCGCCATGAGAGCCGCCAGCGTGGCTTCCGCCTCGCTGCCACCCAGGACGTGCACTTCACCGAGGTGGGCACGAGGCCCAGGGATGGGGACATGCCCGGAGGGGGAATGGGAGAAGCGGAAAAGAAGTTGGGATGATGAGCACCCTCATGGGGAGGGGTGTGGGTGCGTGAGCCCAGACACTGGGGTGATGGGCATCCTTGTGGGGAGGGGGATGGGGGTGGGAGATCAGATACCAGAGTGATGGAACCCCACCTAAGGGGGCAGAAGAGCAGATGCCAGGGTGATGGGCAGTGATGTGTGTGGGAGGTGTTGGTGCAGGAACCTGGATGCTAGGGTGATGGGCACCTGCCTGGGGAGGGGAACTGGGGAAGGAGGCCAGACGGTGGGGTGGTGGGCACCCTCGTGGTCAGGGATGTGGGTGCAAGAGCCCACATGCCAGAGTGATGGGCACCCTCATGGGGAGGGATATTGGGGCAGGAGAGCAGATGCCGGGGTGACGGGCATGGGAAGGGAGGTAGAGGGAGAAGCAAAAGTGGTTGGTGACCCTTGTCAGGAGGGGCATGTTGGGGCAGATGGTCAGACATGGGGGTGGATGGGCGCCTGCATGGGGAGGGGGGAGGTGCTGGTGCAGGAACCTGGCTGCCAGGGTGGATGGCACCCACCTGGGAAGGGTATTGGTGAGGGAGCCCATGCATCAGGGTGGTGGGCACCCACCTAGAGAGGAATGTTGGTGTAGGAGGTCTGATGCCAGGGTGGTGGGTACCCGTGAGCAGTGGGTGTTGGTGTGGCTCGGGGTGCACCCTCAACTTTGTGGGGGTACAGCACCCCCGTTCCCCACTGTCAGTGCCAGGGTGCCCCAGCTACAGAGCCCTGCAGAGGAGGTTGGGGACCCCCTGCCCCAGAGTGCCAGCTCCCAGTGCCACTACCACTACTGTGCCCCCAGAACCTGCTGCGGGTGGGCAGCGCTCTGCTGGACGCGGGGAACAAGCGGCACTGGGAGCTGATCCAGCAAACAGAGGGTGGCACGGCCCAGCTGCTGCGGCACTTTGAGGAGTACGCACGAGCCCTGGCACGGAACATGCCCCAGACCTACCTCAGCCCCTTCACCATTGTCACCCCTAACATCGGTCAGTGGGGACATGCGTGGCCGGAGGGCTGTGAGAGGGGTATCTGCCTGGGGACATGGGCACGCTGGGGACACGTGTGTGCCTGGGGACACGCACGTGCCCTTGGTGTGGTGCTGGGGACATGGGCATGGGTGTGCCTGGGGACATGTGTGTGCTCAGGGGATGTGTGTGGTGCTGGGGACATGGGCATGGGTGTGCCTGGGGACATGTGTGTGCTCAGGGGATGTGTGTGTGCTGGGGACATGGACACGTGTCTGGGAACACAGACATGTACATACCTGGAGTATATGTGTGCCTGGGGACGTGTGTGCAAAAGGACATACATGTGCTGGGAGCATGGATGCATGTGTGTACCTGGGAACACGTGCTGGGGACATGGACATTCGTGTGTCTGGGAAATGTGTCCTGTGGAACATGGGTGTGTCTAGAGGCACGTGTGTGCCCCTGGGGACATGAGCTGTGTTCTGTGTGTCCCAGGGTTGATGGGGTCAGTGGGTGCTGGGGTCCATGTGCCCGAGGGTTGGTGACTGCTGGTGTCTGTGGGTGTATGGATTCATTGCTCTGGGGTTGTTGGATGCCAGGGTCAGTGGGTGCTGGAGTCTGTGTGCCCCGGGATCCATGGCTCTGGGGTTGGTGTGCCCCAGGGTCGGTGGGTGCTGGAGTTGGTTTGTGCCAGGCTTAGTGTGTCCTGGGATTAGTGAATGCAGAGGTTGGTGTGCCCTGGGGTTGGTGGGTGCCGGGGTCTCTGTGCCCCAGGCTTGCTGGGTGCCATGCCATGCCATGCCATGCCGTGGGTGACATGGTGCCACAGTGGTGTCGGTGGTGCGGCTGGACAAGAGCAGCTTTGCGGGTGCCCGCTTGCCGCGGTATGAGGCGCTGCGGGGGGAGAAGCCCCCGGACCTGGAGACAACCGTCATCCTGCCCGACAGCATCTTCTGGCCCCCCGAGGACAGGCGTGAGTTTGGGGCGTAGCATGGACAGGGGGCAGGGTTAGGGACCCACTTGGGTCTGGCAGAGCTCGGGGAGCCCCCCATTTGGCCATGGGGACGTGGCACAGCTGGGGACCCTGGCTTGGGCTGGCAGGGATGGGAGAACCCCAGAATGCCCATGGGCTGACAGGGTTGGGAATCCCAGTTCCACCATGGGGACCCCAGTGTGGCCATGGGGCTGGTGGTTTGGGACCCCAGGATGGGGCTGGCATGGCTGGGGACCCTGGTAAGGAGGCAAGGACCAGGGACCCCAGGATGGCATCAGAGATCCTGGTGTGGCCATGGCAGTGGGCAGGGTTGGTGACACAAGTGTGACCATGGGGACCTCACTGTGGCCATGGGGACCCCGGTGTGGACATGGGGACCCCTGGAGCTGGAAGGGTTGGGGGAACCTTGTTGTGGTCATGGTACTGGCAGAGTTGGGGACTCCAGGGTGGCCATGGGGACCCCAGTGGGGTCTCAGAGCACCATGCTACCCCCTGCCCATGGCCCCCAGGCCCCTCAACTGGGCATGGGCAGGCACCACAGGGCACAGGTGGGCAGGAGGAGAAGGAGGAGGATGAAGCAGGCGAAGAGGAGGAGGAGGAGGACGAGGAGGAGGCAGGGATGACTGTGGTGACCCGGCACAAGCGCCACCCATCCCTGGGTGAGGGCCAGGCCATCGCCAGCGTCATCATCTACCGCACCCTGGCCAGTCTCCTGCCCCAGCACTTCGACACCGACAAGCGCAGCCTCCGGTGCCACTGGGGATGGGGGCATGGGGGGAACACGAGGGGAACAGGGAGGGCATGCGGGGCTGGGGGTGGCACATGGGGTGCCAGGGCAAAGCCAAGCATCTGGGTGGTATAGGGAGATGGGGACAGGGGTGTCCCAAGGGATCCCAGGGGAGGGATGGAAAAGGGAGCACATGGGGTGCCCAAGGATGGGGGGCACAGGGTTGGAGGGGGGGCTCAGGAGATGCCCAAGGATGGTGCCCATGGGGTGCCCAAAAGTGGGGGCACAGGGGAGAAAGGGGTGCCCTCACGGCGTCTGTGTGGTGCCAGGGCACTCTGTGGCACCAAGGTGGGTTTTGGGATGCCCTGAGTGGGCTCCCTGACCCCAGTGCCCCCCAGGGTGCCCAAGCGCCCCGTCATCAACACACCGGTGGTGAGCATCAGTGTGCACGCGGGGGGCGCGGGTGGCGTGGGGGGCACGGGGACGCCCCGGGCGCTGGCCAAGCCTGTCACCCTCCAGTTCCGGCTGCTGGAGACCCAGGAGCGCTCCAAGCCCATCTGCGTCTTCTGGAACCACTCCCTGCGGTGAGGGCGGGTCAGGGGACACCCCAGGGGTGACAGGGACATCCTGGGGCACAGGGACATCCCAGAGGAAAGGGACATGGGATTGAGGATGGGAACACCTTGGGGAACTCCAGGGGAACAAGGGATCTCCCCAGGGAGACGGGACATGGGGATAAGGACACCCAGGGGAACAGGGGATATCCCAGGGAACACCCTGGGGGGATGGGGACACCTTGGGGAGTCAGGGACAACTTGGGTGGACACAGACACGCTGAGATAACAGGGGACATGGGACACACCAGGGGAACAGGGAGCACCCTGGGGGGACAGGGACCATGGGAATGGGGACACCCCAGGGAGATGGGGACACCTCAGAGGGGACAGGGGAGATGGACTGGGGACACCCCAAGGAGATGAGGACACTCTGGGGGGATAGGGATCATGGCGACTGGAACATCCCATGGAGACAGGGGACATAGTAATAGGGATAGGGACACCTTGAGGGGACAGCAGACATGGGAATAGGGACACCTCAAGGGGACAGAGGACATCCAGAGGGGACAGGGCAGGATGGACGCCCCAGTGTCCCCGAGGGTCATGGGTGAGTAACACGGGAACAGGACATAAGGGGGCAGCTCTGACCCTGGTGGGTGTCAGGGATGGGGGGTGTCCCCAAATGGAGGGGTGTTCCCGGGTGAGTGTCCCTGGTGGGTGAGTGTCCCTGGTGGGTGAGTGTCCCCAGGTGGCAGCGGGTGTCTCTGCTGGGTGGAAAGATGTCCCAGTGGGTGGGTGGGTGTTATCTGTGGATGTACCTGGTGAGTGCGTGTCCCTGTGGGAGGGTGACCCCAAGTGGGTGTCCCTGGTGCGTGTGTCCCTGGTGGGTGTTCAGGTGCGTGACCCCTTGGATGGGTGTCCTGGGTCGGGTGCGTGTCCCTGGGTGAGGGTGGATGTCCCCGGTGGGTGTCCTGGCGGGTGTCCCGGCCTGTGTCACCCTGTGGCGCTGTGCAGGGCGGGCGGTGCAGGGGGCTGGTCAGCACGAGGCTGCGAAGTCACCTTCCGCAACCGGAGCCACGTCAGCTGCCAGTGCCACCATCTGACCAGCTTTGCCGTCCTCATGGACATCTCCCGCCGAGAGGTGGGGACATAGCGGGACACGGAGGGGTGCATGGGGACACAGGGAGACAGATGGGACACAGGGGACGTGGAGGGACACACAGCGACCCTGGGGCACGGAATGACTCAGGGTCAGGGCCCTGGTGGGGACATGACAGTGGATGGAGACACACGCAGACAAGGGGCACAGGGTGTGAGGCGGTGCCAGGCACGGGGGCGTGGCGTTTAACAAAAGGGGAGGGACAGGGATAGGAGGGGCTTGGCAGAATGGGAGGGGGCTAGTGGGGCAGAGTCAGGGTGGAGGTGTGCGTGCTCATAGAGGTGGGACTGAGAAAAGTGGGTGGGACTTAAGTGGGGTGGGGCTAAATCCAAGGGACATGCCTAAATCCAGTGGGTGGGGCTCCCTTGGGACAGAGCTAAGTGGGATGGGCGGGGCTCATCCCAGTCAGGATGAGTGGGATTCCAGTGGGTGGAGCTGAGCAGGCTGGGCCTGTCGGTCTCCAAGGGGCAGAGCTGATGTGGGTGGGGTTACAGGAGGTGGTGCAGGCGTGTTTTCACGGGGTGTGGCTGAGTGATGTGGGCAGGGTTTCCTGGGGCGGGGTTGAATTTTGTGGGTGGGGTCACGAGAGGTGTGGTCAGCGCTGTGGGTGTGGCTTCAGGGGCAGGGTCGAGTGCAGTAGGTGGGGTTGAAAGGGGCTGAGGGATGTGGGTGGGGCTTTGAGGGCTGGGGTTGAGTGGTATCGGAGAGGTTTAAAGGGGTAGAGCTACACAACACGGGTGGAGTTTTGAGGGTCATGGTTGAAGTGCTGTGACTTTCAAAGGGTGGCGGGGCTGAATAATGTGAGCAGCACTTCCCATTGGGCTGTGCCTTGGGGCCGGGACTTCCCAGGCCCAGGGACTGATTGCTTTGTAAGGGGGGCCATGTCTCTGTTGATGGGAGGTTCTGGGGGGGACGTGCCCACTGAGCACATGCCTGACACATGCCGATCCTGGTGCTGCAGAACGGGGAGGTGCTGCCGCTGGCAGCGCTCACCTACGGCTCACTGGGCGTGGGCCTGGCGGGGCTGGCGCTGGTGGTCCTGGCCCTGGGGACCCTGAGGCAGCTGCGCTCCAATCGCCACAGCATTCGCCGGCACGGTGCAGCTGCGCTGCTCCTTGCACAGCTCGTCTTCCTGCTTGGCATCAACCAGGCCGATATTCCGGTGTGTGGGGAAAGGGGGCTGGGAAAGGAGGGAAGGAGTGGTGATCACTGGGAAGGGCTGGTTAGGGGATCTGCTGCCTTTGAATGGTCTGGGTTGGTGGGGCTGAAATGGGTGGGGTAAGGAGTGGGCAGGGCCATGGTGGGCTGGGCCTAAGGGGCGGGATCGAATCGACGGGGGGGCTATAATGGGGTGGGGTCTGTCAAAGGGGTGGTGATCGCAAGGGGTGGAGTCTGTATAAAGGGGTGGGGCTGATAAAAGGGGTGAGGCTCCCAAAGGGGTGGATGTTATCAAAGTGGTTGGCTCTCGAGGGGGTGGGGCACTCAAGGGGTGAGGCCTATAAAAGGAGTGGGACCTTTTAGAGGGGTGTGACTTCAACAGGGGAATAATCTCTCAAAGGAGGTGGAACTCAGGGGGTTGCGCATGTGGTTGGATGGGCGGGGCTGTGAGCATGGCCAGGGCATGGGGCCGTGGGCTGGCAGTGACGGGGCGGGTGCAGCTGGCGTGCACGGTGGTGGCCATCCTGCTGCAGTTCCTGTACCTGAGCGCGGTGGGCTGGGCGCTGCTGGAGGCGCTGCACCTGTACCGGCGCCGCAGCGAACCCCGTCATGTCGACCGAGGGCCCATGCGCTTCTACCACGTGCTGGGCTGGGGACTGCCTGCCTTCATCACTGGTGAGCCCTGCTGTGGAACCCTGCCCTCATTCTGCCCCCACCCCCTGGACCGCCAGCTGGGTGGAGCACACCTCCACCTGGGTCAACACATTCTGGTGGCTACACAGCCCTGAATCCCTCTCCCCCAGTCAATTTGATGCATGGTGGGGTCTTATTTCCATGTGTAACTCCACCCCCAGAATACAGCCCTCCCGCCCCCCCCAATGCATCTTTACCAACATAGCCACACCCCTGGATATAACCCTGCCTCCAACAGGATAGCCATGCCCAATCCAAAACAGCCCCACCCCAAGAGTTTAGCTCCACCCTGATGGTTTTAGACACACCCAGAGTCACAGCCCTGTCCTCATCATCAGACCCTGTCCCCAAGATTTTAGACAGGCCCCTGGATCAATAATCCTACCCTCATCCATCATAGCTCTGCCCCCAAATTTTCAGACACACGCCCAGGGTCATAGCCCTATCCCAAAGAGTATGACCCTGGCCCAACATTTTATCCCCACCCCAGGAGTTTAGGGTTCCCCACCCTCATCCATCATATCTCCACCCCAAGAGCATCTTTCCCAGCCTCTTCAACATGACCCCAGGGCCATAGCTCTTCTCCATCAATCATAGTCAGACACTCCCCAGGATCTTAGCCCTGCCCTCATCAGCATAGCCCCACGCCAAGAGCATAGACCTGTAATAACCCCTTAGACAAGCCCCCCGTGCCCTATCCCTGCTCTCACCAACATTGCCGCATGCCCAAGGGCTTAGACCCACCTCATTTGCACAGCGCCGTCTCTACCCAGCGTAGCCACACTCCCAAGAGCAGCACCTTCTCGCCAGCCCTGTGCCATCCACGTGCCGTTCCGTGCCCCGTCCTGCCATAGCCCCAGCCCTCCCACCGTAGCCCCCTGCCTCCTCTTATAGCCCCGCCCCTGACCTCTCCTTTGCAGGGCTGGCGGTGGGGCTGGACCCCGAGGGCTACGGGAACCCCGACTTCTGCTGGCTGGCCCTGCACGACAGCCTGGTGTGGAGCCTGGCTGGGCCCTGCGCTGCCGCCCTCGCTGTGCGTATGGGGCTGGGCGCCGGGGAGAGCGGGAGACCCCCACTCACCCTGCTCACTCCCGGCACCCCCTGCACCCCCAGGTCGGCATCTTCTTCCTGGTGCTGGCGGCCAGGGCCACCTGTGCCACCCCCCAGGGCTTCCAGAAAAAGGGCTCAGCGTGAGTCACCCAGGCAGGGTCACCCACGGGGGGCAGGGGACACTGGGGGGATGAGGTTGCCCAAGGGGGCATGGGAGGTTGGGGCACCCATGACGGGCACGGAGGGTTGGAGCACCCATAGAGGCTAGGAGGGCACCCATGGGGGCCTGGCCTTTTGGGGAATCTGCAGAGAGCAGGGAGGTACAGGAGGGACTGGGGCACCCGTGGGGGGCAGGAGGGGACTGGGGTGCCTATGAGGGGTAGGAGGGGACAGTGGGGGCTGGGGCATCTATAGGGGCAGACGGGCACAGGGCAGCCATGGGGAGGTAGAGGGGCATGGACAACGGGGGTACAGGGGGCTGGAGTGCCAATGGGGGGCATGGGAGAATGGGAGGTTGGGGTAGCTGTGGAGGGCAGGGGGGCACAGGAAGGACCAGGACACCCATGGTGGGTAGGGGGATATAGAGGTCTGGGGCATCTATGGAGGGCAGGGGGCATCAAGGGCAGAGGCACCCATGGGGGCCTGAGGGGGTCAGGGGAGATTGGGGCATCTGGGGAGGGCAGGGGAACACAGAGCACCCATGGGGAGGCAGAAGGGCATTGGGGGCAAGGGGCACGGGGGGCTGGGGTTAGGCTGGGCCCACAGGGAATCAGGGGGGCACGGGGGGCTGGAGCACCCATGGATCGCAGAGTGGGTCAGGTGAGGGTTGGGGCATATGGGCAGGAGGGGGCTGTGAGGGGCTGGGGCAACCCTGGGGGGCAGAAGTACAGAGGGCTGTGACATGAGATGTCATTGGGGTGACACTGGGCTGCTGTTGGGTTGCCCAGGTCTGGGGTGCGCACGGCTGCGGTCCTGCTGGCCATGCCCAGCCTGGCCTGGCTTCTGGCCCTGCTCTCAGTCAACAGTGACACATTGCTCTGTCACTACCTGTTCGCTGCCTCCAACTGCCTCCAGGTCAGTGGGGACCCCCTGAAACCCCACCCCGGGACTCCCAAAACACACACCCCTGGGACCTCCAGAGCTACCACCCCTGGGACCACCAAAGACTCCAGAACCCCAAAGCCTCCACCCCTGGGACTTCTGGAGACCCCAGAGCCCCCTGAACCTCCCACCCTTGGAACCTCCAGGCTCCCACACCTATTTGTGGGGCACCCAATGGGCACAGAGGGGTCTTTTGCCATATGCAGGGCACTAAGGGGAGGCACCCAGTGTGTATGGGGCACCTCAACCACTCTGTGGTGCCCATGGGGGGCACCCAATGCATATGGGGGTCCCTCATCCTGTCTGAGATATCAATGGGGGGCACCTAGTGGGTATGGGGGGACCCTCATTCTCTTTGCAGTGCCAGTGGGATGCACCCAGTCTGGATGGTGACCCCTTGACATGTCTGGGGTGCTGCTGGGGTCCTCCCAGGCTGTACACACCCCTACTTGTCCCCCCTGCCCACATGCCCCCCTCTCTGCCCAGGGGCCCCTCATCTTCCTGTCCTGCGTGGTGCTGAGCAAGGAGGTGCGGAGGAGCCTCCGCCTGAGCTGTGCCCGCTGCCACCATCCACCGCTGGCCACCAAGGCCACCCTGACCCCCGTGAGTGCTGGGGGACATGGGGGGTGCTGGGTAGCAAAGGGCAGCTCCTGCCATGGCTATGACGTCCCTGTGCCCTTGGCAGGCCTATGGCGGGGACAGCACATACGTGGCAGGGCGGCTGTATGCCCCCCCAGGTGGAGGGTCCTCGGGGTCCCTGCACAGCACTGCACGCTCGGGCAAGAGCCACCACAGCTACATCCCCTTCGTGCGGCGGTACTGGGCACAGCAGGGGCCGGGGCATGGGTTTTGTAGGGGTCCTGGGCTGGCGTGGCACTGGGATGAGAGGATGGAATGGTGGGGTGGCAGGGTGCTGGGGTGGTTGAGTGGTGGGTTGGTGGGGTGGCAGGGTGGCATGGCATGGGGGTATTGGGATGGCAGGATGGTGGGTGGTGGGGTGACATGGTGTGGGGGTGTTGGGATGGCTGGGTGGTGGGGCAGTGGCATGGTTGCATGGCAGTACAGTGGCAGGGTGGCATCCAGATGGAGTGGTGAGGTGGCAGAGTGGGGGGTTGAGGGGGTGGTAGGGTGAGGAGGTGGCAGGGGTAGGTGGCAGGGTGATGGACATCAGGGTGGTAGGTGTCAGTGGATATTGGTGGGTGTTGGGGTGTCAGTGGATATTGTGTCAGTGGGTTGGTGTCAGCCAGCGGGTGACAGTGGATGATGGGTGTTCACGGGGGGGGGGGTCAGGTGCTGATGAGTAATGTGTCCCTGCAGGGAGGACTCAGGGCTGGTGGGCAGCCCTGGGCCAGTGCCACTGCCCGAGCCTGGGGGGCTCTTTCTTGACGCCCAGGACCAGCCCGAGGGTATGGCCCCACCTATAGGGCAAGTGTGCCCAGCCTCGGCCCAGGGGGCAGGAGGTGTCCCTGGGCATCCCCTGACCCGTGACCCCTCAGAGCACGACACGGACTCGGACAGTGACCTGTCCCTGGATGACCCAAGTGGCTCCTACGGCTCCACACATTCCTCTGACAGCGAGGATGAGGCCCCCCGCGGCTGGGACCCCCTGCCTGGAGCCCCCCCGGGTCCCCCCAGCCCTGGTAACACCCCCAGTGGGCAGCCAGTGGAGATGGGGCATCTTCAACCTGGCTGGGTGCTGATGGGGGGGCACCCAATGGGTTGGGGGAGGTCCCTTGCCTTATCCAGGATGCTGATGGGGGGCACCTGCTGTGGATAGGGGTCCCTTGTCCAGTAGGGGGTGGTGATGGGGACACTGAATGGATTTGGTGGGGGGTCCCTCATCTTGGCTGGGTCCTGATGCAGGGGGCACCCAGTGAACACAGGATCCCCTGTCCAGCCTGGGGTGCTGATAGGGACACACAGTGGGTGTAGTGGGTATGGGGGAGAGGGTCCCTTGTCCAGTCTGGGGTGGTGATGGGGGACACCTAAAAGGTTTGGGTTAGGGTGATGGGCACCCAGGGAAGAAGGGTAGCCCCTTGTCCACTCTGGGGTGTGGATGGGACTGACACAATGGGTTTGGGTGCATCCCTCACCCTGACTATGCGCTGATGGGGGCACCCAGTCAGGACGGGGTGGGGTCCCTGGCTCTGCCTGTCCCAGCTTCCTGCCTTCTCCGCAGGTGACCCCCTGGTGCCCCCGGGGTGCCCATACTGGCCAGGGGAGTTTGTGACGACAGCAAGCGAGAGTGAGGGACCAGGAGGCAGTGAGGGGCTTCGAGTGCAGCCGGCAGGGGGCCAGGGACACCCCTGGGGTGACCCCCCCCGGCCCAACGGCGAGGCACTCCCCAGGGACCCCCTGCTGCTGCCCCTACCCCACCCCCACAAAGGTACGGGCTGCCATGGCAGGAGGGGGCACTCCAAATCTGCCCCCCCACCCATGGGTGATGCCGCTCCTGCAGGCATCCTGAAGAAGAAGTGCCTGCCCCCCATCAGTGAGCGGGGCAGTGCCCAGCGCCCTGGGCCGCCCCCGCCGCCTCCCGCTGGCACGGCCGCCTCCTCGGGCAGCGACGGAGGGGCCCCCCCGGCCCCCCGGCCTCGGCAGAGCCTCCAGGAGCAGCTCAGCGGCCTCACCCCCATTGCCATGAGCATCCGGACGGGCACCGCTGACGAGGACTCCTCTGGCTCTGAGTGAGTGCCCACCACATCCAAGGGGTGTTCACTGGGGGTTCTTGGGGTGCCAGGGTTCCCTCTGGGCACCCATTGGGTGTGAGGGTGCCCTTGGGGTGCCAGGGTTCCTGTTGGGTAGACAAGCAGTCTAACACCACTTGTTTGGTTCCCCTTGGGTGCCCATCAGGTGCAAGGATGGCTGGGTGCCAGGGTGCCAAGGTTCCTGTTGCACTCTCATTTGGTGGCAGGGTTTCTCTCGGGTGCCCACTGGGTCCAACACTGCTTGTTGGCTGCCCATCAGGTGCCACAGTACTGATTGGACACTTACTGGGTGCAACATTACCTGTCAGGTATTCATCAGGTTTCAGAGTTCCCTTTGGGTGTTCACTGGGTGCCAGGGTGCCCAAAAGGTGCCTTTTGGATGCCCATCAGGTGCAAAGGTTCCTACTTGTTGGGTGCTTATCAGGTCTTAGCAGTCCCTTTGGGCACTCATTGGGTGCCAGGATGCCCATTGGGTGCCCACTGGGTGCCCATCAGGTGTAAGGGTGGTTTTCAGGTGTCCATAGGGTGCAAGAGTAACCGACAGGTGACCATTGGGTGCCAGGATTCCTCTTGGATGCTCATGGGGTACAAGGGTGGCTGTTGGGTGCCTACTGGCCACTAGATGCCCACTGGGTGCTGAGTGTTGAGGTACCCATTGAATACCCATTGGATACCCACTGAAAACTCCCTGGGTGCCCATCAGGTCTAACTGCACCCATTGGATGCCCATTGACTGTCCATGGGTGCCCATTGACCACTGGATGCCCATTGTGCATCCATTGACCATTATGTGTCCATTTGGTGCCCATTAACTGTCCACTGGGTGCCTGACGACCTTTGGGTGCGTGCTAGGTGCCCACCAGGTCTAACAGCACCTGTTGGGTGCATGTGAATTGTCCATGAGTCCATTGACTGAAATGTCCATTGACCACTGGGTGCCCCTTGGGTGTTGGAGTGCCTGTTGGGTGCCCATTGACTATCCAAAGGTGCCTGTTGACCATTGGGTGCCCTTTGGGTGTTGGGGTGCCCGTTGGGGCGCCCAGTGGGTGTTGGGGTGCTCATTGGGTGCTGGGGTGCCCACTGGGTACCCCCTGACCACCTATGGGTGCCCAGGGCAGAGCTAGCATGGCAGCACTAACCCTACTCTTCTTTCCCCCCCACCCCCCAGATTTCTGTTTTTTAATTTTCTCCATTAACCCCACGGGGCTGGGGGGCTCCTGCCCCCCAACCCTCCCCCCCCCCCCTCCATCTCTCCCCACAGGCGGGTGCTGGGTGCTGGGGGGCACAGAGGGCAGCCTGGCACCCACCTCCCCCATCACGCATCTGTCTGTCTTGTTTTTTATTCCCCCCCACCCCCCACTTTGTATCCACCCTCCCCCGTCTGTCCATCCCCCTCCCCACCAGGAGCGACGAGACCTCGATCTAATGGGGACCCACCCAGCGGGCACCCCCTGCACTGTGCCAGGGACACCAGGACAGGGAGGGCACTGGGATAGCGGGGGGCGGTGGGGGCACGAGGATTGGGGAAACATTAGGAGGGGGCAGGGAGCCACAACCCCCCCCCCCCCCCAGTGCACTTTGTATCTTTGCAGGGATTGGCACCTTGCAGGGGTGGCACAGGGTGCCCCTGTTCCCTCCACATGATCACTCCCAGATCCTTTGCCCAGCAGAGGATTTTATTTAGAAAATACATGAAAATACAAAAAAATGAATTTATAACCCACTTCCCCCATTGTGCCAACCCCCCTTCCCCCCCCCCCGGTGCCAACCCCCCCACGCAGGTGCCACCCACCCCATTGTGCCAACCCCTGCATTATGGGGCCAACTCCCCCAGGTGGGGGGCACGTGGAGGGGGGATCAGTTAGGGGTTGCAGGGATGTCTGGGACCCCCCAGGGGTGAGGCTCAGGTGGAGGAACCCAGAGATGGGTGTTGGGGGAGTGAAGGTCCCCTGGGTGCTGGGGGGCATGGGAGGTTTCCTACTGCTGACAGGACCTTTTGTAATTAAATCAAAACCCAATGAAAATGCCTCGGCTCATCCCTGGGGAGACCCCTGGCTCTGCCACCCCAACCTCAGCTGGTCCCTGAGGGTTCCAGGTCTGGCCCCCACCCTGAAAACCCAACAGGTGCCTTGGCTGGTCCCTGGGGGCCCCTGGCACCACCTGCCCCCTTCCAAAACCCAGTGGATGCCTGAGCTCATCCCTGGGGTGGCCTTGGCTCTGCCCCTGCCCCCAACCCTGGCTGGTCCCCAGGGGGAGCCGGGCTCTCCCCTGCACCCCCCCCCACCCCCATCTTGCGTGAGATCTCCCAGGAAGGGGGGGTCCGGGTGGCCCCAGAGCCTCTGGGTGGGTGTGGGGTGGTTTGGGGTGTCACCTCGGGGTGCTGCTCACCGCCGTCTTGCGGGGAGGCCGCAGGCGGGCGGGGGGGGATCCTGGTTTGCACCCCGTGGCAGCAGTTGGGGGGGATGCCCGTGCCACCCCCGCGCCTGCAAAAGGGAGAGAAGCCGTAGGGAAACTGAGGCACGGGGAAGGGGCATCCCCTGTGCCCCCCCAACCCCACTTCATCCTTACCTCTGGGGGTGGGGGTCCTCCCACCCACTGCTGGAGTCCGGGAAGACACCCTGGGCAGGGCAGTGGGCGCCGGGGAACAGCCAGAGGGGACAGGGGTGGTGGTGGCTCTGCCGTGGGGCTGGCGGGTGGGCAGGGGGCAGGGGACTGTGCCCCCCCTTGCCCTAGGCTGCCCTGGGGAGAGAGGGGGGGTTGGGGCACGGTCTAGGAGCCCCCTTGGCCATGGTGTCCCCGTCCCCTGGCCATCACTACCTGCTGTACCGTCCCGGGGGGGCTCCGACCTGCCCCGGGCACCAGCCCCCTGCCCCTGGGGAGGGCACGGCCGGGGGTGGCCCACACGGCTGGGAGGGAGCCCCCTGCCCCCAGAGGGTCCCTTCGGCGCTGCTGTGGAGTGACGGCTGGGGGGTACCTGGAAATAGAGGGTGGGGACATGGGGGCATCACTCAGTGAGTGCTCCCCATCCACAGGGCTGGGGGGGTCGCGATGCCCCTTGGAGACAGGGGAGGCACGCACTGCCCCCCATCCAGGATGGGTTTGTGGGGGAATCTGGGTGTTCAGCTCGGGTGGGACACGGCCAGACTGGGACCCCTACCCCCGGGGGTCTCACCTACCTTGGGGACACTGGTGGCAGCAGAGGCACCCCGGGGCTTGGCGGGGGGGCAGGGGCTGGGGGCAGGTCCCCGCGACTCCACGGTGGGCAGGAGCGCCCGCACCGGGCTGTCCTTCACCACGAAGGTCTGGCGGCGGGGGCTGCGGGGGGTGCCGGGGGGCGTGGCGCCGGGTCCCGGGGGGTCTCCGGGGGCGGGAGGGGGCAGGTGGCACCCCTCCAGCTGTGCTGCCAGGCGTGTGGCCTCCCGCACCATCTCTTCCAGACGGGCCCCGCGCAGGGGACTCCAGCGCCCGTTGCCGCCCCCGTGCCGGCACCCCCCGCCCGGGCTCTCCTCATCCTCCTCTTCCTCCTGGCTGCGGATGGGGCGGGCGGAGGGGGAAAGGTGATGTCAGCCCTGTTTCCCCTGCTGTGTCAGCCCCCAACGCCACTGCCAGGAAGTCATCCAGGATCCCATCCCTGGGGTGACACGTCCCCAGGGACCCCCAGAACCGCATCTATGAGGGGGGCATGTCCACTGGAACCCCCAAGACCCTGTTCATGGGGTGACATGTCCCCTAGGACCTCATTTTTGGGGTGTCACGTCCCTCGTGACCTCCAGGACCCCAACTATGAGTTGCCACATCCCCCACAACCCCATCCATGGAGTAACACGTCCCCTAGAACATTGACAATGAGGTGCCATCTCTCCCTGTCCTCCATGTCCCATCCTATTCCCCATGTCCCCAACTATACGGTGCCCTGTCCCCACTAACCCCCCCATACCTGTCAGATGGGGACAGCACGCCGAAGTCGAAGCTCTCCTCGGTGACAAATCGAACATCTGGGGGGACACTGAGGGTGAGCCCCGGCCGCCCCCCCACCCCGGGGGGGAAACACGGGGGACACGCAGCGCTGGTGCTGCCGTACCTCGGTCCTCGGCCATCTCCTCGGGGCACCGGGGCCACCTGCGGGAGCTGGGGGGTCACCACCGACCCCATCGGGGTCCCCCACCCCTGATCCTACCCGCCCCCCGTATCCCCAACCCCCCGCGGGGGCCCGGTGCCACCGGGCAGCGCGCGGGTGACGCGGCCGGTGCCAGGCGCCGCCGGGCTCGGTGCCACCGGCACGGGGACAGGGACGGCTCCGCCGGCGCCGGTAGGCGGGGATAACATCGGCGACCCCCGCCCGGGGAACCCACAGCCCAGCACCCCCAGCCTGCGTCCTCAGGGCCACAATGGGGAGTCCCAGCCCTGCACCCTGATCCCTGTGAGTCCCCAGTGCCACAACGGTGGTTCCCAGCCCCTATCGGGGGGGCCCCAGCCCAACACTGAGAGCTCCCAACACTGGGAGGTCGCAGCCCCACACCCGATCCCGGGGGGTCCCCAGCGCCACATTTTGATCCTCAGGGGGTCACAGCCCCACACCCTGGGGCTCCAGCCCCACACCCCGATCCCGGGGGGTCTCCAGCCCCACATTTTGATCCTCAGGGGGTTCCAGCCCCACACTAGGGGGCCCCATTCCCGTACCTAGGAGTCCCAGCCCTTCACCCCAATCCCTTGGGGACCCCAGCCCCACACTGAGGGGTCCCAGTCCTGCATCCCGATCCTGGAGGGTCCCATCCCCATCCCTAGGCCTCCCAGCCCCTACGCGGGGGGTGTCAGCCCCATAACGGGGGGATCCCTTCCCCACACCCGGGGAACCCCCCAGCCACACACCCCCAGCCAGGAGTCCCAGTCCCACACTGGGGGGGTCCCAGCTCCAGACTAAGTGGGTTCCAGCCCCACCGACGAGTCCCAGTCCCACACCCCAACCCCTTGGCGACCCCAGCCCCACACTGAGAAGGTCCCAGCCCTCACGGGCGATCCAGGCCTCACCGCCCCATCCTTGAGGGTCCTCAGCCCCCACCAGGGGGTCCCAGCCCCTCACCCCGACCCCACGTCACGCCACCCCCGCATGGGGCGGTTCATCCCCGCGCTCTGTGCCGCCTCTCCCCCCGATCTCCCCGCAGCCTCCCCCCTTCCCGGGGGTCCCGCTGTCGCCGCTGCCCCCCGCTCCCCTCCCCACCTCACCGCCCCCGGCTCCCGCTCGTCGCGCGCGCCGAGGAGGCGTGGCCCAGCGGGGGGGGCGTGGCCTCGTTCGAATTCCCCCTCCCCTTGCGGCTCAATCGCGGCGCGCCCGCCCCGGCTTCCGATTGGTCCGCGCCCTTTAAACCGCCACTCTGACTGGCCCGTCCCCTCGCCCTCGGCCTCGCTGATTGGCTCTCCCCTCTCCGGCGCCCCGCCTCCCATTGGTGCCCGCCGGGCTAGGGGCGTGGCCCGGAAGCGCGGGGTCCTTCCGCCGCCGGTGCCGCCGCAGCATGGCCGCCGTGCCGCCCGACTCCTGGCAGCCGCCCACCGTTTCCATGGAGACCACGTAAGGGCGGGGCCTTGTCCCGGTACCGGCACTGTCGCGGGAGGCCCCGCACACCCCTAGTCCCGCCCCCTTCCGCGGCACCGGGAGTACATCGGTGTCCGCCCCCTCCCTCCCCGGTTCCGGGCAGCCCCCGGTGTTCCTGAGTCCGCGGTCCTCCCGGTACGGGGCAGTCCTCAGTGTCCGTGAGCTCCCGGTGCCGGGCAGACCGTGAACTCCACAGATGCTAAGAAGCTTCCAGTGTATCCCGGAACGGGACAGCTCCGTTATCCCCCAGTATCAACCAATCCCGGTGTCCGCCCCGGCACTAGAGAGCCCCTGGTCCCCCTCCGGTGTCCCCCATGGTGTCCGTAACCCCCAGCCCCCCTCAGTACGAGGCAGGTCCCAGTGACCCCGTGGTGTCCCGTTATCCCCGGTGTCTCCCGGTACCGCACAGAAGCAGCCGGTCCGGGCTGTTTCCCCTGGTACCAAGCGCCATCCGTGTCCTCCGGGGCTCCCATTATCCCCCAGCCCCTGCAGCCCCCATTGCCCACCCCCTCTCACCCCTGTGCTCCCTGTCCCTGACTGACCCTGCCGGGGGGGAGGGGGGGTCACGCTGAGGTGTTTCCTGGTACCCTTCCCGTTCCTGTTCCCATTCCCCGTGTTCCCATTTCCCATTCCCAGCGGGGCCTGCTGGTGCTGGAGCTGTACTGACAGCATAGCCTCCTGGCTTGGGTCTGAAACTGGGGCTGGGGGTCGCAGTGGGCCTGTCAGTCAGCTGCAAGAACTGACCCCACAGGTGGAAGGCTTCACAGCAGGGTGACCCCATCTCCTGTTTCCATTCCCAGTTGTGTTCCCCATTCCCAGTGCCATTCCTGTTCCCGGTTTTCCTATTCCCAGGATGGGCCCACCTGTGCTGGAGCTGTACTGGCAGACAAAGCCCCTAGCTTTGGTCTGAAACTGGTTGTGGGAGTCACAGTGTGATGACCCTGTCTCCAATTCCCATTCCCGGTGCTGTTCCCATTCCCAGGATGGGCCTGCCGGTGCTGGAGCTGTACTGGCAACACAGCCCCTGGCTTTGGTCTGAAGCTGGGGATGTGGGTATCAGTTTGAGATGACCCCGTTTCCTTTTCCCATTCCCATTCTGGGTGCCCTTCCTGTTCCTATTCCCTGTGTTCCCATTCCCAGGATGGGCCCACTCGTGCTGGAACTGTACTGGCAACATGCTCCCCGTACCTGCAAGAACTTTGCTGAGCTGAGCCGCCGCGGGTACTACAACGGCACCAAGTTCCATCGCATCATCAAGGACTTCATGGTGCAGGGAGGCGATCCCACGGGTACCGGTGAGCACAGGCCCCTGAAATCTCCCCGGGACTCTCCCCGGTGCCAGCGGATCCTGCTGACCCCCGAATCCCCCTGCAGGCCGTGGTGGTGCCTCCATCTATGGGAAACAGTTCGAGGACGAGCTGCACCCTGACCTGAAGTTCACTGGTGAGCAGGGCCAGCACTGGGAGAACACTGGAGGGGCACCCCTGGGACCCCCAGGACCCTACCTATAGGGGGGCAGGACCCCTGGGAACACACCCATGGGATGGGATGTCCCCTGAGTCCTCATCCATGGGGTGACATGAGTCCCAGGACTCCAGTCATGGGGTGACATGTCCCGAGGAGGCTGGTCATGGGATATGTCCTCCAGGACCCTGGCCATGAGGTGGCATGTCTCCCCTGTCCCCCAAGACCTCATCTATATGGTGACCAGTCCTCTGTGTCCCCCAGAACCCCATCCATGGAGTGACATGACCCCCAGGAGCTTGGCCATGGGATGCCCTGTCCTCTGTTTCCCCATTCCTGGGGTGACGTGTCCCTGTGTCCTACAGACACCAGGATCCTGGCGATGGCCGGTGTGGGGCTGGACACCAACAGGAGCCAATTCTTCCTCACTTCCCCTAAGACCTCTCCATTGGGTGACATTTTTCCCATGATGCCAGGGCCTCAGCCATGGGATGACATGTCCATGAGACCCCATCCATGGGGTGGCATGTCCTCCATGTCCCCCAGGACCCCATCCCTGGAGTGGCATGTCCCCCAAGACCCTGACCATAGCGTGGCATGTCCCTCAGGGTGCCAGGACCCTTGGCCCATGTCCCACAGGCACTGGGATCCTGGTGATGGCCAGTGTGGGGCTGGACACCAATGGGAGCAAGTCGTTACTGATGTCCACTGTGACCCCTCGATCGGGTGACAGGTCCCCCAGGAGCCTGGCCATGGAGTGAAATGTCCCAAGGATCGCAGCCGTAGGATGATGTCCTCCAGGATCCCAATCTTGGGGTGACATGTTTCCCATGATTCCGGGATCTTGGCCATGAGATGACATCCCCCACGGGATGACATGTCCCCCATCATGCTGTGGGGTGGCATGTCCCCTATATCCCCACCCATGAGATGACATGTCCCCGTGTCCCCCAGGTGCCGGGATCCTGGCAATGGCCAATGCAGGGCCAGACACCAATGGAAGCCAATTTTTCCTGACCCTGGGCCCAGCACAGTGGCTGGATGGGAAGCACAGCATTTTCGGGAGGGTATGCCAAGGAATGGGGGTGCTGGGGCGCCTAGCCATGGTGGAGACCAACTCCCAGGACCGACCCCTCGACGATGTCAAGGTCATCAAGGCGTATCCCTCGGGGTAGGGGGTGGGGGGTACCCTCTCCAAATTGTACTGCTCGTTTGTAATAAAAAAGGTTGGATGTGGTGGGGCCCCCCCCAGAGTGGTGGTTTTTGGGGGAGGCTGTGGGGAAGGTGTCTTTGGCATGGTGGGGGTCAGGGGGGTTGTGAGCCTCCCCAAAAGGGGTTTGTGGGTGCCCTTGCAGCGGTGGGTGTCTCTCCCTTGGGACATGGAGCGGCAGCCAGACTGGAGTGGCCCCAGTTCCTGGGGGCAGAGTGGGTGCCAGAGACCCAAATTTACCCCTACTGTGTTGTGTCTGTGTGTCCCCAAAGTGTCCTGGGACCCCCGCAGAGTGTTCCCCCACCATGGACCTGTTGGATCAGTGAGCTTTGGGTGGAAAGGGGGGGATGGTGCTGTCCCCCCAGAGTGGGCTCCCCACACAGCACTGGGGACCCCCAAACTGGCAGTGGGGTCCTCCTGCCAGCACACAGTGGGTTCCCCCAGTGGGTTCCCCCCCTGGCGGTGGGTGACCCCCCAGCACTGGGTGTCCCCTCTGGCTCTTGATGTCACCTAGTGCAGGACTTGGGACAGTACTGGGAGCTGCTGGGTGTTACTGGGAATGGTGCGGGGGTGATACTGGGAGCTACTGGGGGAATAGCAGGGGACTGGGGGACTGCATCTGCAGTTGATGGGGCTGTGGGGATACTGGGGGGGTTCTGACTAAGGGGAACTAGGGCAATTGGGGGCTCATCCTGGGGAGTGGGTGGTACCGAGAGTGTCACTACAGCACAGGGGGGCGCCCTGGGAGTACCGGAGGAGTGCTGGGGTACCAGGGAGGGGGCACCGGGGGTTCGGTCTGGGGGTGATCCCGGGGCAGTACCAATGGTCCCTGGTGTACCGGGGTCTGGAGGCAGCCTCGGGGGCAATCCCAGGGCAGTAGCGGTGGTCTAGGGGCGAGCCCGAGGCTGATCCTTGGTACCGGCATCCGGGGGGTACTGGGGATGGGGAGGCGGCACCGGGCGCCTGAGGGTGATGCCGGGGATCTGAGGGCTATCCCGGGGACAGTACCGGGGTTCCGGGGCGGTACCGGGAATGAGGAGGCGGCCCCGCGGGCGATGCGGGGGAGATGCCGGTGGTCAGGGGAGGTACCAGGGATTTGGGGTTGATCCCGGGGCGATACCGGGAATCTGGGAGGGATCCCGGCGACAGTACCGGGCTTCCAGGGGGAAACTGGGCTATGGAAGCGGCTCTGGGGATGGTGCGGGGGGCCATCCCGGGGATCTGGGGGCGATTCCGAGGCGGAACCGGGGCGGTCCCGGGGATTTGGAAGTAGGCCCGGAGGCGGTGCGAGGGTAGATCCCCGGAATCTGGGGGTGATCCCGAAAATTTCGGGGCGGTCCCGGGGGCAGCATCAGGGGTTCGTGGCGGTACCGGGGAAGGGGAGGCGGCCCCGAGGGCGATCCCGGAGGCGGTGCCGGGGATCTGGAGGCGATCCCAGGGGCGGTCCCGAGCCGGTCTCGGTCTCCCCGCTAGCGGTCCCAAAGAAGACCGGGGCAGTCCCTCGGTGCGGGGCCGGGGCCGGGACCGGGAGCGGGCGGTGACCGGGTCCCGGGCGGTGACAAAGGCGGTCCCGGTCTCCCGGCGGGCGGTCCTGAATAAGACCCCGGGCAGTCCCTCGGTGCGGGGCCGGGGCCGGTGCCGGGAGCCCCGGGCGGTGCCAAGGGCGGTCCCGGGGCGGAGCCGATCGCGATCGCGGTGCCGGTGCCGGTGTCGGGGCAGCGGCGGAGCCCGGGGTATGGCGGGCCTGGGTGTCCCGGAATCGGGCGCCGGCCCCGGCCCCGTCCCGGCCACCCGCGTGGAGCTCACGGTGTCCTGCAGGTAGCGGAGCCGTGGCGGGAGCCGGCATCGGGCGGCGGGGGCGCGGGGAGGAGCTGGGAGGCACTGGGGAGCAGCGGCAGCTGGCGTTGGAAGATGCTGGGAGGCACGGGGTTGCACTGTGGTGTAGGGGTAGCTGGCGTTGGAGGGTGCTGAGATTCAGAGAGGCGCTGGGAAGCACTGGGGAGCGGCGGCAGCCGGCGTTGGAGGGTACTGGGATGCATTGGGAGGCACTGAGATCCCTTGGGATGCACTGGGAGGCATTGGAGAGTTGGGAGCAGCTGGCGCTGTAGGGCACTGGGTTGCACTGGAACGCAATGAGATGCACTGGGAGGCACTGGGAGGCACTGGAGTGCCGCAGCTGCTGGCGTCGAAGGGTGCTGGGGTGCACTGTGGTGCACTGTGATGCACTGAGATCCCCTGGGATGCACTGGGAGGCACTGGAATGCACCGGAGAGTGGGAGCAGGTGGTGGTGTGAATTGCTGGGGTGTACTGGAATGCTCTGAGGTGCCCTGGAAGGCAGCGGGAGACACGAGGGAACGGGGAGCAGTCGGCGTTTTAGAGTACTGGGAGGCACGGGGAGGCACTGGAGAGCAAGGCCGCTGGCGTTGGAGGCACTGAAATGCACTAGGAGGCACTGGGATTCACTGGGAAACGCTGGAATGTGCTGGGAGGCATTGTGGAGCATGGGGAGCACAGGTGTCGGGTATGGGGACAGAGGGGCACTGGGTGACCCAAAGGTGTTGTGGGTGCGGGGCCCTGAGGGGAGTGGGGGTCACGGGGGGGGCATTTGGGGGTCTCTGGGGCCGGGGTTGCAGGGGGGTCAGGTTGGACCCTGTGTCCCCTGCACCCGCTGTTACTCCTTGCCCACCCTGAAACCCCTGAATACCCGGCCCCCACTGCACCCCCTGTAGCCCCTGCCCACCCTGCACCCCCTGTACCCTTTCTCTGCAACCTGGGGTCCCGCTTTGGTGTCCTGACACGTGGCACTCTAACATGTGTCATGCTGTGCACCCTGTGCAGATGTGTCTGTGCACCCCAACATGTGTTGTGGGGCACATCTGGCAGTGCACCCCAACACCCAGCCATGCTCACCAACGCCCTGCTGTGCACCCCGATACACGGGCCCCCAGCGCATGGCCCCCCAAAATGTGTCAGTCATGCTTTGCACCCCAGTCCGTGTCCTGGGGCACAGCTGGCTGTGCACACCCTGCCACGCACCCTGTCACACGACTGGGCACAACCCGACACGTGGCTGTGCACCCCAACGTGTTCTGGGGCACACCTGGCCGCATAAGGGCTACACACAGTCACAGGCACAGCCAGGTGCTCACACTCACACTCACACTCACACTCACACTCACACTTCCCGCTGCCCCCCCCAGGCAGCTCCTGGACAGGGACACCTTCTCCAAGTCGGACCCACGTGAGTGGGGCAGGGGGGATGGGGTGTGTTTTAGGGTCTCTGGGGGTGTTTTGGGGGGACTCTGGGGGGCTTGGGGTTACTGGGGGTTTTGGGGTCTCTGGAGGGTGTTGTGGGCTTGGGGGATGTTTGGGTCTCTGGGGGGTTTGGGGGTCTCTGGGGGGCTGGGGGGTCTCTGAAGTATTTTGTGGGGTATCTGGGGGTTTTGGGGGGGGTCTCTGGGAGCATCAGTGTCTCTGGGGAGTGTTGTCTGGGGGTTTTGGGGCTCTCTGAGGTGTTTTGGGAGGTCTCTGGGAGTGGTGTGGTTCTATGAGGTTTTGGGGATCTCAAGGATGTTTTGTAGGGTTCTGGGCGTGTTGGAGCTCTGGGGAGTGTGGGGGTCTCTGGGGGTTTTTGGGTGGTCTTTGGGGGTTTTGGAGGTCTGAGGGATTTGGGGAGCATCTGAGCTGTATGGGGGGTGTCTGGGAGGATCTTAGGGGCTCTCTGGGGGGTTTGGGGAGTCTCTGAGGTGTTTTGGGGGGTCTCTGGGGAGTTTTGGGAGTCTCTGGGGATGCTGGTGTCTCTAAGGGTTTTGGGGGTCTCTGGAGTGTTTTGGGGGGGTCTCTGGGGGTGCCCTTCCCCCTGACCCCTCCCCCCGCAGTCTGTGTGCTGTACACGCAGCGCCCTGGCAGCCACCAATGGCGGGAGGTGAGTGACCCGATTGGTGGGGGGCAGCCAATCAGCATGTTGGGCTGTGCTCAGCTGGCCAATCGGCATGTAGGGGTGCTCTCAGCCGGCCAATCAGGATGTTGGGGTGCTGGCTGGCCAACCAATCATCAGCATGTTGGGGCAGTGGCCAATCAGCATGTGTGTTTGCCAACCCGATGGCCAATCAGCAGTCAGGGGCCATGGCCGCCCCCAGCCAAGCAGCATGAAGGATTCTGGGCTATCGGCGCGTTGGGGTGCTGGCCAAGTGGCCAGTCAGGGTGTTGGGGTGGCGGGCACTTGGCCAGTCACCAGTGAGCAATCAGCGTCTGGGGGTGCAGCACCTGGACCATGAGCACGCAGCCAGTGCCCCGGGGCACAGCAATCAGCCAGCCGGCGCCCTGGGGATCTGGGGAGCATGTCGAGGTGCTAGGCAGCCAGCCAATCAGCTGTCGGCACGCAGCCAGGCCCTGTCCCCCTGTAATTAACAGGGTGTTAATTGCGGGGTAACGAACAGGGGGTGGGACCGGGGGACGGGCGGCCCCGCGGCACAAAGCGGCACAAAGCGGCACCTGGGCCCACCCCGCCCCTGTGTGCCTCGGCCCGAACCCGCTGTCCGCCCTTGCTCCGCCTCATCCTCCCACACGTGTCCCCATGTCCCCAATCCCATGTCCACATGTCCCCGTGTCGCTGTGTCCCCGTGTCGCTGTGTCCCCATATCTGTAAGTCCCCATGTCCACATTCCCATGTCCCACTGCCCCCGTGTCCCCACCCTCATTCCCATGCCCCTGTTTTTCCTCTCCTGTGTTCACACGCCCCTGTGTTCCCATGTCCTCATGTCCCCATCCCTATGCCCCCATGTCTCTGCATCTTCATGTCTCCATGCCCCTGTGCCCATATCACCACATCCCCATGTGCCCATGTCCCCGTGTCTGTGTCCCCATATCCCTGTATCCCCATCCCCCATGGCCATGTCCTGTGTTCCCATGTTCCCATCTCCATGTCCCTGTGTCCACATCACCACATCCCCATGTCCCTGTGTCTCCATGTCCCTGTCCCCACCCCGTGTTGTCCTGTCACCCCATTATCCCTGCTGTCCCTGCATCCCCCAGTTTGGCCGGACCGAGGTCATCGACAACTCCCTGAATCCTGACTTCCTGCGCAAGTTTGTCCTTGATTATTGCTTTGAGGAGCGGCAGAACCTGCGCTTTGACCTGTGAGTGACCCCTGCGGCCCCAGGGTCACCCCCATGTCCCCCAGGGTCACCCCCTCACCACCTCAGCACAGGCCCCCAGAGTGTCCTTGTCCCCATCCCTGTTCTGTCCCCACTCCTGGACCATCACCACCCTTGTTCATAACCCTGTCCCCATCCTTGTCCCATCCCATCGTCATCCCTATCCTATCCAGTCCGCATTCTGTCCCTGACCCATCCTGTCCCTATTCACATCCCATCCCTGTCCATTCCATTGTGTCCCTATTCTACCCCATCCTGTCCCATCCTGTCCCATCCTGTACCCATCCTTGTCCCATCCTACCCCTATTCTTTTACCCATCCCATCCCATCCCATCCTGTCCCTACACCTAATCCATCCCTATTTGTGTCCCATCCCTGTCTCATCCCATCCCTGCCCCTCCCTGTCTGCCTCCCATCCCATCCCATCCCCATCCCCATCCCATCCCATCCCCATCCCTGTCCCATCCAAGGCCCCCCATGTCCCGTTCCCTGCCAACATGTCTCCTCTGTCCCCAGGTATGATGTGGACTCCAAGAGCCCTGACCTCTCCAAGCATGTACGTGCAGGATCAGCTCTGCTCCCCTGGCCTCCCTGGGATGGGCATCCCCCTGGTAACACCCAGTGTTCCTGATCCTGCAGGATTTCCTGGGCCAGGCATTCTGCACCCTGGGGGAGATTGTGGGCTCAGCCGGCAGCCGCCTGGAGAAGCCCCTGACGTGAGCCCCCCTTTGCCCCAGTGTCCCTGTGACCCCAGTGTCCCTATGCCCCCACGTCCCACCCCAGTGAAGCCCCTGATGTGAGCCCCTCTTGTGCCCCCAGTGTGCCCAGTGCCCCCAGTGTGCCCATCTTCCTCCTAGAGAAGCCCCTGACATGAACCCCCTCATCCCCAGTGTCCCCATGTCCCACCCCCAGAGAAATCCCTAGTGTGAGCCTCCACTGTGGTCCAGTGTCCCCAAGGTTCCCAGGGTCCCCATGTCCCCCCACTGGAGAAACCCCTGATGGTCGCCCCCCTCAGCCCCAGTGTCCCAGAGTGCCCATGTCTCTGCCCCAGGGAAGCCCCCAATGTGAGCCACCTCCCCCACTGATCCCAATGTCCCCATGTCCCCCCCCGGAGAAGCCCCTGACATGAGCCCTCCCTGGTGCCAGTGTCCCCAGTGGTCCCCAAGTCCCTGACATGAGCCCTGCCTGGCTCCCATGTCCCCCAAGGTCCCTTTTGGTGTGCCCAGGATGGACCCAGACCCCAGAGCTGACAGTGGCATTTTGGGGGGCTGGCTGTTTGTTTGGGGGGGGGGGTGTGGCTTTTGGCAGGAAAGACATTTTTGGGGTCTGGCTTTTTGGTGGGGATTGATGGGTCTGGCTTTTTCTTGGGGTGGTAGATTTTGGAGGGAATGTGGTTTGGAGGGGTCTGGCTTTTAGAGGGGTCTGACGATTTTGGGTGTTGGCTTTTTTGGGGCAGTTTGTTTTGTGGGAACTGACTTTTTGGGGGGCTGAATGTCTTTTGGGGACAGGCTTTTTTGAGGGGAGGAACAGCTTCTTTTTTGGATGTTGGAATTTGGCAGGGGGCGGGGCTGGTTTGGTTTTTTTTTTTTTGGACACTTCTTTTTTTTGGGAGGGGGGCTTTTTCTTGGGTGGGGATCCTCCCCATGACCCTTCAGCATGCGTCCCTGCAGGATGGGGACAGCCAGCATGCACCCCCGGGGCAGGAGACCCGCCCCGGCCGCCTCCAATGGGTAAGTTTTGGGGTGCCCAGTGCGGGGGGGACACCCCCAGGACACCATGTGTGCCCCTGCCACGCTCACATCCCATCCCGGCAGTGGCATTCTGGGGAAGAAGTGCGGCACCATCATCCTCCTCGCTGAAGAGCTGGGAAACTGCCGGGTGAGCCGCCGCAGGGCAGGGGAGGGAGCATATCTTGGGGACCCCCCAGTATCGGGGGTGGCTGAGACACACCAGCCCATGCCCCAAGATGAGGGTGATGGCTGACCATCCCCACCCTGTGTCCCTCCTGTCCTGGATCCCTCCTTCCCTCATGGAGCAGCCGCCCCCGCGGGATCCCACCCCTCAGGGGGGTGCAGGGTGGATGACGCCTCCCGATTCCACCCCCCAGGACGTGGCCACACTCCAGTTCTGTGCCAACAAGCTGGATAAGAAGGATTTCTTCGGAAAATCTGACCCGTTCATGGTCTTCTACCGCAGCAATGAAGATGGGACGTGAGCGACCCCCTTTCAAAAACACAGTGACCCTGCCACACCCCACGGGAGGGCTCAGCCCCAGCACAGGACACCCCGATGTCCCCATGGGCTGGCATTGGAGGGGGTGTCCAAAAATCCTCACTGCGCTGCGGGGGTGACAGATTGGAGGGTGTTGGGATGGGAGAGTGACCCCCTTGTCCCCCTCTTGTCCTCCCCCCAGTTTCACCATCTGCCACAAGACGGAGGTGGTGCGGAACACGCTGAACCCCGTCTGGGCAGCCTTTGCCATTCCCGTGCGTGCCCTCTGCAATGGGGACCATGACCGGTGAGCGCCAGGGGACTGGGACCCTCTGCATCCCCACTTTGGCCTCAAAGACCTCCTTCCCCTTCTTCCCCCCATCTCTAGGGTCCACTAGGACCCCTGAACCCCCTTCCCCCATCTCTGTCATACCCAGGGACCCCCTGCACTCCCATCTCTGTGGTCCTCTGAGACCCCCTGAGCCCCCTTCCCCCCCATCCATGGTGCCCCAGGACCCCCTGCAGCCCAGTCCCATCTCTATGGTCCTCCAGGACCCCCTTCCACCTGTCCCATCTCTATGGGCCCCCAGAACCCCTTTTTTCTTCTTCCCCCATCTCTCAGGTCCTCTGGGAACCCCTGCACCTCATGTCCCCATCTCTGTGGTCCCCAAAGACCCCCTTCACCCCTTATTCCATCTCCATGGTGCTCCAGGATGCCCTGAAACCCCTTCCCCCCCTCTCTGTGGTACCTCTGGATGCCCAGAACCCCCCTCACTCCATGTCTGTGGTACCGCAGGACCCCTGTCCTTTCTTTCTGTTGTCCCTCAGAATCCCTTCCCCTGTGTCTCTGGTACCCCAGGACCCCCTTTATTCCCTTCCCCCCATCTCTGTGGTCCCAAAGACCCCTGCACACCTCCTTCTCCATCTCTGTTGTACCTCAGGACCCCCTGCAGCTCCTCCACCCTCTGTGTGGCCCCCTGAGAGCCCCTTCCCCCACCTCTGTGGCCACCCGAGACCCCCAGAACCCCTTCCCCCGGCTCTGTGGTACCAGCAGCACCCACCCTCCCGGTGTTACCCGCTTCTGCCTCAGTTTACCCATCTGGGCAATGGGCATCACTGCTGCCACCGAGCCATCCCCCCCCCCCCCCCCCCCCCGCCCCAAACCAGTGTCACGAGCTGTTGTCCTCGCAAACAGCTCCTCACGCCGCTTTGGCCCCGTGTTGGACGTTGCTGTGGCAACGATGGATAAAAATATCCCAACGAGGAGGAGGAGGAAGCAGGAAAAAGCCCACAGAGGCGTCAAAACAAATCCCACAGGGAGTGGGGGGTTGTGTGTGACTGGTCCCCGGGGGAGAGGGGGGGGGGATGGGATTTGGGGGTGTCGGGGGGTGTTGGTGACCCTCCCCCCGCCTTGCAGAGCCATCAAGGTGGAGGTGTACGACTGGGACCGTGATGGCAGGTGAGCTGTGTGTGCTCCTGGGGACCCCCCACACCCTGGACCTGCACCCCCCGGGTGATGGGGACCCCCCGAATGGTGGGGAGCCCCCCATCCCTGCATCCACGGGGAGATGGATCCCCCCCGGGTGATGGGAATCCCCCCTGGCTATTTGGGACTCCCTGGCTGATGGGAAACTTCCTGGGCAATGGGAAATCCCCCATTCCCACCCCCCCCCCCCCCCGAGTGATGGGGATCCCCCGGCTGATGGAGAATCACCGGCCTCACAGCCACGACTTCATCGGGGAGTTCACCACCAGCTACCGGGAGCTGGCACGGGGCCAGAGCCATTTCAACGTGTACGAGGTGAGGGGGGATGGGCACATGGC
This sequence comes from Corvus hawaiiensis, assembly GCF_020740725.1. Classification (NCBI taxonomy): domain Eukaryota; kingdom Metazoa; phylum Chordata; class Aves; order Passeriformes; family Corvidae; genus Corvus; species Corvus hawaiiensis. The sequence goes on along the minus strand of NC_063236.1, from coordinate 4,640,822 downwards.
TGGGGGGTGCTGCACCCCCCGTGGGGGGTCACGGTCCCCAGGGTTCCTGTGCTGCATGCCTGTGTGTTGGGGTCCTAACACTGCACCCCTTGGTGGGTACGGTCCCCAGGGTCCCCTCTCTCTGCTGCACCTCTGGGCGTCAGGGTCCTTGTGTGGGTGCTACATACCCCAGGGTTCCCATGATGCAATCCTAGGGTGTTGTGGTCCCCAGGGTCCCTCCCAATGCTACACCCTGGCGTGTCATACACCCAAAGGTCCCCCTCCTCCACTCTGAGGTGTCATGGTACCCAGGCTGCTCATGCTGCAGCCATGGAGATTTACAGTCCCCAGGATCCCTGTGCTGCACCTCGGGGTGTTGGAGTCCCCACACTGCACCCTTGGGGTGTTATGGTCCCCAGGGTGCAGCACCCACAGCTGCTCCCTTGAGGGTCCCGGGTCCGCAGCCCCCACCATGGATCTGCAGCTGCACTACAATCCCCAGGGTCCCCACATGCAGCCCTGGGTGTCTCAGCCCACCATGTGCTCCTCAAGGTCCCTCTCTGCACCTCAGCACAGTGCTCCCACCGCTGCCCCCCGGGCATTCTGTGCCCCCCTGTCCCCCAGGATGTGGACAATCCCCCATGCTGCTCCCTGGGGCCTCCCATCCCTGTGAGGAGCAGCCCCCTTCCCTTCCCTTCCCTTCCCTTCCCTTCCCTTCCCTTCCCTTCCCTTCCCTTCCCTTCCCTTCCTCCCTTCCCTTCCCTTCCCTTCCCTTCCCTTCCCTTCCCTTCCCTTCCCTTCCCTTCCCTTCCCTTCCCTTCCCTTCCCTTCCCTTCCCTTCCCTTCCCTTCCCTTCCCTTCCCTTCCCTTCCCTTCCCTTCCCTCCCCGCAGGTGGTGAATCCCCGGAAGAAGATAGAAGAAGAGAAGTACCTGAACTCGGGCACAGTGAGGATGGGATGTGCGGAGGGGGGGACACAGGGGGGTGTGGCACTTTCCCCCCTGAACCCCATGTCCCCACAGGTGACCCTGCTGTCCTTCGCTGTGGAAGCCGAGCATACCTTCCTGGACTACATCAGGGGCGGGTGAGCAGGGGGCCCCCAGCACCCCCAGCTGCACCTTTGAGGGTCCCCAACACCCCCAGCTCCTTCCTTGGGGGTACCCAGCACCCTGAGCTGCTCCCTCAAGGGCAGGGAATCCCCAGCATCCCTAGCTGATCCTGTGGGAGTCCCCAGCATCCCCAGCCCCTCCCTCACTGGCAGGGAGGTCCCCAGGACCCACTGTTGCTCCCTTGAGGATGGGGGGCGGGGAGAGGGGGGGAGGTTCCTTCTATCCCCAACTCCTCCCTGTGGGGTCCCCAACACCCCCAGTTGCTCCACTTGGGGTCCCCAGCACACCTAGCTCCTCCATTGGGGGTCTCAGCACCCCCATCCAGATGCCTCCTTGAGGGCAGGGGGTCCCCATCACCCACAGCTGCTTATTGGTAGTCCCCAGAACCTGCAGTTGCTCCTTTTGGAAGTCTCCAGCACTCCCAACAGCTCCCTTTGGGGTCCCCAACACCCACAGCTACTCCTTTGTGGAAAGAGGGTCCCCACCATCCCCATCTTCTCTATTTGGGGTCCTCAGCACCCCCACCCAGATGCTCCCTCGTGGGCAGGGGCTCCCCAGCACCCCAAATTGGTCCTTTGGGGGTCCCCAGCACCCCCAGCCACTCCCTTGATTGCAGCATGGTGACACCTCAGTGCAGGGACGCTTGGGGGTGCTCTGAGTTGGGGGATGGGTGCACCAAGTCCAGCCTGTGGCCCCAGGGGTGTCCCCACCCCAAACCCATGGGTCACCCCGTGTCACCCCAAGGCCATTTTGCCCCCCCAGGACCCAACTCAACTTCACAGTGGCCATCGACTTCACGGCATCCAATGGTGAGTGGGGGCTGTGTCCCCCCAGGGGATTTATTTGGGGCAGTTGTAACCAGTTTGGCGTCATGGTGGTGTTATCCTTGTCACCAGTTTGGGGCCATGGTGGTGTTGTCCTTGTAACTGTGTTGGGGACATGGTCATGTCTCCCTTGTCACTGGGTTGGGGTCATGATGGCATTGTCCTTGTCGTGGGTTTGGGGCCATGGCAGTGTTATTTTTGTCACTGTGTTGGTACTATGGTGGTGTCATACTTGTCACCAGCTGTCACTGGGTTGGGGATTTGGTGGCACCATCATTGTCATTGAATTTGGGACAGAGTGGTGCCATTCTTGTCACTGGGTGGGGGTCATAGCAGTGTCATCTTTGTCACTTTGTTGGGGACAGAGTGTCATCCTTGTCTCTGTGTTGGTTTCATGGTGGTGTCATCCTTGTCACCAGCTGTCACCAGGGTGGGGATGTGGTAGCATTTGGGGACATGGTGGGATTATCCTTGTCCTTGTCACTGTGTTGGAGAGATGGTGTCATCCTTGTCACTGGGTTGGGGCCATAGTAGTGCCATGGTTGTGGGGATGCTGGGGATGTTTTGGGGGTGCTGGGGGGATTTTGAGGGTTCTGGGGGGGGCTATGGGGGTGCTGGGGGGTGCTGAGCCCCATGCCCGTGCAGGGAACCCCTCGCAGCCCACGTCCCTGCACTACCTGAGCCCCTTCCAGCTGAATGCCTACAGCCTGGCACTGCGGGCTGTGGGGGACATCATCCAGGACTACGACAGTGACAAGATGTTCCCAGCCCTTGGCTTTGGTGCCAAGGTCCCCCCGGATGGGCACGTGTCCCACGAGTTCCCACTGGTGAGGGGCCAAGGAGGGACAGGACTGCGGATGAAGGGTGGTGTCCTTGTCACCCAGTTGGGGACATGGTGGGCTAATCTTGTCACATTGTTTGGGACATGGAGGTATCATCCTCTTCCTTGGGTTGGGGCCATGGTGGTGTCGTCCTCGTCACTAGTTTGGGGCCATGGCGGTGTTGTCCTTGTCACCAGATTAGGAAAGGACATAGTGGTTGTCCTTGTCAGCAGTTTGGGGTCACAGTGGTCTCATCCTTGATCACCAAGTTGGGTAAATGGTGTGTTTGGGTTGGATTTGGATTGGGGATATGGTGGTGTCATCCTTGTCCTTGGGTTGGGAACATAGTGGCATCATCAGTTTGTCACTGTTTTGGGGTCATGGCAATGCCATCCTTGTCACATTATTTGGGACATGGTGGTATCATTCTTGTCACAGGGTTGGGGACACGGTGGTATTATCCTTGTCACCGTATTGGGGATATGGTGGTGTCATCCTTGTCACTGGGTTGGGGCCGTGGCAGTGTCATCCTTGTCACCAGATTAGGGACATGGTATTGTCTTTGTCACCGGGCTGGGGACGTGGTAGCATCATCCTCATCACCAGGTTGAGAATGTGGTGGTGTGGTCTTTGTCACTGTGCTGGGCATGTGATGGTGTTGTCCTTGTCACCAGTTCTCACTGTATTGGGGACATGGTGGCATTATTCTTGTCCCTGGGTTGGGGATGTGGTGGCATTTTCCTTGTCACTGGGTTGGGGCCATGGCAGTGTCATCCTTGACCCTGAGATGGGAACATGGTGGTGGTCTCCCTTGCCACCACATTGCGGACATGGTGGGATCATCCTTGTTAGCATTTGGGGGCTATGGCAGTGCCATCCTTGTCTGTGCGTGGGGTCTGTGGTGTCACCCTGTCCATGGCTGGGGGCTGTGGTGTCACCGTGGTCCTGGTGACCCTGCGGCAGAATGGGGATGCATCAAACCCAGCGTGCCGCGGCATTGCGGGGGTGCTGGAGGCATATCAGCGCAGTCTGCGCCGCGTCCAGCTCTACGGCCCCACCAACTTCGCCCCTGTCGTCAACCACGTTGCCCGGTAAGAGGGGCCCCGTGCCCTGGGGTGGGGTCCCTGTGCCCTCTGGCGTCACACAGGGTCCCCCCAGCTCGGCGGCCACGGTGCTGGACGGGTCCCAGTATTTTGTCCTCCTCATCATCACTGATGGTGTCATCTCTGACATGGCCCAGACCAAGGAGGCTATCGTCAATGTGAGACCCCTGTGGTGGTGCTGGGGCAGGTGGTGGCACCCCTGGTGCTGGTGGGGGGAGCTGTAAGCCTTGGGTGACGGGGCAGTGGGGAGGGATTGGGACCCTTGGTGGGGTAGGAAAGGTTGGGGACCCCTGGGTGCTGGGGGGTTGAGGAGGGGCTGGAACCCTTAGCGGGTGGGAAGGGGCTTGGACCCCTGGGTTCTGAGGGGTTGGGGGTGGCTGGGACCCTTTGGGTGATGGGGTGGGTGAGGAGAAGCTGGGACCCTGAAGCTGGGTGGGGGGGGTGGGTTGGGACCCTTGCTTGCTGGAGGGATGGAGAAGGGGCTGGGAGCCCTGGGTGCTGGGGGAGGGTGTGGACCCCTGGGTGTTGGAGGCAGTGAGGAGGGACTGGGAGGTGGGAAAGGACTCCTGGGGTCAAGAAGGGGCTGGGACCACAGCGTTTGGCGTGTAGGGGTGTCTAGGACCCCTGGGTGCTGCAAGGAAGCTGGGGAGTTCCTGGGACCCCCCCCAGTGCTGGTGGGGAGGGGTCTGAGACCCTTGAGTGATGGGGGGTGCTGAGGGACTGGAATCCTTGGGGGAGGGGGTGTTGGCACCCCTGGGTGCTGTGGTGGGGGAGCGGCTCATTTGGTGGTAGCATCATTAAATTTTGTGAGACTCCCTTCACCCCCTGGCTCCCTCAGGCTGCCAAATTGCCCATGTCCATCATCATCGTGGGGGTTGGCCAGGCCGAGTTTGATGGTAAGATTTGGGGGCTGGGGGAACTAGGGGAAGGCTGGGGGGATGGGGGAGTCCCTTGGCCACTGGAGCTATGAGTTGAATGTGTCAGCATATGAATGGGCTCAGCACACCCCAGCGAGGGGACTTGGGGGTTCTGGGTGTGGGGTTGGGAGGGACATAATAAGATCCCACCCTGAAGTGGGGAGCACTGCTGTGCTGCTGACCTCCCCCCTGCATCTCCCCCAGCCATGGTGGAGCTGGATGGGGATGACATCCGCATCTCTTCCCGTGGCAAAGTGGCCGAGCGTGACATCGTCCAGGTACCGACCGACCTCACCAATGAGAGATTTGGGGACCTAGCAGGGTGGTGGTGGGGGGTGCCCTGGGGACCTCAAATCAGCCCCGTTACTCCTGGGGTGCACTGGGTGGGACTGGTGTGGAGGGATGACAAGGTGGACTGGGATTTGGGCAGCACTGGGATTTGGGGGCACTGGGACATGAGGGGGATGCTCTGGGACAATGGGATGCAATGGGTTTGGGATGCACTTGGATGGGGGAATGCACTGGGATTTGGGGGTGCACAGGGACATGATGGGGGGGCTTCACTGGAAAAAGAGGGTGCACTGAGATTTGGGATGTACCTTGGAATGGGGGTGCAGTGAGACATGGTGGTGTATTAGGATATGGGGGGGCACTTCAGCATGAAGGGGGTTGGTACTGGGAAATGGGGGGGCCGCTGGGATGTGGGGGCCACTGGGACATGGAGGGGCAAGTACTGGGATATGGGGTTGCACTGGGACACGAAGAGGGGGTGTACTAAGACTTGGGGGGGGGGGCTGTGCTGCGAAAAAAGGGTGCAATGAGACTTAGCATGTTCCTGGATGTGGGGAGGAGCCTGGGACCTTAGGAGGCACTGGGACATGGGGGAACATTGGGATATGGTGGGGGGGCCACTGGGATATGGGATGTACCTGGATGGGGGGGCACTGGGACATGAAGGAGGAGTGTATTGGGGAAGGGGGGATGCACTGGGGAATGAGGGGGGCACTGGGATGCGGGGGGCACTGGGACATGAGGAGGGTGTGCTGGCAAATGAAGGGGGCACTGGAGTATTGGGATGGACCTGGATGTGGGGGGCAGTGGGACATGGGGGTGTACTGGGAAATGGGGGGGGGGCACTGGGATGTGGGGGCTATGGGAAAGGGGAGGCACAGGGATATGGAGGGGCATTGGGGCTTAGGATGCACCTGGATGTGAGAGGCACTGGGACATCAGGAATGGGGAGGGGACACTGGAGCTGCCGTGTGTGAGACACAAGGTTCCGGGGGCTTCCCGGCCCTGGACCCCCTCAACTGCTCTGCCCCCTTGTGCTCCCCCAGTTTGTTCCATTTCGTGACTACATGTCGGGGGGCCCCGGCGCGGGGCTGAGCATGGCAGGGTTGGCACGGGAGGTCCTAGCCGAGATTCCTGACCAACTCCTCTCTTACATGAAGGCACGGGGCATCAAACCCTCCCCCGTCCCTCCCATACCCCCTGAAACCCCCCCACCCTGACTGCCCACCCCCGACACACCATGTCCCCTCACCCTACCCCAGGACCCTCTATCCAGGGATCAAAGGCAGCCATACTCTGCCAGGGACTTGGGACCGTAGGTCCCTCTCCTCCCCTCCACAACCTCGGGGTCCCCCCCAATCTGGGGTCCCCTCCCCAATCCGGGTTCCCACCACCACCCCCATAAAACAGCTTTTGGGTTTCCCAGGGGGATTGGGATGGTGTTGCCTGAGCATCCTTGGCCATGGGACCCCCCCCAATATCCATCCAGGACTGTCCTGCCCACCCCCCAAAAAGGGGCAGGGGGTCTTCACTCTCCTGACCAGAAAGCCGGGGTGCGCAGGAGCCTCCCCCAAATGTGGAGTGCCCCCCCCCAGGGTGATGCATGACCCCTTCTCACCCCACCAGCTCCCCCAAATCCATAGACCCCCCTCCATTTTCTGGGCTGATCCCAGTGGGGTCCCCGGTGTTTTTTGTGTTCCCCCTTGCCATGTCGCGTGTCCATGTGGGTTTGTATTGAGTTGCCTTAAATCGCAATAAATGATTGTGGCTTTAATTACAGCCCCCTCCCCCGGGACTCCCCAGCATCTCCCCTAAAAGGGCCCCCCCCCCCGTGTGTGACCCTCCGACTCCCTCAGCTCTGACCCCTCCCCATCTGTGTCTGCCCCACCACGCTGTGACCCCCCCACCCGCTGTGTCACCCCCACAACCTGTGCTCCCCCCAGCTGTGTGTGACACCCCAGCTCTGACCCCTCCCCAGCTGTGTGACCCCACACACACTGTGTGAAGCCCCCCAAAGGTATGACCTCCCTGGCTGTGTGTGACCCTCCCCCCAGCTGTGACACCCCCCAACTGTGTGATGGCCTCCATGTCTGATATCCCCTGGCTGTGTGTGATGCCCCCACACGGTGTGACCCCCCGGGCTTTAGCATCCCCCCCCAGCTCTGATCCCCCACCAGCTGTATGACCCCCCTCCCCCCACTGTGTGACTGTGTGTGACCCCTCCAACTGTGTGACACCCACCCCCCCCCCCCGTGTGACTCCCAAAATTGCAAATACACAGAAACCACCTGGGGTGCGGGAGGGTTGGGTTATTTACAGGACTCTGCCCCCCTGCACCCCAAAACTGCTTGAACGGGGCCCTGAGAGGCCGGGGGGCTCACAGAGACACCACACCCCAACTGAGGGGGGCATAAAGCCCCTGAAACCCAAGTTGGGGGGGTTACAGGGACCCCACATCCCACTGGGGGATTCACAAAGTATCCACACCCCAGTTAGGGGGGTCACAAAGCCCTCACACTCCACTTTCAAGGGGTAACAAAGCACCCCCCAACTGTGTCTGGGGGGGTCTCACAAAGCCCCCAACTGTGGATATACTCACAGCACTCTTAGCCAGCCAGGCTCATAGTTCAGTGCCTTAGAAAGCCCAGAGCTGCCTAGATAGACTGCACGGGCGATCTGGCACTTCCGTAGCTCCAAAAGGGGCAAGTGGTAGCTGCAGAGCTAATACCAAGAGCAGAAACAAAGAGGTAGAAATGTAGCCCTCGCTCTGTGCTTTAATCCTGCCCGGAGATTGCGCTCGGTCCGAGACAGAGACACACGAGCTGGCAGCAGAGGGGGCAGCAGAGCCAGGCCCACTCCGTGCTCTGTCTTTTATTCAGGGAAGGGGAAGGGGAGAACTGGGGGCGGACCGGGGGTAACCGGCCTATCAAACTCTGCTCCGGAGAGTCTGAGTTACTTTCGGTTTTACCCGCGCTTAGAACAAAGGGCATTCAGAGCACAGGGCAGGGGCAGGTCCCGGGAGGGGCAAGGGCAGCTCCCTCGGGCAGGCAGCAACACCCAACCCCAACTGCGGGGGGTCACAAAGTGCCTACGCTCCAACTTGAGGGCGTTATAAAACCCGTGCACCCAAACTGAGGGGATCACAGACACCCCACATCCCAGCTGGGTGAGGTTGCAAAATGCTCACCCCCCAGTTTGGGGCTCACAAAACCGCTGCACTCCAATGGGGGGATGAAAAAGCTTCCTCCCCCCCTGGCTGCAAGGTAGGGGTTGGTTTAGGTCCCCCTCTCCCAGCAAAGAAGTGGCTTTCCAGTATAAGGAGACCAAACCTATCTGGGGGTACTGGGAGGGAAACCCCATGATGGGGTGGCTGCTCTCAACCCCCCTTCCTGCACCCCTTCAGGCTGCAGGGGCCCTCCAGACCCCCAAATGGCTTCAAGATTCCATTCTTTATTGCTGCATTTCCTTCGGCCAAGGTCAGCCCCGGGGAAAAGGGGAACAGATACCGAGGGGGCACAGACCCGAACTGGCACACCAAACATGCGGGACCTCCCCTAAATTGGGCAGTGGAGTGGCATCATGTTGCTGTGGAGAAGGAAAAGACGGGGAAAGCTCCTGAGCCCTCCCCACAGCAGGGCTGACACCACGGGGGTCATCTTTCCCCTGGAGGCTGTCAGGGGTTGTCCCCTGAAATAAAACACTCCAAGTAAAGTGAGAGGAGGGGCAGATGAAACCCTGCATGTATGCCCCCCTACACAAGAGTAGGGAGAGGGTCCTTGACTGTTTGGGGGGCTTTGCCAGTTTGGAGGGGTCCCTGACTGTTTGTGGGGGTTCCTGACTGTTTGGGAAGGTCCTTGCCTATTTGGGAGGACCCACTGGGGCGAGGGGAGGTCGGGGGGGGGGGGTCCAGAAAGGCATCTCCAGAGGCTGCTACTCCAGGAGATCGTGAGGAGGGATGGAATTGTCACACACTGGGGTCCCTCCACATTTATCCATTGGGCCTGCCCCAAACACTCACCTCTTTCGAATCATTGTGGAATAAACCCTTGGGTTAGGGTTAGGGTTGGGGGTTAGAGTTGGGGGTCTGGGTTAGGATAAGGCTTATGGTTGGGGGTCAGGATTAGGATTAGGATTGGGGGTGAGGGTTGGAGGTTAGGATTAGGGTAAAGGTTAGGGTTAGTTTTTCACTCCGTTTTCTGTCTAGAGCATACCCAGAAATGTCCCATTGGGGGGGGGAGGTCCTCCTTTCCTACAGTCACTGCCATACCGGGACCAGACACGGATCGGGGGTGGGATGTGTGCTGGAGCAAGCTCCGCAGTCAACCCCTTCCCCCTGAAAAACAGGGCAGAATCTGGAAATCTCTCTTCAAAGTCATCTCTGCTCTTGCACTGCTGAAAGCCGAACCTGTGTTCGTCTCAGCCAAGAATCTAAGAGCCCCGGCACAGTGGCGCCATAAAGCCCTGCCCCACTCCATCACCCGCCGGTAGCCTCGGGCCCCCTCACGCCCGGCCCGGCCCTTGGCGCGCTGCCTCCCCCGACCGGGCCGCACCTGTGGCCGGGGCTGTGCCCGTGTGCGGCCCTGCGAGCGCTGCAATTCCCCGCGCTGAGCGGGGCCAGCACGCTGCTCGCATTGACAGTCGAAAAGGACTTTGCATGGCCACCCCCCTTTGGCCCTCCGACTCCGCTTTCGGCCCCAAGCAAAGCCCACCCTGCTCCCGGGCCCCGTGGCACCGCCCCCGCGACCCGCCCCTGTCCTCCTAGCCCATTTGGATTGGCCGCTCGCCCGCCGCCGTAGGCATTCCCTCTGGCAAAGGGGCGAGCGGCGGCGCCTGCGGAGCCACGCGAAGCTCTCCGCGCTGGGCCGGTGCGGGGTCCGCTCCTCGCTTCAGCTGCGTCCCGTTTGGCGGCTGCAAGGCCGCGGGGATGAGGACGGAGGGAGGGGGGAGTAACGGGGGAGGGGCTTTCCATATACCCGGGACAGCGGCCTTTGAGGGTCCCTCCACCTCCGCGGGGGCTTTTGGGGGACGCGGCAGGGACCAGTAGGGGCGGAGCAGAGCCTACAAATAGAGGGGGGAGATTTGCGGGTGGGGGACACAGGGACGCCCCAGAAAGCCTCTCAAATTGTCCCTTTGCGTTCCCCATACAGGCCTCATTCACCCTTAAAATGGTTTCAAAGTGCCCCAAATCTTGTCCACGGGTGGGGGGGCTGGCAGGGGCATCAGGACACACCTGTGTCCCAGCAGCTGCGTGCCCAGCCAGGACATGGGGCTGGGGCTGCTCCCAAAGTTCCCCCGCTCCAATGACACAGCCGGACATGGACATGGGCTGGGGGGGAGAGGGGCACAGGGCGGGAGGGCTGGATCAGGCTTTACTGTCCACCTGCATGCCATGAGTGAGTACAAAATCTACCTGCATCCTCTGCAGCATGCCATCCTGGAGCAGAGCCATTCCCAAAGGAAATCATGAGCCCATGGCAAGCCACTGCCGGAGCAGGATCCTGGCAGGGCCTGTGGAAGCCAAGAGAGAGGAGCCCACCTGGAGCAGGTTCCTGCCAGGATTAATGATGCCATGGGTTCCCACCAGGGTCTCGTTGCTTCCAAAAGGCCCCACAGTGTCACTATGGCTCCTCGGTTCCACCAGGTTTCATTCATAGTGTCACAGTGGTGCCCAGAGTCCCATCAGCTTCCCTAGCATCCCCACGGTCTCCAGGCTTCCCTGAGGTTCTGTGGTGTCACAGTGGAGCCAGGGTTCCCTCAGGTTCCATAGCATCACCACGGTCTCCAGGGCTCCCGGAGCTTCTGTGCTGGTGTCACAGTGGAGCCAGGGTTCCGTGTAGGTCCCCAGCATCACAAAGGCTCTCCTGGGAGCCACGGGTCACAAAGCACCGTGGGTTCAGTCAGCCCCGCAGTGTCCAAGTGGGCCCGTGGCTTTAGGAGCGGGTGGCTGGGCATTGCTGCTCCCCGTGCTGGTTTGGCCAAATTTAGTAATATATCCTCTGAGAAAAGGCAGGTTACAAACCACCCCTCCCCCACCAGGTTCGGGAAAAAAACTTTTTCCTTTTTCCTCAAAGGAAAGTGAAAGAGATAAAAACTATTTATTTAACAAATACACAGGAAAAAAAATACTAATGCTAAAAAATGAAACCTCTCGCTGTAGAGAGAAAACCTGGGAAAATTTCAGAGTCCTTTCGTAGTCTCTCTCTCTCCCCCTCCTTGGAGCTGGGATGGGGTGGTGGCCCCACCTCCAGGGCCAAGGTCTCAGTGGAAATGCCTCCCGATGTATTCTGATGTTGAAACAGTCCAGCAGAGAAGAAGGGGAAAAAAAAGAAGTCCCAGGAAAACAGAAGTTCAACTCAGTCTCTCTCCAGAGAAAAAGAAAGCAGAAAACTGGCTGGAAAGCAAGCTGCTTCCTCCCGCTCCCGCCGCTGCAGAAGCAGACAGGTTTTGTCTCTGTGCCCTCGGAACATGAAAACAAACTGCTTTGAAAAAGTACACTTTTCTCTCTCTCCTCTCAGGCTCAATTTAAAGGCATAGAAAGGCATATATACTAATTTCTGGGCATAGTGCAGCAATAGGGAATACAACATCGTCACCCCAAGACAACAGGAGAAGCAGCAGGGACAGCGTGCGGACAGTGCCATGGCCACTTCTGTGGCCACTCGTGTCTCTGTGCCTGGCACAGCTGTGGTTTGTAACACCGGCTCTGGCTCCTTAGGTGTGCGGGTGACAGTCACGGCCTGGAGCACGGCTGCTCGAGGGGAATGCCCTGGGGCACGAGGACAGCAGGGATTTGTTCCCCACACGCTGCAGCTCCCTGTGCCAGGTGAGACCCAGCCCCTGTGCAAAGCCAGCCCTCTCCGAGAAACCACCAGGGCCGTGCAGTCCCGCAGCTCCCTGCAAGGCCCAGCTTTGGCATCTTCGAGGCCCAAAGGCCAGTGCCAGACAGTTTGCCCCTGACATTTCTGTCTAGAGCTGAGCCAGAAATGTCCCATTGGGGGGTGCCCCTTTCCTGTCACAGTCACTGCCATCCCAAGAGCAGATCTGGGGTGGGGGTTGGGGGGGAAGGTGGGCGGGAGCAAGCTCTTCAGTAAACTGCCGCCCTGCAATAGAGGGCAGAATCTGAAAGTCTCTCCTCGAGGCCATCTCCGCTCTTGCACTGCTTAAAAGCCCAAAGGTGCACTTCATGTCAGCCGGGAAGCTGAGCCCCGGCACAGTGGCGCCATAAAGCCCTGCCCCACTCCATCACCCGCCGGTAGCCCCGGGCCCCCTCACGCCCGGCCCGGCCCTTGGCGCGCTGCCTCCCCCGACCGGGCCGCACCTGTGGCCGGGGCTGTGCCCGTGTGCGGCCCTGCGAGCGCTGCAATTCCCCGCGCTGAGCGGGGCCAGCACGCTGCTCGCATTGACAGTCGAAAAGGACTTTGCATGGCCGCCCCCCTTTGGCCCTCCGACCCTGCTTTCGGCCCCAAACAAAGCCCAACCTGCTCCCGGGCCCCGTGGCACCGCCACCCCCGCCAGCCCCTCTTCTCCTTGCCATCTTTGGATTCGCTGCTGATGTGCCATAATTGGCGTTTGTTCTGGCAGCAGCACTGGCCAGTGGTGCCTCTGGAGCCTCAGGAACCCCCTCATGCTGGGCTGGCACAGGGTCCCCTCTTCTCCACGGCCTTGTGTCATTTGGTGGCTGCCAGCCTGTGGGGACAGGTCAGGATCAAGTGTCAGGGTCAGGGGTCAGGGTTAGGAGTCGGTGTTAGGGTTAGGGTTAGGGGTCATTGTTAGGCTGAGGGTGAGATTTAGGGTTGGGGTTAGGGGTTAGGGGATTCAGCCAGATGAGCAACAATCAGTAGTTTTATTATGTGCCAGTGTAGTCTTTCACTCTCGCAGATCCCAAAAAGCTTAAAACATCCAGCAGCTGCTTCCTTGCAACAAGCCCTGTAGCAGGGGGGGGTCCCGGGAGCAGGAGAATCCAGCCGGAGTCACGATATGAACACCGATACGATTTGAGCATCGTGCTCCAGTTTTATTGTTCGGTTACACCAAGTTATACTTTTTCCAAAGTTCACGCCCCTTTCCCATGAGAAAGCCTCTAAGCAACAGGGGAGCTGACCACTGTATACCCCTTCCCAAGGCTGTTCAAGGCTGCCAGCTAGCAGGTGCCTTGCAAGCCTGTTTTCAGCCTGAGGCCCCGTCAGGGGTACTTCTGCAACAGCCCTGGGATGCCCAAGCCCTCCTGGGGTATCCTATATTCCACAAGGAATCCCTCTACACATCCCCCGTTTTCTTTTTGGGCAACCCAGGTCTGGTCGATGATTTTTTGCAGCCCTCCTTTAAGGCAAAAAAAATACACCCAAGCATTATTAAACCTAAAATAACTACAAATAGCAATTGGCAGCCTTCTACTACCAAGGTACGCAACCATCTGGTGATACCCAGACCCTTAAGCCAATCTCCAATAGGGTCATCTGTCTCCCGCAAGTTGTGCAGGTCCCTCTGGAGGTCAGAGAGGTGCTTGTGAATTGGGACAGAGGGTCAGAAAGATTCATACAGCACATACCCTGGAACTCTTCACAGCTGTGGCCATGAGCTAGTAGTAGAAAATCAATGGCTGCTCGATCTTGTAATATTGTATGTCTAACACTAGTAACATCTACGCTTAACTCATCAAGCATCTGCGAAGTTATGTTTAACTTATCCCTCTCCCAGCAAGCAAATTTATGCAAAATAGCATGAGCCTTGGCTGCTGAAGCACCAGGTACAAACATAGATGCTAGCCAAATTGACTGCCTTCACTCTATCTAAATGGGCGGACAGCTGATTGAAAATGTCTACTAATGCTCCTGTCTCAAGACAGTCAAAAACAATTTCTCACTCTACCTCTGTGTTTGGTGCTATACCCAAAAATTTATGCAACTCTCCTTCTTAGTTTTGCCTTTGGAGAGGGTTCCCCGACACCCACCACAAGTCACTAGCAACCACCCAGGGCAGCTGTTACATTCGCCCCAGGGTCTCGCTACTTCTCCTGCTACGGAGAGTGGTGGATCTGGCAAGTCCTCAGCTCCCTCACTCTGCCACGTCTGCAGCCTCTCCCAAGGCTTCTCGGGATGGAGATCCCAGAGTTCCAGCTGTTGAAGTAGTGGCGCCACTTTCCTCAGGAGCTGATGCTGACTGTGCCTTCTCGCTTCGGGGTCCTGTATGCGTCACACGGCACCACTTGCTGGGCACCCCTCTGGTCAGTGCTGCAGCGATGACTTGTCCCTGTTGTTGCAGGACATTCTGCAGTGTTGCAGTAAAAGCAGCTGTTTGAGATGACTGTTCTGCATGGGTAGCACGTACGAGCATCTCGTCTACACCTGCTCCTTGGGGCAGCATGGCAAGAATTGTCTTAGTTTGCCTACTAGCATTTTCAAATGCAAGTATTTGGAACATTTGCTCTTGGAGCTCTTCAGAGAGCTCAGTTGCATCCTTTAAGGCTGCTGACAAACAGTCGATGAACTGACCATATGGTTCTGACAGCCCCTGTCGGACTCCTGCATACGGGGGAGACTTCTTCTTTTCAGGTACTGACAACAAGGCTTTGTGGGCAAGAGTCTGTGACAGCTGATGAATGACTACGGGCATGGTCAGCTGTGTTACTGGCGCCCCGTAAGCTCCGCTCCCAGTTAGCATGTCAGCTTGGAGTGCATAACATCCTGCCTTGCCGAGTCCAGCAACTCTCGCAGTGAGTGGACGGGTGCTGCTGTGCCTTTAATCGGTTTTCTCGCGGCCAGCCCGAAGAACCGTGCTACCCCGGACTCCACTCTGGTCTCTGGCTGCCGCTCCATAAGACCCCCGTCTGTTTCTTTCCCAGAGCTGCTACTCTCTAAGGCCTCTATGGCAGCCGCGGCCGCAGCCACTGTCCTCTCTGTTTTCATCTCTGCGAGAGTGCCAGTTACTGCCCTCCAGGTTAAGCCGAGAGCTTTAGCTTCTTTAGCTTCCTTTCCTCCCTCAATCGTGGACAGCCACAATTTATATCCAACTTCCCCCCACGCTTCGGTTGAAAATAAAAGCGAAGTGTAACTTAATAATGCATGTTCCTGGGCCCACATAACGAGGGCTTTCAGATCTTGATCTTTCACAATCTCGCCTCTCATAGAGAGAATATTAGCTAGGAGTTGAGGTCCTGCCCCATAGTCCATAGCTTCTTGGGGTACCCGCTCGGCCGCGCGAAAATACGGTCTCTGGCCACTCGGCTTTGAGGTTTAGCCCCCGGCTTTACTCGACTTTGGGACTTATCCTCCGGCTTTCTATTCTGCTTTGAGACCGGGCCCCCAGCTTTACTCGGCTTTGGGGCCACCCGCTCTGGTTCCCCTGGCTCCGCCGCACCGATACGATGAAATTCGGAGTCTTACTGCGTTTAAGCAAATCTGCATGAAGCAAAACTCACTCGGGCCCCAGATTGGGCGCCACGTGTAGCAGGGAGGGGTCCCGGGAGCAGGGGAATCCAGCCAGAGTCACAATACGAACACCGATACGATTTGAGCATCGTGCTCCAGTTTTATTGTTCGGTTACACCAAGTTATACTTTTTTCCAAAGTTTACACCCCTTTCCCATGAGAAAGCTTCTAAGCAGCAGGGGAGCTGACCAGTGTATACCTTTTCCCAAGGCTGTTCAAGGCTGCCAGCTAGCAGGTGCCTTGCAAGCCTGTTTTCAGCCTGAGGCCCCGTCAGGGGTACTTCTGCAACAGCCCTGGGATGCCCAAGCCCTCCTGGGGTATCCTATATTCCACAAGGAATCCCTCTACAAAGCCCCACAGCCAAAAGCGAGGCCTGGCCTTCACTTTCCCCTTACAGCCTACAAACTCTGCCAGACATACGGGTGACTCTCACTTTCCTTCTCAGCTACATGTGGAAGCACATGCTCTCAGTGTCGCAGAGTCCTCAGCGAAACCAAACAGTGGGTCCACTTCAAACCGCTAAATGTGCCAGGACAGAAAGCTTTCACTGACCTTACCTTGCCTTCTCCTTGCAGCCTTTCCTCTTCAGAGCACGCACTGAAGCTATGCACTTTGCTTCTCAGCTGAGTGTATTGTCACATTGCCAGAGTCCCATACATCCATCTCCTTCTCGCCCAGACAAACTGCTTCTGTCGAAACATGCCGATGCTACGTGCTTTCCTTCTCAGCTATTCGCACCGTCACATTCTGTGTCCCGCTTGCAGTCTGAGTCTAAACCCAGAAGTTTCTGGCACATCTCACATGCACAGATGCAAGGAGGAAAAAATTGCTCTGACCTTGCCACTTATGCTCGAAAATGTCCATTGACTCTGCAATGAAATGACAGCTTTCTTTGCTTTACATCCTGCAAACTTCACACTCACACAAACACACATGCGCATGCACACACACACACTGGAGCTATGTGCTTCCTTTCCTTCTCAGCTGAACTCACCCATCCCCCACCTTGGCTTTCTCTACTGCTTTGCTCTTGGCCTTGCCACGCATGGACTGTTCCTTTTAGGACACCCACTGTGTTGCCTATCCCTCCCTTACATCTCCTCTTCTTTCCTATCCAACTTTGCATTTCCTTGCCTGTTCTGATCATTCTTTTCCTTTGCCTACCCGACCCATCCATGTCCTTCCCTTGCCCTTCCTGCCAATCCAGTTCCTTTCATTGACTTGCTCACCTATCCCTCACCTTGACTTCCATATCACTATTATCCTGGCCTTGTTGTGCATGGAATATTTTTCCTAGGACACCCATTGCCTTGTCTACCCCACCCTTGCGTTTCTTTGCCTTACCTTTAATATGCAGACTTACATTTCCTTGCCTTTCTTGTCCCTTCCTTTACTTTGCCTTGCTTCCCCACACCTTGCATTGCCTTCCTGTACCCTCTGTAGCCTTCCCTTGGCCTTCCTTCCCTCCACTGCCTTGCATTGACTTGCTCACATATCCCCCACTTAACTTGCCTTCCCATTTGTCCAGTTCCAGCCTTTCATTTCCTTCTCCTTCTAGGACTCTCATTGCCTTGCCTGTCTCTCCCCTGTCTTGCCTTGCAAAGCCACCGCTTGCCTTGCTTTGCCCTTGAAGGCATTCCTTGCCTTGCATTACATTGCTCACCTCTCCTCCACCTGGAATTCAAGACTCCTCTTTTTGTGGAATTTCTTCAGCTTGCCTTGCCCTGCCTGCTCCTCCTAGGACTCTCAAGGCCTTCACATACCTCCAGTGTTTCAGGAGCATGTGAGGGGAAGCCCAGAGGAGGTGACGTACAAGCACACCTGTCTGTCCTGGCAGCTTTTTTTTGGGACCAATCCTTGCATGTCTGGAATTTTGGAAAAGCAATCCATAGTTTGCACTTGGGCTCCAGGACCAGAATGAGAGTTCTTTTGCATACAAAGGAAAGCAGGGAGCACGAGTCTTTTAGGTGCAGATTAGAGATGACCCATGTGAGATCAAGGCCACACAGAGCACTTGGTCCTGGCTGCTTTTTTGTACCAGCAGTCTTTGAATGTACTTCTCACCTACCTTGCCTTGCCTTGCCTTGGCAACACAACAGTTTCCTTGCCTTGCCCTGCTAGCCCTCTGTAGGCCTCTGTAGCCTTGCATTCCTTTGCATGGCCATGCCCCGCCCTTGACCTGCCTACTGCTTTCCTCCAGGGCCTTGGCTTGCCGAGCCCTTCCTGTTTCTGCCTGGCCTTCCCATCAGTGGACTTTCCTTCCTACAGCCAGCCTTGCCTCTAACTTCTGGGCCTTCTCTTGCCTACCACTGCGTTTGCTTTCCCCTCACTGCTCTGGCCTTGCCTACCTCTCCCTTGACTTGCCCACAATTGCCTGCACTTGCTTTGCAGCGCCTTGCCTGCATGGAAGGCAAGGCCAAGAGTGGTAGGCAGGGCAAAGCAAAGCCAGCAAGTTGTAGGTAGTGCGAGGCAAGGCAGACGTAGGCAAAGGAAGCAGAGCAAGGGTAGCTTAAGAAGAACTAGACAAGGTACTGAAGGCAAGGCAAGGCCAAGAGACTCGGAGTGCCTTTCCTTGCGAAGGCAAGGACATAGTGCCAGTGTTGCTGGAGCAGATGTTAAGGTACCATGGGGAGGAATAGTCCAGCAAGACGTTTCTCTCCTGGCCCCTTCCGTGTAGGGGCAATTGTTGGACATATTCAATCCTGGAGGTGGATCAGTGGCTGGATGTGTTGTATTTTGGAGGAGGGGATGCCATTTCTTTGGAGATGGGCTTGTAGTTGCTCTCTTTGGCAAGGAAAGCAGGTTTGGATGTGCACATCAGGTGCTCTTAGGGATTTTAAAGGCTTTTCCCAACAGGCAGAGCTCTCTCTGGCTTAGAGCTGTTGAGCTGTCGGTGGGAATGCAAAGGCCAAGCTCGTGAGCCTTTTGTCCTGGTGCCTTTAGTGTGTGAGCAGTCCCTGGTGCCGTTGTCTTTGGATCCTGACTCTGGGACAGGGAAGACTTAGGATGGTGCCTAGAGCTGAGAAGGAAAGTGCCCAGAGCAGCGTGTGTGCTGCTGGTTTGAGGGCTGCAGTTGAAGTTGTAGGCAGCAAGAGCTTTCTCAGCTGGCCCTTTGGTGAGCTCTGCTTTTGCCAGATGGTTTCAAGTTGGTGGTGGGACTCTGGGAGAGGGAAAAGATTTGTTTGGGCAAAGGAGTTCATCTTGCTCTTGTAGTGTGGTGCAAAGAAGAGTCTGCACTTGGAAGGGGAAGATTAGGGAAATCTTTTTGTCCTGACACTGATGCCTTAAATTGCCACCTAAAAAACAGAGACTAGAAAGGAATAAGGGAATAAAGGTAGGCATTTATTCGAAGGGCCTTCAAAGGTACGCCCTGGGGAGTCCAGAGGCTGCTGCCGAGATGGACCCCAAGATGGATGGCAGGTATCGAGTTCTTCACACTTCTATATGTTTGGTTCATTTGCATATCAAGGTGAATTCTCCAATTAAAGCTTCAGTTAATGATGTAATTTCTCCTCCGCTTGCCCCCCCTTAAGAGGCTTTTGGTTTATACTTTTTGGGTCGTGGACTGTCTGAGCATCCTTGGAGAGCTGGCCCAGAGAGGCTTTGTTATGTCTGCCTGGCATGAGAGAGCAGAAGTTAACGGGCTACAAGAAACTTCAGAGTTACACACCAGGCAGTACAGGATTTGAAAAATATGAAAGTTAAAATCTTAGGCATCAACGCCGTTGATTTGAGAGTAGGGAAGTTTCCAACTTGCCTCTGCCCTTGGGGTGGTTTCGAGCAGCGCCAGGTGCTTGGCCTTCTTTTGCAAGTCGTCAGCGCCATCGTGTGCTTGTTTCGATGAGCGCTGACAGTGGCCAGGAAAAAGCTTCGTTGGCGCGGCCCCAGTCGTGTGCGAGCAGTTGGTGGAAGAGCTCCGCTGTGCATCCTGCCTCTTGGAGACACAAACGAATGGGATCCTGCGCGTAGCGGGGAAGCAAGAGGAATCTTTTCATTGTTGGCTGTGCAGTTTCTAAGCGGCAAAAGTAAAGGCAGTTCCAGCACGGCCTCTTTCTTTCAGAACCTTTTCTGTGCCATCATGAACATGCTCAACATGGAACTCGCACCCACTGAACTGCATCAAAGGCCCTGGAGATACGCACTTTCCTTCAAGCTCTAGGTACCATCCTACCCTCCACTTCTCGTGGATCCCAAACCCCTTCCAAACATCCAGCAGCTGCACGCAGAGAACAAATGCTAGAACAAGGTGTTGGCCTTCATAGTCCCTCTAAAGTCTGTATAGGCAAAACATTCCAGTGACCAGCACTTTCCTTCGCAACTATCTATAGAGCGTCATCACATTCTCTCAGAGTGGCAGAGTCCACCCTTACAGTGCAGCTTCTCCAGCTGCAGCTCAGACTGAGAGATGGGCCAGGTGAGAAAGCATTTGACTTTCCCTCTTCTCTGTAAAACTTGATACTCGCAGCGCAATCACGTCCACACACCTTCAGTGCCGCCAAGTTCAAGCAGCTAGAGCTCACAGAGATGGGAGTGTCAGGATAAAAGACATTCCAAAGGTTCCCAATTCTTCTAGCAGCATTAAAATTGTGCTCAGCAGTCTGCAGCTCTGTAGCTTCCTTCTCCGACAGACGTGCCATCCCATTCTTGGCTCTCACAGGTCAGTTGCAAGCTGCTCTCATGAAGAAAAGAACTAGAAGAAAAAGCCAATGCTGGGCGGCACCTTCCTTTGCCTCACGTAAAGCCACCTAAACTCCCCCTGCACTCTGTACTTCCCTTCTCCTCGGCATTGACCGCTGTGTTTTCTGCATCTCAAAGCCTAAAGGTAAGCGCCATTTTTATCAGGGAGGGCTGGAAGAGGAATAGGCAGCAGCACAAGTAGCTGCAGTTGAACTTTCTGTTTCCGACTGCTAACATGAATCCACAAACAAGTGAGTGGCAGCCAAGCTTCCTCTTGCAAACTGTGCGATGCGCACACGAGCCCCGTACCCTGCTGCTGCATTCCTCTCCTTACCTGTGCTGGACAGAACCGAAGCCCAGCGATGGCTTTGAGCTTTGCCACTCTTCAGCGTGTGTACTGCAGGCATCCACAGTGTGCTGTGCACGGATTTTCCTGAGCGCAACGTGCATGCAGAGTCTTTCTGATTCGAAGAGTCCAAACTCTCTGTCTAGGTCTTGCTCAGAGAAATGTGTCAGGAGAGAAGCCCTTGCTGGATTAGCCTTTCAATGTCCAAGACTTTCAACACAGCACCATCGTCTGGGCGACGAGAAGGTGTAATGAACAACGTGCTTTTGTCCTGGCACTGTTCCCTGTGTGAGACGTAGCCGAGAATCTTTCCCTTTACATTCGGATGACAAGAGAGGCAGAATGTGCCGGTGTATAGCACTGAGAGGGAAAGTGCATAGCCCAGGCGTGTGTTGGCAGAAGCAGTCGGCTGGAGCATTTCGCTGCTAGCACCGTGCTCTTTGTGCCACAAGTAGACGACGCTTCGACTCTGGCAGAATGAAAGCGCGACATGGCTACTAAAGAGGCTGAACGAAGGCGCCGAGCACCGGGCTCGTGTCCGCAGCGTACAAACTGAGAAAGGAGCGTGGCTGGCGCTCGCCTGCCTGCCGAATTCACGTTAGCAGTCGGAAACAGAAAGTTCAACTGCAGCTACTTGTGCTGCTGCCTATTCCTCTTCCAGCCCTCCCTGATAAAAATGGCGCTTACCTTTAGGCTTTGAGATGCAGAAAACACAGCGGTCAATGCCGAGGAGAAGGGAAGTACAGAGTGCAGGGGGAGTTTAGGTGACTTTACGTGAGGCAAAGGAAGGTGCCGCCCAGCATTGGCTTTTTCTTCTAGTTCTTTTCTTCATGAGAGCAGCTTGCAACTGACCTGTGAGAGCCAAGAATGGGATGGCACGTCTGTCGGAGAAGGAAGCTACAGAGCTGCAGACTGCTGAGCACAATTTTAATGCTGCTAGAAGAATTGGGAACCTTTGGAATGTCTTTTATCCTGACACTCCCATCTCTGTGAGCTCTAGCTGCTTGAACTTGGCGGCACTGAAGGTGTGTGGACGTGATTGCGCTGCGAGTATCAAGTTTTACAGAGAAGAGGGAAAGTCAAATGCTTTCTCACCTGGCCCATCTCTCAGTCTGAGCTGCAGCTGGAGAAGCTGCACTGTAAGGGTGGACTCTGCCACTCTGAGAGAATGTGATGACGCTCTATAGATAGTTGCGAAGGAAAGTGCTGGTCACTGGAATGTTTTGCCTATACAGACTTTAGAGGGACTATGAAGGCCAACACCTTGTTCTAGCATTTGTTCTCTGCGTGCAGCTGCTGGATGTTTGGAAGGGGTTTGGGATCCACGAGAAGTGGAGGGTAGGATGGTACCTAGAGCTTGAAGGAAAGTGCGTATCTCCAGGGCCTTTGATGCAGTTCAGTGGGTGCGAGTTCCATGTTGAGCATGTTCATGATGGCACAGAAAAGGTTCTGAAAGAAAGAGGCCGTGCTGGAACTGCCTTTACTTTTGCCGCTTAGAAACTGCACAGCCAACAATGAAAAGATTCCTCTTGCTTCCCCGCTACGCGCAGGATCCCATTCGTTTGTGTCTCCAAGAGGCAGGATGCACAGCGGAGCTCTTCCACCAACTGCTCGCACACGACTGGGGCCGCGCCAGCGAAGCTTTTTCCTGGCCACTGTCAGCGCTCATCGAAACAAGCACACGATGGCGCTGACGACTTGCAAAAGAAGGCCAAGCACCTGGCGCTGCTCGAAACCACCCCAAGGGCAGAGGCAAGTTGGAAACTTCCCTACTCTCAAATCAACGGCGTTGATGCCTAAGATTTTAACTTTCATATTTTTCAAATCCTGTACTGCCTGGTGTGTAACTCTGAAGTTTCTTGTAGCCCGTTAACTTCTGCTCTCTCATGCCAGGCAGACATAACAAAGCCTCTCTGGGCCAGCTCTCCAAGGATGCTCAGACAGTCCACGACCCAAAAAGTATAAACCAAAAGCCTCTTAAGGGGGGGCAAGCGGAGGAGAAATTACATCATTAACTGAAGCTTTAATTGGAGAATTCACCTTGATATGCAAATGAACCAAACATATAGAAGTGTGAAGAACTCGATACCTGCCATCCATCTTGGGGTCCATCTCGGCAGCAGCCTCTGGACTCCCCAGGGCGTACCTTTGAAGGCCCTTCGAATAAATGCCTACCTTTATTCCCTTATTCCTTTCTAGTCTCTGTTTTTTAGGTGGCAATTTAAGGCATCAGTGTCAGGACAAAAAGATTTCCCTAATCTTCCCCTTCCAAGTGCAGACTCTTCTTTGCACCACACTACAAGAGCAAGATGAACTCCTTTGCCCAAACAAATCTTTTCCCTCTCCCAGAGTCCCACCACCAACTTGAAACCATCTGGCAAAAGCAGAGCTCACCAAAGGGCCAGCTGAGAAAGCTCTTGCTGCCTACAACTTCAACTGCAGCCCTCAAACCAGCAGCACACACGCTGCTCTGGGCACTTTCCTTCTCAGCTCTAGGCACCATCCTAAGTCTTCCCTGTCCCAGAGTCAGGATCCAAAGACAACGGCACCAGGGACTGCTCACACACTAAAGGCACCAGGACAAAAGGCTCACGAGCTTGGCCTTTGCATTCCCACCGACAGCTCAACAGCTCTAAGCCAGAGAGAGCTCTGCCTGTTGGGAAAAGCCTTTAAAATCCCTAAGAGCACCTGATGTGCACATCCAAACCTGCTTTCCTTGCCAAAGAGAGCAACTACAAGCCCATCTCCAAAGAAATGGCATCCCCTCCTCCAAAATACAACACATCCAGCCACTGATCCACCTCCAGGATTGAATATGTCCAACAATTGCCCCTACACGGAAGGGGCCAGGAGAGAAACGTCTTGCTGGACTATTCCTCTCCATGGTACCTTAACATCTGCTCCAGCAACACTGGCACTATGTCCTTGCCTTCGCAAGGAAAGGCACTCCGAGTCTCTTGGCCTTGCCTTGCCTTCAGTACCTTGTCTAGTTCTTCTTAAGCTACCCTTGCTCTGCTTCCTTTGCCTACGTCTGCCTTGCCTCGCACTACCTACAACTTGCTGGCTTTGCTTTGCCCTGCTTACCACTCTTGGCCTTGCCTTCCATGCAGGCAAGGCGCTGCAAAGCAAGTGCAGGCAATTGTGGGCAAGTCAAGGGAGAGGTAGGCAAGGCCAGAGCAGTGAGGGGAAAGCAAACGCAGTGGTAGGCAAGAGAAGGCCCAGAAGTTAGAGGCAAGGCTGGCCGTAGGAAGGAAAGTCCACTGATGGGAAGGCCAGGCAGAAACAGGAAGGGCTCGGCAAGCCAAGGCCCTGGAGGAAAGCAGTAGGCAGGTCAAGGGCGGGGCATGGCCATGCAAAGGAATGCAAGGCTACAGAGGCCTACAGAGGGCTAGCAGGGCAAGGCAAGGAAACTGTTGTGTTGCCAAGGCAAGGCAAGGCAAGGCATGGCAAGGCAAGTGAGAAGTACATTCAAAGACTGCTGGTACACAAAAGTGGCCAGGACCAAGTGCTCTGTGTGGCCTTGATCCTGCGTGGGTCATGTCTCCTCTGCACCTCAAAGACTTGAGCTACCTGCTTTCCTTTGTATGCAAAAGAACTCTCATTCTGGTCCCCGAGCTCAAGGGCAAAATGTGAATTGCCCTTGCAAGATTCAAGACATGCAAGGATTGCTCCCAGACAAAGGCTGCCCATAGAGATGAGTGTGGCAACATGCGTCCTCCCCTGGTCTTCCTCTCCTGTGATCCTGAAACACCGGAGATGCTTGAGAGCTTTGAGATTCCTAGGAGGAGCAGAAAGGGCAGGGCAAGGCCATGAAATGTCATTGAAAAGGGGTCTGGGATTCCAGGTGGGGGAGGGGTGAGCAAGGTCATGCAAGGCAAGGGAGGGCTTCAAGGGCAGGGCAAGGCAAGTGGTGGCTTTGCTTGGCGAGGCGAGGCAAGGCAATGAGGGTCCTAGAAGGAAAAGGAAAGGTGAGGCCAGACCTAGACGACTGTGAAAGGAAGTCAGGTGGGGGATGGGTGAGCAAGTCAATGCAAGGCAGTGGAGAAAAGGCAGGTTGACGGAAGGCTACAGAGGGGGCAGCAAGGAAATGCAAGGCATGGGGAAGCATGTGAGGAGTGGGCGCTGCCAGCCGACCACTGAGGCTGGGGCGGGGTGTCTGCGAGCAGCGGGGCGGTGGGTCGGAGGGGAGTGTTAGTGTGCGGGAGGGGTGTGCGTGTGTGTGCAGTGGAGTGCAGGGTAAGTGCAGGTGTGCGTGTGCGCATACGGGGGTTTTGTGCCAGGTGCTGTGCCGGGGGGAGCCGTCCCACCGCCAAGAAGGTGTGAGAGTGAAAGGAGTAACATAGATGTGTCTTTACAAAGAGACCGTGTGAATCTGCCCTTAGACAAGGCTAGGAATTTACTGGTAGGGGAGTAACAGAAGAAAGTATTAGTTCTAGAAACTGTTACTAATCAACAGACTGTTGCTCAACCAAGGCCCTGTTAAATTCCTGAACCTAGAGCAAGGCAGCAAAGACTTAATAGAATTATAAATACTTTATTTTCTTCCTTTTCCATTCCAAAAGAGGGGTGCATATTAGAGGGGGGCATAGAGTAGGCAATTCGAGAAGTCTGTACGTCCGAGTACCTCAGCCAGTGGGGAAAAGGAAGAGGGTGCTGTGGCCGGGAACTTGGCATCAAAAGGGGGCTGTGTCCCACAACCGCTTGAGAGACCCCATGGGAAAAGCCCCATGGCCTCTCCCTGTAGTTGAAGAATGTTACAGGACTCCTCTGTCTCATTTTCGGACATCAACCTCAGGCATCGTGGATTTCCCTAAGGGCAGCGACCTGCCGCGTGCTCTCCGTGCTCCTCCCCAGCCCCCCGGGAGGTGTAAAATAGTTCCCGGCGGCTCCCACCGCGCGTTACAGACGGCTGCGCGGCCCCGGGGCTGCCCGCAGTGCTCCCCTGCCCCGCCAGGGCTGCCCGCGGGCTGCGGAGCCACCTCGCCACCGGCGCGGCCAGGGCCGGGGCCCTTCTCGACAGCAGCCGAGGGGCTGCGGAGCGGGCGGCTGCGGGACGATCAGCCGTTTTATGCCGCGCGGTGCTGCCGCCTCCATCTAGTGCTCCATCGCGCCGCCGGCCGACCCCGCCTGGCGCGTTCACGCTCGGCCGCGCTCGCCGCCCGCCCAGCCTCGCCGGAAGCTCTCCGGCCCGGGCCGTGCCCCGGCTCCGCCTGCGGTTCGGCAGGGCCCGGCCGCACGCGTGCTGCGTGGCTCGGAGCACCCGCGTTGCGCCGCAGGCCACGGGGAAGGCGGGGCGGGGCGGGCCGGCGCCGTGGTGGTAGCGCGAGGAGAGGAGCGCCCGGGCGGGGCGGCGCGTGGCGCGGCGGTGAGCGCTTCTGCTTCCTGTCGCTCGGCGGCCGCCCTCGGCAGGTGCCGTGTGACCCCGCGGAGCGGCGGGGCCGGCCGGGCGGTGCGCGGCGAGGCTTTCGGCCAGCGGCGGCCGCAGCGAGAGGCTGCTGGCACTGCCCGTGCCGGTGGAGAGAGCGGGGATCCGAGGCCGGCCTTCCTAGGGTAACGAGGGGCGACCGCCTTTGCCGCGCTGCCCTCCGTGCAGCACGTGGCCGATTCCGGCGAACCCGGGGTCTCCGCAGCGGCGCGGGCGGGAGGGAGTGGGGAGCGCGCTCGGTGCTCTGCCGGCCGCTCCCGCCCAGCGCTGCGCTCCGCCGAGGCGTTTTCCCGCCCGTCCTGGGGAGGACATAAGGGACCCCGCAGTTGGAGCTTAGCTGTCAGGTGGAACAACTTCCCTCCATTGGCGACCTCTTTCTCCCGTCCCCCGATTCATCTACCTTGTAGTAGGTGCGGTGGTGCTGAAGAGGGGCGGTGTCTTGGCACAGTTGTTGGCGTAGATGGTGCGAGAGCTCCACGCAAGGAGCTTGGAGTGGCATGTGTGAGGGTAGGAGGGTACGGCACCCGTAGCTGAAGGCAAAAAAGGTCAGGGCATGTCATGAGCCGCAGTCGTGCTAAGTTGTTCATCTTTGCAAACTGCTTGCCGAGTTGTTCCTTTCTTAGGTCATGGGGGTTTGTATCAACCAGAACTGCATGTGGTCAGTATTTGCAGAGAAGGTTACTTGGACTGTTGTTGAAGTGAGTGTAGCAGTTTCTATGGCATTCTGCAAAAAAAGTGACAGGTCTCTCTGTGGTCCCCAATTCTTAAGACAATTAAGTTACCAAGCTCCTGAAAAGAGGTTTTGCAAAAATTCTGGTTTCTTTCCTACTAGTACTGTAGAGACAGCCATAGTCACCTTGTCTTTCCAAAAGTGAAGGTTACCTATTTTTGTCCAAGAGCATCAAGTGCTTTTGATCAGCGTTTGTGTGCATGCATTAGCCTTGTTCTTGTTCTTCCTTGGAGAACTTTTACAATACTCAGATGATCTGTGTAGGCTGCAGAGTGCAGTGGTGAACTTCAAGGCTTCCAGCAGAAGGGAGATGCTGTCCACGTTTTGGATTTTCCTTAGTCTGAACCTTCGATGTCCAAGGCTTCACTTTTCAGGCAGTTGGAAGAGCTCCAAATTAAGACATGAACAGGTCTTAATTGACCTTTTCACCACCTCAGTTAAGCAAGTTATCCTGTGCATTGGATTTGACTAGTGAAGCATTTATTAAAAATATATAGAGTATCTCCTCAATTACCTTCCCAGAAGGGTTTGAATGGAGAACAAGGAGTTCTGAAGACAGCTATTTTAGTGCACGAGAAGTAGAATTTAGGAGTTGCTTGCAGGGCACTGCATGCACAAATGTCTAAGGAGAATCCATCTTTTTATGCCCCATCTATGCTTGTTCTCATTTGAAATCCTGAACATTCTGTCGGTTGGTTTTGTTAGGGTTGGGGCTGGGGAAGGTGTGATGGTGGGGGAGGGGTGGGTGTTGTTTCTGATTTTTTAAATTTCCAGAATAGTGTACAAAGAACTTGTGCCCAAAACCAGCAGTATGAAGCAATGCAGGTATAAAAGAAGGTCACCGAAATGTCAGATAATATGAATCTGAAAGCGCTTCAGTATTTTACCCAGGAGTTTCACTCTAACAAGGTGATTTTCCTTCACAGAAATGTAGTGGCAGAAATTATGCCATGCTAGAAGTGATGACCTTTCTCTGCCCCAAATTGACCAGCAAAATATTTTGGCTCTTGATTTAAACCCCTGAGCCAGCTGTGTTTCAGGCTGCAGAAGCAGCCTGTTGTGGCAGACACGGGGTGCAGCCCTGCCTGCCAGTCCCGAGCTGGCCTGCGCTGGTGGCAGCCATCAGCGTCCGGGGTCCCCTGTGCCACCCATGCCAGGGCTCTGCCTGCCTGCCTCGCACCCCTGGTAGCCTCAGGGAAACAGCGGACTACTCCATCTGCTTTAAAAACAAACAAGCAAACAAAAAGCTCACTGTAAATAGATGTAGAAGTCTTGAAAGTAATTCTCAGCACTTGCTCGGCGTTTGTTGATGGAGCAAATGGATTTTGGATAACCTGGTATTGCTAGTACTACTTTTAAATTAGGTTCCTAAACTTCAGAAAGGAGGAGATGGTGGTCACGTACCCCTGAGGAATGTTTGAAACAGTAAGACAGCTCAGTCATTTAAAGGTGGCCAGAAAATGGGTGTGGCAGTGGAGTGGACACTCTGCGAGTAGGTAGCCTTAAGTCATGCAGCGACTGGCACTTCAGTGGGAATTTTGCATCAACACCAAGAGATCGTGTCATGATGTGTTGCATGACAGCAAATTGGGCCAAAATTCTGCTGACTTTGGCCAAGGTGGACGGGCCACCTTCACTTAACCTGGCAAAGGGACATAAGTCAATGATGTTGGAAAAACAGCCATGAAACATAGCCCCTTTAGTTTATTGGACTGTTGCAAGTCTGCAAAGCCCTGTTGACAGGTCATTGTGATGCCTTATCCAGCCTCCTAGAAACAGAGACTAGACAGGAGTAAGGGAATAAGGTAAGTATTTATTTGAAAGGCATTCAAAGGTACCCCCTGTGCAACCAGAGGCTATTGCCAAGATGGACCCCAAGATGGACGATAGGTTACGAGTTCTTCACACTTTTATATGTTTTGTTCATTTGCATATTAGGGTTAATTCTCCAATTAAAGCTTCAGTTTAACGATGTAAGTTCCCCTCCGCTTGCCCCCCTTAGAGGCTCTTTGGTTTATACTTTTTGGGCCTAGGATGGTCTCAGCATCCTTGGAGAGCTGGCCCGGAGAGGCTTTGTTTTGTCTACCTAGCACAAGAGAGCAGAAATTAACAGACTACAAGAAACTTCAGAGTTACACACTAAGCAGTACAGGATTTGAAAAATATAAAAGTTAAAACCTAAGGCATCAATTGGAAGTAGCTGTTGGAATCTAACTGCAGTTGGACGCTTTGTCAGTCAGCATCACCAGGAGGCTTAACGGTTTAGGTTGAGAGGTGGTGCACGTTTTTTTCAGAGGAATGGCCCAGTGAAGAGCAGTGTGCACTGCCATGACTGCCGTTGTAGCCTTCAAGAGAAATGGGCTAGGCTTAGCACTGTGTGAGAAATCTTGGTTCATTCTATCAGAACTTCCTGGGTTCTGCTGGTTTGTTTTCACAGCTGGAGCAAAGGTACAGCACTGGAAGCAATTCCTAGGGCAGAAGGGGAAGATAACCAAAGCTGGAGTTGTCCTTCAGCACAGTGTGAGTGTAGTCTAATTGGAGGAGTGGTGAGCATCAGTGATATCAGAATTTTTAAAAGTTCTTAATTCTGTCAAAACAAGAAAGAAGGAAAGTGATGAAAATGAAATCCTTTCCTCTTAAATCTGTCTACGCAACAACTTCAGGGGTAGTTGTAATGTATATTCACCTTTTTTGAATTGCCCCAAACCAGGCCAAGAGACACTTCAGGGACAGTTGGAGAAGCAGGTAATACCGTCCCTTCCCGGCTCCGTGGGGTCCCGCATACACCCACAGAAGCACGGGTGGGTTCAGTATTATAGTCCGTAGCAAAGAGTCGAGAAGGGCACTGGCGTGCGTTCTGGCAGGACCATTTATTGCTCCTACACTGTCGGAGGTTGCAGAGGAAAATACGCACATGATCCCAAAGCTCACAGGTTTGTCCAGGGGTGGGGAAAAGGCAGGACCAGGGAATGGGGACCAATGGGGAACTCTGGGGGAGTGAAGAGGGATAGAGGCCAACAGCCAACCGGGGAATCCAAGCCGGGACAGATCTACACAACAGAACAAGCATCCCGGGAGAAGCCCTTCTGGCCACCCTAACATGAAGTGGTTCTTGTGGTACTAGGGACTTGTGTTACTGAAAACTCTCTGTCCCTT
This sequence comes from Corvus hawaiiensis, assembly GCF_020740725.1. Taxonomy (NCBI): domain Eukaryota; kingdom Metazoa; phylum Chordata; class Aves; order Passeriformes; family Corvidae; genus Corvus; species Corvus hawaiiensis. Next base: position 4,611,018 of record NC_063236.1, on the reverse strand, counting down.
GTAATATATGTTCACCAGCCACCACAAGCGGGTATTTGCTTTATTTGGTGCCGGGTGCGTGGGGGATCGCTCCTCCTAACACACACACACACACACACACAGAGCACTCCATACAGTCTAGCATTATGTGTAAAATTTATGAATATTCATCACAATTCTTGGGATAGGAGTGGTTATACAAATTACTTCTCAGAAGTCATTAATATCATTAGCATACGTGCCATGCATGCGCTGTGTACCCAGGTGGTCGCACTGAGGAAGGCTCCTCTTCTTCCTCAGGGGTCTTTCTGATGAAGATCAGTAGTCTTCGTCACAATGCACTTTTTACCTTTCTTTCTGGAGCATGCGCAGTTCTTCGCTGGATGATTCAGCGATCTCTGTGCTGGTTTTCAAAAGATCCTGTTCCTCTTATCTTGACAAGATTAAGGCGAATCCTGCTGCTTAGGTTTTGTGATTAACATTTGCTGTCTCTTAGTAGTTCCCTCGTGTTTACATGAGTTAACTATGGATCAACCCCCTTCTCAATTTTAGCACTGAAAGGATATCGGAGTCATTTAAAGAGATGTCTCCTATGGAGTACTACAAAACTGCCATAACAGTAACACGTTTTCATACAGAAGCACAGAAGTAATATATGTACAATCTTGGATGTTTCAACCTGCTGGCTCAAGAGCCAGTGTTGAGCTTTTCTCTTTTAAATCCAGTCTTAGAGCTCTGCAGGGATCACTGCAGCATGACGTTGTGACAAGGGGATGCTGATTCATGCATAAACCTTTGATGCTTTCCTTCTATCTTCAAGCAGCTTTGCAAACCAGTGATGATCTGGCATGTTGCGACTTGAGAGTCATGGTAAAGGTTTCACCAAACACTTTATAATATCATTGTAGATACAAAAATGCTGCTAGCAAGGATTTTCTTGCTATTTTCTAAGTCTGTGAGAGACTTTTCTCTCTCACAGAAGAGGTAGCAGAGTTATGTAAACAACCAAGCCACCTGCAACCTTGAAAAGCCTTGTTTATGGTATAGTAGAAAAATATTTTGACAATGGATGTTTTAGGATTTTAGCCAATCACCCCCAAGGGGTGGCTGATCCTTGTCCAATTAGACTATGAAGAAAAAAGTCTATAAAATAGAGTTTGTAAAATAATTAAATGAATCAATCTTGCTGCACAATTCCTGCCTGCTGGATCGTCTCTCCTCCTCCTCCCTACGGCTGCGGGACACGGTGATGTACCCTAGGGCCTAGGCCTGAGGTAATATATCATGCTACAGCTTTCATTCCTAAGGAAATAGCATCGATCATATTGCTGGCAAAATGCTGAAAGAATGAGCCAAAACCAATATCTTTTAATGGGAAAGATGGAAAAAATTTAGACGTGTTTATTTGAACTAAAATTCCTGTGGACCAAGCCTAAATGTATTTCACACTAAATTCTTAGAACTAATTTTAAGGAAAGGAGTGAGAAAGATGAATTCACAAGCAGAATTTTCAGCAGTATAATATTGAACATTTGTTAGTAGAACAAAGGCATATCACAGCGCTGGAGCACTTAGCAATATTGCTAGAGGCGCGGCTCCATTCGTTTTACTGTGAACTTAAGTACTTTTTAAACATAGTCCTTAAGCCCAGAAAGTAATTTACACTTCACTCAACTTTCCCCCCTCCGTCTCTGCCCCCTTGCGCCAGCACACGCCAGCACGCTGCCGCCTCGGTCCTCTGGATAGCTGCAGAATTGAAGGCAGGCACCCCCCTCCGGTGCCTCCTCAGTCTCCAACCTAATTTGTGGCTGACAGTTCCCTTGGGAGGTGTGAGTTTTGATAACAGACTTCCTGGGATGCATGCGGTTCATCTTCTTTGTTTCTTTAATATGTTTCTGCCTCTGTAATTTCTCAACTTAATGGACATTTATTACCATGTGTTTATTACTACGTTTCCCAACATATTACAACTATTTTGAAGTTACAATTTACTCTAATCTTGTTTTCACTTAACTACATTTTACCTTAACACTACTTCTACATAGTACATTATCACTTCTAAATGTTAAAATCATATATGTGAAAGACAATATTTATCGTTCACTCATTTATCACAGGAGGAATGTGTTAGCTGCTCGTGTTGCAGTTCACTTGTAATCCTGGTCCTTCTCATTTCCTTTTCACTAGAAAACATTTCTCAGGCTCAGTGAGCAGATGTGCGTGCAAGTGGTTTGGTGTGTCCTTGGAATTCAACTAGTCAGGATCAGATGGGTTTCTGCAGTGAAAGGATACAAGGAAACGGGGATATAGCCTACAGTGGGAACTCCTGTGATTTTGCTCCTCTCCAAACATTTCTCCTCTCACAATGGATCTCTGTAGGAAACTTGACACATTCTTCTACTCCTGGGAGTCATTAATAAAGAAACCTGGGGTGTTTATTAGGTGACAGTGCTGTTCCTGCTGTGCACCTTTGCACCTGGCTCACAGACCATTTTCACACAGCCGTGGTCCAGAATGCGGGCAGACAAAATCCCAGCAGTTTTCTCTTGCCTACTTGACTTTTCAAATTCTTATTACGTGATTATCACATTACTTTTGTCCCTAATATCTGAAATAATTTGCCATGCAGTTTTGAATACAGTGCAAATACGTATTTTACTCTTAGAAATTTGAAAGTGAGTTACATTTAATAGTAGTTTGTGAGTAGTATGGCAATCAAGCCTTAAATACGCCAATCAGGCTTGTAAATAAACCCATATTATCAGTCAATCTCTTCAATATATTTATGTGTTTATACGTGATTTTATTCCTATAGAATAGAAAACTCAGAGCAGTGGCAAAGAAGGGGGGGGGGGGGGAGGGGTGGGGCAGCAGCGGCCCTGCTCTGAGCGGGGCAGGGAAAGGCAGGCTCGGGATGCCGGGGTTTCTCACCTGAGGCACCCGAGCAGATGGTGAAGAGTCCCTCTTTTAGTGAAGGTAGACTGTTAAGAAGGTTCCAATGCAACGGCCGCTCTTACGAACAGAGCTGCACTCACGGTAGAAGAAAGGCAGCAGGAGATGGAACTCTGCAGTGGTGACGAATTCTCCCCACAGCCACCGCAGCCTCTCTCCCCTCCGAATGCTGAGAGCACAAGAGCTGGGGGCTGCATGCAACCCCGTTTTCCCAGTCCAAAGCTCGTGGTATCTCTGCCCTCCACGAGAAACCTCAGGTAAAGAGAGAGTAGCCAGCTGCATCCCTCCCCTGAGCGGTGCCAACTTCTTTTGTCTCTCTTAAGTGTCCAGTCGTTACTGTCTCCTAGCAACACGGATGGGGGGAAGCTCCTTAAGAGAAAAAAAAACCCGAGAAGATACTCTTACTTTCCGTCTCAGCTACATATAAAAGCACATGCTCTCAGTGTCACAGAGTCCTCAGCGAAACCAAACAGCGGTTCCACTTCAAACCGCTAAATGTGCCAGGACAGAAAGCTTTCACTGACCTTACCTTGCCTTCTCCTTGCAGCCTTTCCTCTTCAGAGCACGCACTGAAGCTATGCACTTTGCTTCTCAGCTGAGTGTATTGTCACATTGCCAGAGTCCCATACATCCATCTCCTTCTCGCCCAGACAAACTGCTTCTGTCGAAACATGCCGATGCTACGTGCTTTCCTTCTCAGCTATTCGCACCGTCACATTCTGTGTCCCGCTTGCAGTCTGAGTCTAAACCCAGAAGTTTCTGGCACATCTCGCATGCACAGATGTGCGAGGAGGAAAAAATTGCTCTGACCTTGCCACTTATGCTCGAAAATGTCCATTGACTCTGCAATGAAATGACAGCTTTCTTTGCTTTACATCCTGCAAACTTCACACTCACACAAACACACATGCGCATGCACACACACACGCTGGAGCTATGTGCTTCCTTTCCTTCTCAGCTGAACTCACCCATCCCCCACCTTGGCTTTCTCTACTGCTTTGCTCTTGGCCTTGCCACACATGGACAACAGATGTCTTTCCTCTTAAGACACCCACGGTGTTGCTTCCCTTACATTGCCTTGCCTTTTCTGCCCAACTTTGCATTTCCTTGTCATTCCTGACCATTCCTTTCCTTTGCCTTCCTGACCTATCCATGTCCTTCCCTTGCCCTTCCTACTAATCCAGTTCCTTTCATTGACTTGCTCACTCATTCTGCACCTGACTTCCCTTCCCATTTGTCCAGGTCCAACCTTTCATTTCCTCCTCCTTCTAGGACTCTTATCACAGTGGAAAGCATCGGTGGATCGATGCTGCGTTTTTTCCACAGGGTCCCTCATGGAGATGCTTAGGTGGCACTCTGCTAGCACCCACGTATGCACTTGATCTCACCCTCGCAGGTAGTCGTGAACAGCCACTCCCACATGCACTCTTAAGTACGAACCGGAGACAAAAAGGCGAGAGGGGTTCTCTGCATGCAGTTCCGAGGCATTTAATGGAACCAACACAGTCAATGGGAAACAGAGGCAAAAGAACCAAGAACAAAGCGCGTGCATGGTTTCATCCCAAAGGGTCCCAGTGGCAGGCAGAGCATCAGAAGCCAATAGTCTGAGGCAAGGTTGAGTGACATAACAGGGGCCAGTGGGAGAAGGGATGGGAGGGGGGAGAGAGCCAGTGACCAGTGGAATCTCGGTAAAGGGAGAACTTTCTAGCACAGTGGTGTGGGGAGACACCACTTCGAAGTAACATGGGGGGTATAAAGCGGACTTAGCCACCACAATATCTCCCCATAATTTACTTTAAAAGAAGGCTTCCCCCACTTACTTGGCACTAACCAAGGTGAGAACCTGTTGCTGTGACCCAGCCCACTGCGGGGCTGGGGCTGCGTGATGCCAATCACTCCCAGCCCATCCCCTGGATCGAGTTCCCCAAGAGGCAGACTCAGAGGGTGGGTCCAGGGGCGGCTCAGAAGCCTAAGCCGCACCCCCTGGGCGGTGCCTGGGTCCAAGCCGCCTCCCCCGGTTCGGGAAAATTCTCAGTTACTCGGTTGTTCACTGGTTCTCTGCTATAACTCCCGCCTCTTGGTTTACCCCAGTGGTTCTTGTTATATTGTGTCCTCCCCCTGGCTTGTAACTCATTGGTTGTTTTCCCCTTTCACCACGATTTTCAAACTCTCTATAAAACTGAGGACAAGCCTCAGGGAGGGATCCCATCGCACTGCATCCCTTCCGAGCTTGTTCGGGTTGTGAAACTTCTAACAATAAACCTGTTGGGAGTCAGACCCGAACAGCCTCTCTCTTCGTCTCCGAGCTAACATGCGCTGATCCCGTTGGCTCCTGCCGTGTTCCCTCTGCAAAGAAGCCAGTGAGCTAGCCCAGCCAGCAGCACTTTTCCTGATGCCAAAGTCACTTCAGCGACGCACAGAATTAGCGCAGCTGGACTCTCTCTGACCTGGGGCACGCCAGAGCTCGTGCAGCAAGCACAAGTACTGTGTTAGTTCCCCTTTCTACAAGTGGGGTGTCATATATGAAATGGAGTGTTGGCCTTTGCATCTTAAGTGTTTTCAACTTTTAATTGTTAATTGTTTAATTATTGTTTATTCAAATTACCCATCAACCCAGTTAAGAGTTATTAAGTTCCAAAGTTACTCCCCTGATTAGTTGATTAAAGTGTTTTACATAATTCCTCGTTAAAAATCCCTTGTTAATAAAGGTCCACAAGTTTGTTCCTCTCTTTAGTCCCTAAAAAGTGTAAAAACCCACAATGTCTTAATTCCTGTATGTGTCCAAGTTCATTACCCTGTTTTTAAGAGTTCTCTGAAATACTTAAAAGCCCAGTTTTAAACCTTTTACCAAGTGTTCTTAACCTTTGTAAGTTTTGAGTGAGTTTTAAGCTTTGCCAAAGAGGAGACCTTCGAACTGACAGGGAGCTATTTTTAGAACCTGGCCGTTGGCCTGCAACTCAGCACCCTGGCAACCTGGAATATTAATGAGGACATCTCCCGCCTTTGGAGACGATGACATCTTTCCCCGAGACAACAGTGAGCCATTGGTAGACTGAGATGACCTCACCTCAAGATACCACCAATCATCCAGGACCATGGAGGCTGGACAGTGGGCGGTCATGGGTGGGACCCAGACTTTATAAAACTGCTGGACACCAGATTGGAGGTGGCATTCAGCTCAGATGAGCTGCTGGTGAAGGCTGATGCTGGGAGTACAGGCCTCTACCTCTTTCAAAAGGCAGTTTAACCTTTCTGACTTTGGGCTAGCTGAAGTCACCCCAGCGTTGTAAGGTCTCTGCTTTGGGACTTCTGAGTCGGTTCGGCCAACAAGGTCTCTAATCACTGCAGACCCGTTTTTTTTTTTTTTGATTTTCTAATTCTTTTGTACTTGCAATTTTTTTTGCTGATTGTTCTTTTAATAAATTGTTCTTAATTATTTTAATTAAGAACCAAGAGTTATCTCATTCCTCACACGGGGAAAGGGTATTTTGATTTTAACAGTGAGGGTCCATGGTTGTGGCAATATTTCAAACAATGAACAGATGGCAGAACAACCAGAAACACCCGCAAAGCCCCCGAAAGGAGGCAACCCCTCCCCTGAGTTCCCACTCTCCCAACAAGTCCCGAGTTCCTTTGATGGTGCTGGATGCGGTGGACCTTTCTGGGCTAATGAGGCTTCTATTTCCATGCTCTTATCAGCCACAGCACCTGTAGCCACAGCAGCATCTCTGGGCACTTGCTCAGATTAGGGACATCTAGAAGATGGCAGGGTGACAGGTGCCAGGTTCCATGGGGGAGTTGGGGCAGGTTTCTCTGTAAGGGTCTCAAACAAAGTTGTTAAGGATCATGGCAAAATTATTGAAAGATCAAATCACTCGAGGAAAATACCTGAAAATGGAAATGGTTGTTCTTCCTTTATCAATTTCCCTTTTCCATCCCCCCTTTTCAAAAAAAGAAGGTAGGTATGGCGTATGGGAAGGGTAAAGGATTATTTGGGTGGGGAAACCATGAGGGAAGGTCAGAGGGCTTCAGGGGGATTTTAAACTGAAACTGTCTGGAGGCGGTGCAAATTAGATGCTCACGTGACCCGTCACTTTGTGTCGATGTCACCTCCAGGCGGCACTAGTCTTGTCTTTGTCTGGCTCAGCGTCAGGGTTATCTGCGTTTTTTCTTGTGTCCTCAGGAGCTGTTGTTGGTGGTCCAAGGTAGGGCTTGATATTCTTTCCCAGCATCCATTTCAAACCTGCTGGTGTGGAAACACAAGCATATTCCCTCCCACAGGTGGGGAAAGGGTCCCTGAATTTGACAGTCCTCTGGATCCTTGACCAACACCGGTGGCTGTTCATTTAATTTGGCTTGTGTTGAATTGGTAAAGTGTCAGAATACGGGGGGGGGGGGAGGGGTGCGTTCTGAGAAGTTGTTTAAGAAATTGATAGTAAAGAGAGCTTTGCAGCGTCTCACAACAGGAGAATTAACTTCTGCACCTCCATGTTGTTAGTCAAGGACCCTCTTGAGAGTTTGGTGGGTCCTTTCAACGATAGACTGTTCTGTGCCTAAAGATGGTACCTGGTAACGTTGACAGGGCACATCGCTACAATTGCCCTTGCTTGATCTCTGTGGATGTTAAACATCGTCATGAGGGCAGGAACATTCTGGTGGAAAAACTGATGGCTTAACTTGGCTTGTGCAAAGGTGTCAGGTAAGTTGGGACTGCACAGCCATGGTCAGGGCATCAGCTTTCCGGTTTCCCTCTGCAATGGGTCCTTGCAGATCTGTGTGTGACCTTACATGCATCATATGATAAGGCTGCTCTCAGTGAGAGAGAAGGTAGACCAGTTCTGAGAGTAGTTGATATAACTGGGAATTTGTCACTTCTTTTAACAGGGCATGTTCCGCTCTGATGGTCACACCAGCTTCACAGGCCGAATCTGCGACTAAATTGAATGGTTCTTGAAATCTTTCGAATGCTCTAACTACAGCCGCTAATTCAGCAATTTGTGGGGATCCCTCCACCACCGGGATATCAGATTCCCACATCTGTGTCCTGGGGTCCTTCCAAGTCATCACAGATTTGTGAGAGCTTGAACCATCTGTAAAGACCGTTAGCTTTGAGAGGGGTTTGGCTTAGCAGTGATTTTGGAACCAGATTAAATGCTGTGTTAAACAGCTTATGTTTGGGTTTGTGGACTGAAATTTGGCCTGTGTAGCTGTCCAGAGCGTACTGGAGATGTTTGTTTGTCTGGAGCAAATGCTCCAAGTTAACAACTATTAATGGCAGGTGTACGCATACAAAATCGCACCCAGTGAGGGTTTGGAGGCGAGCCCTGGCCCTCATGATTAATTGGGCCATTCGTTCCTGTGGTGTTGTGATGCTTTTGGGCAGCTGATGCAACAGAAAGATTGTCATAGGTTAGCAAGCATAGTCCCGGAAGGGATGTCCTTGCTTACAAGGGGTGCTTACAGTTTCCTCTGGGAACTGATAGAACCTATCAGCTGGCCAGTTTGAATATGGACAATTCTCTAAGCCACTTAAAGTTGTGACCACCTCTGTGATCCACATTTAAGAATAGGCAAACTCCCCCCCAAGCTCTCTCTCGTTTCCGGCGCTGGGACAGGTGGCTGCGGGCCCTGTGTGGGGGCCAGTGGGCCCGGCCAAGGCCCTGCTCGGGCCAGGCCAGGCCGGGCCACGGCCATCCTGAAGCCATGGACCTGTTCCAGCCGTGGAACCCCCCCCACTGCCTTGCCGTAGGCAGCTGGAGCGGCTCGGCTCTCCCCCCTCTCCACTGCGATAAGAAAAATTCAACATTCCAGCTGCAAAGCTGCAAGGCTGAGGTGAGATTAACCCTTTTACTGCTGTGAAGAGCTGAAAACCTGAGGGAAGAGAGAGAGGAGATGCTTAAAGCTGAAATTCTGTTGTGAAGCTATGATATATCAGAGTATCCTGTTGTAATTTCATGAAGATATGGGGGGTGGAGTGTTCAACTCGTAAGCAAAAGCACCTGCGCTGAGATAGGCAGATGCTGACGCAGCTGTAATTTCATGAGAAGTTTGGACAGGGAGAGATGGACCAGATGAGGACTTTTGCTCCAAACGGGAAAGGAGAAAACCTCAGTTCCTAGAGATGCTCCCAGAGATAGTCCTAACGATGAAGATGATGAAGACCCTTTGCTCCCAGGGAAGGAGAAGGGCCTCTGTTTTTGTTTCTGAACGGCTCAACCTTAAAATAGTACCCCAAAAAACTTCAAGAGTGGACCCTCGAAAGCAGTTGCGGGAAAAACTGCAAGTCGGGGGAAGGGACTCACACGCAGGCAGAGAGACTCCTCTTCCTAAATGGACTGAACAATATTTGGAAGTGGGAGGCTGTCTCGTTGTGATAATGTTTTCATAGCATGAGCAAGAAGAGACTTCTCTTTCTAAATGGACTGAACAAGGTTATTATGGCAGTGGTAAACAGACTGAACATCTCAAGGGTTGTCTTTTTACATTGTCAGTGGGAGAAGGGAGGAAGGTGGGGGGAGGAGGAGAGTTCTGAAGGTGGTATAATTTTTTTTTTTCTTTTCTTTCTTTTAGGTCTGTTAATAAACTTCTTTATATTCTTTCAAGTTTGGTGCCTGCTTTGCATTTCTCCTAATTCTTATCTCACAGGAGATAAACAGTAATGAGTATTTTGGACCAAACCACTACACTAAATTGGTGTTTCCGCCCGGTTACAAACCGAACCCACGACAAAGATCCACTCTATGGAGATTAAAGGGTCCTTCTGCGCTGCGTCCCACTGAAAGATCAAGCCATGAAATCTAGGTATGTTACCTAGAACAATGAAACTGAAAGGCAGGTGTGGAAGGGTCCAGTGGGCTTGTTGAGAAGACAGGGAGAGCTGCACCTTACTGATGGCTTCCGGGGCTTCCGCAGTGATGGCACGTGGTGAGTCCAGGTCCTCACAACCCTTGAGAAAGTCAAACAGGGGTGAGAGGTCTTCCGTCGTAACACCCAGCAGAGGATGTACCCAGCTGATGGACCCACAATGCTGATGCAAGTCCCGGAGGGTCCTAGGGTCGTCTTGGACGGTGAGCTGCTGGGGCACGACGGTCCGTTCACCAATGTGGAGTCCAAGGTAGGTCCATGGGCAGGTACACTGGATCTTCTCAGTTTGAATCTCAGACCCTGCTTTCTCAATGGCTTGGACAGTCTCTTGGAGGGGCAAGTCCAGGTAATTGTTGTCAGGCGCGCAGATCAAGACGTCATCCATACAGTGGAGCAGGATAGCCCTGGGGAACTCCTTCCTGATCAGGGACAGGACATGTCCAATGTAGAACTGGCAGATTGTCAGGGAATTTTTCATACCCTGGGGTGGAACTCGCCAATGGTACCTGCTCATGGGGGCCTGCCAGTTCAGGGATGGCACAGAGAAAGCAAACCGAAGGGCGTCACGTGGGTGTAAGAGGATGGCAAAGAAGCAGTCTTTAATGTCTATGACAGTGAGCTTCCACTGTTGGGGGAGCATTGAGAGTGAGTAATGCAGCGCTTGGTGCTTGAGGCACCACATCTGGCGTGCCCCAGGTCAGAGACTGTCCAGCTGCGCTAATTCTGCAGGTTGCTGAAGCGATTTTGGCATCAGGAAAAGAGCTGCTTTACTGGGCTAGCTAGGTGGCTTCTCGGCAGAGGAAACACGGCAGGAGCCAATGGTATCAGCTCACGTTAGCTCGGAGACAAAGGAAGAGAGAGGCTGTTCGGGTCTGACTCCCAACAGGTTTATTGTTAGAAGTTTCCCAACCCAAACAAGCTCGGAAGGGATGGAATGCGATGGGGAGGTGATGGGATGGTGATGGGATCCCTCCCTGAGGCTTGTCCTCAGTTTTATAGGGAATTTGAAAATCGCGGTGAAAGGGGAAAACAACCAATGAGTTACAGGCCAGGGGTCGGATACAATTCAACAAGAGCCGCTGGGGTAAACTGAGAGGCGGGAGTTATAGCAGAGAACCAGTGAACAACCGAGTAACCGAGAATTTTCCCAAACCGGGGGAGGCGGCTTGTACCCGGGCACCGCCCAGGGGGTGCGGCTTAGGCTTCTGAGCCGCCCCTGGACCCACCCTCTGAGTCTGCCTCTTGGGGAACTCGATCCAGGGGAGGGGCTGGGATTGATTGGCATCACGCAGCCCCAGCCCCGCAGTGGGCTGGGTCACACCAACATCTCCCCCTTATTTATTACTTAGAAATGAGGGGGAGGCTTAAGGGATTTCAAAACCAACCACTTAAAAATGGGAAGGGCTAATAAAATTAACAACTCCATAAAGAAACCCCATACAATGTCCTTGATAATGGAAGGAATCCGCCTGCTGGAGCTCCCAGTGCAGAGGAGGAGCTGCAGCAGCAGGTGGGACAGCAGCAGGTAGGATGTCATCACGCTGTCAAGGGAGGTAACTTTAGGAACAGTGTAACACAACTAAAATTAATACAAATACAATTAACTTAAATAACAATGGCTCCCTTGGACTCCCCCTCTTTCAAAACAAAACTGATGGGACATTTTAGGAAGGAAGACACATTTTAAGGAGACTGGGAGGTGGAGGGTTTGTTTTTCAGGCCTGGAGGAGGAGTTTTTTTCCAGGTGGCTTGGTTTTTCTTCTTTTCCAGGCTGTGGCAGCTTCTTTCCTTTGCTTGGCATCCGCAGGTGGTCTCAAAAAGGGTTTGATCCACTTCCCAAGATCTATCTTGGACCCTCTGGGGTGGAAACACACCCGTAGCCTCTACCCTGGGTGACTAGGGGGTACAGGCCACGTATCTGTAAAGTGTCAGGGTCTTTTATTAGGACCTCAGGTCTCTCAGTCAGTTTATGTTTGGCAGAGTTTGTGAAGTGTCTCATTATGGGAGGATCAGGCTCCTCATAGGAACAGTTTAAAAAGTTCAAAGTGAACAACTCTTTGGACAGTCTTATGATGGGGGCAGCGATCTCATTGCCACCTTTTTCTTGTTCTAGCAGTCTTTTTAGTGTCTGATGTTTCCTCTCTATGATGGCTTGGCCTGTGGGTGAGTGAGGGATGCCAGTGATGTGATCCACACCCCACTCACTCATGAATGTTTTTAACTCTGCAGAGGTGTATGCAGGGCCATTGTCAGTTTTTATTTTATTTGGTGTCCCCAACACAGCAAAGGCCTGTACTAGGTGGTTGATGACATCTTTGGCCCTCTCCCCACGGTGGGCTGAGGCAAAGGTTGCGCCAGAAAAGGTATCCACAGAAACATGAATATATTTCTGGCAGCCGAATTGGGGGAAATGGGTGACATCTGTTTGCCACACCTCCCAACTGCCCAGGCCTCAGGGGTTAACCCCTTGACCTAATGATGGAAGCTGATGTTTCTGGCAGTTGGGGCATGTTGCCACAATGGCTTTCGCCTGGTCTCTAGTGAGGTGGAACATTCGAATGAGAGCTGGAGCATTTTGATGGAACATTGCATGGCTCAGCTGGGCTTGCTGGAATCTGTTAGGCAGATTTGCTAACTCGATGGGCATAGCTAGGGCATCTGCTCTCCTGTTCCGTTCGGCAATAAATCCTGGCAGGTCAGTTGTGTGATCTCACATGCATGACATAGAATGGGTGCTTTCGGTGGGAGACCAGTTGAATCAATTTCAAAAGCAGGTTATGAATTTTTGGGTTTACAACCTCCTTTAGTAAGGCTCTCTCTGCCCTGGAAACTCCACCTGCTACATAGGCTGAATCAGTTATCAAATTAAATGGTTCACTGAACCACTCAAATGCCCTGACAACGGCTGCAAGTTTTGCCACTTGTGGGGATCCTTCAACTACCTGCACATCAGACTCCCACTTCTGAGTGCGAGGATCATTCCATGTGATGACTGATTTGCAAGAACAACTGGAGGCATCTCAAAAGATAGTCAAGGCATTTAATGGTTTTCTGCTTTGAATTTGTTTTGGAATCAGTTTGAAGACTGAAGTAAACAGTCTGTGTTTTGTGTATAGAAATTTGGCCTGTGTAGCTGTCTAGGGCGTATTGGAGGTGCTCATTGTTTTGAAGGAGGTTACCAAGTGAATCAGTTGCCAATGGTAGGTAGATGCATGCAAAGTCACACCCTGCAAGAGTGAGGAGGCGGGATCTAGCCTTCATCACCAGCTGAGCCATGAGCTCCTGTGGCATTGTGATACTTTTGGAGGCTGGTGAGAGAGGAAAACCCACTTGATGATTAACAGGGGATCACTGCACCTCATCCCACTGAAATATCAGCCCATGGAGGTATGGCATTTCCCCTAATACAATAAATTGAAAAGGCACACCAGCGGTGTGCCTGCCGGGACAACAGCGCTTCCTGTACCTTACAGATGGACTGTCTCGCCTCCTCTGTTAGATGCCTGGGTGATGTGAGGTCATCTTTCCCTTGCAGGAGGTTGAACAGAGGAGCGAGATCTTCTGTTGTCAGCCCTAGGAGCGGCCTCACCCAATTTATGGACCCGCAGAGCTGATGGAGTTCCTGCAAGGTCTTAGGGTTATCATTAATTTTGACTTGTTTAGGAACCACAGTCTGTTCATGGATTTTGAGTCCAAGGTATTTAAATGGAGAGGTTTTCTGGATCTTTTCGGCCTGGATCTCTAATCCATTTGCCTCTAAGGCCTCAATTACCTTCCCCAATGTCCAGTCTAAATAGGATTGGTTAGGAGCACACACTAAAACATCGTCCATATAGTGGAGCACTATTGCCTTGCTGCTAACTTTCTGATGGGGGACAGAATGCAAGCTACATACCACTGGCAGATGGTGGGTGAGTTCTTCATGCCTTGCGGCAAAAATCGCCACTGGTAGCGGTGCATGGGAGCCTCTCTTGATGCAAGGTACCAAGAAGGCAAACCGAGGAGCATCATCTGGGTGTAGTGGGATCTGGAAGAAACAGTCTTTAATATCAGTGACTGCTACCTTCCACTGCCTGGGGAGCATAGAGGGTGAAGGCATTCCGGGCTGCAGGGATCTCATGTCCTCAATGACTGCATTTATTTTCTGCAAGTCCTGTAGGAGGTGCCACTGGTCTTTCCCTGGCTTTTTGATTACAAATACCGGGGAGTTTCAAGGACTATTATTACATGGTTCGATATTTCCCTTTTTCAATTGCTCCTCCATGAGTGCAGTGAGCGCCTTTAATTTATCATTTTTCAAAGGCCACTGATCAATCCAGATATGCTTGTCAGACATTTCTGGAAGGGGCGCTCCGCAGTGGCCTTTACTAAAAATTTTGGGGTTGAGATGGAATTTCAACTCGAGGCCCCCACTGGGACATGAGATCCCTGCCCCACAATGTAAATCCAGAGTTAATTACAAAAGGACGGACTGATGCCATCTGTCCCTCTGGACCCTCAATTTGGACAACTGCTTTGCTTCTCTGGGCAGATATAGATCCCCCCACACCCGTCACGATACCTTCTGCCAGCTGCAGCTCCCAGTGTGATGGCCACTTGTGGGAAGAAATGACTGTCACGTCTGCTCCTGTGTCCATCATTCCTGCCAGGCTGATGTCTGAGCCTTGGCAAGACAGTTTGCCGTTAAGCATGGGTTTGTCGTTCCCAACTACCTCAGCTCAGAAGACAGAGGGGTTGCAGTCCTGTGGCGGTCTACTGGGCATAAGAATAGCTTGGGCCACAACCTGGTTAGCAGCAAGAAAATAGGGAGGGTTAACACACTGGATATTGACAGTAAAGAACCCTTGTGGACCCACTTGAACAATTTCTGGTGTAACACAAATGTCAGCTGGTGAATGTACAACATCTTTTAACAAAAACAATATACAGTCTCTCAGATTCTCGCAACTCATGACGATTCTCTGGGGTGTCACCGAGTCCATTTGAGTTGCAGTGGTCGTGGTAACCATTTTCCGAGTGGCAGTTTCTTGATTCATTCCCCCGCATGGCCCTGCCACTCCACGCGGTCCTGTCAGTTTTTTGGCTGCATCCCATCGGGGGCAGGCGATGACATTTGCCCTGGGGAGACAGCTCAGGAACCCTGATTAATTGGAGCTGAAGCTCCACAGTTTCGGGCCAAGTGCCCTGGTTTGCCACACCTTTGACAGACCCAATTAGCATTTCTTTTGTCCTGAGATGCTGTTGCATCTGCAGCGGCTGCAGTTCCTTTTAAGTTTTCCCCCATTTTTAAATTTGGCTGGTTAATTGGCACCAATATCGTGCAAGCACGAATCATTTGACTTAAGGTCAGTGGAGGTTTGAATGGAAGACCCAAAATCACTCTTTTACAAGCATCATTGGCATTGGTCTTTGCAATTTGCATTATAATATGCTCTCTTGTTTTCGGATCTTCCACTTGTCTTTCCACTACGACCCTCAGTTTATCCACAAAATCAATAAATGGCTCATTTTGCAGTTGCCGAATCTCAGTATAATTAAATTGAGGTGCTAATTTAGGGGGCATCATTAAGAACGCTTGCTCAGCTGCTTGCTTTACAGCATTCAGGACCGGCTCTGGTGTATTTTGAGCCTGGTTCTGTGGCTTGGCTAATAACCCCTCACCGGTAAAGTAATCCATAAAAACCCCTGCGTTGTTTGGATCCTGCAGTAAAACAGGGAGGACCTCTCCCAGTTGCTTTCTCCAACTTTCTTCCCACATTTGAAACTCGGATGGGGAAAGGAAGCAGGAGAAAATGCTTTTGAGGTCATGTGGCACAATCACTGTACTGATGAGAGTCATCTTAAGAAGGTTTTTAAAATACTGACTCTCCCTCCCAAATTCTTTCTGGGCTTTGCAAAGCTCTTTGAGCCCTGCAGCATCAAGAGGTTTCCATGTGGGATTATTGCCTGCTCTGTCACAGGTAACAGGAGCGGCGAAGGGATAGGACGGGGCTGAGGGGACTCCCAGGCCCGATTTCAAGATGGCGTCGGTTCTGGTACTTTCCCCGTGGGAACCGGAAGTTCTCCACAGGGGGCGGGGTCGGAGGACCAGGAGGAGCGGCCACGGGATGGACGGGGATTCCTGACACAGGGGGCGGTACCCAAAGGGTGGGAGGAGCCCGATGACGTCACATCTGGGGGATAGGAAAGGGTTGGGGGTGGGCGGGAAAAAGGGATTGTGGGAAGAAGAAGGGGGGGAGGGGTGAACTGTGCCATGCGGTCGGCGCCATTGTTCAGACACGTGGAGTGGGGGGGGGCAATGGCAAACAGCATTTAGAACAGTTTTCTGGGCTTACAACTGGGGAAGAGGGCGCGGGATACGGGGTTTGGGAAGGGGTTGAGGCAGCCTGGCCAGGGCTATCCCGACAGGGCGGCTGAAAAGACCGAGAAGGGTCAGGGAGAAAGTAGCAACTCTGTGTCTGTGGGCGTATCACCCCATTCTGTCTTTCCAACGAAAGGGGAAGCGGGATAAGGAGCAGGAGGGGAGCAAGGAGGGATATGGGAAGAACTGCGAGGGGATTTTTGCTTTTCTTTTACTTTCTGATCCATTTTATGCAAGTCCCAAAGGACTAGAACTAGAGGAAAGAATTGGTCTCTTGAGGAGTCTCCCTTTCGCTTTAAATCAGTAATCTTATCCCCCACAGCCTGCCAGAAGGCAGGAGATTTTAAATTTGCAAGAGACACTTGAGGAAGGTAAAAGAAAAGCCAGTGAACAAACTGTTTTAACAGACCCTTTGAAAATTTAAAGCCACTAACTTGAAGGGATTTTGCAACTTGGAGAAAAACCTATCTTTGGGGCTGAGAGAGTTTTGATCCCATCTCTCTCTCAACACTTCTTCCACCTGCCAACTGCAAAATGAAAAAAAAAAAACAAAATATCAGGGACTGGGGATACTCACACAAGTTTCTGAAATCAGTTAAAAGGCGTCCGGTCCCAAACTAAAAAGCACAGGTGGGGTTCTCCAAGGCACGGCTGCTCTTCAAAGTCAGTTCAGTGCAGAATCAGTGGGAGTTAGCAGCCTTCTCTCAGGGCACCACTCCTAAAACAGAGCAGACTGCACCGAGAGGCGTCAGCAGGTCCAAAGTTGCTTCTTCTGACTGTCCACCGATAGCCATGACGTTGCAGGGATCCACTTGCATGAGCCCCATGCTTGGTGCGCCACCCTAACACAGTTTTTGGTGCTCAAAGCACGAACTCTGGCGTGCCCCAGGTCAGAGAGAGTCCAGCTGCGTTACTTCTGTGCATCGCTGAAGCGACTTTGACATCAGGAAAAGTGCTGCTTGCTGGGCTAGCTCGCCGGCTTCTTTGCAGAGGAAACACGGCAGGAGCCAATGGTATCAGCTCACGTTAGCTCGGAGACAAAGGAAGAGAGAGGCTGTTCGGGTCTGACTCCCAACAGGTTTATTGTTAGAAGTTTCCCAACCCAAACAAACTCGGAAGGGATGGAATGTGATGGGGAGGTGATGGGATGGTGATGGGATCCCTCCCTGAGGCTTGTCCTCAGTTTTATAGGGAATTTGAAAATCGTGGTGAAAGGGGAAAACAACCAATGAGTTACAAGCCAGGAGGAGGACACAAAATAACAAGAACCACTGGGGTAAACCGAGAGGCGGGAGTTATAGCAGAGAACCAGTGAACAACCGAGTAACTGAGAATTTTCCCGAACCGGGGGAGGCGGCTTGGACCCGGGCACCGCCCAGGGGGTGCAGCTTAGGCTTCTGAGCCGCCCCTGGACCCACCCTCTGAGTCTGCCTCTTGGGGAACTCGATCCAGGGGATGGGCTGGGAGTGATTGGCATCACGCAGCCCCAGCCCCGCAGTGGGCTGGGTCACAGCAACATCCCAGAATCCTTCCAGGAATCCCTCCTTCAATCCTACCTTCCATCCTGGAATGCATCCCGGAATCCTTCCTGGAATCCTTCCTGGAATCTATCCATCTGTCCTTCCTTCCTTCCTTCCTTCCTTCCTTCCTTCCTTCCTTCCTTCCTTCCTTCCTTCCTTCCTTCCTTTCCTTCCTTCCTTTCCTTCCTTCCTTTTCCTTCCTTCCTTCCTTCCTTCCTTCCTTCCTTCCTTCCTTCCTTCCTTTCTTCCTTCCTTCCTTCCTTCCTCAGAAGCCACTTCTCACCCCAGTGAAGGGGTTCAAAGCAGCAGGATCCCCTCCCAACTGGGGTCCCTCCACCCTCCCAAAATGTGTGGACTTCACCTCAGCCCCCCAAATTGCGGGGCGTTTACGGCACCTTCCCCAAATTCACTGAAACCTCCTGGAAGTCACTTAGAGGCCCCAAAATTGAAAAAAAGCACCAGGAGCTGTAGGTTACGGGGTTCAGTCTGGACCGGGCGTAGACGGACGGAGACGAGAGATCTCTATAGGCAGATCTTGGGACACAGTCGGTTTATTGTAAAAGGCGTGGGTATTGGGGCACTGCTCAGAGCTGGTAGACTCAGCTCTGAGCAGACCCAAGAGAGCAAGAGAGTAAACGGGTGAGAGAGAGAGAGAGAGAGAGTGTAAGAGCAAGAGTGGAAGTAAGAGCAGGAGTGGAAGTAAGAGCAAGAGTAAGAGCAAGAGTGTCTGAAGTCCTGGTTACAATACAATAAATCATCTTCTGTACTGAATATTCTAATTGTCACTAACCAATCTAATACAAGATACAAATCCTATAGCATTTACATACAGCCTATAAGAGTTCTTATATTACCATAGAGTGTTACATCTTAACTTCTAAAAACTACTCTTTGGACCCCTTCTGCTGAGCTAGTAGGGTCTGCTCTGACCCTTGGACCTGCTTGCAAGCAGAGGGTATTGTTCCATCAAGAGGGGATTACCTTCAGTGGCCATACCATTGTTTTCCAGTTGTTCAGTAACTAAGACTTGGTATTTCAAAAGCGGCTTTCATTTCGATGTTGCCTGTAGTTTTCATATTCCCAAAATCTTTTGTCAGGCAATCATATTTATAAGGCTTTCCTGTTTCATCTTCCCCAACAAGGAGCCTCCCCAGAAGCAGCTCCTGGTTTCCCTCCCTGGAGTGCCCCACTCCAAGTGGCCAAAGCACCCCATCACTCCCAAACTTCATCCCACCCCCACGATGCCACCCCCATCCCATCCCATCCCATCCCATCCCACCCCTCCTGGACACCAATTCCCCTTCTGTGCTTCCTGACTCCCCACAGCCGGGCCTTGGGGCTGACGGATCGAGCCATTTGGGGCTGCCATCGAAACATTGGGGCTGGCATTGAGTTTATTGGAGGCTCCCGCTCAATCCCTCCATCCCAAATGGGAGCTTGGAACCTCTCCTGAGCCCTTGCTGTGCCCATGGGCTCACCTCAAGTGCCAAAATGAGAGCCAGGGCCCCACAGCCCATTCAGAACCTCTCAACATTGCCAGAAACAGCAGCATCCTTCCCAAAATGGGCTCCCCACATCCCTGCCAATAGCTCCCCCTTCCAAGTACCAGAGCCCCCCTCTCAGAACCCCTCCCAAAGCATTGGGGGCACCCCAAAACTGCCTCAGGAACGGCACATACCCTGAAATCCCTTCAGGAACCCACTGAGGAACGGGGTCCACCCGGCCTCATCATGCGCAGCCTTCAGCTGTCTCAGGCAGAGCCCATCCCGCCCTCAGCAGCCCCAGCCCAGCCCAGCCCTCCTGGGCAGGAAGCCCCAATGGCCGAGCCGGCCTGGGACACTTGCAGGGATGCGGGGGCAGCCGCAGCTTCTGGGGCCAGCCTGTGCCAGGCCCTGAGCGCCCTGCCAGGGAACCATTGCTGCCCCACATCCCATCTCAGCCTGCCCTCGGGCAGCGGGAAGCCGTTCCCTGGGGCCCGTCCCCGCAGGCCCTTGGCAAGAGTCTCTCTCAGCCAGCAATTGCTGCTCCTCCCTGCTGCGGGGCCCAAGCTGCAAGTTGATTTTCTGCCGCTGGCCCCGGCCCAGCCCCGAGCCAGGGCCAGCACCTTGCCCTGGAGCTCTGCGGGCGCTGCGTTTGTGCGGCCGCAGCGCAGCAGCCGCAGCTCGGAGCTGCCCTTTGTGTCCCCACCGGCAGCTGGCAGAGCTGGCGGGGCCGGGCCAGGGCCGGGCCAGCCCCGGCCTTCCCGGCTCTGGGACACAGCGGCGGCAGCCCCGGCCTTCCAGCCCTGCACACGCTCCCACACAAGCCTCCAGAGCCGCGGCCACGCAACGCAACTGACCGGCCGCTGACCCCCCAGCCTGGCCTGATGGCCATTCCTCTGCCCACACCTCGGCCAAGCTCCCCTTGGCCACCTCCTGAGCCACAATGCCACAGACAAGTGGCACATACAGCTACAGAGCTCTGCCCAGAGCTGGCAGGGAACGTTCATTCAACAGAAAAACCACCAAGAAAAAGAGAACTGCCCCCAGCAGAGCTGTTCCCTCCTGCAGTAGTTACACCTGCACACCCACAGCGCCTGAGACTGCAAGCAATGAGCATTCCCTGGGCACATGTGCAGCCCAAGCAGCTCGAGGACAGCCTTGCAGCAGGACTGCTCTCAGCTGAGCCAAAAAGGCCCCTCTGGCAGCTGCAGGGCCATTGCAAAGGGCAAGGGCCAGAGCCTGGGCCCACGGGGGAGGAAAGGGCTCTGAATTCCCCCGCCCTGGCACCTAAACCCTGTTCCCAGGGTGCTTCCCACACAGGATTCCTCTGGAGGACTGCGGAAAGCTGAGAGGCAGCTCTGGCTTCTCCACTTTTCATGTCCTAAAGCTGCCTGGCAGAAGAAATGGAGGGACAGCTCTGGTCGCACAATCTCTCCCGGGATTTATCTACAATAAAATAGCATAAAATAACTATGAGGAAACGAAAATAACAACAGAGCTGTTTCTGTTGGGACTTTGGGTCTCTTCTCCAAGCTCCGAGCTGGGTCTGAGCCAGGAGCCGGTGTGCTGGGAGAGACATCGCTGCTGAGGGGCTGAATATTTCCGAAACTAAAGTATCAAGGGACACCTTGAGGTTCCAGCAGTCCCTGCGCACACGTTCGATTCCCTCCTTTCTAGCTGAAAGCTCAGCTCCACTTGTGACTCTGCTTTGTAGCGATGAATGGAAACATTCCCCGCAATTGCCGTAGAAAGAGCCCGGGAAGGTTCGTGTCGGGAGAGCTCCCTCGGGGCAGCCCCGGCTCCTGCCCTGCTTGAGTCCCTCTCGAGCCCGCTGTGCTTTCCAGCTGCTTCGCTCCAGCTGCCCCAAATGCCCGTGAATTGCACGGAACTGGAACAGATCCGAGTCCTCGTGGCTCGGGCTAAGGGCAGGGAGAGGTCACTCAGGGATCGCCATCGCGGCCGCAAGAGCCCCGCCGTGGGGAGATGAACTGGATTTGGGTCGGAGCGAATCAGAACAGGAGAGTGAGGAGTAAAATAAACCCTGGTACAGAACCTTCCCCCGACCTCTTTCTCCTTGCCGGAGTTCACTTTATCCCCGGCTCCTCCCTGCTGTGCCCAGCGGGGCAGGGAGAAGGGATGGGAGTCGCGGTCAGTTCGTGCCGCTGCTTCGCCCTCGGGGACAGGAATCCTTCCCTGCTCCGGCGCGGGGTCCCTCCCATGGGGTCAGTCCCTGCCCTGGACAGAGGGGGGTCCCTCCCATGGGGTCAGTCTGTGCCCTGGTCATCGGGGCGGTCCCTCCCCACCCGTGCGGTCACTCCCCGGCCCGGCCCTGAGGCTTCGAGCCGGGCAGGAGCGGCAGAAGGAGCCGGGCGGCGGCGGGGGCTGAATCCCGGCAGGAGGAGGAAGAAGAGGAAGAAGAGGAAGAAGAGGAAGGGGCCGGGGCCGCCTGCGGTGTCCGATCCCCAGCAGCAGCGGGGAGGCCTCGGGGAGCGGCGGCGGGCGGGGCCCTTTGGAGCCGCCCCGAGGGCTCGGTGCCGCCCCGGGCCCCTGAAGGAGCCGCTCCGCGGGACGGGCGAGCTGGGAACGAGAGAAAACCCAGAGAAAAGAAGAAAATCCGATCAAAGAGCCGCACCGAGGGGCGTCTCCGCCGGCCCCTGGCACTGAAGGAGCTGCACCGAGAGACCGGCGAGGAGCCCAGCGGTGAAAGAGCGCAGTGGAGGGCGTGGGATGGGAGGTGCGAATGGAATAAAAGAATAAGAATGGAATAATAAATTCTAGAAGAAGTGCACGGGGAGTGGCGGCTGCGCAGCGACTGAAAGAGCTGCAGCGAGGGAGCGTCGGGGCAGCAGCGCGGGCTCTCGGCCGCTCCGTGTCACCGAAAGAGCCGCAGCGAGGGACGGGCGGGGCGCGGCTCGGATCGAGCCCTCCAGCTGCGCGAAGAGCGGCGACCCCGCGGGACCGCGCCGGGGCCGGGCGGCGGCGGCAGCCGGAGCCGGGGAAGCGGCTTCGAGCGGCGGAGACGAGCGGGGTGTTCCCGTCAGCTCCGCTCAGCCCTCGGGCACCGGGGGGTTTCGGGGCTTGTTCCCGTCAGCTCCGCTCCGCCCTCGGGCACCGCGCTGGGGCCCCGCGCACTTTTCCAGCCCGGCCGCCCCCCACGGGCCGGGCCCCGCGGCTCCCGCTGCCGCCGCCTTGGCCCCGCGGAGCCCAGAAAGCCCGGAAAATCGCTCCCATGCACTAAAGAACCTTTCCGTGCGCAGCCAGGGGCGCAGAGGGGGATCCTTATGAAGTCCCCTCCCCTCAGTCCCTCCTGGGCACGGCCGGGCATTAGCGCAGCTCCCGGGGCTGTGTCCCGGCACCGGCTGCTGCCACAGGGCACGGGGCTGCCGCGCTTGGGCATTAAACGCGACCGATTTGGGGAGCGGGGACAGCCACAGAAACCCTCGGGGAGCCCTCGGGAGCCTGGAGCTGCCCGAGGGGCACAAAGGATGCCCTGGACACAGCGCTGGCCCCAGCAGCGGCTCTGCCCCCCAGCACGGGGCTGTGTCCCAGACCCCACGGTCCAGCCCGAGGTTCGGGGGAGGCAGCGGAGCTGCTGGACGGAGCTTCCAGCCCCGCCAGCCGCAGCTCCGATCCCTTGGGCCGTGACGCCGGGGACGGGTGTCCGTCGGCACTCGGGGTCTGTCAGCTTTTGCAATCCAGAGGGATAAACTGAGTCCCAAGGGGTGTCGGTTTCCATCAATCGCTGTTTCTCCTTTCTTTTCCATGACGGATTTCACAGTGCTTCCTTTCGCCCCAGAGATTTGGAAAACAAAATTCCCGGCTGCCCCGGCATCCCTGCAGTTCTCCACAGCTCCAGCCTCGTCCCTCCTCTCCCGTTTCCTTCTCTCCAGTCTCTCCCTCGTGTCGCTGCCGGCTCGGAGGAAGGAGATTCCCCCGGCACCCCCTGCCTCCTCCTCCTGTCCCGTGGGGCGCAGTTGGTGCTTCTGGAGCCGCCTGCCCGCGCAGCCGGACCCGCCCCGTGGCCGCTCAGCGCTGCAGCCGAGGGAATGAATTGCAGGCACCGCTGCGCTGGGCTGGCCCTGGCCGGGTGCCCGGGGCCACCAAAGCCGCTCTGGCACTCTGCTCACAGCTGCAGCACACAGAACACAGAAGGAAAGGCTCGTGGGCTGGGATCGGGGCAGGGAGAGCTCACTCACTGCTCACTGCCAGGGCCACAACAGACCCAAGCTGGGGAAATTAATGGAATTTATTTCCAAACCAATCACACCAGGACAAGGAGAACTAAAACAAGTCCTAAAAAACACCTTCCCCACCCCTCCCTCCTTCCCGGGCTCCCAGTCCCCGCTCGCAGTCCCTCCTCTGCTCTCCCTGCACGGCAATCGTGTCACCAGCCATGACCTTGGCTTTTGCCTCATCCCGGGATCTCTTCCCGGACAGGAAGAACTTTCCCCAGCACAGATTCAGGCCGTGGCGGCCTTTGAGGCTCAGGGTGTTTCTCCTGCAGCTCCTTGCAGGTCTCCTCTCCCTGTGCCGGCTCTCCTGCGCCACAGAACTCTGCCGGCTGCAGCTTTGCAAACGTCAGGTCCAGGTCTGGATGTTCCTGCACGATTTGCTCGAGGTCCTTGGGGGCTGCATCTGATCCACTGTTGTTGTGCTCCCCCTCGGCACGGAGCCCTTGGATCTGATGGCCCCTGGCCAGGGCCTGGCACAGGAGGTGGAACCTGGGTGCTGCTGCAGCGGTGCCGGGGGAGCCCCAGGACTCGCTGTGGCCGCTGTGGCAGCCGCAGCACAGCCCGTTCCCAGCGAGGAGCCCAGGGCTCCGTGGGGCTCTGCAGGACCTCGGCCCTGGGGCTCGTCTGCATCAGCCCGGGCAGCCGGGCTGGACTTGGCTTCGTTTGTGTCTCGGGCTGCCCTGGCACAGCAGCTGCCCAGCGCCCAGGGGACAGCAATGGGAGCGGGGCAGGTCGGGGTGAGCTTCAGTGTCTGTGTCCGGCAGAAATGCCAAAGCCTTCCCTAAGGAGCAGCGAGTGCTGCCAGAGCACAGGATGCTGCTGCTGCTGCTGCTGCTGCTGCTGCTGCTGCTGCTGAGCACGGGACGGCCCCAGGGCTGATGCCAGACAAAGCCGGGATGGGAGCCACAAACAACAGGAGGAGGAAGAGCGAGGGGGGAGGACGGATGGAGGAGCAGGAGCGGGAGGAAGAGGGGGGATAAAAGGGGAGGAGCGGGAGGAAGAGGCGGGACAGAGGAGGCAGGAAGAGGATCCTCCACGTGCATTCATCGCTCTCTGCGTCCGCAGCTCTTGGCTCTGGGAACATCGCTCCCCCCATCCCGCAGGTGACCGGGGAGGGGCATCTCGCCCCAAATATCTTGGGCGGTTCCTGGGGTTGTTTTTTGGGAGAGGAGAGTTTGGAGCTTGGAGGACTCCAGCACCGAGCCCCAAATATCTTTGTTGGTTCCTGGGGGAAGGGGGGTTTGGTGGCGGATGGGGGGAGGCGGATGTTTGGATCTTGCAGGACTCCAGATGTGAGTCGCAAATGCCCCTTGGGGGATATTGGGGAGTCCCCGGCACGCGGGGTTTTTGGGGGTCCCGGTGGCGGCTGCCGGGAGAAATGGGATGGGGCGGGATGGGGCCCGGGAAGGGTGGGATGTGGATTGGGGTGTGGGATGAAGTGTGGCGGAGGGGGATGGGCGGGATGGGGCCTGGGATGAGGCAGCCGAAGGCTGGGGATGATGAGGCCGGGGGGACCCCACTCCTCAGGGGCCTGCGGGGTATCCGGCAGCTCGGAGGGAGTTTTGGGGCACCCCTAATCCTGAGGGGGTGGTGCTGGCAGCGGGGGACACGTGGCTCCGGCAGCTCTGGCCCCAGCTGAGCCCCCCCCGCCCCCCGGAGCGGAATTTGGGGAGGGGCAGGTGGGGGCGGCCAGGCCGGGCCCCCC
The DNA here is from genome assembly GCF_020740725.1 of Corvus hawaiiensis. Taxonomy (NCBI): domain Eukaryota; kingdom Metazoa; phylum Chordata; class Aves; order Passeriformes; family Corvidae; genus Corvus; species Corvus hawaiiensis. Next base: position 4,585,924 of record NC_063236.1, on the reverse strand, counting down.
CCGCGCTGTCCCGGCGGGGGCCGAGTGCGGGCGGGAGCCCCGCGGGGCCCGGCCCTGCCCGGGCACGGCTGATGCCGCCCGGCCGCGCTCCGCACTGCTCCGGACTGGTGCTCCCAGTGCCGTGCGGGGCAGGGCCGCTCTGGGGACCCCCCAGGGCACAGCGCGGCTGCTTTGGGGCTGTGGGCACCGCCCGGCGCTGGGCATGGGGCGTGTGGGGGCAGCTGGGGCCGCACTGGTGGTGCTGGGAGCCCCCCCTTCCCGGGAGTGGAGCTGTGGGGTGAGGGGAGCGGGGGAAAAGGGGGGACCCGTTGGAAGGAGGGGGGAGGGCAGTGGAAAGGGGATCAGACTCCCCAAACTGAGTGGGAGAGGGGACTGAGAGCCCCAAACCAGGCGCGTGGGACACTGAGGCTTTGGGGGAAGATGAGAAAGGAGAGGGGGATGGGGGGAGAGGGGGGGAAAAAGGGAGTGCATTCCTTCCCCTTAGTGGGGTCGGTTGGTGGATAAGGATTGGGGGATGATGGGAAAAGGGTGGAGGAGGGGAAAGAATGGGGGGGTGGGACCTCCAGATGAGTGGGAGCCCTGTGGAGAGCCCCAAAGTTGCTGTCATGGCAGGGGACTGATCTCCTGTGGGAAGAGCTTTGGCCAGAGCACGGAGCTGATCTCCCAGCGCAGGAGCCAAGTGGAGGAGAAGTCCTGTGTCTGCCGAAGCTTTGCCCAGAGGTCCCATCTCAGAGGAGAGAGACCCTACAGGGGCCAGGAGAGCAGGAAAAGCTTTGGTAGGAGCCCCAACCTCATCAGACACCAGGGGATCCACACTGGGGAGCCCCTATGGATGCCCAGACTCTGGGAAGGGCTTCATCGTGAGCCCCAAGCCCCTGGAACAGCTGTAGGAGCCACCTGGACGAGGGTCCCTACAAGTTCTCGGATGCAGGAAGAGCCCCAAGGAGCCCAGGTCCCCCCAGAACCACCACCTGAAGCAGAAGGTGGTGACAACTCTCCATCCCAGGGCCCTGGGAACACTCTGGGGTCTCCAGGCTGACCCCCTCCAGCAAGGGGCTCACACCGGCCCTCACCCTGCCCCTGAAATCCCTTGGGATCTCCCATCAATCTCTGCATCCCCCGCTCCCCTCTCCATCCTGACATGAGACCAAAGGGGTGGAATTCCCCACCCAGGGCAATGACAACACCAAGTTTTTATCTCCACCCACCAATTTTGCATCTTTTCCCTTGGCCAGGTTCCCCCTCAGTGGGTGGGAGCAGCCCAGAGCCCTGCACTGCCCATCCTGACCTGTCCTGGCTCCATTCCCATTCCTCCCGTGGGGTGTGAGGGGTTTGGGGGAACAGGGCAGGAGGAGGAGGGATGGAAGAGAAGAAGGAGGGAAGAAGGAGCGGGAGAAAATGTGGAGAGAGGAGGAGCAGGAGGTGGGATTAGGGAGGAGAAGGAGGGGGACAGATGGAGGAAGACAAGAAGAAGGGGGAGGAAGAGGAGGGAGCTCGTGGGTCCAGTGCTCCCAGAATTTGCAGGCCCCTCACCCCAAGGAGCATCAACCCCCCCATCCCACAGGTGATGGGGGAGGGAGAGTTTGGCCCAAATATCCTGGGGACACCCTGGGCTGGTGTTTTTGGGGGGGATGTTTGGATCTTGCAGGACTCCAAAGCTGAGCTGTAGGTGCCCCTTGGGGGGACACTGGGGGGTCCCCAGGAGGTGTTTTTGGGGGTCCCTGTTGCAGCTGCTGGCAGAGCTCCAGTGGGGGGTGGTGGGATGTCAGGTCCTCCCCATGCTGGTGGTCAGGCAGGGCCACCTCCAGCCCGGAGCCAGGGGGCTGCGGGACCACCTGGGACAGCCAGAGGGGGAACCTCAGGACCCCCAGAGTGGGACGAGCAGAGAGGGGCAGTACCAGGAGCAGGGGAGCCCCGGCAGTCTGGAGGAGCGAACCCCTGTGACCCCCAGGACCCCAAAGTGGGGAGCCCAGAGAGGGGGGAGCGCCGCCATTCGCAGGACCCTCAACAGCCTGGAGAGGGGGAGGGGGGACTCCTTGGACCCCCTGCACCCCGAAGCAGAGAATAAGGGGAGAAGGACCCATGGACCCATAACCCCCAGCATCCCTAAGTGGGGAGAGGGAAGAGGGGGAACTTCTCAGATTCCTGGGACTCCCAGCAGCCTGGGGAGAGTGAGGACCAAGTAGATGGGGACCCCCAATACAAGCATGACCCCCAGCAGCTGGGATGGGGGGGAACCCCCGAACACCAAAGGGCAGAGACCAGAGACAGGGAACTCCTGGGTGGCTTTTTCAGGGCTGAATCTTGGTGTTTGGGAGGTTTTTATGGACCCCAGATGCCCAGGGACTTCTAGACATGGACTCTGGCAGAGGGACCTTCAAACTCAACATGCTCATCCCTTGTTTCTCCCCAAACCAGGATTTCCCATTCCCAGTCCTTGGCCAGATGGAGGAGGAGGCTGTGAGGAAGAGGAAGAGGAAGATGCTCCGGGAGCCCCAGGCAGGTGAGGAGGAAGTCAGTGGCCCTTTCCCCCTCTCTCCTGCTCCATCTCCCAGCCCAGCATCGCCCCTGGCTGCAGGACAACCCCGCTGCCGACGCCGTCCTGCCGGGGACGGACTGGGGGGATCTCCTTCCCCTTCCCTGTGGCACGGAGGCAAATCCCATCCTCTCCTTGTCCTTCCTCCCCAGACAAGGAGCTGAGCATGGAGCCCAGGGAGGACAAATCCCCGCAGCAGAACCTGGTGGAAGAGGCCGTTTTGAGCGGCTCCACGGTGCAGGAATCCAATGGGGAGGAAAAGCCCCAGAGGTCCTGCAGGAGGAGGGGCTGCAAACGCAGCCCAGGATGCTCTGAGGAGGAAAGACCCACCCTGTGCGGGGAAGGCGGCCAGAGATCCAGCCAGAGGTCAGAGCTGGTGGTCCATGAGCAGCTTCACGATGGGGAGAAGCCCCACAAGTGTGGGGAATGTGGGAAGAGCTTCAGCCGCAGCTCTGACCTGATCTGTCACCAGATGATCCACTCTGGGGAACGGCCTTACGAGTGTCCCGAGTGTGGGAAGAGGTTTCAGAGCAGCTCCAATCTCCTCCTGCACCAGCGGATTCACACAGAGGAGAGGCCCTTCCGCTGCCCCGACTGCAGGAAGGGTTTCTGGTACAACTCTGACCTTGTCAGGCACCGGCGCATCCACACCGGGGAGAGGCCCTACGAGTGTCCCCAGTGTGGGAAGAGCTTCTCCAGGAGCTCAGCCTTGACCAGACACCAACGGAGGCACCACTAAGGGAAGCCCTGCGAGTGCCCCAACTGCGGGAAGAGCTTTGTCCTCTGCTCCAACTCCATCCGCCATCAGAGGACCCACATTGGGAAGAGCCCTGGTGACTTACATTCCCTGTGATCCGTGTTGGGAAGACCCCTGGCTGGTGCTCTCCACGTTCTCCTGGATTCCCATAGTCACCTGGGTGAACACAGGGGCAGGAACATCCATCGGGACTCAGATCAACATTGGAAATTCATTGGGAAGAGCTGATTTTTTACCTTTACACCCTAAAATTTTCATCTGCTCTGTCCAATTGTTTCTTCTGGTGGCATCAAGCAACCCTGGATGATCTTGGAGGTCGTTTTCAATCTAAGTAATTTCTGTGTTTATCCCATTGAAAAACCAAAATTGGTGTAAAAATAAAGAAATTAAACAAAGAGATCTAAAGCTGCACCATTTTCCTGGAATTTGGGGGTGAATTTGGGGTTCAGAGGAATATTCGGGAGGATTTGTGTGTTGTGGGGCCATGAAGCCAGGCAGATTGGGGCCACAATCTCACAGTTGTGGTGGCAGAACGTGTCCACCTGAGCCCGTCTGTTCTCCAGGAATTCCGGTTGTCTGTCCCAGTCCCTGGCCTCGGTCTGCCCATCCAGGGTGTCTCCCACAAAGTGCCCAAATCGCTGCTGAAGTGCCCATGCTGCTCTGGGCTGTGGATGTTCCTGTCCACCAACCTGTCCTGGTCGGTGCCATGTGGGCTGGGAGGGGGTTTGGGGCCTCCTGGGGGGACTGGGAAGGGGTTTTGTGGCTCTTGGGGCCATTTGTGGTGCTGGGAGGGGCTTTGGAGGGCTTTTGGGGCAGTCTGTGAGGGAGTTTTGGGATGCTGGCAGGGCTGTGTGGCTTGGAGAGAATTTGAGTGGGTGTTGGGGGAGATGAGAAGGGGTTTTGGTGGCTCTTGGGGCCATTTCAATTGCAGGGAGTGGTTGGGGGAGTCCTGGCTGTGAGCTGTGGGGTGGTTTGAGGGGTCTGAGAGTGGCTGTGGGGCTGGGAGGGGGTTTTAAGGTGGATGTGACCTCTGCCCCAGACCCCAAAGCTGCCACCAGACCCCATCCCCAAGATGCTGCTGGGGGTTGGAGGCTCCATGTTGGGGTTCATCCACCTGGCGCTGTCAGAGAAGGTGAGTGAGGGTCCCCAGGGGCCGTGTGTGTCCCCCCAGAGCGTGTGTGACCCCCGCCCATCCCGGTGTCACCCTTTTTTCCCTGCCCACAGGGCTCCTGAGCCAGCCCCTGCTGCCCCGGGAGGGAATTTGGGGAGGGGGCAGAGGGGGTGCGCAGCCCCCGCCGGGGGATGACCCCGGCCCAGCGCCCTTCGTTCAGCACCGAGCTGGGCTTGGGGCCGCAGGAGGAAGAGGCCGATGGGAAGCAGATCCTGCAGGGGGGACAGGGCTTGGGCTCAGGGCAAGGTCCTGCCCTGCACACCTGGCTCAGGTGTGAGCCTGCCCCAGGAAGGGAGCGGGACATTCCCATCCCCATGGATCAGGGCTGGGAGCAGCGCTGGGACCACGGACATGGAAATACTGGGAGCCACTGGGACCGCCCTGGGGGGTGAATTATCCCCCCCAGCACCTTTCCAGGCCGCCCTGCGAGCTGAGAAATGCTCGCTGGGCCTCGGCCTTGGCCAAGAGCCCCCGGGCTCAGCTGCTCTGAGCTCAGGCGCTGCCGGCTCCCGCAGCCCGCCCAGGGCCGCCCTGCCCATGCCGGGGCTGTGCTGGAATTCTCTGCTGCTGCTGGGCCACTCGGGGGGTCTGGCCCAGCAGGAAAGGTGACCCTGAGCCAGGAGCTTTCCTTGGCTGCTGCAAAGCCTCGGCACGGAAAGACCTTCCCAGTGCTGTGCCCTGGGCCGGGAGGGATTGTGCGACCAGAGCTGTCCCTCCATTTCTTCTGCCAGGCAGCTTTAGGACATGAAAAGTGGAGAAGCCAGAGCTGCCTCTCAGCTTTCCGCAGTCCTCCAGAGGAATCCTGTGTGGGAAGCACCCTGGGAACAGGGTTTAGGTGCCAGGGCGGGGGAATTCAGAGCCCTTTCCTCCCCCGTGGGCCCAGGCTCTGGCCCTTGCCCTTTGCAATGGCCCTGCAGCTGCCAGAGGGGCCTTTTTGGCTCAGCTGAGAGCAGTCCTGCTGCAAGGCTGTCCTCGAGCTGCTTGGGCTGCACATGTGCCCAGGGAATGCTCATTGCTTGCAGTCTCAGGCGCTGTGGGTGTGCAGGTGTAACTACTGCAGGAGGGAACAGCTCTGCTGGGGGCAGTTCTCTTTTTCTTGGTGGTTTTTCTGTTGAATGAACGTTCCCTGCCAGCTCTGGGCAGAGCTCTGTAGCTGTATGTGCCACTTGTCTGTGGCACTGTGGCTCAGGAGGTGGCCAAGGGGAGCTTGGCCGAGGTGTGGGCAGAGGAATGGCCATCAGGCCAGGCTGGGGGGTCAGCGGCCGGTCAGTTGCGTTGCGTGGCCGCGGCTCTGGAGGCTTGTGTGGGAGCGTGTGCAGGGCTGGAAGGCTGGGGCTGCCGCCGCTGTGTCCCAGAGCCGGGAAGGCCGGGGCTGGCCCGGCCCTGGCCCGGCCCCGCCAGCTCTGCCAGCTGCCGGCGGGGACACAAAGGGCAGCTCCGAGCTGCGGCCGCTGCGCTGCGGCCGCACAAACGCAGCGCCCGCAGAGCTCCAGGGCAAGGTGCTGGCCCTGGCTCGGGGCTGGGCCGGGGCCAGCGGCAGAAAATCAACTTGCAGCTTGGGCCCCGCAGCAGGGAGGAGCAGCAATTGCTGGCTGGGAGAGACTCTTGCCAAGGGCCTGCGGGGCCGGGCCCCAGGGAACGGCTTCCCGCTGCCCGAGGGCAGGCTGAGATGGGATGTGGGGCAGCAATGGTTCCCTGGCAGGGCGCTCAGGGCCTGGCACAGGCTGGCCCCAGAAGCTGCGGCTGCCCCCGCATCCCTGCAAGTGTCCCAGGCCGGCTCGGCCATTGGGGCTTCCTGCCCAGGAGGGCTGGGCTGGGCTGGGGCTGCTGAGGGCAGGATGGGCTCTGCCTGAGACAGCTGAAGGCTGCGCATGATGAGGCCGGGGGGACCCCGTTCCTCAGTGGGTTCCTGAAGGGATTTCAGGGTATGTGCCGTTCCTGAGGCAGTTTTGGGGTGCCCCCAATGCTTTGGGAGGGGTTGTGAGAGGGGGGCTCTGGTACTTGGAAGGGGGAGCTATTGTCAGGGATGTGGGGAGCCCATTTTGGGAAGGATGCTGCTGTTTCTGGCAATGTTGAGAGGTTCTGAATGGGCTGTGGGGCCCTGGCTCTCATTTTGGCACTTGAGGTGAGCCCATGGGCACAGCAAGGGCTCAGGAGAGGTTCCAAGCTCCCATTTGGGATGGAGGGATTGAGCGGGAGCCTCCAATGAACTCAATGCCAGCCCCAATGTTTTGATGGCAGCCCCAAATGGCTCGATCCGTCAGCCCCAAGGCCCGGCTGTGGGGAGTCAGGAAGCACAGAAGGGGAATTGGTGTCCAGGAGGGATGGGATGGGGTGGGATGGGATGGGATGGGGTGGGATGGGATGGGATGGGATGGGATGGGATGGGGTGGGGTGGGATGGGATGGGATGGGATGGGATGGGATGGGGTGGGGTGGGATGGGATGGGATGGGATGGGATGGGATGGGATGGGATGGGATGGGGTGGGATGGGATGGGGTGGGGTGGGATGGGATGGGATGGGATGGGGTAGGGTGGGATGGGATGGGGGTGGCATTGTGGGGGTGGGATGAAGTTTGGGAGGGATGGGATGGTTTGTGCACTTGGAGTGGAGCACTCCAGGGATGAAAACCAGGAGCTGCTTTTGGGGAGGCTCCTGCTGCTTTTTGTCAATTTTGGGGCCTCTAAGTGGTTTCTGGGAAGTTTCAGTGAATTTGGGGAAGGTGCCATAAACCCTCCGCAATTTGGGGGGCTGAGGTGAAGTCCCCAATTTTGGGACGGTGCAGGGACCCCAATTGGGAAGGGATCCTGCTGCTTTGCACCCCTTCAATGGGGTGAGAAGTGGCTTGTGAGGGAAGGAAGGAAGGAATTATGGAAGGAAGGAAGGAATTACGGAAGGAATTTCGGAAGGAAGGAAGGAAGGAAGGAAGGAAGGAAGGAAGGAAGGAAGGAAGGAAGGAAGGAAGGAAGGAAGGAAGGAAAGAAGGAAAGGAGGAAAGGAGGAAAGGAGGAAAGGAGGAAAGGAGGAAAGAAGGAAAGAAGGAAAGAAGGAAAGAAGGAAAGGAGGAAAGAAGGAAAGAAGGAAAGGAGGAAAGGAGGAAGTAAAATAGAAGAAAGAAAGAAAGAAAGAGCAACAAGAAATAATAAAAAAGAAAAAAAAAGAAAAGACATTAAAAATGAAGAAAGGAAGCAAGAAAAATATAATAAAAATGAAAGAAAGAAAAGAAGAAAGGAAGAAAATCAAAAGACAGATATAAAAAAGAAAATGAAAGTGATGAAAAAAGAAAAGAAAAAGAAAGAAAGCAGGACTAAATAACAGGAAACCAACAAGAAAAAATTATTTAAAAAGAAAGATCATTAATAAATGAAGCAAGCTAGCAAAAAGATAATAAAAATGAAAGAAAGGAAGAAAAGAGGAAAGAAAGAAACAAAGAGAAAGAAAAGAAAAATTAACAAGAAAATGAAAAAGTGAAGAAAAAAGAAAAGAAGAAAGAAACAAAGAGAAAGAAAAGAAAAATTAACAAGAAAATGAAAAAAGTGAAGAAAAAAGAAAAGAAGAAAGAAACAAAGAAATAAAGAAAGCAGGACTACATAACATGAAACCAATAGGAAAATAAAAAGAAAAAAAATAAGAAAGAAAGAAGCAAGGAAGCAAGAAAAAAAGAACAGAAATACACAAGAAAAGAACAAAAGAAGAACAGAAAGAAAGCCAAAAGAGAAAGAAGGAAGACACAAAGCAACAAAAAAAATTTAAATGAAAGAAAAAAATATAAAAGAGTGAAGAATGAAGAAAGCAAGCTAAAAGAAATCAACACGAAAATTTAAAAAGCAAAGGAAAGTAAAAGATAAAGGAAAGACTCAATAATGTGAGACCAAGAAGAAAAATAAAAAAAGAGAAATTAAGAAGAAAGCAGCAAGAAACAATTAAAAAACCAAGAAAACTATTCAAAAATGAAGAAAGAAAGAAAAAAGCAAAAAGATGATAAAAATGGAAGAAGGAAAGGAAGAAAAAAAGAAAGAGTGAAAACATAAACATACAAGAAAATAAATGTTAAGAAAAGTCAAAAAAAGAAGAAAGAACAAAACAAGGAAGAAAGAAAATGACGGAAAGAAAGACACGAGAAAAAAAAAAGTACAAGAGAACCAAAGGAAAGCAAAAAAAGAAAGAAAGATGAAAAACAGAAAGCAACAAAAAAAGAAAAAGAAAAAAGGTAAAAGAATGAAGGAAAGAAAAAAGAAGGAAGGAAAACAAAAAGAAATCAACCAGAAAATTTAAAAAGTGAAGAAAAAGAGAAGAAGAAAGAAAGAAAGACTAAGTAATGTGAAACAAAAAAAACTTTTTAAAAAAAGAGGAAAGAACCAAAAAAGAAAAAGACAAGGAAAAAAAGAAAGACACAAGAAAAAATAAAAGAAAGAAGAAAGAAAGAAGAAAGCAACAACAACAAAAAAAAAACAGGAAAAAGAAAGAAAAAAGATGAAAGAATGAAGAAAGAAAGAAAGCTCAAAGAAATCAAAGAGAAAATGCAACCCTTGTGCCACTGCGGGACCTTGTGCAGCCAAGGAGAGCATTGTGAGAGTGCGGGGCCAGGGAACCAAGGCACCATTGGGACCTTGTGGGGCCTCCTGGGCTCAAGGGACCATTGCCACACTGTGGGGCCTCATGGAATGAAGGGTCCATGGTGCCACTGCAGAGCCAAGGACACCATGGTTACACTGCGGGGCCCATGGAACCAAGGCACCATTGGGACACCCTGTGGCCTCATCCTCTGGAATTCCAACAGATCTGAGGGATGGCAGCACCTGCAGGCAGCACTGAAGGATTCTGGGGAGAGCCTTTGATCCCTGCTCCAAAGGAAATCAGAGAAAGAGCCCTGGTCAGATCAAGGCACCTTTTCCTTTTCCGCTTCCTTTTCCTTTTCCTTTTCCTTTTCCTTTTCCTTTTCCTTTTCCTTTTCCTTTTCCTTTTCCTTTTCCTTTTCCTTTTCCTTTTTTTGTGTAATCTGTTGACCTGCCTGTAAGGTGCAGCAAAAGCTTTGCAGGGTTTGGTTCAAGGTCCCCAAGGCTGGAACAGGGAAGTGTTCGAGTCTCTTCTAAGAGAAGGCTTGGAGTCTGTGTGCCATGAGTGTCTGGGATCCATGGAACAAGTGTGTTCTGGCAGACTCTGGGACCTCGAGAGCAATCCCATGCAGGAGCCAGCACTGGCCCTGCACTCTGGTGGGAGCAGCGTGGTACGGATGGGAAACGGGCAGCTGGGTGTGCAGTGGGAACCTCGAGCCAGGTCATAGAAGGCCAGGCTTTAGCTTTGAACACAGCAGCACAAAAAGCAGAATGAATGACCTTGCCTAGAAATCACTGAAGGAAAAAGGGTGAACATATGGACTGATTTGAACTCTGGGTTTGGAATAATACACGCCCAGGGAGCCACATGGAAGGAAAGGGCACAGAGGTCTCCAGTGAGTACAAAAAGAAATCAGTCACCTGCTGCAGAGTGTGCCAAAGCCAAAAGAAGTGGCCCTGATGCCCTTGTAAAGCCCATGGGTTTGAAGACTCCCCAGTTAATCCAGAGAATCCATTGGCTGACCAAACAGCTCAAGAGGGTGCTGCAAAAGCTCTCCTTGCACTAATACCTGGCAAAAACTGGAATGTTCTGCAACAGAAACCAGATTCCAGTGATCAGGACAGGCAGTGAGCCCCAGCAGCAGCAGCAGCTACGGAAAATCCCAGCAGGTGATTGGTAACCCTGTGTGGGCAGGTAATTGCAGCTCCACAATTAATGTATAACGGAACTAAAACATCAGGAACCACATGAGGAAATGGAGAATATGGTGGCCAGTTTACAAAGGCATCTAGTAAGCACAAAAATGGCAAAAAATGATAGATCAGTTGTTGAGAAAGATGGGATTGGCTTTGAAGGAAGAAGGCTGCCTCCAGGGCTTGTTAAATGGGAATCACCAGGTGATTTTGGCAAACTGATTTTGCAGAACTGCCCAGGCAGAAGGGGGACTGGCACATTTTGGTATTGGTGGATCCTTTTTCCTGGATGGCCAGAAGCTTTCCCATGTGGCACCAAGAAGACAAGGGAAGTCTTCGAAGTTTTGCTGAAATGAATATTTAATAGCACTGGGACTAACTCTTGTAAGCCTTGAAAGGTGCATGGTTCTCAACAGATCATTGGGGCTGGACTCGCCTGTACATCCTTTCCAACCAGGAGATCCGGTGTGCATCAGAACCTGGAATTTTGGCACAATCCAGCCAAAGTGGAAGGGACCATCTCAAGTCCTCCTGGTAACCTACCCTGCACTCAAGGTAGAAGGAATCAAACTCGGGGTTCATCACATGCGGGTAAAACCAGCGAGCCCACATTAAACACAGCAGAAACAAGACTGACTGACACCGTGGGGTTTGGGGTTTTACATAAATCCTATTGTTTTAGGTATTGAATATGATTTTCTAAGGGGATACTATTTATTGGATCTAGATGAAGATGATCAATAATTGTGTATCTATAATAATAATAGAAACGATGTTCCTGACTTCTGGGAAGGGAAATGCGGTTTTCAAAGTCAGTGCAAGGTGTTGGCAGATGACAGAATGTAACCCCTGTAACAGCTTGTTTGCCAATACCAACCTCTGCAGAAAATCCAGTTCCGTGGGGAGCTTCAGTCAGCAATTTGACAAAAATCTGGGAACACGTGTGGGAAGGAAATAGCACCCAGGGCACCTGGACAGGGATGGAAGGAGAATATTCCTTACCATGGACACATCAGAACAATAGTGCTGAGAATTGTAACATCTCCAAAGCGGATCTGGAAATTACCTCAGGAAATATTGATCAGCTGACAGAGTGCACTGATACCTCCTGGGGCTGTCAAATTCCAGAAGTATGGAATCGCCCTCAGACAGGACAATGGGAATGTTTCCAGCCAGTTCAGGGGTGTCTGTGCTGGGCAGGGAGCCCAGGCCTCCCACAGGACCCCTTACAGGTGGGTATAAAATATCCAGATTTAACAAGGTCAAGGCCAAAGGATCCCAGGACAAAGGAAAAGTGGGATTGCCCTGGGACAGACACTTGAGCTGTTTGGAATGCTGAGGTCCAGCGGCTCCTGGCTGTGGCCCAGGCTCTGAGGCTGGGCTGTGTTTGTAGAAATGATTCTGCCTTTCTCAGGGACACCTGGGCTGAGCCAACAAACAAGGAGCCTTGGAGAGGCACAGAGTGTCAGCAGGACACGGTCAGATCTTAGGAGCCCCAGGATGGGTGGGAAGGGATGGAATTTGGAGCACACGTTTGCCCCTGGGAGAATCAGGAGCACCATGGACACTGGGGGTATGAACGTTCCATCCCTCGTGCAAGGAGTCACCACTGGGAACCCGACTGTGGGGAAAGGTTAAAGGGGATGGAACTGGGAAACATCCCAGTGCGGGAACTCCAGCGGGATGGATTTTAGAATCCATCTCTGCTCCGCACAGATCTGCCTTTAGGAACAGACCAGCCACACACCATTGGGCTCTGCAAATGGGAACTTCAGTGAATGCAGCTCCTTTGGGGTTTGCTGAAATAAAGGAACAATTGCCAGCCCCAGCTAAAATGACCTTCCAGAGCAGATTGGCTTTAGCCCTATTGCTGCTACATGGACAGGGAGTGTGTGGATTCTTGAACTGAAACATCAGCACTTGTTGTGTGCACATTCCAAATGTGATGCTGGATTGGATGATCAGGTAGAGAGGATAAAATCGGTTACTGCATCCAGCAGGGAATTAAGGGGAGGGTTAGACAATAACTGGATAAAATATTTAGAGGACTTGGATTTTCCCTGACTGATGGTTGGCCTCACTTTTGCAAAGTCTAACTGGGATCACAGCAATACTTGTGCTTATGACCCTTGCTTTGAGCTGTGTAAAGAACATGGTTGTGAAAGCAGCTGAGGAACTCGTGGGATGTGAGTAAAGGAGCAGAGTGAGGCTTAGGAAGGCTTGAAGGGAAGAGAAGCTTCACAGCCCTCCAAGGGGGGGAGATTTGCCAGATGAAAAACCGTTTGCACCTGGTGGGTTCATACAATGCTTCTTCTCCAAAAGCCACTGGCCACGGAACCGCACAAGGCTGATTCTGTAGGCAGCAACCAGCCCAGCTGTGCCAACTTTCACCAGTTCACCGGGCAGTCTGGGCTGGCTTTGGGGTCAGCGACCACCAGGGACCCCCAAAGAGACCCCCAGGGCAGAAGAACGGATGTGCAAGGGGGTGGGGGAAATCTGCAATGATTTTGGGGCAATGATGATCGTGTGTGTGTTTCTTGTGGGACAATCTGGGAATGTGTCTGTGAAACACAGTCTGCAAACAGGAACATTCCTGAACTCGGCACACACGACTTTGGGAGGGGCTCTCCCCTCGTGCATCCGGCCCAATAAAGAATGCTGCTGCTTCATGCTGCGCTGGTGCTGAGGAGGTTTTGTTTCACTGAAGTTTTGGTAACACCTCTGTGCCTGTGTCACAGAACCCCAGAGCAGCTGTGATGTCAGAAAGGGGCTGTGTGACATCACAGAGTGGGTTGTGACATCACAGGGTTTTGGTGTGATGTCACAGAGAGGGCTGGGCCATCCCAGAAGAGGCTGTGACATCACAGGGTGGCTGTATGACATCATAGAGTCTGCTGTGACATAATGGAGCATCTCTGTGACATCACAGAGTGGTGCTGTGACATCATAGCATTGGCTGTGACATCACAGAGCAATTGTGACGTCACACGGCAGAGGTCAGACATCATCCAGCAGACTATGACATCACAGAGCAATTGTGACATCACAGAGCAGGCTGTGACATCACAGGGTGCTGGTGTGACCTCACAGTGCAGAGTCATGACATCACATATTGGGCTGTGACATCACAGGACGCTTGTGTAACATCACAGAGTAGTCATGTGACGTCCCAGAAAAGGCTTTGACACAGGGTGGCTATGTGACATCACAGAATGGAGTGTGACATCCCAGGGTGGCTGTGTGACATCCCAGGGTGGCTGTGTGACATCCCAGGGGGTTGGATGCCATGGCCAACCCTCATCAGTTCCAGTTCCCTTGGAAACCCCCCCTGGACCCATTGCTGCAGTCAGGCTCCGTGGCCACTTGCCCGCAGAGCTGTGGCTGCCCTCGGCTGCCATGGCAGCCCTCAGGACAGAGCGGTGCCGGGGCTGGTGCCAGCTACAATTGCAGTGACACTCGCTGATGCCCTCAGGTGCCACGGCAGCGGCCACAGGGACCCGTTCCTCACTTTGGTGCCACGGACACCAACGCTTGGCCCCGCTGCCATGGGCATTGGCATGGTCACCTGCACTCAGGGCCCGTGGCCGGGCACTGCTGCCATGGACACGGGCACGGAGCCCTGGGCCACAGGCGGCTGCCGTGGCCACCAGCCCAAGGTCCTGTGGCCAGGGCTGGGGCCATGGAAAGGAACCCGTGGAGCCGTGCTGATGGTGTGTGGCCATGGGGTGCTGCTGTGGGCTGGGCCAGAGGGAATTTCCTTGCCAGGCCTTTCCCTGGGGCTGTGTTTGGCTCTGTGCTGAGCACAGCGTTGCTCACACAGAGATGGTTTTGTTCTTGCTGAGCTTGCACAGAGCCAAGGCCTTTCCTGCCCCTCGTCCGGCCATGCTGGGGAGGGGCTGGGGGTGCAGCGGAGCTTAGGAGGGGTCACAACCAGGACAGGTGACCCCAACTGACCCCAGGCATATCCCAGACCACAGGACATCATGGCCAGTGGATAAAGTGGGGGGAACAAGGAGGAAGGGGGGACATTTGGAGGGAGGGTTTTTGTCTTCCCAGGTAACACTCAGGCAGGATGGGGCCCTGTTTTGCTGGTGGGCAGGGTCAGCACCAAACACACAGACACCAACTGCAGGAACTGTGTAATTTATAAAATGCAAAGCTGCAAAGAATCACAAAAGCATAAGCTCAGCAAAGCACATAATCATTAGCAAAGAATCACAGCAGGAGCAGCTCAGCAATGCCCCCAATCATCAGTGCCAAAGATTGCCTGCAGTGATTAACCAAGATCCAGCCCCAGTTCCCCTCAGACTTTACCATCACCCAGAGCCACCCATCAGCTGGGGGAAGCTGTCCCAGTCAGGGACTGGAGAGCCACTCCCGGACACTGGGAATTCCTGCAGCTGCCTCCAGCCACAGCTGCGGCTCCAACCCCGCTGGGAGAGGGCCCAGCTTTGACAGTGCTGGAGAAACAAACTGACAGCACTTCTAGGGTGGGAACATCTGCTTTCATCCTCCTCTTGGCTTCCTCCTAAGCCTGGCCAGGGCTCAAGGAGGAGCCAAGGGAGCCGACTTTGACCATACAGCCCCAAACAAGGCCAGATGTTGGATTTCATGGCCTTGTCCGGCTTCTAAACACAGAAAGGTCAATACATGTTTCACTAATGAGTGGATACATCAATCACAATGCTAATGATCATGCAAATTTCGGTAATGAGCACACACGAAGATAACCATTGGTTGGAAGGTTCATCCAGAGGTCACCTTTGGCTCAGGGCCTGTTGTTCAGGCCTCAGTCAGGCCTCTTGTCCAGGCCTTGGCACTTCAGGGATGTGGTTTAGTGCTGGGCTTGACTGTACTGGGTTAGTGGTTGGACTTGATGAGCTCAGAGGTCTTTTCCAACAGGAAGGATTCTGTAATTCCAGGATTCTGTCTGCTGCATTCAGCCAGGTCCATGGTAGCAGCATTACTTTGCCCAAAAGTCTCCTCTTGCTCAGCTCTTGTGGCCTAAGGCTTCAGCTCCTTCAGCTCCTGGTGCTGAGCTGCTCATGCTGAACGAGACAACTCGGAGAGAAGAATACAGTTCATCCAATTCCTTCTAGCACATGGAGAGGGGAGGCTGTGAAAACAGGAGCATTGTTTGCTGTGGCCTCCTCTGTGCCCTTCACGCCTTTCAGCGCTTTGAAACAGCCAAGAGCTTTCTCCAAGAGTGCAATGAAGCAGCTGTTCCTGCTCCCAGCTCTCGCCCTTCACACTCTCTGTCCTTGGCTGCTTTTGTCCCTCTTGCTGTGCCCTCTGTGCCCCTGGGGCTCGGTGGCTGCTGCCCAGGGCTGTGGCACTGGCACAGCTCCAGTGCTCGAGACCCTCCTTTCTCTGCCCTCGGAGCTGCCTGCTCACAGCAGCCTTTTCCACCTGGAAGCTCCACATGGACAGGGAGTGCCCACCTCTGCTCCTTGCACACCCTCCAGGAGCCCAGGGCTGCCATCTGCAGTCCCTGCTGGCACTGAGGGCTCCCAGGTGCCCCAGGCTGCTGTGGCACCGCTGCAAATGGGAGGGAACAGTGGCAGGGGCTGTGCTGAAAGTCAGCTCCATTTGCTGCTGCTGCTGCTGCTGCTGCTGCTGTGGAGGTCACTTGTCCAGCCCTGCCCCAGAGGCAGGGATCAGATCCAGGCCCTGCTGCTGCTCCCTTGGGATCAGCCACAGTTTGGGTGTTGCTGTCAGTGCCAGCAGGAGCGGGCGCTGGAGCAGCGGGTGCTGACAGTGCCCCAAGCCCCAGGGCCCGAGGGGTGCCTGGGCTGCAGGGCTGGCAGGGAGCTGCCCCTTGTTCTCCCTGTGCCTCACGCAAAGCTGGGCCGCTCACAAGTGGGGCAGCACAGCAAACAGGGAGCCTGCGAGTCTCTGCCAGCCCTGTCTGCTCAGAGATTGGGCCTTGGAGCTGCAGGGGGACAAAGGCAGCTGCTTCTGGTCCCTCTGCGTGTCCCTGTGTTCAGCAGTGCTGCTCCATCATTTAGGATGTGTTTTCTGTTTAATTAATAGAAAAAAACAAAAGAAAAAGACCAGAAAATATTAGGAAACATAAAACCAAAACCCAAATGTGGAGTGAAAAGTCCTTTGTAACTCTGGATTAAGAGGTAACTGCTCTTTTCAAAAAGACAACTCAGGTATTTGTAAATATGCTGGTGGCATTGGTCCATCTTACTGACCTCAGCTGCCCTTTTTTAAAGATTTTGGGCTTTGTTTCCAACATTGTTATTTTAAATTGTGGTTGAAGCAATAGGAAATTGATTGTGCCCTGCCAGCTCCGAGCAGCACTGGCAATCTAAACTCTCTCCCACCCCAACTCACGGAGAAGATGCCCTTCCTTCTCACCCTGCCAATGAGCTGCACATTCCCTTGGAAATTGTCAGGGGGTTCTTAAAGACACCAAGTCCCACTTAGGGCTTTTTGCTCTGCTTTGGCAGTGGAGAAGGGCAATTCTTCATCCATCAGCTCCAGGCTGCACTGCCTCAGGAACACGGCCCACTTCGCCAGGTTGGGCCCACTCGTGGCACTTCCAGAGGAGGAAGAAAGTGCAATGGCACAATTCCAGCCCAAAAGGGACGAAGAGTGGGACAGACAGAACACCCTGTGCAGATCCAGGCGTTCAGCTGGGACTGTGCAGAGTTTGGGTTCTTGCCAGTGGGATGTGTGTCCCTGACTGCAATCTCTTGGCCTGCACGAGAGTCTCACTCACCTGCAAAAGCAGAAAGCTCGGTCGCTGTGCTCGCAAGGGGCTCGTCTGATGCAAAGCTGTCAGAGCCCTGTGAGGGGAGAGCAGGCCCAGCCGTGCCCGGGGCTGAGCCCCAGCAGAGCCCTGGCAGAGCCCGGAGCAGCCTCAGCATCCACAGAGCCTGGCTGTGAGGAGAGAAACCAGAAGCCGCCCGTCAGCTGAAGCCTCCTGTCCCCTTGTCCCAGCCGCCCGCAGTGCCCAGGCCGTGCTGGCCGTGCTCAGAGCTGGGCCCAAAGCTGCCCAGCATTGCTGCCTTTGGGAGCAGAGCAGCAGGGCAGGACATGTGCCCAGCCTGCAGCCAGCCATGGCACAGCCACCTCCTCAGCAGCTGCCCAGAGCCCAAAAGCCGCTTGGCAGCCACTGCAGAATTCCCTGCAGCCGCCCCAGCAAAGGGGGAACCTTTGGTGCCCGGCCAGGCCGTGCCATGCCCAGCTCTGGCAGCATCCCCCTGGCTCTGGACTCACCTGCACATGGGGCGTGGAGCGTGTCTTTGGAGAAGGTGCCCAGGCTGAGGAAGAGGTTGTCATCCTTGAGGTGACCCTCCTATCCCACTTTTCTCTTTTTGCTTTTCTTTCTTTCTTTCTTCCTTTCTTCCTTCTTCCTTTCTTTCTCTCTTTCCCTCTTTCTTTCTTTCTCTTCCTTTCTCACTTTCTCCTTGTTTCTTTGTTTCATATTTCTATCTTTCTGATGTCTTTCTTTTTTTTCTTCTTTCATTTTGCTTTTCTTTTTCCTTTCCTTTTTTCTGTTCTATTTCCATTACTTGCTGCTTGCTTGCTTGCTTTTTCTTTCTTTCTTGCTTTCATTCCCTCTTTCTTTTTCTCTTTCTTTCTTCTGCTCTTTAATTTTTTTGTCTTTTTGCTTTCCTTCTTTTTTGTTTCCTTTTTGTTTCTTGTTGCTTTCTTTCTTTCTTTTTCATTTCTACTTTTCTGCTTCAAATCTTTGTTTTTTTCGTTTCTTGTTGTTTTCTGCCTTCTTTTCTTCTTTCGTCCTTTATTTCCTTCTTTTTTTATTTTCGATTTTCTCGTTGGTTACACATTATCTAGGATTATTTCCTTCCTTCCTTCCTTCCTTCCTTCCTTCCTTCCTTCCTTCCTTCCTTCCTTCCTTCCTTCCTTCCTTCCTTCCTTCCTTCCTTCCTTCCTTCCTTCCTTCCGAATTCCTTCCTTCCTTCCGAATTCCTTCCTTCCTTCCTTCCGAATTCCTTCCTTCCTTCCTTCCTTCCTTCCTTCCTTCCTTCCTTCCTTCCGAATTCCGAATTCCGAATTCCTTCCGAATTCCTTCCGAATTCCTTCCGAATTCCTTCCTTCCTTCCGAATTCCTTCCGAATTCCTTCCTTCCTTCCTTCCTTCCTTCCGAATTCCTTCCGAATTCCTTCCGAATTCCTTCCGAATTCCTTCCGAATTCCTTCCTTCCTTCCTTCCTTCCTTCCTTCCGAATTCCTTCCTTCCGAATTCCTTCCTTCCTTCCTTCCTTCCGAATTCCTTCCTTCCTTCCTTCCGAATTCCTTCCTTCCTTCCTTCCTTCCTTCCTTCCGAATTCCTTCCTTCCTTCCTTCCTTCCTTCCTTCCTTCCTTCCTTCCGAATTCCTTCCTTCCTTCCGAATTCCTTCCTTCCTTCCGAATTCCTTCCTTCCGAATTCCTTCCTTCCTTCCGAATTCCTTCCTTCCTTCCTTCCTTCCTTCCTTCCTTCCTTCCTTCCTTCCTTCCTTCCTTCCTTCCTTCCTTCCTTCCTTCCTTCCTTCCGAATTCCTTCCTTCCTTCCTTCCTTCCTTCCTTCCTTCCTTCCTTCCTTCCTTCCTTCCTTCCTTCCTTCCTTCCTTCCTTCCTTCCTTCCTTCCTTCCGAATTCCTTCCGAATTCCTTCCTTCCTTCCTTCCGAATTCCTTCCGAATTCCTTCCGAATTCCTTCCTTCCTTCCGAATTCCTTCCTTCCTTCCGAATTCCTTCCTTCCTTCCTTCCGAATTCCTTCCTTCCTTCCTTCCTTCCTTCCTTCCTTCCTTCCTTCCTTCCGAATTCCTTCCTTCCTTCCTTCCTTCCTTCCTTCCTTCCTTCCTTCCTTCCTTCCTTCCGAATTCCTTCCGAATTCCTTCCGAATTCCTTCCTTCCTTCCTTCCTTCCTTCCTTCCTTCCTTCCTTCCTTCCTTCCTTCCTTCCTTCCTTCCTTCCTTCCTTCCTTCCTTCCTTCCTTCCTTCCGAATTCCTTCCGAATTCCTTCCGAATTCCTTCCTTCCTTCCTTCCTTCCTTCCTTCCGAATTCCTTCCTTCCTTCCTTCCGAATTCCTTCCTTCCTTCCTTCCTTCCTTCCTTCCTTCCTTCCTTCCTTCCTTCCTTCCTTCCTTCCTTCCTTCCTTCCTTCCGAATTCCTTCCGAATTCCTTCCGAATTCCTTCCTTCCTTCCTTCCTTCCTTCCGAATTCCTTCCTTCCTTCCTTCCTTCCTTCCGAATTCCTTCCGAATTCCTTCCTTCCTTCCTTCCTTCCTTCCTTCCTTCCGAATTCCTTCCTTCCTTCCTTCCTTCCGAATTCCTTCCTTCCTTCCTTCCTTCCTTCCTTCCTTCCTTCCTTCCTTCCTTCCGAATTCCTTCCTTCCTTCCGAATTCCTTCCTTCCTTCCGAATTCCTTCCTTCCGAATTCCTTCCTTCCTTCCGAATTCCTTCCTTCCTTCCTTCCTTCCTTCCTTCCTTCCTTCCTTCCTTCCTTCCTTCCTTCCTTCCTTCCTTCCTTCCGAATTCCTTCCTTCCTTCCGAATTCCTTCCTTCCGAATTCCTTCCTTCCGAATTCCTTCCTTCCTTCCTTCCTTCCTTCCTTCCTTCCGAATTCCTTCCGAATTCCTTCCTTCCTTCCGAATTCCTTCCTTCCTTCCTTCCGAATTCCTTCCTTCCTTCCTTCCTTCCTTCCTTCCTTCCTTCCTTCCTTCCTTCCTTCCTTCCTTCCTTCCTTCCTTCCTTCCTTCCTTCCGAATTCCTTCCGAATTCCTTCCGAATTCCTTCCTTCCTTCCTTCCTTCCGTCCGAATTCCTTCCTTCCTTCCTTCCTTCCTTCCGAATTCCTTCCGAATTCCTTCCTTCCTTCCTTCCTTCCTTCCTTCCTTCCTTCCGAATTCCTTCCTTCCTTCCTTCCTTCCGAATTCCTTCCTTCCTTCCTTCCTTCCTTCCTTCCTTCCTTCCTTCCTTCCTTCCGAATTCCTTCCTTCCTTCCGAATTCCTTCCTTCCGAATTCCTTCCTTCCGAATTCCTTCCTTCCTTCCTTCCTTCCTTCCTTCCTTCCTTCCTTCCTTCCTTCCTTCCTTCCTTCCTTCCTTCCTTCCGAATTCCTTCCTTCCGAATTCCTTCCTTCCTTCCTTCCGAATTCCTTCCGAATTCCTTCCTTCCTTCCTTCCTTCCGAATTCCTTCCTTCCTTCCTTCCTTCCTTCCTTCCTTCCTTCCTTCCTTCCTTCCGAATTCCTTCCTTCCTTCCTTCCGAATTCCTTCCTTCCTTCCTTCCTTCCTTCCTTCCTTCCTTCCTTCCTTCCGAATTCCTTCCGAATTCCTTCCGAATTCCTTCCGAATTCCTTCCGAATTCCTTCCTTCCGAATTCCTTCCTTCCGAATTCCTTCCTTCCTTCCTTCCTTCCTTCCTTCCGAATTCCTTCCTTCCTTCCTTCCTTCCTTCCTTCCTTCCTTCCTTCCTTCCTTCCTTCCTTCCGAATTCCTTCCTTCCGAATTCCTTCCTTCCGAATTCCTTCCGAATTCCTTCCGAATTCCTTCCTTCCTTCCTTCCTTCCGAATTCCTTCCGAATTCCTTCCGAATTCCTTCCGAATTCCTTCCTTCCTTCCTTCCTTCCGAATTCCTTCCGAATTCCTTCCTTCCTTCCTTCCTTCCTTCCTTCCTTCCTTCCTTCCTTCCTTCCTTCCTTCCTTCCGAATTCCTTCCTTCCGAATTCCTTCCTTCCGAATTCCTTCCTTCCGAATTCCTTCCTTCCTTCCGAATTCCTTCCTTCCTTCCGAATTCCTTCCGAATTCCTTCCAAATTCCTTCCTTCCGAATTCCTTCCGAATTCCTTCCTTCCTTCCTTCCTTCCTTCCTTCCTTCCTTCCTTCCTTCCTTCCTTCCTTCCGAATTCCTTCCGAATTCCTTCCTTCCGAATTCCTTCCTTCCGAATTCCTTCCTTCCTTCCGAATTCCTTCCTTCCTTCCGAATTCCTTCCTAATTCCTTCCTTCCTTCCGAATTCCTTCCTTCCTTCCGAATTCCTTCCTTCCTTCCTTCCTTCCTTCCTTCCTTCCTTCCTTCCTTCCTTCCTTTCTTCCTTCCTTCCTTCCTTCCGAATTCCTTCCTTCCGAATTCCTTCCTTCCGAATTCCTTCCTTCCTTCCGAATTCCTTCCTTCCTTCCTTCCTTCCTTCCTTCCTTCCTTCCTTCCTTCCTTCCTTTCTTCCTTCCTTCCTTCCTTCCGAATTCCTTCCTTCCGAATTCCTTCCTTCCGAATTCCTTCCTTCCTTCCGAATTCCTTCCTTCCTTCCTTCCTTCCGAATTCCTTCCTTCCGAATTCCTTCCTTCCTTCCGAATTCCGTCCTTCTTTCCTTCCTTCCGAATTCCTTCCTTCCTTCCTTCCTTCCTTCCTTCCTTCCTTCCTTCCTTCCTTCCTTCCTTCCGAATTCCTTCCGAATTCCTTCCTTCCTTCCGAATTCCTTCCTTCCGAATTCCTTCCTTCCTTCCTTCCTTCCTTCCTTCCGAATTCCTTCCGAATTCCTTCCTTCCTTCCTTCCTTCCGAATTCCTTCCTTCCGAATTCCTTCCTTCCTTCCGAATTCCGTCCTTCTTTCCTTCCTTCCGAATTCCTTCCTTCCTTCCTTCCTTCCTTCCTTCCTTCCGAATTCCTTCCTTCCGAATTCCTTCCTTCCTTCCGAATTCCTTCCTTCCTTCCGAATTCCTTCCGAATTCCTTCCTTCCTTCCTTCCTTCCTTCCTTCCTTCCTTCCTTCCTTCCTTCCTTCCTTCCTTCCTTCCTTCCTTCCTTCCGAATTCCTTCCTTCCGAATTCCTTCCTTCCTTCCTTCCGAATTCCTTCCGAATTCCTTCCTTCCTTCCTTCCTTCCTTCCGAATTCCTTCCTTCCTTCCTTCCTTCCTTCCTTCCTTCCTTCCTTCCTTCCTTCCTTCCTTCCTTCCGAATTCCTTCCTTCCTTCCTTCCTTCCTTCCTTCCTTCCTTCCTTCCTTCCTTCCTTCCTTCCTTCCGAATTCCTTCCTTCCTTCCTTCCTTCCTTCCTTCCTTCCTTCCTTCCTTCCTTCCTTCCTTCCTTCCTTCCTTCCTTCCGAATTCCTTCCTTCCTTCCTTCCTTCCTTCCTTCCTTCCTTCCTTCCTTCCTTCCTTCCTTCCGAATTCCTTCCTTCCTTCCGAATTCCTTCCTTCCTTCCGAATTCCTTCCGAATTCCTTCCGAATTCCTTCCTTCCTTCCTTCCTTCCGAATTCCTTCCGAATTCCTTCCTTCCTTCCTTCCTTCCTTCCTTCCTTCCTTCCTTCCGAATTCCTTCCTTCCTTCCGAATTCCTTCCTTCCTTCCTTCCTTCCTTCCTTCCTTCCTTCCGAATTCCTTCCTTCCTTCCTTCCTTCCTTCCTTCCTTCCTTCCTTCCTTCCTTCCTTCCTTCCTTCCTTCCTTCCTTCCTTCCGAATTCCTTCCTTCCTTCCGAATTCCTTCCGAATTCCTTCCTTCCTTCCTTCCTTCCTTCCTTCCGAATTCCTTCCTTCCTTCCTTCCTTCCTTCCTTCCTTCCTTCCTTCCTTCCTTCCTTCCTTCCTTCCTTCCTTCCGAATTCCTTCCTTCCGAATTCCTTCCTTCCTTCCTTCCTTCCTTCCTTCCGAATTCCTTCCTTCCTTCCTTCCTTCCTTCCTTCCTTCCTTCCTTCCTTCCTTCCGAATTCCTTCCGAATTCCTTCCGAATTCCTTCCTTCCTTCCGAATTCCTTCCTTCCTTCCGAATTCCTTCCGAATTCCTTCCGAATTCCTTCCTTCCGAATTCCTTCCTTCCTTCCTTCCTTCCTTCCTTCCGAATTCCTTCCTTCCTTCCTTCCTTCCTTCCTTCCTTCCTTCCTTCCTTCCTTCCTTCCTTCCTTCCGAATTCCTTCCTTCCGAATTCCTTCCTTCCTTCCGAATTCCTTCCTTCCTTCCTTCCTTCCTTCCTTCCTTCCTTCCTTCCTTCCTTCCTTCCTTCCTTCCTTCCTTCCGAATTCCTTCCGAATTCCTTCCGAATTCCTTCCTTCCTTCCGAATTCCTTCCTTCCTTCCGAATTCCTTCCGAATTCCTTCCGAATTCCTTCCTTCCGAATTCCTTCCTTCCTTCCTTCCTTCCTTCCTTCCGAATTCCTTCCTTCCTTCCTTCCTTCCTTCCTTCCTTCCTTCCTTCCTTCCTTCCTTCCTTCCGAATTCCTTCCTTCCGAATTCCTTCCTTCCTTCCGAATTCCTTCCTTCCTTCCTTCCTTCCTTCCTTCCTTCCTTCCTTCCTTCCTTCCGAATTCCTTCCTTCCTTCCGAATTCCTTCCTTCCTTCCTTCCTTCCTTCCGAATTCCTTCCTTCCGAATTCCTTCCTTCCTTCCGAATTCCTTCCGAATTCCTTCCGAATTCCTTCCTTCCTTCCTTCCTTCCTTCCTTCCGAATTCCTTCCTTCCTTCCTTCCTTCCTTCCTTCCTTCCTTCCTTCCGAATTCCTTCCTTCCTTCCGAATTCCTTCCTTCCGAATTCCTTCCTTCCTTCCTTCCTTCCTTCCGAATTCCTTCTTCCTTCCGAATTCCTTCCTTCCTTCCGAATTCCTTCCTTCCTTCCTTCCTTCCGAATTCCTTCCTTCCGAATTCCTTCCTTCCTTCCGAATTCCGTCTTCTTTCCTTCCTTCCTTCCTTCCTTCCGAATTCCTTCCGAATTCCTTCCTTCCTTCCTTCCTTCCTTCCTTCCTTCCGAATTCCTTCCTTCCTTCCTTCCTTCCTTCCCTTCCTTCCTCTTCCTTCCTTCCTTCCTTCCTTCCTTCCTTCCTTCCTTCCTTCCGAATTCCTTCCTTCCTTCCTTCCTTCCTTCCTTCCTTCCTTCCTTCCTTCCTTCCTTCCTTCCTTCCGAATTCCTTCCGAATTCCTTCCTTCCTTCCGAATTCCTTCCTTCCTTCCTTCCTTCCTTCCTTCCTTCCTTCCTTCCTTCCTTCCGAATTCCTTCCTTCCTTCCTTCCTTCCTTCCTTCCGAATTCCTTCCTTCCTTCCTTCCTTCCGAATTCCTTCCGAATTCCTTCCTTCCTTCCTTCCGAATTCCTTCCTTCCTTCCGAATTCCTTCCTTCCGAATTCCTTCCTTCCTTCCTTCCGAATTCCTTCCTTCCTTCCGAATTCCTTCCGATTCCTTCCTTCCTTCCTTCCTTCCGAATTCCTTCCTTCCGAATTCCTTCCTTCCTTCCTTCCTTCCTTGCCTTCCTTCCTTCCTTCCTTCCGAATTCCTTCCTTCCGAATTCCTTCCTTCCGAATTCCTTCCTTCCGAATTCCTTCCTTCCTTCCTTCCTTCCTTCCTTCCTTCCGAATTCCTTCCTTCCTTCCTTCCGAATTCCTTCCTTCCTTCCGAATTCCTTCCTTCCTTCCTTCCGAATTCCTTCCTTCCGAATTCCTTCCTTCCGAATTCCTTCCTTCCTTCCTTCCTTCCTTCCGAATTCCTTCCTTCCGAATTCCTTCCGAATTCCTTCCTTTCCGAATTCCTTCCTTCCTTCCTTCCGAATTCCTTCCTTCCTTCCAAATTCCTTCCTTCCGAATTCCTTCCTTCCTTCCGAATTCCTTCCTTCCTTCCTTCCTTCCTTCCTTCCTTCCTTCCTTCCTTCCTTCCTTCCTTCCTTCCTTCCTTCCTTCCGAATTCCTTCCTTCCTTCCTTCCTTCCTTCCGAATTCCTTCCTTCCTTCCGAATTCCTTCCTTCCTTTCCGAATTCCTTCCGAATTCCTTCCTTCCTTCCTTCCTTCCTTCCTTCCTTCCTTCCTTCCTTCCTTCCTTCCTTCCGAATTCCTTCCTTCCGAATTCCTTCCTTCCGAATTCCTTCCTTCCTTCCGAATTCCTTCCGAATTCCTTCCTTCCTTCCTTCCTTCCTTCCTTCCTTCCTTCCTTCCTTCCTTCCTTCCTTCCTTCCTTCCTTCCGAATTCCTTCCTTCCGAATTCCTTCCTTCAGAATTCCTTCCTTCCTTCCTTCCTTCCGAATTCCTTCCTTCCTTCCTTCCTTCCTTCCTTCCGAATTCCTTCCTTCCTTCCTTCCGAATTCCTTCCTTCCTTCCGAATTCCTTCCGAATTCCTTCCGTCCTTCCTTCCGAATTCCTTCCTTCCTTCCTTCCTTCCTTCCTTCCTTCCGAATTCCTTCCTTCCTTCCTTCCGAATTCCTTCCTTCCTTCCTTCCTTCCTTCCTTCCTTCCTTCTTCCTTCCTTCCTTCCTTCCTTCCTTCCTTCCTTCCTTCCGAATTTCCTTCCGAATTCCTTCTCCGAATTCCTTCCTTCCTTCCTTCCTTCCTTCCTTCCTTCCTTCCTTCCTTCCTTCCTTCCGAATTCCTTCCGAATTCCTTCCGAATTCCTTCCTTCCTTCCTTCCTTCCTTCCTTCCTTCCTTCCTTCCTTCCGAATTCCTTCCTTCCTTCCTTCCTTCCTTCCTTCCGAATTCCTTCCTTCCTTCCTTCCGAATTCCTTCCGATTCCTTCCGAATCCTTCCGAATTCCTTCCTTCCTTCCGAATTCCTTCCGAATTCCTTCCGAATCTCCTTCCTTCCTTCCTTCCTTCCTTCCTTCCTTCCTTCCTTCCTTCCTTCCGAATTCCTTCCTTCCGAATTCCTTCCGAATTCCTTCCGAATTCCTTCCGAATTCCTTCCTTCCTTCCTTCCTCCGAATTCCTTCCGAATCCTTCCTTCCTTCCGAATTCCTTTCCTTCCTTCCTTCCTTCCTTCCTTCCTTCCTTCCTTCCTTCCTTCCGAATTCCTTCCGAATTCCTTCCTTCCGAATTCCTTCCTTCCGAATTCCTTCCTTCCTTCCGAATTCCTTCCTTCCTTCCGAATTCCTTCCTAATTCCTTCCTTCCTTCCGAATTCCTTCCTTCCTTCCGAATTCCTTCTTCCTTCCTTCCGAATTCCTTCCGAATTCCTTCCTTCCTTCCTTCCTTCCGAATTCCTTCCTTCCGAATTCCTTCCTTCCTTCCTTCCGAATTCCTTCCCTTTCCGAATTCCTTCCGAATTCCTTCTTCCGAATTCCTTCCTTCCTTCCTTCCTTCCTTCCTTCCTTCCTTCCTTCCTTCCTTCCTTCCTTCCTTCCGAATTCCTTCCGAATTCCTTCCTTCCTTCCTTCCTTCCGAATTCCTTCCTTCCTTCCTTCCTTCCGAATTCCTTCCGAATTCCTTCCTTCCTTCCTTCCTTCCTTCCTTCCTTCCTCCGATTTCTTCCTTCCGAATTCCTTCCTTCCTTCCTTCCTTCCTTCCTTCCTTCCTTCCTTCCTTCCTTCCTTCCTTCCTTCCTTCCGAATTCCTTCCTTCCTTCCTTCCTTCCTTCCTTCCTTCCTTCCTTCCTTCCTTCCTTCCGAATTCCTTCCGAATTCCTTCCGAATTCCTTCCTTCCTTCCTTCCTTCCGAATCCTTCCGAATTCCTTCCGAATTCCTTCCTTCCTTCCTTCCTTCCGAATTCCTTCCGAATTCCCTTCCGAATTCCTTCCGAATTCCTTCCTTCCTTTTCCTTCCTTCCTTCCTTCCTTCCTTCCTTCCTGGAATCCTTCCTTCCTGGAATCCTTCCTTCCTTCCTTCCTGGAATCCTTCCTTCCTTCCTGGAATCCTTCCTTCCTTCCTTCCTTCCTTCCTGGAATCCTTCCTTCCTATTCCTGGAATCCTGGAATCCTTCCTTCCTTCCTGGAATCCTTCCTTCCGAATTCCTTCCGAATTCCTTCGAATTCCTTCCTTCCGAATTCCTTCCTTCCTTCCGAATTCCTTCCGAATTCCTTCCTTCTTCCTTCCTTCCTGGAATCCTTCCTTCCTGGAATCCTTCCTTCCTTCCTTCCTGGAATCCTTCCTTCCTTCCTGGAATCCTTCCTTCCTTCCTTCTTCCTTCCTGAATCCTTCCTTCCTCCTGGAATCCTTCCTTCCTGGAATCCTTCCTGGAATCCTTCCTTCCTTCCTGGAATCCTTCCTTCCTGGAATCCTTCCTCCCCTGGAATCCTTCCTTGCTGGAATCCTTCCTTTAGGGAATCATGCCTTCCTTTCTTCCTTTCCTTCCTTCCTTCCGAATTCCCTCACAAGCACTTCTCACCCCATTGAAGGGGTGCAAAGCAGCAGGATCCCCTCCCAGCTGGGGTCCTCTCACTCTCCTAAAATGTGGGAACTTCACCACAGCTGCCCAAATTGCGGAGGGTTTACGGCACCTTCCCCAAATTCACTGAAACCTCCCAGAAAACCACTTAGAGGCCCCAAAATTGACAAAAAACAGCAGGAGCCGCCCCAAAAGCAGCTCTGGTTTCC